>NC_064634.1:5209545-5856818 GCF_023864275.1 Schistocerca cancellata
AACCATCTCAGGCCGTAATAACGGCCTTGATACGCCTGGGCATTGAGTCAAACAGAGCTTGGATGGCGTGTATAGCTACAGCTGTCCATGCAGCTTCAAAACGATACCTCAGTTGATCAAGAGTAGTGACTGGCGTATTGTGACGAGCCAGTTGCTAGCCCACCATTGACCAGACGTTTTCAGTTGGTGAGAGATCTAGAGAATGTGCTGGCCAGGGCAGCAGTCGAACAATTTCTGTATCCAGAAAGGACCGTACAGGACCTGCAACATGCGGTCGTGCATTATCCTGCTGAAATGTAGGGTTTCGCTGGGATCGAATGGAGGGCAGAGCCACGGGTCTAACACATGTGAAATCTAACGTCCACTGTTCAAAGTGCCGTCAATGCGAACAAGAGGTGACCGAGACTTGTAACCAATGGCACCCCATACCATCACGCCGGGTGATACGCCAGTATGGCGATGACGAATACACGCTGCCAATGTGCGTTCACCGCGATGTCGCCAAACACGGATGCGACCATCATGATGCTGTAAACAGAACCTGGATTCATCCGAAAAAACGACGTTTTGCCATTCGTGCATCCATGTTCGTCGTTGAGTACACCATCGCCGGCGCTCCTGTCTGTGACGCAGCGTCTCCGAGCTGATAGTCCATGCTGCTGCAAACGTCGTCGAACTGTTGTGCAGATGGTTGTTCTCTTGCAAACGTCCCAATCTGTTGACTCAGGGATCGAGACGTTGCTTCACGATCCGTTACAGCCATGCCATGCGGCGGCGGAAATGACCGAACGGTTCTAGGCGCTACAGTCTGGAACCGCGCGACCGCTACGTCGCAGGTTCGAATCCTGCCTCGGGCATGGAAGTGTGTGATGTCCTTAGGTTAGTTAGGTTTAAGTAGTTCCAAGTTCCAGGGAACTGATGACCTCAGAAGGTAAGTCCCATAGTACTCAGAGCCATTTTTGAACAGCCGTGCGGATAACATGCCTGTCATCTCGACTGCTAGTGATACGAGGCCGTTGGGATCCAGCACGGCGTTCCGTATTACCCTCCGGAACCCACCGATTCCATATTCAAACAGTCATTGGATCTCGACCAACGCGAGCAGCAATGTCGCGATACGATAAACAGCAATCGCGATAGGCTACAATCCGACCTTTATCAAAGTCGGAAACGTGATGGTACGCATTTCTCCTCCTTACACGATCGCTTCAGTTTGGAACCGCGTGACCGCTACGGTCGCAGGTTCGAATCCTGCCTCGGGCATGGATGTGTGTCATGTCCTTAGGTTAGTTATGTTTAAGTAGTTCTAAGTTCTAGGGGACTGACGACCTTAGAAGTTAAGTCCCATAGTGCTCAGAGCCATTTGAACCATTTGAACCTCATCACAACACCGTTTCACCAGGCAACGCCGGTCAGCTGGTGTTTGTGTGTGAGAAATGGGTTGGAAACTTTCCTCGTGTCAGCACGTTGTAGGTGTCGCCTCCGGCGCCAACCTTGTGTGAATGCTCTGCAAAGCTAATCATTTGCATATCACACCATCTTCTTCCTGTCAGTTAAATTTCGCGCCTGTAGCACGTCATCTTCGTGGTGTAGGAATTTTAAAGGCCAATAGTGTATATTAGTTTGTAAGAAGCGAGTGTACCTGCGGTGCTCTGTGCATCTGTCACGGACTGTACGCGTCGCCTGTCTGATGAATGAACGGCCACGCTCACAGGGGTTCTTGTAAGCCACAGGCTTCCGAAGCACCAAATCATCTTAGCGGATCCCAGGACTGCTGCTGTCTTTGGTGGATGGCGGGAAATCAGTTTCACTTTGTATTTGCTGAGGATCCGGCCTACTTTTGATGATAGCCTTCCCATGTACAGCAGAAAAGCCATCGACTTGAGCCTTTCGGTGTCTTCTTGTGTATTCCTTATGACCACTCTTGCTTTCATTCGTAGTGCCTTACGTATCTCCTGGGGAGAGTATCCGGTGGCTTCAAAACTCTTGTCAAGTTTAGAAGCTCGTCCTTGTGACTGCTGTCGTCAGCAATGACGTGCGCTCCGTGTACCAGAAATCTGAGAACACTCATCTTCTGTGAACGATGGCAGCAGCTATTTGTACGAAAATATACACTCCTGGAAATGGAAAAAAGAACACATTGACACCGGTGTGTCAGACCCACCATACTTGCTCAGGACACTGCGAGAGGGCTGTACAAGCAATGATCACACGCACGGCACAGCGGACACGCCAGGAACCGCGGTGTTGGCCGTCGAATGGCGCTAGCTGCGCAGCATTTGTGCACCGCCGCCGTCAGTGTCAGCCAGTTTGCCGTGGCATACGGAGCTCCATCGCAGTCTTTAACACTGGTAGCATGCCGCGACAGCGTGGACGTGAACCGTATGTGCAGTTGACGGACTTTGAGCGAGGGCGTATAGTGGGCATGCGGGAGGCCGGGTGGACGTACCGCCGAATTGCTCAACACGTGGGGCGTCAGGTCTCCACAGTACATCGATGTTGTCGCCAGTGGTCGGCGGAAGGTGCACGTGCCCTTCGACCTGGGACCGGACCGCAGCGACGCACAGATGCACGCCAAGACCGTAGGATCCTACGCAGTGCCGTAGGGGACCGCACCGCCACTTCCCAGCAAATTAGGGACACTGTTGCTCTCGGGGTATCGGCGAGGACCATTCGCAACCGTCTCCATGAAGCTGGGCTACGGTCCCGCACACCGTTAGGCCGTCTTCCGCTCACGCCCCAACATCGTGCAGCCCGCCTCCAGCGGTGTCGCGACAGGCGTGAACGGAGGGACGAATGGAGACGTGTCGTCTTCAGCGATGAGAGTCGCTTCTGCCTTGGTGCCAATGATGGTCGTATGCGTGTTTGGCGCCGTGCAGGTGAGCGCCTCAATCAGGACTGCATACGACCGAGGCACACAGGGCCAACACCCGGAATCATGGTGTGGGGAGCGATCTCCTACACTGGCCGTACACCACTGGTGATCGTCGAGGGGACACTGAATAGTGCACGGTACATCCAAACCGTCATCGAACCCATCGTTCTACCAATCCTAGACCGGCAAGGGAACTTGCTGTTCCAACAGGACAATGCACGTCCGCATGTATCCCGTGCCACCCAACGTGCTCTAGGAGGTGTAAGTCAACTACCCTGGCTAGCAAGATCTCCGGATCTGTCCCCCATTGAGCATGTTTGGGACTGGATGAAGCGTCGTCTCACGCGGTCTGCACGTCCAGCACGAACGCTGGTCCAACTGAGGCGCCAGGTGGAAATGGCATGGCAAGCCGTTCCACAGGACTACATCCAGCATCTCTACGATCGTCTCCATGGGAGAATAGCAGCCTGCATTGCTGCGAAAGGTGGATATACACTGTACTAGTGCCGACATTGTGCATGCTCTGTTGCCTGTGTCTATGTGCCTGTGGTTCTGTCAGTGTGATCATGTGATGTATCTGACCCCAGGAATGTGTCAATAAAGTTTCCCCTTCCCGGGACAATGAATTCACGGTGTTCTTATTTCAATTTCCAGGAGTGTATATCCGTATGCGTCGGTTTCCGGTTTACTGCATATCCCGAGGTTTCATCATCTTTGCATCGTACCAAAACATCCAAAAATAGAAGGCACCAATCTTTTTCGATTTCCGTGGTGAACTGAATGTGTCTATGGATGGAATTCAGACTATTGAAACATTACATTAGAACAAATAATCCCTCGGTCACAAATATTAAGCCAAAATTGACCAGGTTTCGACGCTACTATCAGCGTCGTCTTCAGAATTAAACTAACTGTTCTAAAACATAATAGGTATGTAAGACAATAAACTAAAGTGTGGACCGACTGGAAAGGGATGCAATACTTACAAGTCACATTCTAAAAATAAAAAAAAAGATCTAAGCCGGAAAGGCGGCGTCATGAAAAGTTGTAAATAAGATAAGAGGGCGAGCCGCATTCTTTTAACTTATCTTCACCACGGGGCCTCACTGCAGACGTGTCATCAACATACCTCCAAAATACTGTGGGCTTCAAGCTAGCACATTCCAGCGCCTTCTCCTCGAAGTTCTCCATAAAAAAGTTGGCCTCCAAGTTTTAATGTACTGCCACAGAGGCGCTACAACAGGTTGAAAAAAAACAGGCATTTCGAGTAAAAGACATTCATAACGGAATCTGACGTACGCTGACCTCTATCACTTATGAACCCAGCTACAGCTGAGGCTACTGTGATCACAACAGTACATTTGAACAATAGCCTACACGTTTTCTCAGCTACGCCTCACCTCGTCGAATGTCGGACGCCAATCACCGCAGCCGAGAACAATTTGAACAGAGTCTTCCCACCTACCATCCAGTCTAAAACTGACGGATTCGTCATTCTAGACAACGCACGAGCGCGCCGCGTGGAAGCCTCCCGCCGGGAGAGACGTGAGTGATCTGAAGCACGCATACCCCCCCCCCCTCCCCCACAATCAGACCCGAGAACGGCACGCACAGGCGGCGCTGAGTTCAGTAATCGACACACATGCGTGGATGACTCTTCTGCTCTCAGCTGGCTGGCCAATCACGTGACGCGACACAGCACCACGGCGCGGGTGGGAGGGGGGGGGGGGGGCGCCATGCCTGTAACCGGCATATCGGCCGCAGCAAATGGGGGCGTCCTGCCAGGGGGGACGGAGAGATCCGAGTCCAGCACGAGCGGCCCGAACGCTACTAATGAAACTGACGGAGAGCCCGAAACGGCTTTCTTTACCCCTACCGATTTGGTAAATTGCCTCAGATTTGCTGTTGTTTTTGTTTTGGTCTTCAGCCCAGAGACTGGTTTGATGCAGCTCTCCATGCTACTCTATCCTGTGCAAGCTTCTTCGTCTCCCAGTACCTACTGCAACCTACATCCTTCTGAATCTGCTTAGTGTATTCATCTCTTGGTCTCCCTGTACGATTTTTACTCTCCCCGCTGCCCTCCAATACCAAACTGGTGATCCCTTGATGCCTCAGAACATGCCCTACCAACCGATCCCTTCTTCTAGTCAAGTTGTGCCACAAATTTCTCCCCGATTCTATTCAATACCTCCTCATTAGCTATGTGATCTACCCATCTAATCTTCACCATCCTTCTGTAGCACCACATTTCGAAAGCTATTGTCTTTTTGTCTACACTATTTATCCTCCGCGTTTCACTTCCATACGTGGCTACACTGCATACAAATACCTTCAGAAAAGACATCCTAAATCTATACTCGATGTTAACAAAATTCTCTTTTTCAGAAACGCTTTCCTTGTCATTCCCAGTCTACATTTTATATCCTCTCTACTTCGACCATCATCAGTTATTTTGCTCCCCAAATAGCAAAACTCATCTACTACTTTACGTGTCTCATTTCTTAATCTAATTCCCTCAGCATCACCCGATTTAATTCGACTACATTCCATTACCCTCGTTTTGCTTTTGTTGATTTCATCTTATATCCTTGTTTCAAGACACTGTCCATTCAGTTCAGTTGGTCTTTGCCGTGCGGGATTAGCCGAGCAGTCCGCCGGCACGGTAGCTCAGCTTATTCGGTCAGAGGGCCGCTCGCCCTCTGTAATAAAAAAAAACTGAGTTAAGGAATCAACGATCAACTTGAACGGATGTCTTGTGACGTCTACTCAGACCATACGCAACGAACAATGCCGCACAAAATGAGAGTAAAAAAAAAAAAAAAAAAAAGTCTAAGGACTGTGCGACTGGTCCCGGCGGAGGTTCGTGACCTACTTCGCACATGGGTGTGTTTGTTTGTCCTTACGAAAATTTAGGTTAAATAGTGTGTAAGCTTAAGGACTGATGACCTTAGCAGTTAAGTCCCATAAGAGTTCACACACATCTGAACATTTGAGCTGCTCTTCCAGGTTCTTTGCTGTCTCTGACAGAATTACAATGTCATCGGCAAACCTGGAAGTTTTTACTTCTACTCCGTGGATTTTAATTCCTACTCCGAATTTTTCTTTTGTTTCCTTTACTGCTTGCTCAGTATAGAGATTGAATAACATCGGGGAGAGGCTACAACCCTGTCTGACTCCCTTCCCAACCTGTGCTTCCCTTTGCTAACACCTGAATTACTTCGTCATCAACCACACAGGCTCATAAGTATGTATTCTGATTGCTCACAAATTTTTATATTCAGATAAATATGAGAAAGCGAAATTAATAGTATCTGTTGTACAACAGTCATGTTTATCAACGTGTTTATACAATTTCATGCGCTATCAATAATAATGATAGTAATAACAATAATAATAATAGTAATAGTACGCATAACTCTTTTGAAAAAGCAAGAATTTTTTCGTGGAATTTTGTTGTTTTGTACATAATTACAGTTTATGGCAAGAGCGAAATAATGTATAAGTTTTCACTACCCTCCGTTTAGCGTTTATGTGGAAATTGGAGATTTCGTGCTCTTTTATTTTTTCGTGGAAATGTACAAGATCCTTAACACATGTATATGTTAACGACTTAACTTCCGGGCAGAATAACAGACATTCCTACTTTCCACTCACACAACAACTCGCGCACTATATACTTCTTTGTTAAATATTCGGCTGTAGTCACGCTTATTTGATTTCGTCGGACAGCGGATCTGGTCCTGGAGGCCCCACTTCCTCTGCCGCCGACTTTTCCTGGTACTTTCCTTTTCTCTTAGAGCTCAATTCAATGCAAGTTCGCGAGAGTTCGTGTTGACACTGCACGGGAAAGCCGATTCCTGCACAGAAAACGGCCAACTCCAAACACAAACTGCCGTTTGCGGAAATTATTAAATTCAGGTAGTACTATCTGCCATCAAGGTCCCTTGACCAGAATACAAAACAGGCACTGAGAGCCGAAAGGGCCAAAAGCACACCGTCTTAGAGCCCCCATTTTAAGTGAATATCAGCCGAACGAGTGCGACAGATTCTAGTGAATGTCCAGTTTACGTACAGTGTGGGCCTACAGTACAGACAAACCTGACCCACCATAAGATCAACAGATGTCGAAAGCATGAACAAATGCTACAGTCTCACAGACGACGACGATGTGCTTAATGGTTCCCAGTGCCTCAAATGGATTACTGTATGATAAAATCCAAAACTTGATATGCTGTATCTCATTCAGAATCCCACAAAACAGGTTTTCTATGAGTATAGCTATAAAATATACTGAAATCCAATCTAATTTTATTATATAGTGGGTGAATTGGCATATCTGTGAAGTGTGCTATCATCTAGTAGGATTTATGCCGACCAAATGTGGATGAGTCTGTCGCAGTTCGCTGCCACATTGTGGCATTGACGTAAACTTGCAGTTGAGTAGTAAGGGCTAGCAGAGCACGTTGTATGTGGTCCCGGCGGAGGTTCGAGTCCTCCCTCGCGCATGGGTGTGTGTGTGTGTCCTTAGGATAATTTAGGTTAAGCAGTGTGTAAGCTTAGGGACTGATGGCCTTAGCAGTTAAGTCGCATAAGATTTGACACACATTTGAACATTTTCTTATGTATGTGGCCCGTAAGGCAAGTACTTCACGTCAGTTGCGCATGCGCAGAAGCTCCTTAAAACATGCACAACTGAGGGTGTGCTCACGACAAGTCTAGAGTAGCAGAAGCGCGAGGTAGATCTAAGTGCCATGTATTTCAGATTACCGCTTCTACACTACATTTAACAGCAAAAACAAAAATAATCAGTATATCTGCTACTTTTCAAAAGTTACGGTGTTCACGTGCTCTTGTGCTCTTACACAGCCAGTCCGGATCCGCGCTGCTGCTACAGTCGCAGGTTCGAATCCTGCCTCGGGCATGGATGTGTGTGCTGTCCTTAGGTTAGTCAGGTTTAAGTAGTTCTAAGTCCAGGGGACTGATGACCTCAGATGTTAAGCCCCACTGTGCTCTTACACAACAACTGCCACGGGACTTATTTTCAGTTGAAGAAAATGCTTCCAGGAAGCAACTTGGCGGAAGAACTGAAGCAAGTGCCATAGATTCACAACTGGAATGTGATCGAGCACTAAAAATAAGACAGCAACTTCGCAAAATAACCTACATTTGCACACGGCTAACGGAAGGTGGTAAGAAGCGACTACTGCTCTACACCCACAGTAGGAACCCAGCAGTCCGGAATTGAAGAACGCTGCCCTCTTCTGAGGTGTGTGAAAAGTTTTAGAGTCGTCACTTCTGTCGCAAATAACACTGGCTGTCAAATATGAGCAATAATTTGGTTTCTGTGGACGAACAAGGGAAAAAAAATTCCAGATGTTAAAGGTGACATTTGTGCATTTTGCGGCGGCACGTTTACGAATGTCTTATGAACGGCGTAAGCGTTCGCTGATATTTATCCACGAGGGGGAAAGATTTTAAAACTGCCAGTTTTCGTGTAACTTATTCAGTATGAGAGTATGTCGTGCCAAAAGATTTAAATTTCACGCAAAGGACTGACAGTCGGGGACTCAGTGTTTGGGTTGCTGCATAAGTTCGCTGCTTTTTTCCATACGTTCATTACGACAGTCTGACAACACTGGGGTAACTTTTCCATTCCGCGAATGTAGAAATCGCGTGGTTTTGAGGCGAAGAACTCGTCGAGGCACGTTCGGGGCGCATTTTCATCCGGAAAGACAGTTTCTGGAAGGATATTCGATAGAGAGCAAAAATAAAATAAAATAAAATAAAATAAAATAAAATTTAAAAAAATAAATAAAAATAAAAATGTAAATCTGAGGGCGCAAGACCAGGTGAATAAGGCGGGTGCGGAATGACTTCCCAACCGAAATACTTAGTAATTACTTGTTTACATAAAACATCGCGACGTGAACTGTTTGATAATCTAAAAATAACAAAACTGCATCGTTATAGATCCGAGTGATGTTGCCTCAAAGCAGGAAAAAGGCGAAACGCGTCCGGGAAAAACAAAGTTGCAGCAAGAAAAGGCGCCTTTATTTACAAAGCAAGTATTTCTGTGCTTTCTGCCGGCCGCTGTGGCCGAGCGGTTCTAGGCTCTTCAGTCTGGAACCTCGCAGCCGCTACGGTCGCAGGTGCGAATCCTGCCTCGGGCATGGATGTGTGTGATGTCCTTAGGTTAGTTAGGTTCAAGTAGATCTAAGTTCTAGGGGACTGATGACCTCAGCAGTTAAGTCCCATAGTGCTCAGAGCCACTTTTTTTGTGCTTGCTACGCAGGATAGCCACGCAAACTAACATGTTATTCACGCCATGCCAGCCATTTCCATGTGGTCTATACCAGAAATTAGAAGACTCGACGTCCATAAAACCATACAACCCATTAAATTCGCTAAAATATGCAAACGTAACGATCTTGTATCTGTATATCAATCCAAAGTTTAAAAACAGTTCCCCAGCGCCCAAAAAGCAATGCATGCTGCTCGGAAAATGTGGTTAAAATACGAAATCAAATCCCTATACTCTAAAAAACAAGAGCTAAATTACGGGTAATATAAGACATTTACAACTTGCACACACCATTAATAATATGACAGTTTTCGCTCATCTAGTCAACAAGTTCGAAAAGCACACAAAAATCTGTACAAAGAATGGAAACAGTTTATAGAAGAAAGATAAACCAACCCCAAAACACTCCAGTCACAACACAATACCTTTACACTCAAGAAAGAAAAACACACACACAAATTCTATCCATAATTAGTGAACCTTATAGACACACAATTAAACAGTAAAGAAAGACAGCTGTTGGAGAAAAGTTTAAAATACAAAGTGTATTCAAAAATAGGTGACGAGTGCATAGAATATCTAATTATAGAGGCAGAGTGTGTTTTGATAAGTTAGATAGGAAAGCAAACAGCAGTGCCAACATTGGACTAACTAGAGAACCAGTAAAAAAATAAATCCATAATATAATAACCAATATAAAAACACAACAACACAAAAACACAGGATCTGCAACACTCAGAAAACTTAGGAGAAAACTTCAAAGTGCAAATGTTATCATTTGAAAACCAGACAAGTGGAACGCAGTAGTTCTGATAGACGAAGAACAATACAGTGAAAAAACACAATAATTCATCTCACAAAATAACATTACAAAATTAAAATCAGAGCCAACAAACAGATTCCAGACAAAAGCAAAAAACACTCTGAAAAGTATAGACATCGTACAGTATAACGTGGAAAAAAGAAAGTTGGAACATGTTAATCCCACTGCGCCTGTCCTCCGAAGCCAACCAAAGAGCCACAAACCAACTCTTCCTCTGAGACCAATACTTGATTTCAGAAAATACCCCACTTACAAGCTTGCAGGATACATGTGAAAATAACTGTCTGAAAATTTCAATTTACAAGAAGACAGAACCATTAAAAACATTATACAGCTAATACAACAAATAAAACATATAAAAACCCTAGACACAGCAACACTCCTCTCATGTGATATAGAAAGCATGTACTCCAACATACCAGTACCAGAAACAATAGAAATCATCGATAAGAACATGTAAACCTAAAGTCAACTGATGAACAGACTAAGGAAATATGCATCTTAATAAAGCTCATAACAGAATAAAATTATTTTCAATTCAATAATGAATTTTATTTACAAGAACATGGATTACCAATGGCGTCCCCAGTTTGCCTTAGCAAATATTTTTGTAAACCTCATTGAATATATCATTTTCACAAAAATAGTAGAAAAAGATTCCAACATATTATATTGGTTGAGGTATATGGATGACATACTTTGCTAAATAGATGAACCCCAAATAAAATTTGAAAAACTACATACTGACATCAATACGGTACATGAAAATATAAATTTCACAATCTAAAGAGAAAAGAATAACCAAATTAACTTTCTGGATATAACAATCAAAAAACAAAACAGTAGGCATATGTTCGAAATTTACCGTAAATCCACAGCAACGGACATTATCATTCCCCAATCCTCGAACCACCCACAATTACAAAAGCAAGCAGCACTTCGACACATGGTCCATAGACTCAACACAGTGCCACTCACCAAAGAAAATTACCAAAAGGAACTGGACATAATAAAGCAGACAGCGCAAAACAATGGTTACAAAGGTAACATAGTCACAAAGCTAAACACCAAAATTAAAAGTAAAATAAAAGCTGGAAGCACCAAACGACAGAAGACAACACAACAGAACCAAACACAAACACGCATGCCCATAACAACTTCACTGAATAATCAGAAAAACACGAAAGGAAACACAAGATGGTACACAATGACGTACAAACACAATCTCACACATAAAATCACCAACATTGTCAAAAGACAGAGAATAAACATAGCATGCAAAACAGACAATTTTATTCAAAAGTACACCCCAAAAATGACGAAAAGCAGAGACATATACCAGAAAGCATGTATATATGAACTACAGAGTAACATTTTTGAATGCATATACATAGGACAAACAGATAGAACATTTGATGTCAGATACACGTGAGAGCCTGGAAATATGGGACAGACCACTCCACATCCGCAAAACACCTGAGAGAAAATGATCACAAAGTAACCACTAGAGAAGAAGACGTGGAAATAATTAGAATCGACAATAAAGAAACACCTTCTAATCCTGCAAGAAAATTACCAGATACAGAAAAATCAAAGCAGAAAGGAAAACCCCAAAGCTTTTAACCACTCGCTAACAGCTAGTACACACATATTCAACACTCCACAACTCAACCACCAATCCCCCCTCTGCCCCCACCCCCACACACATACTCTACAAAAAAAGCATATACACACTCTACAGCTCTCTCTCTCTCTCTCTCTCTCTCTCTCTCTCTCTCTGTCCCCATCTCACTCTCACACACACACACACACACACACACACACACACGCACACACGCACCCACACCCACCCACCCACCCACCCACCCACACACACACACACACACACACACACACACACACACACACACCAATCCCCCCTCTGCGCCCCCCCCCCACACACACACATACTCTACAAAAAAAGCATGTACACACTCTACAGCTCTCTCTCTCCTCTCTCTCTCTCTCTCTGTCCCCATCTCACTCACTCACTCACTCACACACACACACACACACACACACACACACACACGCACGCACGCACGCACGCACACACACACACACATACACACACACAGACACACACACACACGATATAAACATCATGAATAGAAGTTGGTTTTGAACGAATACTTCGTTAGGTTGGTAGCATGAAAGTACATCTACATCTACATCTACATTTATACTCCGCAAGCCACCCAACGGTGTGTGGCGGAGGGCACTTTACGTGCCACTGTCATTACCTCCCTTTCCTGTTCCAGTCGCGTATGGTTCGCGGGAAGAACGACTGTCTGAAAGCCTCTGTGCGCGCTCTAATCTCTCTAATTTTACATTCGTGATCTCCTCTGGAGGTATAAGTAGGGAGAAGCAATACCTCATCCAGAAACGCACCCTCTCGAAACCTGGCGAGCAAGCTACACCGCGATGCAGAGCGCCTCTCTTGCAGAGTCTGCCACTTGAGTTTGTTAAACATCTCCGTAACGCTATCACGGTTACCAAATAACCCTGTGACGAAACGCGCCGCTCTTCTTTGGATCTTCTCTATCTCCTCCGTCAACCCGATCTGGTACGGATCCCACACTGATGAGCAATACTCAAGTATAGGTGGAACGAGTGTTTTGTAAGCCACCTCCTTTGTTGATGGACTACATTTTCTAAGGACTCTCCCAATGAATCTCAACCTGGTACCCGCCTTACCAACAATTAATTTTATATGATCATTCCACTTCAAATCGTTCCGTACGCATACTCCCAGATATTTTACAGAAGTAACTGCTACCAGTGTTTGTTCCGCTATCATATAACCATACAATAAAGGATCCTTCTTTCTATGTATTCGCAATACATTACATTTGTCTATGTTAAGGGTCGGTTGCCACTCCCTGCACCAAGTGCCTATCCGCTGCAGATCTTCCTGCATTTCGCTGCAATTTTCTAATGCTGCATTTCTCTGTATACTACAGCATCATCCGCGAAAAGCCGCATGGAACTTCCGACACAAAGCAAAGAGAAGAAAACACGTAATGTAAGTGTGAAAAAGTCCGGACTACAAAATTGTGCTTATACGTCGGTAATGAGGTGGTAGTACGACGTCCAGACGAGATGAGAGGAAACCAATTACTGCCGACCTCCAGACCAGATGAGAGGGAACGCAGATCACAGCAAACCGTAAGTTAATTACTTATTTATATAAAAAAAAAAAGTGACGTGAACTGTTTGATAATCTAAAAATAACAAAACTGTATCGTTATAGATCCCCCTGATGATGCCTTAGAGCGAGAAAAAGGAGAAACGCGAGTGGGAAAAATAAATTAAGTTGCAGCAAGAAAAGGCGGTTTTATATACAAAATAAGTAAGTATCCCTGTGCTTGCTGCGGCAAACAAACTTCTCCTAACAATCTTTTTTGTCAGCCTAGCGGAGTGCGGACGGGCGTCGCCGTGGATTGGCACCACTTCACGCAGTCCTCCTGGTCACTGTTCTCGGACTGCGTCTGCAAAATGTCTCAGCTGTTGACACTAAATGTCGGCAGTGATGGTTACACCTCGGGGAAGCAGTTCGTAGTACACCGCACCGCCGCTGCTCCACCAGATGCTTTACGTTATCTCTTGTGCGTGCCTGCAGGTCTTTGAATGGGGAATTGCTGCCTTGTGCGGGGTCACGCGTTCCTTTCTTTTCCTTACGTTAGCAGAAAGACACCATTTCTCATCACCAGCAACGATACAGCATAGGAATGGTCAGTGTTGTTCACATATGGCCAATCGCTGGTTTTTGTGATTTTGGCATAGAGCATGCGGTCCCCAGACACCGGATTTTTGAACATTCCCCGTTGTACGGAAATGTCGCAAGATGGTGGACTGATCGCAGTTCAACACTTTTGCTAGTTCTCGAGCTCAGTGACGTAGATCATTGTTTATCAATGCTTTCATCAAACGCCGAAGGTGTTCCTGAACGTGGAGAATCACTAATGTCAAAACGATCCTCCTTAAAGCGAGAAAACCATTTTCTTGCCGTGCTCTGTCCAATGGCGTTATCCCCATACACGGTGTAAATGTTTTTGGCTGCCTTCATTGCTGTCACCCCTGTATTGAACCCAGACAGAAGAAAATGTGGGAAATGTTCCGATTTCTCTACTTGGCACTCCGTTTTCTAGCGTCTACTATCTCCAAATGACAAAATAACAATATTAAACAGAAATAACAACAGCGAACTACATATAAAAAAAAATCGATAAATAAACCCACACCAACCGAAATAAGAACATGCAACACAAAAACTCTACGAACTTGCGCACCAACCTAACACTCTTTTCTGAGTTTCGTTAAGTGTGAGAAGTTTGTATTTTACACATCACAGTTCACAAAGCTAAATAGCGTGTTCGCAACACGACAATAACAGTGTTGTCGCAGCGTTTACTCCGTGTTGAGAGCTTAATAACTTTCACTGATAGCTTAAAAAGAAAAGCAAAGTTATTGGAAGCAAATAGAGTCTTTAATGGCGGATGGGTGCATTTAAACGTTTTTAGTGGTTGTAAAGGAAAACCCCTGTGCTTAATATTTCAAAAAAATTATTGCTGTTCAAAAAGAACAATCTAAAACGCCTTAACGGTAGCGGGCATAAAGCAAAATTTAAATGTCTTTTGGGCGATTCACGGAATTTAAAATACAGGCATTCAAATCGTCAGTGAAGAACTAACAAAATGTTTTTAAGGCTGTTGTTCAAAGTAACGAGTCGGGTGTACAGGCGAGATGGAAGTCAGCCGAAATACTTGCGATTCTGGCCCACCATTTCCACATAGCGAATTGGTGAAACAGCATGCTAAAGTAAACAAAAAAAGAAAAAAACAAAAAAAACTGCATGTGTTTCTCTGTCTGGCACAACGTACTCCTTGGGTACTGAAGATCTGGGCCACAATTTATGCTAACGAGTTCAGGAGAAGGCGCGATTATTGTAATGGTTGTCTTTACTTATTGATGAAAGTGATGGTGTTTTCAGATACTGCGCAGCTAATAGTATTTGTTCGTGGAATCGATGACCACCTTCATGCTTTTGAGGAGCTTTCACAGTTACTCACTTCGAAAAGAATGACTAGACGGGGAGATTTATTTCGTCACTTAGGACAAGCGTTACTATCAATCAAATTACCGCGATAGAAATTTTTTTTTAATTTAATAACCATTAAAAACTTCAAAAAACTTTTGGTAGCCGCATTAGCTGTTAGTAGTTCCTTTATTACAGGGTCATACACAACCAGTTTCGCGGTTATTTAATGGTATCTTCAGGCGTTCACAGCTATGAAAAAATATATGAATTAGAAGGCAAAATAATGGTAAAAATAAGGCAAAGGATCGGAAATACAAGGTAACAAATATTCACACACTTAATTTAACATTGGTTCGTTAAAAATTCACAGCCTCCCAACGTTCGGATGACCTTCGAACTGCCAGAACCGCCTAAATTGGATGGTTACAATATGCATCACCTAAAATACCAGCGGTTAGGAGGTGCAGGCAGGCAAACCATGGTTAAAACTGGACAGCTTTATAACTGAGGGGGGCAGAAACATGAGAGGACTAAACAATAGTCAGCTGGATAAAACTAAAACTATAGTGACAGAAATAACATGTTCTATCCCATTAGTTTTCCATTCTGTTGTCCACAAAGCGTTATGCTCCAAAGGTCTTGCATCGAAATAAGTAAATGACATCGTGATATCCACTGTAAACTTCATTAGAAAAAATGGGTTTATACATCACTATTTTCAACAGTTTCTCGCAGAGATTTCCATATCACCAAACTGTGTTATACTGAATTTAGGTGGTTAAGCAGAGTCACAGTACAGAAAAGATTTTCTCAAATTACCACATTTATGATAGAAGATGGCTAATGTGTTACAAAATTAACAGTTTCTCACTGGCTAATAGACCTAGGATTTTTCATAGATTTAAATAACCAAAAAATATGATGAATATGAGGCTTCAAGAAGAAAACAAATTAATATCTGATATGCACAAAGACGGATATGGCGCAGAAATCCGTATTACTGCTTTTCGAAATACTAGGGTAGTGCGGCAAAGAGAGTTCAGATGCATTTTTTAGTGCAGGTTGCACACATTCAGAGGAAAGCATACATTCAGGGGTAAATTATCCCCCTCCCCTTAACATATTGTTATGCTAATTGATTAATGACCCCTGGGGATAATCTATCCCACTGAGAAACCCCTCCCCCTCCTCCTCCCCACCCCTCTGGGAAAGATTTGCCTATCTTGGGACACTGTTTATTTTCACCCTCACCACCACCTTATGATGGTTCTTCTTCGTAATAAAACATATTTCCAACGTTTGAGAATCGTGCACACACATTTTGCAAACCAAATAACTAAGTATCTGCCACAAATGTTTGTAGCACAATATATACACTACCGATCATTAAAATTGCTACACCACGAAGATGACGTGCTACAGACGCGAAATTTAACCGACAGGAAGAAGATGCTGTGATATGCAAATGATTAGCTTTTCAGAGCATTCACACAAGGTTGGCGCCGGTGGCGACACCTACAACGTGCTAACATGAGGAAAGTTTCCAAACGATTTCTCATGGTTCAAATGGCTCTGAGCACTATGCGACTTAACTTCTGAGGTCATCAGTCGCCTAGAACTTAGAACTAATTAAACCTAACTAACCTAAGGACATCACACACATCCATGCCAGAGGCAGGATTCGAAGCTGGGACCGTAGCGGTCGCTCGGTTCCAGACTGTAGCGCCTAGAACCGCACGGCCACTGCGGCCGGCGATTTCTCATACAGAAACAGCAGTTGACCAGCGTTGCCTGGTGAAACGTTGTTGTGATGCCTCGTGTAAGAAGGAGAAATGTGTACCATCACGTTTCCGACTTTGCTAAAGGTCCGATTGTAGCCTATCGCGATTGCGGTTTATCGTATCGCGACATTGCTGCTCGCTTTGGTCAAGATCCAATGACGTTAGCACAATATGGAATCGGTGGGTTCAGGAGGGTAATACGGAACGCCGTGCTGGATCTCGATGGGCTCGTATCACTAGCAGTCGAGATGACAGGCATATTATCCGCATGGATGTAACGGATCGTGCAGCCACGTCTCGATCCCTGAGTCAACAGATTGGTACGTTTGCAAGACAACAACTATCTGCACGAACAGTTCGACGACGTTTGCAGCAGCATGGTCTATCAGTTCAGAGACCATGGCTGTGGTTACCCTTGACACCGCATCAGAGACAGGAGCACCTGTGATGGTGTACTCAACGACGAACATGGATGCACGAATGGCAAAACGTCATTTTTTCGGATGAATCCAGGTTCTGTTTACAGCATCGTGATGGTCGCATCCGTGTTTGGCGACATCGCGGTGAACGCACATTGGAAGCGTGTATTCGTAATCGCCATCTGGCGTATCACCCGGCGTGATGGTATGGGGTGCCATTGGTTACACGTCTCGGTCACCTCTTGTTCGCATCGACGGCACTTTGAATAGTGGACGTTACATTTCAGATGTGTTACGACACGTGGCTCTACCCTTCATTCGATCCTTGCAAAACCCTACATTTCAGCAGGATAATGCACGACCGCATGTTGCAGGTCCTGTACGGACATTTC
Source organism: Schistocerca cancellata (assembly GCF_023864275.1). Lineage (NCBI taxonomy): Eukaryota > Metazoa > Arthropoda > Insecta > Orthoptera > Acrididae > Schistocerca > Schistocerca cancellata. The sequence goes on from NC_064634.1 coordinate 5,227,217, forward strand.
TGGATACAGAAAATGTTCGACTGCTGCCCTGGCCAGCACATTCTCCAGATCTCTCACCAATTGAAAACGTCTGGCCAATGGTGGCCGAGCAACTGGCTCGTCACAATACGCCAGTCACTACTCTTGACGAACTGTGGTATCGTGTTGAAGCTGCATGGGCAGCTGTACCTGTACACGCCATCAAAGCTCTGTTTGACTCAATGTCCAGGCGTACCAAGGCCGTTATTACGGCCAGAGGTGGTTGTTCTGGGTACTCATTTCTCAGGATGTATGCACCCAAATTGCGTGAAAATGTAATCAAATGTCAGTTCTAGTATAATATATTTTTCCAATGAATACCCGTTTATCATCTCCATTTCTTCTTGGTGTAACAATTTTAATGGCCAGTAGTGTATATCCGAGGTGTTGTATGCCCCAACGTTTGTGAACATAAGCCTGCTCCTCCATGCACTGCCCATAACACACGCAGCATACGCGATCGCGAAGGCAGCCCAATGCCAACTGAGTATCAGTTCGCAATACAGAGGACACCGCGACAGCAGTCGCAAGCTAAATTTTTTGTGACCTCCCAACCGGTCAGCCCAGGACTGAACCCCCTGAGGAGTGCATGAAACTTGATGTCAGCTTCCTGTGACCTCGGGCCCTGAACAATGCATAGGATGGTGGCATCCCTTTGAAATTTGATACATGGGAAATTCTGGTTTGTGTCTCATCTCAGAACAAGTGCGCTATCTCAAGTGGTCACTACCTCAAGTGGTCACTTGCTGTCAGGCGCCTCGAGATGACTGGGTGTTTGTGTTGTCCTCATCATTACATCGTCATTTACGAAAGTGGCGAAATTGGACTGAGCAAAGGTTGGGAATCTGTACGGGTGCTGATAACCACGCAGTTGAGGGCCCCACAAACCAAACATCATCATAGTCATCATCATCATCATCATCATCATCATCATCATCATCATCCTGTAAGGCAAAGCAGAGGATGGCTGCAGCACTTTGATGTTCGATACCCAAGAAATTCTCACCAAGCCGACTCCGCTCTCTCGCCAAGTGGTTACCTCCTGTTGTAACACATGCAGCTCAAACCTGTAGACGAAACGTTCTGCCCCCTCCTCTCCCCTACTTCCCTTACCCTTCCCTACTTGTGAACTGGAAGGAGAAAGAGTCTGTGATGAGCTGTGCTCTACCTCTCCTCTGTCACAGGATACCTTCTCACATAAGAACTCACTTAAGTTAGTTAAATGCCTCGTCACCTACCAGGTCTCTTGAGGTAGTCAAATAGCTACACAGGGGAGTTGTAAATTTCAGCTTAATAGTACAAATCACTTTATACATTCGTTAATATAGCTGATTTGGTTTCGATGGCCACCTCTCACTGTGTAGGTGGGAGATTGAAATTTCATGAAAAGATATTGCAGCAATGAAAAAACTCCTGATTACTGCTCCAACTCACGAATGATATTTGTAGCACTCTCGGACTGGCTTGTACCCTCTCCCCCCACCCCTCTGGTGGCACGTCACTACGTCACTGACATAAATTTGATTGAGTAATTAATTAAATTGGTCACGAGAGCCCTTTGGCATGGCGAGTAATTTTTTCTTCCTGCAGTCGGATTACACTCGCCAGGTAACTCAAATGGGAACCCTGGAGGGAAGGAAATGTTCATTTCAAGGAACACTAGTGAGAATCGACATTTGAAGCTGACTGCAGAAGGATTCTACTGCCACCAACACACATTTTGCGTGAGGACTACTAAAATAAGATGCGAGAAATTAGCTGTTATACGGAGGCACATAGATAGTATTTTTTCTGTCTATTTGTCAGTGGAATAGGAAAGGAAATGACTAGTGTGGTAGAGAGTACCGTCTGCTACGCACCGTACGATGTCTAGCCAAATATGCGTATAGATGTAGATGTAAATTTACTCTACCTATTAAGATGTCTGACCATCCATTTATAGGCGTACAAAACTCACGGAAGAATTGTGTCTCCTATTTATCGAGAACACATAAGATGGAATTTCTGCCGCTGTTTGTCTCTCAGGATAAAAATCTTTGAATTGGCCTCTAATTTTCTCACTGCACTTATTTCCCAAGACGTATGCGTCAGGCCGTTATACGTTTTCCCACAGCAACAGGAACGGTGTAGAGCTCACCTCTGGAGTCAGAGGTATTCTCACGAATCTTCCAATCTTTGATACATAGTAGCATTTGAATCGACTAGATTGTGACAAGTAAGAATCATCCCCAGCCAGGTTACAGATCTTTTGGAATTCTCTTGAAATACCATCACGTTCCGACAGCACTGTTCCATTAGTTACAATGCTGTCTAGTCCCCCATCTGGCTCTGACCAGATAGGGAACCATCACAATGCGAAAAATAGCACATCATATTTTTTTCCCCTCAGCCATATCACCGCGGCTGCCCTACACATCCTATTTATCACGTTCCTAAAGTATTTATATGCCCATATTAACTTATTTCCGTGAACATTCTCATACTTCCTCGATCAGTTTAGGTATAACCACTAATTTTCTAATTGCAGTCACTTCATGAGGCGTATGTGGAAGGGAGTAATATGTTTGCTCACAACGATTAGAAGAAGCAGTGTAGAGATCGCCGGCCGGTGTGGCCGTGCGGTTCTAGGCGCTTCAGTCTGGAACCGCGTGACCGCTACGGTCACAGGTTCGAATCCTGCCTCGGGCATGGATGTGTGCGACGTCCTTAGGTTAGTTAGGTTTAAGTAGTTCTAAGTTCTAGGCGACTGATGACCTCAGATGTTCAGTCCCATAGTGCTCAGAGCCATTTGAACCAAGTGTAGAGATCACCTCTCAGCCTGTCTTTTGTCAGAGTATTACTTACCTTCCATATTCACGGGAATAATTCAGTCTTCGATTTGTAGTGATGTACATCCACAGACAAGTCGCTGATCCGTGGTAATTGTCTCGAAATACCTTCACGTTGCAACAGTCGTGTTTCACTAGTTTAGAGGGCTGTGTAGCCCTCTACCTGTCACTGACTGTGTAGAGAGCTATTACAATGAGAAAAGACAGCACACTGACGTTCGGGGAGAAATTCACCACCATGCCCGCGTCCAGGTTTTTTTTTTTTTACGACTGGTACATTTTGAATCCGCCATGAAGCTCCAAATCAGAGCACACTGCTCTCCATAGTACAAATCAGTTCTGGAAAACCTACAGGTTTGCTGTTGACCTTGTAATTCTGTCAGAGACGGCAAAGGAGTTGGCCAATCAGTTGAACGGAATGGATAGTGTCTAGAAAAGAGGTTATACGGTGAACATCAACAATAGAATAAGGGTAATAGAATGTACCCGAATTAAATCGAATAATGTTAACAGAATTAGATGAGGAAACGAAGCACCAGAAGTAGTAGTCGTGTTTGGTATTTAGGCTCACAATTAGCTGACGATGGTTGAAGCAGACAGGATATAAAATGTAGACCGGTAATAGCAAGAAAAACGCCTAGAAAGAGAAAATTGGTAGCACATAATATAAATTTAAATGTTAGGAAGTCTGTTCCTTAGGTATTTACCTGGATCGCACACAAGTGAAATGCAAATGCTCAGCAGTTATAGCAAAGGAGCTTTTGAAAGTCGATGCAACAGAGAAATCTTGAAGATAGGATAGGTAGATCGTATAAGTAATGAGGAGGTATGGAAGCAAGTTAGGGAGAAAAGGAATTTATGGGAAACAGTGATGAAAATAAGAATAGGATACGTCCTGTGTCATCGTAGAATCGTCAGTTAGGTAATGGAGGGAGAGGGAAATTGTAGTGGGAGGCCGAAGCTCGTTCAGGTTCAGATGGTTCTAGGACGCAGTGTTTTTGCAGAAGTCGTGAGTTCAGAACAGGATAACAAGTCTGGAGAGCTGCATCAGATCAGCCTTAGAACTGTAGGTCACAACGAAAAGAAAGTTCAAACCATCCCCCCCACTACGGCTGCCGTGTGTCGGGCTATTCGTCGATATTGAGATTAGACACTCTTTGTCGGGTTTGAAGTAGTGCTGCGATCCCGGCCAGACCTTCTTCGTCGGTCGGTAGAGTACCAGGAATTGCAGATGTCAACACGAGAGCGGCGTGTGTGCGACGCGGGCAGGATGCAGGCCGCCGTTGTCCGGCCAGGGAGCGTTAATTGGGAGAGAGATACAGAGCGGGCGGCAGACTGCGCGGGCCCCGGTATTGAACCGCGTGGGACGGCGCTGTGCCCCGCTCTGCGCCGGCCGCCGCTCAGATCAATGCGATCGGCCGGCGGTCCCCGGCTTGCTCTCGCTCTCAGCTGCTCTGCTCGAGCGTCGTCTCCCATTGTGACGGCCGTAGTGGAGTTGGGGACACGCAGAGACTCGTCACCGTCAGCGGCTTCCCGCTAGTTAGCGGGTCCCGTGCGCCTCCACCTCTGGTGGTCCCTCGCTTCCTTCTTAGTACGGCCGCTGCTTATCTTGCTGCCCAGCTCGTGGTCCACGATCTGAAATGTCTCCTCCCGCAGCCCCCCTTCCCTTTCTCTTATCAATTTGCAGCCGCTTCTATTAACCCATCCTTCTGTCTCAGTAGACGGCAGTCCACATAAACTTGAACTACTTCAGTGGCTCATAATTTCACTACGAAACCTCGTAGACATGGGGATGTTGTTTCAATGATCCCAGCAGCTGTGGGAGAATCAGGAGTACTGCCCGCTGTTGGACAGTTGACTGTTGGTTCTAAGCGTGAGGTCCTCTGTCCGGTACAGTGCCACGCTCGATCGGCTCGTGTTAGTATGTTCGTAGCGTAGTCGGTCGCTGTTTGTGAAGTCTGGTAGTGTTTTGTTCAGGCCGCGTGACAATGATGAGCAAATTAGTGATTCGCTCGCAGTCATAAGCGGGCAGAAACGTGCACTACACCCTTCGAGTGTGGGTTTCTATTGTGAAAACATATTGGAAAACAGACTCATTGGGTACAACAATTGGACATTCTGGATAAAATTCACTGTGCTCGGGGTTCCAACAAAAGCAAAAATTTTATCGATTGCAAGGAAGCTGGAGACAACTGGTGTACTAAGCAGTGGCAGTGGCAAACACAGACCATAATTAGCTGCAGACTTCATTGATGACGTTCGAAGACGCTTGGAGAACTATGTAAGTGAATCGTTGCGTCGATTGAGCTAGGAGACAGGCATTTCATACGGCACGTTTCAGAGAGCCAATGCGGCAATGCGACCAAGCAGACTGCACGTGGTACAAGTATTGCAAGGAGCACATGGTGAGAAAAGAATCCTTTGCTGCCGATCGTTTCAGGGTTTTTTTTTATTCATGGTCCAGACAGTCTCTCTGTAACTTGGGTTACAGATGAGCCATGTTTCCATCTGTCAGGTTATTTCAACACAGAAGACAGCAGATACTAACCGAGTGTAAATCTCCGCATCATCCATCAAACACCACTGCGTGAAGAAAAGGATGGAGTGTGGCCCACGGTGTAACGTTCCAGGATAGTTGGCCCTATTTTCATTAATACGACCGTAGACACTGCAGTTTGTACGGGCGTCTTCAATACATTTGTGAAGTAGCAGGATGACGTCGAACTTAAAGAGGATCGTTTCCAACAAGACGGACCGGCGTGTCACACATCTAACGCTTCCACGCAACTTGTAACCATCTCCTCTGGTAACCGAATAGTCTCACGAAATTTGTGCCCTCATTAGATGGCCTAACCCCCCACCCCCGATTGTTTTCTTATGATGGTATCTTAAAAGCGGAGTGCACAAGAATAGGCCGCAAACAACTGCAGAACACCGTGACGTCATTACACAAAAAATAAACAACATTGGAGAGGATACACTTAACAGAACGCTGTGGAATATGATCAGAGAAGTAAGATGTGCATCGATAATGGTGGAGGGCACTTCCAACATTTGCTGTGAGCACTTTTGTGCATGTATTTAATCTCCCAGTTGTGTATTACCATCTCCCAAAGTTGCAAATGTGTCTCACTGTTGGTTAAATGTTAGGACTCATTAAAGTAGTTCACGTCTATATGGATCGCACAGTATACTCCGTATACAGCCCCCTTTTCCTTCTTTGCAGTGCTCTCAGTAACTGTCTCTGTTCTGCCTTTCTTCTCACCATCTTCTCGTTTCTCACTCTATCCGTCCTACAATTGTTTTCGTCCTCCACCACATCCACGTCTCAAAAGTTCCCATTTTCGGTCCAACTTTCTTTCTCATTGTCCATGTTTCGTCACACTTCATCAGTATTTTACTCAAATCTTTGTGAATATCTACGAGGGCTGACTGAAAAGTAATGTGTGGTGTCACCACCAGACACCACACTTGCTAGGTGGTAGCCTTTAAATCGGCCGCGGTCCGTTAGTATACGTCGGACCCGCGTGTCGCCACTATCAGTGATTGCAGACCGAGCGCCGCCACACGGCAGGTCTAGAGAGACTTCCTAGCACTCGCACCAGTTGTACAACCGACTTTGCTAGCGATGGTTCACTGACAAAATACGCTCTCATTTGCCGAGACGATAGTTAGCATAGCCTTCAGCTACGTCATTTGCTACGACCTAGCAAGGCGCCAGTACCAGTTACTATTGATACTGTAATCATGTACCGTCAAGAGCGGCGCTCATCATTAATGGATTAAAGTTAAGTATTCCACTAGCTACGTCCGTTTTTCTAAATTCTAATTTCCTTGTCCTATTCCAAACCTCACGCCAGCCTGCGTGAGCTAAAACGCGTGCCTTTCGGCTTCCTCTAGTAACCCGGTGTTGGCTCTCCTGCCGACCCACAACACAATGCCTCCAACGTCGTAACTTTTCAACAGTTGGCAGCATTGGTATGCGGCAGATACTGGCTTGTTTCGTAGCCTCGTCTCTACCGCTCCAGTTTGCGGGAAGCGTTAGTATTGAACCGTTGTATTGTTACGGTGTAAAGTATGGAACCCTGCGCAGACGGTCGGTCAATGCGATCTAAGCAACGTACGGTCACTGGATTCTTGACAGCAGAAGGTGTCACCCCAAAGGAGAGTCATCAGAGAATGAAAGCAGTTTGTGGTGATTGTGTTGATGTGGATACTGTGCGTCGTTGGCCGAGTAAGTTTAAAAATGTTGAGGCGGTAACATCTGACCTGCGTGACAAACAAAGAGTTGGACGTCCTGTGACAGCAACCACCGAGTTTCACAATCAAAGTATTGACAAACTGATTCAGGACGTTCGTCGTATAACTCAAGGAGCAATTGCAAGCACAATCGGCAGTTCACAAGGACGTGTGGGTCACATTATTGATTTGCTCGGCTACCGGAAGATCTGTGCACGATGGGTACCCCGGATGCTGACTGCTGAAATGAAAGCGCACAGACTTGAAATTTGCGAGGAACTCTTCTCGCGTTACGAGAACGAAGGTGACGCCTATCTCCATTCAATTGTGACAGGAGACGAAAAGTGGGTACACCATTACGACCCAAAGACGAAACGCCAGTCTATGGAATACCTACACAAAGACTCGCCCCAGAAAAAGAAATTCAGCTGGAAAAATCATGGCCACAGTGTTCTGGGACGTGATGGTGTTATCCATGTTAATTTCCTTGATCGTGGAAGAACAATAAATTCAGAGCGTTACATCAAAACGATGCGAACTCGGCTTAGAAAGGTCCGAAAGGAAAAGGGAAATGTTTTCCTTCGGCATGACAATGCCAAACCGCACACATCACGTGCCATGCCACCACAACAGAACTTCAGAGACTAAATCCCACCACCATACGGCATCCTCCTTACAGTCCAGATTAAGCACCGCCTGACTTCCATCTGTCCCAGATAATGAAAGACGATCTGCGGGGACATCATTATGCTTCTGATGAAGACGTTGAGAGGACTGTGAGACTGTGCTTGCGGAAACAGAGTGTCGACTTCTTCCGTGACGGCTAGAGTAAACGTGTTCATCGTTGGCAGAAATGAATCCAATTGGCTGGTGATTATGTGGAAAAGTGAATATTGGTAATTCAAGATAACATACTAAGGATTATTTCTGCGTCTGATTCATTAAAATATTCCCATCCAAACCCAATTAACGAAGATGGAGGCATTAGTTTTCATTTAACCCCCGTACTTTTCTTACAATGTGCCCGTTTTCTCATCTGTATTAGTAGACGACTAAACCGATGCGCGCTGCACAGTCAGCTCGTGGTCGTGCTGTAGCGTTCTCGCTTCCCACGCCCGAGTTCCCGGGTTCGATTCCCGGCGGGGTCAGGGATTTTCTCTGCCTCGTGATGACTGGGTGTTGTGTGCTGTCCTTAGGTTAGTTAGGTTTAAGTAGTTCTAAGTTCTAGGGGACTGATGACCATAGATGTTAAGTCCCATAGTGCTCAGAGCCATTTGAACCATTTTTTGCTGCACAGTCATAGTTGTAGGTGGCCTATTTAAATGTTTCCAGGATCAACACATAGTTGATTTTTGAGTATGTCATATAATAATTGATCCAATTAAAAAATTTAAAATGCCCTCATTAAGAGAAGTAATCTTATGTTATCGGTTTAACGTAGCAAGACAAGTAGTGCACTTAGAAACCGTGTACATGTAACGAGACAGCCAGACTGCCTTCATCCAGTACTTGCGAATGAGAGCACTTGGCGAATTACAACAAATTTTACACATGATCTCAAACCTTTACGAAGCTTTCTCTCGTTGACGCTCCCTCCCTCTCCACCCCAACACAAAATCATGAAAGGAAAAAAGATCACTGCTTCACACACATACGCTATTCACGCACTACAACTTCTGCGTGGGGCACGACATTTTAATGAATTGCTTCTTTACCGCTATATCTATTCGCAACATATTTTGCAGACAGTAACCACATCCGCCACAGAAAGTATCTTCAAAATTATGCCATTGCACGGAGAACACGTTGTTCAGCTTATATGCCGTTGTAAACGTTGAGATGGGTGAAAAACCAGCTTTTGGAGTGCAAATCACCCAGAATATACTAAACTAGTGTTTCACAAAACGAGCACATAGCGACTTCCAAGAAGCTATAACACAATTTTAAACCATTTCTAGCCATTTCCCGCCTGCGTGCTTGATGCCAAATATTTAACATTGTAACACATTTGCAAAGTAATTAGACGTTTGAAGCTACTCTGCTGGCCATTAAAATTGCTACACCACAAAGATTACGTGCTACAGACGGTAAATTTAACCGACAGGAAGAAGATGCTGTGATATGCAAATAATTAGCTTTTCAGAGCATTCACACTAGGTTGGCGCCGGTGGCGACACCTACAACGTGCTGACATGAGGAAAGTTTCCAACCGATTTCTCATACACAAACAGCAGTTGACCGGTGTTGCCTGGTGAAACGTTGGTGTAATGCCTCGTGTAAGGAGGAGAAATGCGTACCATCACGTTTACGACTTCGATAAAGGTCGGATTGCAGCCTATCGCGATTGCGATTTATCGTTTCGCGACATTGCTGCTCGCGTTGGTCGAGATCCAATGACTGTTAGCAGAATATGGAATCGGTGGGTTCAGGAGGGTAATACGGAACGCCGTGCTGGATCCCAACGGCCTCGTTATCACTAGCAGTCGAGATGACAGGCATCTTATCCGCATGGCTGTAACGGATCATGCAGCCACGTCTCGATCCCTGAGTCAACAGATTGGGACGTTTGCAAGACAACAACCATCTGCACGAACAGTTGGACGACGTTTGCGGCAGCATGGACTATCAGCTCGGAGATCGTGGCTGCGTTTACCCTTGACGCTGCATCACAGACAGGAGCGCCTGCGATTGTGTACTCAACGACGAACCTAGGATCACGAATGGCATAACGTCATTTTTTCTGATGAATCCACGTTCTGTTTACAGCATCATGACAGTCGCATCCGTGTTTGGCGACATCGCGGTGAACGCACATTGGAAGCGTGTATTCGTCATTGCCATACTGGCGTATCATCCGGCGTGATGGTATGGGGTGCCATTCGTTACACGTCTCGGTCACCTCTTGTTCGCATCGACGGCAGTTTGAACAGTGGGCGTTACATTTCAGATGTGCTAAGACACGTGGCTCTACCCTTTATTCGATCTCTGCGAAACCCTACATTTCAGCAGGATAATGCACGACCGCATGTTGCAGGCCCTGTACGGGCCTTTCTGGATACAGAAAATGTTCGACTGCTGCCCTGGCCAGCACATCCTCCAGATCTCTCACCAATTGAAAACGTCTGGTCAATGGTGGCCGAGCAACTGGCTCGTCACAATACACCGGTCACTACTGTTGATGAACTGTGGTATCGTGTTGAAGCTGCATGGGCAGCTGTACCTGTACACGCCATCCAAGCTCTGTCTGTCTCAATGCCCAGGCGTATCAAGGCCGTTATTATTGCCAGAGGTGGTTTTTCTGGGTACTGATTTCTCAGGATCTGTACACCCAAATCGCTTGAAAATGTAATCACCTGTCAGTTCTAGTATGATATGTTTGTCCAATGAATACCCGTTTATCATCTGCATTTCTTCTTGGTGTAGCAATTTTAATGGCCAGTAGTGTATTTTAAGCGCGTAACTTCCATTCCTTAAGCGTCGGGTATAGGGCTTTACTGGTTGCTATATAATTTTCAGTTTCTTTGCTACGCTTGAAAATGCTGTCTTTGTAACGCCGGAAATGCATATCCTCCTATTTCCATCTATTGTACTATTTTTTTTCCTTGCTTTGTTACCTCAAGATATGACATTTCTGTCTCTTTGTATATTGTAATTGTTTTACTATTTGTATATTTATGCATTTATGTCGATGTATAATTGGTTTGTTTCGTAAATATTATTTGTATTTTTACGCTGGGTCTTGCCTAGGGAAAACTGCTATCGAACGATTACGTCGATAGGTCGTGTGAAGAATCAAAGTGTATAGGATCTTTGGTAGTGTTAACTCTGCCGCGTGGAGCGCGGGCTGAGGGAAGGGGTCTGGCGGGAGTAGCGAGTGGAGCAGGTGTGTTGTGTGACGCTCCCCCGAGTTGCCGCGCTTTCGGGGTTTGGCAGCATGTAATTGCGCTCGACTTGCGATGATAGTTTCTGACATGGTGTCGCGGACGGGAAACATTAACTAGCGCACATCAAGAGCCCGTTTCGTCTGGTGACCGTGTCGAGAAGAAGGCGCGCCAACATCCAGCTTCTGCAACAGCGACGGCCGACAATGAGTGACTGTCGCCACCTCCTCGATCGACGGCTTCAAACCTTCAATCAACCAACAAGACTGGAAGCAAGTAAAGTTTTAGAACTGTATGGCAGACCTCAGCTTTTCAAACTGTTCCATTTTCGTCAATATAATTACAGCAACTTAGCATGAACTTTGTTGCTCATTGTCCCAATTGCATTACCAAGTAGAGTCCCTTCCTTTTCCGGAATGAACCCGAGTGTCATTGAAATTCGAACGCCAGCATTAAAGTAATATAGCTAATTCTATTTCACTGCTTTAATTTCAAAGTTCAATTACCTGGCTACAATATTCAGATTACACAAGCACAAATTAAGAGTGCGAGTTTTGTTATCGTATTTTAGCTTACCTGTGACTGCAGCTCAGCTTGGTACGTACTAAATTTTACTATTGTTAATTGTTCAGAATCATTTAATTCAAGTTCAAAGTTAAATCTCTTATTTCCAAATTGCGTAGATTCAAGTAGTTTTTTGAAATGATTGTTGAGGTAGTCCAAGACTAACCGTATTTTACTGAATTTCGATGTGCTTCAGAAAGAAAGCTCACTATTAACTTCAGTCACTAAATTAACTTTCGATTTTCCGGTTTTATTAATTCTTTTGCTAAATTAAGTCAGGGTGTAGCGAAATTTATTACTTCTGACAAACTTTCAGTTTTCACACTACACGTGTCAACCTTCAGTTGCCACGCTTCTAGTGCTAATCATATGTGTAATAACCTTTCTTTTTCAGTTACTATAGTAATTGTCCTTAGGACTGGCGACCGTGATTTCCCCCAAATCTCAAATACCTAATTACCGCTAGTTAATCGCTAACGTAACGGCTGCACATTTACTTTCTTTATTAACTTTACCCCTTTTTAAAATTAATTTCCACCAGTTTCATTAGCACATTTCCTTTCATTTAGATGTAACCCTTTCCTCCCTCTTTACCGACAGCTTAACTTCGGTGACGATTGCTTTTCCAAAACTCCCATTAGGTACACGCGATTTCATCTTTCACTGTCATTAAGGTCGGTAAGTGAGGGGGAGGTTACATCTTTCTGTTTGCTAAGTATTTAACGATTTACAGCTGTTCTAATGTTTATCCATTCAGCTTCATCTTCCTCATTTTATTTCCTTCTAGAGCCATTACTTCAGTTTTCTTTGTTGTGATATTCTTTTCACAGCTCTTTCCTGTAGCTACGATGACTTCTATTATTTGGAGCAACTCTTTTTCGTCCATTACATGAAAGATCATGTCATCTGCAAATCTCAGACACCGTATTCCTCTTCCTGAAATTCTACCACCTTTGTCAGTTTATGGTATGTGCCTAGCCACACTCCCAAGTACAAACGGAAATGGGCAGGATGCAGGCACCGGCCTTGTCCTACTGCCTTACCTAATTCAGCCCGGTCGGTACTTTCTCCTCTAATTCTCGCTGACGCTTTTTGACTTTATACGTTTCACAGCTTCTCCAGACCACTCTCTTTTCCCTCATTGTAGTTCCGACAAGCCATATTATCAAATAACTTTTTCTATTAAGCATATATAGAAGTCGCTTACCTTTTCAATAAACCTCTCTCCCGAAATTCGCAAGAGCTCTGTGACATATCTTGTGCCTGGATTTCTTCTAAAACCAAACAGCTTCTCAGCGAAATTCTCGTCCTGTACTTTTTCAGTCTTTTGTCCGTGATTCTTAACATCACTTTGGCTCCGTGTCAAATGAGGCTAACAGTGATGCGTTGACGTCTTTACTGGGATTCTTGTGTCTCTCGTATTGCAATCGTAACTATTGTCAACAACTCCACTGCATATTCGCCTCTGCCATATATTTCCTTGTATAACCTCAGAATTTCTCTCATTCCTTCTTGCTTCGAACACTGCAAGATTTCTCCTGGTATAGTACATGTACCACTGTTTCCCCATTTTTCATTGCAGTTTGCATTCTTTACGTCTTTCTACATGATTGCTGGCCCTGGTGTCTTGTTAATGGAACTGCCAGTGACCCCTCAACCCGAAAATAAATGTAACATAATGCGCATAAATGTGCGGTAACATCCATTATACTATCGGCGATAAAACACTGGAAGCAGTAACAACTCTAAAATTCTGGAAATAGCCGCCCGGAGCAACTTAAAGTCGAAGTGTAACGCCGGAAATGCATATCCTCCTATTTCCATCTGCTGCACTATAAATTTTTTTTCCTTATTATGTTACCTGAAGATATGACATTTCTGTGTCTTTATATATTGTAATTGTTTTACTGTTTGTATATACACTCCTGGAAATTGAAATAAGAACACCGTGAATTCATTGTCCCAGGAAGGGGAAACTTTATTGACACATTCCTGGGGTCAGATACATCACATGATCACACTGACAGAACCACAGGCACATAGACACAGGCAACAGAGCATGCACAATGTCGGCACTAGTACAGTGTATATCCACCTTTCGCAGCAATGCAGGCTGCTATTCTCCCATGGAGACGATCGTAGAGATGCTGTATGTAGTCCTGTGGAACGGCTTGCCATGCCATTTCCACCTGGCGCCTCAGTTGGACCAGCGTTCGTGCTGGACGTGCAGACCGCGTGAGACGACGCTTCATCCAGTCCCAAACATGCTCAATGGGGGACAGATACGGAGATCTTGCTGGCCAGGGTAGTTGACTTACACCTTCTAGAGCACGTTGGGTGGCACGGGATACATGCGGACGTGCATTGTCCTGTTGGAACAGCAAGTTCCCTTGCCGTTCTAGGAATGGTAGAACGATGGGTTCGATGACGGTTTGGATGTACCGTGCACTATTCAGTGTCCCCTCGACGATCACCAGTGGTGTACGGCCAGTGTAGGAGATCGCTCCCCACACCATGATGCCGGGTGTTGGCCCTGTGTGCCTCGGTCGTATGCAGTCCTGATTGTGGCGCTCACCTGCACGGCGCCAAACACGCATACTACCATCATTGGCACCAAGGCAGAAGCGACTCTCATCGCTGAAGACGACATGTCTCCATTCGTCCCTCCATTCACGCCTGTCGTGACACCACTGGAGGCGGGCTGCACGATGTTGGGGCGTGAGCGGAAGACGGCCTAACGGTGTGCGGGACCGTGGCCCAGCTTCATGGAGACGGTTGCGAATGGTCCTCGCCGATACCCCAGGAGCAACAGTGTCCCTAATTTGCTGGGAAGTGGCGGTGTGGTCCCCTACGGCACTGCGTAGGATCCTACGGTCTTGGCGTGCATCCGTGCGTCGCTGCGGTCCGGTCCCAGGTCGACGGGCACGTGCACCTTCCGCCGACCACTGGCGACAACATCGATGTACTGTGGAGATCTCACGCCCCACGTGTTGAGCAATTCGGCGGTACGTCCACCCGGCCTCCCGCATGCCCACTATACGCCCTCGCTCAAAGTCCGTCAACTGCACATACGGTTCACGTCCACGCTGTCGCGGCATGCTACCAGTGTTAAAGACTGCGATGGAGCTCCGTATGCCACGGCAAACTGGCTGACACTAACGGCGGCGGTGCACAAATGCTGCGCAGCTAGCGCCATTCGACGGCCAACACCGCGGTTCCTGGTGTGTCCGCTGTGCCGTGCGTGTGATCATTGCTTGTACAGCCCTCTCGCAGTGTCCGGAGCAAGTATGGTGGGTCTGACACACCGGTGTCAATGTGTTCTTTTTTCCATTTCCAGGAGTGAATATATATATATTTATGCATTTATGTTGGTTTGTTTTGTGAATATTATTTGTATTTATACGCTGGGTCTGGCCTAGGGAAAACAATGCTATCGAACGAATACATCGATAGATCGTGTGGAGAACAAAAGTGTTTAGGATCTTTGGTAGTGTTAACTCTGTCGCGTGGAGCGCGGGAAGAGGGAGTCTGGCTGGGGTGGTGCAGTGGAGCAGGTGTGTTGTGTGAAGCTCCCGCGAGTTGCCGCGCTTTCGGGGTTTGGCAGCATGTAATTGCGCTCGACTTGCGATGATAGTTTCTGACATGGTGTCGCGGACGGGAAGCATTAGCTGGCGCACATCAAGAGCCCGTTTCGTCTGCTGGCCGTGTCGAGAAGAAGGCGCGCCAACATCCAGCTTCTGCAACAGCGACGGCCGACAATGAGTGACTGTCGCCACCTCCTCGATCGACGGCTTCAAACCTTCAATCAACCAACAAGGAAGACTGGAAGCACGTAAAGTTTTAGAACTGTATGGCAGACCTCAGCTTTTCAAACTTTTGCCCGCATCTCGTGGTCGTGCGGAAGCGTTCTCGCTTCCCACGCCCGGGTTCCCGGGTTCGATTCCCGGCAGGGTCAGGGATTTTCTCTGCCTCGTGATGGCTGGGTGTTGTGTGCTGTCCTTAGGTTAGTTAGGTTTAAGTAGTTCTAAGTTCTAGGGGACTGATGACCATAGCTGTTAAGTCCCATAGTGCTCAGAGCCATTTGAACCATTTTTTTTTCAAGCTTTTAAAATTGTTGCATCACAAAATTACAGCAACTTAGCATGAACGTTTGTTGCTCATTGTCCCAATTGCATTACCAAGCAGGGTCCCTTCGTTTTGCGGAATGAACCCGAGTGTCGTTGAAATTCAAACGCCAGCATCATTCGATTTCACTGCTTTAATTTCAAAGTTCAGTTAAGGTATTCATAGCTGGCTACAATATTTAGATTACACAAGCACAAATTAAGAGTGCGAGTTTTGTTACCGTATTTTAGCTTACCTGTGACTGCAGCTCAGCTTGGTACGTACTAAATTTTACTATTGTTAATTGTTCAGAATCATTTAATTGAATTTCAAAGTTAAATCTCTTATTTCTAAATAGCGTAGATTCAAGTAGCTTTTGAAATGCTTTTTGAGGTAGTCCAAGACTAACCATATTTTACTGAATTTCGATGTGCTTCAGAAAGAAAGCTCACTATTAACTTCAGTCACTAAATTAACTTTCGATTTTCCGGTTTTATTAATTCTTTTGCTAAATTAAGTCAGAGTGTAGCGAAATTTATTACTTCTGACAAACTTTCAGTTTTCACACTACACGTGTCAACCTTCAGTTGCCACGCTTCTAGTGCTAATTATATGTGTAATAACCTTTCTTTTTCAGTTACTATAGTAATTGTCCTTAGGACTGGCGACCGTAATTTCCCCCCAAATCTCAAATATCTAATTACCGCTAGTTAATTGTTAACGTAACGGCCGCACATTTACTTTCTTTATTAACTTTACCCCTTTTCAAAATGAATTTCCACCAGTTTCATTAGCATTTTTCCTTTCATTTAGATGTAACCCTTTCCTCCCTCTTTACCGACAAATTAACTTCGGTGACGATTGCTTTTCCCAAATTTCCATTAGGTACACGCGGTTTAATTTTTCACTGTCATTAAGGTCGATAAGTGAGGGGGAGGTTACAGAAGGATGATACAGGACTATTAGTAGGGCAATTAGATGAGATTCATTGAAAGAGTCCCTACAAAATGTGACTCATCCATAAAAGAAACGGCTCACAAAACAATAACTCGACAGATCCTCGTCAGCCTCGGGTACTTACCGGGTACTCATCAGATAGAGAAAGTCCAAAGAAAAGCGGCGTGTTTCGTCAAGGGCTCATACGGCAAGTGCGAGTCAGCTATAATCCCATGCGTGACGCTACAAGGGTGCCGTTGTAGATCACGTATAGGATTACTGTTGAAATTCCGAGATCGTATGTTCCAAGAAGGGTCAGGCAGCACATTGCTTCGTCCCACACACATAAGACAAAATGACCACTACGGAAAAATGAGAGAAGTTACAGTTTGTATGGAGCAGATCCAGTGTTTTTCTCTGGCTGTGTTTGTGAATGCAACACAAAAGGGAACAAATGGTAGTGGTAGTGAAACACTCCCTGTCACGCACCGTGAGGGATTGCGGATCAGATAAGTAGACACAGATGTAGAGCTTGTTCGACTGTAACTGCCATGTTAAAATAACTTAAGTACACATACTGAAAGGACAAATTAGGCTTGGTAAGAAACTATTTACGAAAATAAATATTCATCCATTCCCTACCTTTGAATCCTGTAGCGATAGTGCAAATAACGGCTCGCACGGAGGTGTCCAAGCAGTCATTCGTACCTCACTCCATTCCTGAGTGGAATGAGAAGAAAGCCTAATGTATGTCTCTGCCACACACCTAACTGTGATTGCTAGAGTGCAGATATAGGTGCAAAGTGTAAACGCGACACTTATAATATGAAAACGTTAAATAAGTATGCTGAATGAGTAGCGGGAGTGAGAATTCCGAGTCACAAAAAGAAGAAAATAAAAAAAAATTAAGATAAACGAAGAAGTCGCTGTCATCATTCAGCAGTCACTCTATTAGGCAAAGTAGGGTTTGTTTATTTGCGTACAAGAGATATACGATGCGGGCAGTAGAATTAATGCACCGGGATACCTGCTGTTTAAACTTATGCTAGGGTTTTGAGTCTGACCGGTACACCTTAACATCAGAAACGCTGTACCAGAAATTCAGTAAATGATTTTATTTGAGAAAGCACACCTTTTGCTCACTGTATCTCGCTTCTTTGTATGAAATTGAAGAAATATGAGATGTAGAATGTGTTCTGGAAAAACTTGTGTAATAATTTTTTAAATGTATTACATGTACAGTCCAAAATCCGATAAAGAGAATTAGTGACGGGTAGGTTAATATCTGCGATAAACAAAAGACTGCGGCAGACAGCGGACGATCGAATGATGGCAGAGCAGCTGGCTTCATGGAGTGACGAAAAGGTACGTGAAAATATAATGTGCAAACATGCCATGGCAGTCTACGTAAAATGCACGGTGAAGGTAACCAAAATGATGAACTGCTAGAAGGACGACTTGTCAAAATAAGTGACAGGATGTTTGCAGATTTGAATGACGACAATCCGTTTGAAGCCCGCATCCGAAATCTCAACAATACGAACTGAAATGTACGACGTAATTAAACGGTGAGCTGTTGCGATAGACAGCAGCTCTTCTCCCCTTATTAGTTTATAAGTTTTCGTTTAGTAAATTGATAGTGCCGGGTTGACAAAATGCATAGGCGCATTATAGGAAGCGGTACGTTTTGTAGGCCTATATTCGTTTAAGGTACAAAGCGACATACTGCGTAAAAAGTCGGAGTCGCATGCGGGAGTCTCTATACCACCTATAGAGGAAGAACACTGGTCTTGGCGTAGGCATATAGAAGGCCTGCGTGCTTGCAGAATTGTCTGTACTTGATTAAAGACATCTCTGGTCATAATCCTTACGCCATTGCATCAGTATTGTAAGGAGCGACCTATCACATCAGCACGATACTGCAGTACGTCACAAGATGTCCCTCATTTACCAGAATAGTTCCTTTCTTCACGTAAGTTATTTTTAAGTCTCTCTATTGATTTTATTCCGCAAATATCAACACACAATTATAACTAAATTGTTAAATGAAAATTGTGAAGTCGCATTTACTACTTACTTGCAACAAAGTTTCAACACTCTTCCGGAAGTCCACTAACTGTCTTGTTGTACGTGTATCTCTGTTGTCAAACTAGACCACATGTAGTACCAAGAAGCGCAGGACGCTCACCTAAAAACTCGACGTTTAATGCCCTATTGAGAGAAATACATTGTCACTTTCGCGGTGTGTTTGTTCGCATTCCATCAATTGAAATACCACGTACGTAAAAACGTATATCACTTTAGAATGAGAATACCGTTTCATATGATATTTCAGTTTCCCCTTAAAGTACTTGCATAGTTGATTCGTGTTCTTAAGAGTATTATTTGCGTATAAGTAAACTACGTGATCTTAGAACAACATGTTTCTGCATTGTTTGGCACACTTATTTATCGAATTACAAATACCTAATGATTAAACTAATATAGTATCTAACTCATCTATATGTACTAGATCTCATGGCGTTATTCTGGAGTGGAAAGAACCAGCAAATTACAAGCAAAAGTAAAGTAGAATCAGTTTCCCGATTAGGCTGACAATTTAAAGTGCAGCGGAACTGCCATCGCTTCCTGTAATAGTTGTGAAACAGTTCGTTTTATTCTCTTCTACTAATCTGGAACATCAGATGTAACAGAGTCGCGTATGTGCATGCTCTGAAGGTATTTCTTTTGCATTCTATTGACACTTCATTTCTTGATACGGTATGGCATCCACGAAATACGATGGTGTTTGACCTTAGGCAGACAGCTGCACTTGATCGTCTTGTTCAGGTGGACGTCACTAGCGAACAGTAGCCATCAAAAAGATAGGCACGTCTGTTGACTTTTAACATTTCGTCCAGCAAAATCACGAACCTGGATCTCTGTAAATGGACTGTGAATGGCGGTATGTGCGATTTAGGGAAAAATTTTAAATCGATAGTGCAAGCGACGTTGCTTAATTAACTGTAACCATCACACTCCACGATTAAAAACAGCTGGATACAAAACTCTTGTTCACACTTCGATTTCCGTCGGCGAGCTTTATTTACAGTTTCTGAAAGTGATTCCGGATGGCGCAAGCAGATTTATTACAAACAGTCGAATATAATTTGCTAAACTGATGTACCATGACACTCTGAATTACCTTTCCCGCTAGTCGCAAACAAATTTGGCAGTCTTAATAGGTAGACACAGAGCGTTCACTGACCATAATTCTGTGACTTATTCGTATTTTACATGTAAATTTAACAGAAATTGCACTCAGTCATCGTAACAGTAATTTCTGTTGATGCTATAGAGATGTTCTGTTTATTTATGTACATGCGATGTGTCATTAGACTGTGTGATGTGAAAGCAGCATTGATCAAAATAGTGTTCCATAACCCCTTCTAAAGTTTTTTTTTTTTGTCTTATAGTCAGTGCAGTTTAACAGAGCGTGTCGAGAAATAACAGTGAGTCGTTTAATAAGCATCTGAACAATTACGAGCATTAAGTGAAGCGGTATTTTATGTGAGGTTTACCACAGGAGGATCTAGTACGACAATGTGCAGGATGATGGGAACAGATGTCACTGACCAACAATGATTTGAAATTGCCGCCGGTTCTTAGTTTAAAGTTTAGTATGTTCTCCTCATAACTACAATTCGCTGTACTGTTATGGGGTAGGTGAGATGAACGGTGGTGGCGGCAGACATCGGATGGTCTTTAGGTTGGGGCACATAGTGGAATACTGCAAACCTTTATGCTCGGCAACATACACTTAACCATGTTCATTATATAATCTTTCTTTGAATATTTTAGCATCAGTCAAAATACCGGCAATAATTAACCTTCCTAGAGACAGCAAATACCGAAGATCACACTTAAATGTCCATGCGAAATTGTTTGTACTGCAGTACACCCAATGAATGAGATTAGTGTGGGTCGTTGAAAATGTCACGAGTATTCGAGGAAAATCTGTAAAATCTTTTTATCTCACAGAACCAGTGGATTCTTCTGTATTGTTATTGCAAGGCATCCAGGCGTTTAATCTGACGCTGATACGAATTTTGGGTTTCACAATCACGTTTAGTATTAGAAGATGGATGATTTTGGTTTTTTAATTGCCTCTTGGCATACTAGCTCCATTTTTTTAAAATTTAGAAGCATTCAGTCATTTAGAGATCATTGTAACTTTTTCCAGGAAATAAGGAAAATAATAAAATCTCTTAAATGTAAACATTCTCATATGGTAGACAACATTTCAAGCAAAAATTAAAAGCATGTTCTTCTGATATAGTTACTGTATGTAGCCATAAATTTAATGCGTCACTTTTCGAGACACGCTGAAGTTTGCCAATAGAATGAAGTATGCGATTGTTACCCCTCTTCGTAGACAGATATTAATGACTAAGAGTATCTATCTACAGTTTCGTTATTGACTTTGTTCTTAAAAGTTTTGGAATATGGTTGAGCATGTCTGTAACTACAGGTTTCTGAGTCAGTTACTATTTAGATTCCAGAGTGTATCTGCACTGAAAATACCTTCTGCCATTTCACTGACCCAATATTCAAATATCTGAATGGTAAGAAGTCACCTTGTGGTTTCCTGAACCTATCTACGGTATTTAAGTGTGCATTTAGCAACATTATTTGGAGAAACTTGAAAATTATGGGTTTTGGGATACAATTAGTAAGCGGTTCATTTCATATTTAACTGACAGGAAGCAGGGGGCCATATTAGATAGCTCATGCAGCTGTCAAGACCACTCTTTCTCTGAGTGTGGACAAATCACTACTAGCGTTCTTTCACAAGGTTAAATTTTGAGACCGCCGGTATTCTTGTTATGCACAAAACCCCTTTCATCTTGTAGTGATAATGCGAAAATAGTGCCCTTTGCTACAGACGCAAGCATCATAATCAGGCCAAAGAGAACAAAAATGTAAGGAGCCATAAATGACATTCATGAACCACAATACAGCACTGGGGAAAGGAAATACGTAACACTGATGGTAGGAGGTTATTGGGTGTGCATATTGAAGAAATCCAGTTGAAAATCGCATGTTGTAGATTTTCTCAAACACCAGACTGCAGCAACAATTACGCTACATGTAACTGCTGATTTTGATCATGAAAACATTAAAAGATTAACTTACCTTACGTATTTCCATTCACTGATGCCGTATGGGTTAATTTTCTGGTGCATTACACAAATAGACACAAATGTTCATTGCTAAGGAACGTACTAACAGCACAAATACGTATGATGTCCATCCTCGAACTTCGTGTAGGTCACTGCATAAAGCGTTAGACGTACTACCAGCAGCCTCACATTGAGTTTACTTTCTTACGAAGATTGTTGTGAAGAATGAGGCGAATTGTAAAACTAATAGCGACTATAGGAACAAAGATAGCCTCCACTATACCCAACTCAACCTTATTCTGGCACAGAAAGAAGCGAAGTATGTAGCCATAAAAATATCTGCCCACCTCCAGTATGAATGAAAGGTCTGTCAGAAAAAGAGTTTTAAAATCAAACTGAAGTCTTTTCTTTTTTACAACTCCATCTGCTCAATAGATGAATTTCTGAGTACATAGCGTCGTTGGTTTGCATTTAACAAATATTGTTGTAAATTAAGATAAAAATCAGTTACGTAGATGGCCAGCATTAAGTCATGTCTTAACAGAGAAAATGTATGTTGTTTGTAAAGCTACTGATATCGGGTGTTCAATATGACGGACGCTGGAGAAATGCGGACACGGAGACATGCTGACGGCGGGGTTTGCTGGACATTTGCAGACACCACCTCTATCATGTAGTGGCCGTATTCGACAATGGCAGGCAATTTAAACCAGGTCATTTTGTTTCTGTCGAATCCTGTATAAACGAATTGGGATAAAAATGTTGAATATAGACACATTGAGCTTTTGACCAGCACGTAAATAAAAAGGAACTCCTTGAGTGCGAGGTCGCAAAAGGCCAATGATGTTTACGGCATTCAACGATCCACACATTGTCTGCCATGCAACAACAATATTGGCTGCTAATAGCATCGTCCGCAGCTCGTGGTCGTGCGGTAGCGTTCTCGCTTCCCACGCCCGGGTTCCCCGGTTCGATTCCCGGCGGGGTCAGGGATTTTCTCTGCCTCGTGATGACTGGGTGTTGTGGATGTCCTTAGATTAGTTAGGTTTAAGTAGTTCTAAGTTCTAGGGGACTGTTGACCATAGATGTTAAGTCCCATAGTGCTCAGAGCCATTTGAACCATTTTGCTAATAGCATCAGGGGGCTGTACCAGAGGAACCCAATTGTGAGAATAGCATGAGGCTCGGAGCGTAGTTGAATCGCTTAGTCGACGAGTAACTCGCAACAGTCCTGCAGTGCTCGTGATGCTGATGCAAGGAAGAGCAACGGCAACGATAAACAAAATGATTCAAATGGCTCTGAGCACTATGGGACTTAACATCTGTGGTCATCAGTCCCCTAGAACTTAGAACTACTTAAACCTAACTAACTTAAGGATATCACACACATCCATGCCCGAGGCAGGATTCGAACCTGCGACCGTAGCGGTCACGTGGTTCCAGACCGAAGCGCCTAGAACCGCACGGCCACACTGGCCGGCCAACGATAAACAAAGCAAATATTGCGTTATATGTACAACAGCAGCTGCCGAAGTTGACAAGGAGCGGATAATAAATATAATTACATAAATAGAAGATTATCCGCGGCATAGTAAAAAACAAATACGAACAGATTTCGAATAAGTCCGCAGAAAAATGACCGTGAACTGCATGAGAAAAATTTCCAACATTCAAGGGAGGACAAGGCGCACTTGTTACAAAACTGATGTTTGCGCGTTTCAAGGACGCTCGATACAATTTACAGGGCGTGCATGACAGTGAACTACTACGTTATGCCCATCAAATTGAGAGCGACATAGATTGAACTTGCGACCTGCTTGTAAATATTCATATTGCTACGCTGGATGTCCAGATTCCTTAATCGTCTGTGATAATTTCGTGAGACTGACGTGCATTTCACGGAGTACCAGTCGTTGTTTAAACGCTATGTGTTGCTCGAAGTGGAGCAGTTTTCGGCAGCTGCAATGTGTAATACAGCTGTGATTTAATTGGACAAGCTAAAATTGTGTTTATATATTTAAAATGATGGCAATGTCCCAGAGAATAATTTATTACTCACATGCCGGAATGTGAAATACAATTATTATTGGACAGACTTACGCTGTCTTAAGGATTTCGTATTGAAATACTATTGAGAACTACTAATCGGTGTCATTAGTAACCATATCCAATTGTGAATGGGCTCCATTCTCGAAACTGATGAAAAGATTCCTTTCAGACCAGTAACACGATAATTATTAAATATACAATCGTGCAACACTTGACCAGTACACACGTAGGTACCCGTTTTAGTCACATGAAACCGAGCTCACAAGTTAGTGCGTTGTGTAGCTTGAACAAAGCCGTTTACAGCCGCTACAGCCCTGCACACTGCAACATCCACAAATCTTGGGTGTCCGCAAGTCTCTGTCTCCGCATGTTTCCGGACACTGAATAATACGCATGAAAAATGAAGACCTTGACTAAACTTTGATTGCTTCCTCAGTTTTTTGTACATCCACATTAGTCAAACCGAATCAGTAAACACTGCCCACCAGAATCTGTTGTTTTTCTTAGTGTACCATCTGCCTCAGATTTCTCATAAATTTGGGACATTCAGTATTCCTTTTAGGTCTCAATTATCACTTCTAATACAAATTATGTTGCATTTTGTGTAGGTATGATGTTATAAACCTACGAGAAGAAATGTCAGAAATATTTGCAGATATTTAGTACTGCTAATATAAGCTGAGTAGAGGATAACAAAATTCGAGTGGTGCAGTTAAAGCAAGGAAAGGATATAAAGCGTAATAAGGATACTGTTTCTGTACACTCCTCGTAAAAAGGAGCTGTTACTACACAGCAGAGGCAAACATTTCGGGACAATGAAAACAAAGTTAATGAGAAAGTCACAACAGATTTATTGCACACAACTGTATAAACTCTATAAACACAAAAAACAGACAAAATAAGTAATATTTAGAGGCCTTCGACAGTTTGGTGCACATATCACCTCGTATAAAGGAATTTCAGTTCTGTCATCTTGTTCCTGTTGGAATAAATGCTTTCGTGATAAATTCGCAGTTTCCAGTGTTGGAAGAACTTTTGTGAAGAAAACCATCTGTTCGTGTGTATCATGACACAAATGACAACGAGTGTTTAAGTAGCTACGATTATAGATAAAACGCCTTAATCAAACAGCTACAAATCAAAATAATTTCTTTGGAAATCAAGAATTTTAACAGATTCGGTACCCTGTGTCGTTTACCTCAATACAGATGTTCCCGTTAAAGAAAGTCTATTAAACGCGCAAACAAAGTTGACACTTGGCGTGGCGTCTGATATGGGAAACGCCTTTGCGGTCGCTCCCATCAGTCACCGCGCTGAGTGTCAACTATGTTTGCGCGTATGCTACACAACATTTAACAACAATGGAGGCCGTAAACAATACTGTTTCCGTATCACATCATTCGTCAGAATAAGACGTTTGTTTCGCCCATTTCGAGATTTGGATCCAACCATAATAATTGTAAACAGGCTGAAATAGCGTGCATGTTATTTCACAGTAACATCAGACACAGTGTGAAATGACAGTACCGTGCAGTTGTCTACGCCAGTCATTGACTTTGAGCTTGCGAAACGGCCTTTCTCACGAATACTTCGGCTATAGCAATATTAGGAAATGTAACAGCTCGGAGTGAAGGCAAAGGGATTTCTGCATGCCTGCTCAAAATAATCACACATTGCAAATTTGTCGAGTTTGCATTAGATGTGTGGCCACCTGTACCGATGGAAGGAGTCGAAATCTGATTGGTTGTCAGTGGTTTGTGAAGGCGGAAGGTGACTGCGCAAAACGGTTCGAAACTATGTAAGGTACAGCTGTTGGGTGGCACACATTTCGACAGAAATCTTTGTCGTACATTGTAGTTAAAGATGTACGTTGGAAGACAAAAAAGTTACTGGGGGCTAACAGACAAGCAAAAAATGATCTACTTTAGGAATATTCGTTGATAGAAGATCACATAGAAAACTTGATTAGCTCACATTTCAGTTCACAGAAAAAGAAGCTTTCATCAAATGGGATACTAAGAGTGGGAACCGGATGTCTTACAGAGAATGACTGTGCGCTATGAAGTTAGCCCTTGTGTCTTAGATTAAAATACCCATGGTCTAATCTCAAATGTACGTGTTAAGTTAGATGTAGTTTGGTCTTCATATTTTAATGCTTCATTTGTGGAAGTCAGATGAGAAACATGTGATAGTCATCACAATGGCCCTCCAGGAAGTGGGTTTTCGGCACCAGTACTTGACTGAAGCCATTTCTTTATAGCGCTCCTTGAAAGGGTCAACATGCCTTTAACTGCCATCTTTCAAGCTCTCTCGGGCGGAAATGATAATCTTGACATTTACGACTTTGCAACCGTCTTAATTTGGTAATTTTTTGTGAGATTTCGTCATTTTCCCCAGCTGTCTTGCTCGCGTGCACCTATTTCAGCTCTCGTTCGCTTCATATTCGGCCTCAACTAAACTAAACTAACTCACCGAGAGAGCTATGTGAGGCGTTCGAGACCCTCTAACCGCGTTTCAAAGGTAGGCGACGTCACAAGTCTCATTTCGCTTGTTACGCGGAATGCACGACACCTTCTTTTCGAAGCCGAGATCATTTTCACTTTTGTTAAGGGACCGACTTGCAAATGGAAGCCTTTTTGGAAAAAATTCCGAAGTATCAGTGCAAGTACTCTTTTCCAGTTTCCAGTTAACAGTTTCGCTTGAGTCCAGGCAGAGGATTTCTTGCGCTTGAAGGAGACCGGCAACGAATGTAGGCCAGTCAAATAAACTCCAAATAGGAGGTTGCCTTCCAAACATTTGTGGAATTCTGGAAAGAGTTTTAATCACTCAAGTAGGCCTCTGATACGATATGAATACTCTGAGCTTACCCCGATTTCTGAGAGGAGCTTCAGCCGCAATGAAAAGAATGCCACCAAAATTTGGGACTTTTCCTGTTTCTTTTTTTCCAAATTCCTACTAAACTAGGCGATAATCGAAAAAACGTCGGGCATTAAATTCTGCATAGACTAAGTGCCGAAACTTCGCTGTTTGATTAAAACTTCGTTTAGAAAAATTACGCCATGAAACGGTAATTTTTACACTTTTCAAAAAACCCTCGTTTCGTCGCTATAAAACATGAAGCATCTCAGACTTGGCCAATTTTACGCAAAGTTTCATGTGGGAAAAGTTGTAGTGCATCGAAGTGTGTTTTCAAAGAGTCAAAGGAAGTGGCAAAAAACCTGTCTGGTAAGTAAATAACGTCACTAATCAGTTACATATAAATCACGTGGTTGACAACTGAATCAGCTTTCTAGTTTCAGCTGAATAGTTTCTTCCACTGTTCCCTCTTGTTCGTTTACTTTTCAGTGCCCTCATTCTCTTCCTACGTTGTCATGCGGAAAACACAAAAAGCTATGTTTCCCAGGTTGTTTGATGCCTTTAAACAAGCAACTGGCTTCGAAAAGGCGGAGTTCGTCGTAGATGGAGCATTTCTGTTGTACCGAGTGGCATGGGAAGCATAAGAACTATTTTCTTCCACAACAACAACGTATGTATATTACATCAAGCGTTGGTATGGCAGGAAGGTCACAATTGTGTCTGATAGCTTTCCTGATGTGACAGGTGACAGGAGCATCAAATCAACTGAACGGCTGCACAGAGATACCAAAAGAACTGCACCAACTGTCACCTTCAGTGGAACAACGTGAGTGACGACGGCAAAAGATTTGTTTATGTCGAACGAGCAAACTAGACAGCGCTTCATTTCTTTATTGATCACACATCTTGAGGCTGAGCACTTCAGTCTTAATCAAACTGCTGAGTACGTCGAAACTGTAACTGCAGCTGCTGCTGCTGAGGCTGCTGGTGACCCTGCGTCGTCGTCGCTGGGGAGGCCAGCGACATTCGTGTCATTCCGATTGTTTCAGCCACATCGTTCCCCGACAGCTTTCTACTGAAGCCGGGCAAATGTAGACAAGGCTACGTAGTCTGATGTCCCCTAATTTTCAAAATAAATGTGAAAACGACATTCTGTACCTACACGCTTTCAACAGCTGCGATAAGACTTCGTCGTTTTGTGGCAAGGGGGACAAACCTTTCAAGGCACTGGAGACGAAAACAACCTACAGGAAGCAGCAGAGATATTCGGCAATTGCAGTGCTGTTTCTGATTAGTTAATGAAGCTGGACAGAAGTTCATAGCAGCCCGGAAGGCTTCAAAATCCGGTCTCTTACCAGTTCCCATTCCTAAAGAAGCAGCACACAAGGAACTGTCCAAAACCATTTACTGCACATATTGTACATGGTGCCTGCGGGAAAACAGCATTAACGGTACCGCCGTTTGCAAACTATGCAAAACTGACATCCCCATTATTGACACTGATGATTTTGACGTAGATAATGAGATTTTGGAAGAAGGTGAATGGATCCCACCACGGATATGAATACAGAAGAACTGGAAGAATTAGATCTAATGTTATTTGAACCCTCATCCTCCAAGCATTTAAAAAATATAATACTGTAAAATTAGGAAAAACGCATTGTAGACAGCTATAGATTAATCTTTTACTCTAAGATATTTTCTTTTATTGTATTACCTAAAAGCAATTTCATATAACCATACATAACTCAATTTAGTATTAGGTGAACTATGTTTTATTTCCTCTTAAAACAATAATAAACCTAACGTATTTGTTTTCACTAAGATAATTACAAATATTTCGTCCTCTATGTAACGTTATACATTAATATTATACTGTTAATTTCATGGTTTTCGAAACTATTTTCTCGATAACGTGTTGGTAAATGATTATGTACCAATAACAAAATTAAGAAAGCGAATACCGGAAAAAAACTCATTGAATGGAAAGTAGAAAGTTGATGTTGGTGATTAACCATGTGACTTACTTATAATTGAATAATGGCAATATTTACTTAGCATCTAGGTTTTTTGTCACTTTCTTTGACTCTTTGAAAACACAACTGGATGCTGTACAACTGTTCTCCTGTGAAATTTCGCGTCAAGCAAATGCTAAAGTTTTGGTACTTAGCCGATGTAGAATTTAATGCTCAACGTTTCCGGTAATTTGATTTTTTCCATTAACTGCATAGTTTCGTGGGGATTTGAAGACCAGAAAAAGTCCGAAATTTTGATAGTTTTCTTTCCATCAAGGCTGAAGTTCCACTCACAAATCGGAGAAAACTCAGGTTATCAGAGGCCTATTCGAGTGATTAAAACAGTTTCCAGAATTCCACTAATTTTTGGCAGGGGAAAACTCCAGAGTATTGTGAAAAATAGAAACAATGAATCGGTTACAAATTCGTTAACCAGAAGATCATTCTTATTTCCTCATATTACATTTTCTTCACGAAAAATTAAACCCGGAAAACAAATTAAGGCAAAACTTCATTTCCTCGTAAGAAAAAGTTTTACCAAATTATTTGAGAGCTTCTAACTAACCGATGTTTTGAATAATATAAAAGATTCCTCACATAACGGTGGCTAAATTTTTAGAAATGCGCTAGTAAGTATAAAGCATTGTTTCATTTGGAACACCTCACTGCAGATTTAACCGAAATCATTTAGTATCTCAAAAACAACATCAAATATACTCTATTGAAGCGTAATAGCTGACTCATACCAAGTTTTAATCATTCCGATTTCCTACATGCTCCTTTGATTTCCTCAAGTAGCTTTCCGCAGTCAGCATAACGACCGCAATCCGAAAATTGTGCCAGAATGGTCTCACCCTCCCTCTCACGGTACAGACAGGAGAGATTCTCCTGCAGCGACCAGCGTGTTTCCAAGCACAATATTTGCCGGACGGATACTTCCAAACGTGCTGGAAATTTTCGAGAGCCCATCAAGACACGATGCCTTGCTTATTATATGTCGTTGTAAACAGGTATAAATTTCAATGAAACCGTTACCTAATTCCCAGAAAGGAGATTTCTTTCTGTTAATTACCTCTTTGTAACAGTTTCCTGTCAAATTACGTATGGATTTTAATTTTTGTATCGTAGTCATCGGTAGACAATGACATTGTTTTTTAATATGTCTATTTTTTCATTGAGTGTGTGAGTGATTGGACAGTCCTTCAATTCTGAAACAGACTGAAAGTCCTTCTAGAGGCATGCAATCATTATGAACATAATTACGCATTGAAATAATTTGAAAAGGCTGTGTTATGTTTAAAAAGAGTAGCTGGTTTTTTTCTGAGTTTGCTAATTAACTGTCATGACGCGTTTCGACTTCAATCCATCATCTGACGACCATTTTAGATACAAATACATGAGACTTGGATGTAGAAGTCAAATAGTCTCAATACTGATGTGTAGAATAACAGGAAACGCCATTAGTTGCACAGTTCGAACCTAACTGGAAGTATCATACAAGCAATGAATGGCCAGCGCCACTGTGTGTGCCTGGGATACCATTTAAGGGAACAGAATGATCATTTAGCTTCCACTGAATTATTGTTGATTAGTATTGCACACTGACAATTAGGATGATAATTTGGATATGCTCGAAGAAATGGTAATTTACGTCAATAAAAGGTCGAACCCAATCATTTTGATTAACAAGCAGACCACAAGTAACCGTAATTAGTTTTTTTAGCCTTTTCGACGAAATGTTCATCAGTCGAAATAAAATAAAATAATATCCCATTCCTGTCTATCACGTTATCTGAGCTAATGACGACCTTTCATTTATGAAATTTAAACTTCATCTAATGTTACACCTATTTTGCAATAAGTCGAGTGGGTGTTGATCCGTGAGTCTTTGTTCTGTTGTGGACTGAAATTGTAAATTTATTTGTGAAGTTTTAACTCTCTCTAATGTTGCACGTATTCACACTTGGTCGAATGAGCAACGGCCAAGAACGTTTCTTTAAAATAAAAATGAAAATCCATTTTTATGCTAAGTTACATAGCCAATTTTCACTGTAACAGATTTCAGATGGTCATTTCTTGACTATTTTATGTATGTATACAAACAAAAAGTCTTGTAAAGATTTTATGAAATATGTCACTTGAATCTTTATGAGTAAGATAGGACTTTTGCCCGCCGGTGGTCAAACAAGTTTTCGATGTTTTAAATACTGACACACACTTTAGGCAGTTGTGCCTTAAACATTTAAATGTAATACTTGCATTGGCCGCGAATCTGTGTGGCGCTCTTTAAACGAGCGTCGCTCCCATCACACACGGTGGCGCTGGCCATTGCTTGTACGGTGTTTCAGCAGTTACGTTTACTGTGTTTCCAAAACCAGGCACGATCCACTAACGCGACGAAGAAGGGAAATATTCTGTTAACGTGCGTGTTTCCAGGAAATGTTACCGCGTTGTGTTGTATAACACTATCAGTGATGACACCAACGTTTCGCCTACAGTCATATGACCTCGAAAGTTTTCCAGTTTCCCCGTTGTTTCTCTAGCTTGTCTCGCTTCCACTTACACGACACCCTCTCTTGCTAAACGTTTACAGAACGCGTCGGTTACTTCAGTATTCTGTGTTATCTTAATGTACAAGTTTCACTGGTCTTGTTTAAAGCCGCATCTTTATACTCCGTTTCTTGTCTCTCTCACTGTGACTTGCGTAGTTTGTTCACCGAGGTTAAAAAAAAAAGCCTTTTAAATACTTCAGCATGGACATAGTAACAAAGGACTTACAGCAGATTCTCTCAAGGCCCCGTAAACTTCTTGTGTGTACACTTTTTTTCTTCTTGTCTTTATGGGAAAAATACGTTTTACTTAAATAGTAACTAATGATTTGAATAAACAGGAAATCGTGCAGGATTTACGTCTTACGTGGTGTTGTGATGATAGTGTGGATATATCAACAAAGATGACATCACAGCCGCTGATATTTTATGCAGGGAATTCCTGCCGTCATTTGTGTTGTGAAATCTGATAGTATCGCCGACATTCACTGTATCAGATAATAATGCACTTAGAAGGAAGACTTTTTCACGTTCGGTTAAGAAGTAGCCTTTTCAGAAAGAACTTCAAGTTCCAAAACCTGTTTCGATAATTCGAAACGTGAGAATAAATTTCACCTCATTGTCTTTTGTTTAGTTATTTACTTTCAATAGGTTGTGGAGAACTCGCTATATAAACATTGTAAGTGGGAACCGATAAAATATCCTGGTATGCAGTTGTGTAAGCGTTTCAGTTTGTTGCACGATGTTTTTATGACTCAGAGTACTGGTAGATAAGCGTAATGAGTTATGTGTCTACATGGCCGACAATTTATCTACTAGTAGTCACGACCAGAAATCCTAAAAATACGTGTGGATTTAGCCTTTTGTTATCAAACAGTTCTGTCATGCGATTGTTTCTTAGAGATTCCTGATAACTATATAAGGATAAAACAAATTTGTTGCCTAAATTTATTACTTATAGAAATGTAATTTAAATACTGGGATGCTATAGATGAATCATCCTTTTCAAAGTTCTATAGTTTCCAATATCTTTATAAATATCAGACAATGGGAAGTTCAGGCTGGAATATCAACAATGTAAGGAAAAGAGAGATTGCTACCTGCCGTAAAAGTGACCCGCTAAGTTGCAGGCAGGCACAATTAAAAGACACTTACGCATTAGCTTTCAGCCACAGTCTTCGTCAGAAAAAGAAAGAGGAACATGTATACATTCATTCACACAAGCAATGTGTATGTGTTTCTTCTTCCGACGAAGACTGTAGAAGAAATCTAACGTGTAAGTCTACTTTAATTGTGCCTGCCTGCAACTTAACATGCAGGTAGTAATCTAGCTTTTCCTTAGATTGTACATGTTTGTACAAACGTGACTGATGGATGAATGGGACCGTAAACTCACCGAATTTGCGTTTTGTCTACCAATTGGCGTTTCGAGCACATAGCCTCGACGAAATGGCCACAAAGCAAGACAAGAGTTCTTGTGTGATGTTTATCTGTTACAACAGTGCGGCGAGCATTCAGAAGGAACTCTGGGAAAAGAACAGTCATGCAAACGGGACATTGTGTGTTGCTTTCGTCAATTCGAGGACACATGTTTGTCTCTGCAATTGTGCCAGATGCTACCGTGGAGAGGGTGAGAGAAAGTTTGGTACCCAGTCCAAAAAAATCAGTAATCCTCTCGTGTCGGGAATAGGAATACTGCAGGAAACTGTGCGGAAGCTTTTGCGACAGCGGTTACAATTCAAACCGTACCGTCTGCACCTCGTGCAACGATTATAGCCGGAACGTTACAGCCGGCGCCTTCAATTTTACATCACAGTGCAGGAAGCATTTGAGAATGAACATTTCGCCTCCAGGCTGATATTCAGCGCCGAAACAATCGTCCATTTACCTGGAAATAACATAAGAGTGTGGGCCACTGAAAATTCTCGTGGAATTGTGGTGCGCGAATGAGATTTGACGAAGCTTAATGCTTTCTGTTCAGTGTCACAGCCAAAGCTGTGTTTGTGTGAGAAGACTGCGACGGGTAGCCCTTACCTTAATATATTGCAGCCATCTTCCAAAAAGACGGGGCACCCCTTCATTGGCGCCCCGATGTTCGTCGATACAGAATTTCCGCGTCGCTGGCTTTGGTGTAGTGGCGAAGAGGATGTGGCTCTGTTCCCTTGGTCCCCCTCCCCCCCCCCCCCCAGGTCTCTTGATGTTACACCTCGTGGCTCTTGCCTCTGGAGAGGCCAGGAAGGACCATGTTTACATATTTAGAGTTGCAGGAGCACTGTAACAGCTCAGAGAACGCATCCATGCTGCTATGATTACCACTGACAGGATGTTGCTACTTAAATTACGAAACGAACCTGACTACCGCTTGGACGTGTGACCAGAAGAGCACTCACAAAACAACTGTAGAGGGCAAAATACAAAGTTGGTGAGCTTATAGTTATGTTCGGGCATCAGTCATATTTGTACATGTAATACTTCGAAAATACAGAGCTATGAAAACGAATGAATGGTTTATAGTAGCCCAGTTATAGCTTGTGTAAAGTTTTTCAAATTTCAGGACAATCTCTACGATTGCAGCAACGCATCTTACATCCCCGCATGTGAAGACTGGCCATATTCTTTATACAGAAGCTACTCCTGCACAATAATGTCAGCTCACAGTGGGTAGCTGCATGCAGTGAAACAATCACATGATTTGTTTGCCCGTCGTGATTTGCGCAAGAACTGTCGTAACAAATATTAACGTGCAGATATTTTGTTTGAAACGGAAAAGCGTAAAGATCATATAGACCATCGCGCGGTGTATGAACTGTAATCAGATGACTGAAAGACTGTAAGAGAGCCGACAAAACAGATTTATCCCCTCTGGAATGTTTGCCGGTAGCGACAGATCCTCTTCCGTGGACTTCAACATGTTCGTGGTACACCAGAAAGAATGTACAGGTAGCTTCGATCATTTACACCTTACACGTAGATAGCTGCCACTGGAAGGTTATCCAGCCGTATGCAACTGGATGCTGAGTTTCTACTGGAAGCGCTCGTAAGTTCCCTCAGATTGTAGTTACGTTTGTGGAAAATTGATTTTTACAGTCGTTAGTAACAAAAGCTACTCGAATCGACGGCAGTGTTGATTGAAGACATAATGAAAAGTTACAATATATGTAACTGGTTCCCGAAAGTGAAAGAATTATCCAGTAATTGTAGAATTATAAAAGCAGTTATATTAAGAAATTATTTCGAAAATTTCTTATGAAAAGAAAAGATGTAAATCGTATAAAAACCTTTTTAAACTAATAAATCGTAAGTAATTTGTCGCAAATTTTGCTCTATTACTTCACTTGCCGATTAATATTTCGAAAATTAATTTTATTTAACTGTGAATTTCTTTCTGAAAACGTAGCAGACGGCACAGGGTCGTATTTTATAACTGACGGGAGATATTATGAAGGACCGTGGTTCTGCAACCACGAGCGACACAGCTTTGAAACCGTCGTGTAGGTCACAGAAGTCGTATATCTGCTATAAGAACAGAATACCTATGGGCTCAGACTTGAGGAATGAAGGCAGTAACTGTGAGCCTGTGTGATGTAAGACTGTAGGCCGTTTTATGTCTGCTAACCAGGCAGGTCTGCAGGTCGCGAATGCAGTACGAGTAGCGTCGGTCGTTTGCAGTGAAGGAAAATCCAGTGCGTCCGCCGCTACACCCGTCATACGAAGACTTACATATGTCGACGTTACTACACCAACTGACGATATGATTGTGAATTTTGTATCGGATAAACTGTTGTTCACTCGTGTGTAACACGAGTAGCGGTATTCTCAACGACGTAACATTGTAGGCATCGAGTACACGACAGTTGAGCGTCAAGGAGCGGCGCATACAAAACTAGTTGTTCTCCCTGCGCTGCAAGAGGGACAAGAGAACGCGGCGAGTAGCACGCCAACACTTAAGACGGCGAAACGTGAAGCTGTCGAGCGAGTACGGTGGTAACAGAGAAACACTACAGGGCGGGTCGGAAGACTGGGCAATGCCGTGCAGTCAGCGACATTCGGGCAGCTGTCGGGTGTAGACCAACAGCACGGCTGGGGGTGTGCGGGAGAGCGGTGGCGCAACTGGAACGCGCGTTTCATTTGTCCCGGGATAACTCTCATATTCTGTTTCTGCTGGCCGAGTATTTGCAAACTAGCGATCAAAACAGTCCACAGACTGCAGAGGAAGAGCAGAATGACCGAGCTGTCTGACAACCACGGGAACGGTGAACACATCGTAGCAATAGGACGGATCGCCACGCGTGTGATTGAACTTTTTGGGTGGACAGCCAATCTCACCAAAGACATTCTTCCCGTGCCCGTAGAGCCGTTTTTCAGAGCCGGAAATTGGTGGCCCATTGAGAGTAGAGGTGTCACGGTGTAAAGAACAGAGTGCAGAATCGGACAGAAGCGCGATTACGTGGGGGAAATTTGGGTTGTGCCACGTCAGCCTTCTCGGCTAGCATCAGTGGTTTTGGTAACGTCGTAGGCACGGCAGTATAGGGCTCGAGACAGTGGGAAACAGACTGCCCGGATAACAGTAAAACCGACGGTAAAATTTGTCAAAGTAAAAGAATCTGATGCTGCAAACGAGATGTCTCGTCGCGTGTTTGAGATTCTGAACGGACGCCAGGCACCACCGTGGTGCCAAAGTTGCACTCTACACGAAGTCGTTTCCACGCTAGGAAATCAAAGTAGACAGGTCACCGAGTGATGGCGGCGGATGGAAGAGCATCTTTTCGGGGAAAAGAATACCACGTCCGGTCGCAGCCTCAGTTGGGACCGGTGTCCGGCTGTCACGTACAGAGGGGCGCAGGGACTCTGGGAGCAGAGGAAGCGGAGGACGGCGGGCCATCAGCTGCCCGGCGGCTGCGCCGTGGGCCCGGGGTCGGCGCCGGCGCCGGCGCCCAGGAGGCGCTGCTGGCGCAGCTGGAAGTCGCGGATGGCGGCGAAGACCTCGTCCTCGGCGGCGCGCAGGTCGCGCTTCATGTCCTCGGAGAAGGGGTCGAAGGCGTCGGCGGCGGCGCGCCGGCGGCGCCGGTAGATGCCCTCGCGGCGCACCACGGTGCAGGCGAGCTGCTGCGCCGAGACGGCGGCGTCGGCGCGCAGGAAGCGCAGCAGGCGCAGCAGGTGGGCGCGCAGCGCGGGCGCGTCGGCCGCCGCCAGGGCCTCGTAGCGCGCCACCAGCAGCTCGCCCGGGAAGTTGCGCAGCCAGTCCAGGTTCAGCGCCCGCCACTTGGCCACCATCGACCGCACGAACGACTCCCAGTCTGTGCGGACAACGAAAGAGTGTGGTGTGCAGTCGGGCGAACGAAACAGCTGCAGCGGAGAAGAGAACTAGTTACGAAATTTTACTTATTGTGCGTATACAGTAAATTGGTAGGTGATTTAGGGTATACAGGGTGCGATTTCCTGTCGGGAAGGTCGCAGTTCGTAGTAATAGACGGCAAATCGTCGAGTAAAACTGAAGTGATATCAAGTGTTCCCCAGGAAAGCGCCCTGGGACCTCTGCCGTTCCTGATCTATACAGGGTGGAAACATTCCTCACACACAAAGAAAGAAAATATGTTATGTAGACATGTGTCCGGAAACGCTTACTTTCCATGTTAGAGCTCATTTTATTACTTCTCTTCAAATCACATTAATCGTGGAATGGAAACACACAGCAACAGAACGTACCAGCGTGACTTCAAACACTTTGTTACAGGAAATGTTCAAAATGTCGTCCGTTAGCGAGGATACATGCATCCACCCTCCGTCGTATGGAATCCTGATCGCTGATGCAGCCCTGAAGAATGGCGTATTGTATCACATCCGTCCACGATACGAGCACGAAGAGTCTCTTCATTTGGTACCGGGGTTGCGTAGACAAGAGCTTTCAAATGCCCCCATAAATGAAAGTCAAGAGGGTTGAGGTCAGGAGAGCGTGGAGACCATGCAATTGGTCCGCCGCTACCAATCCATCGGTCACCGAATCTGTTGTTGAGAATCGTACGAACACTTCGACTGAAATGTGCAGGAGCTCCATCGTGCATGAACCACATGTTGTGTCGTACTTGTAAAGGCATATGTTCTAGCAGCACAGGTAGAGTATCCCGTATGAAATCGTGATAACGTGCTCCATTCGGCGTAGGTGGAAGAACATGGGGCCGAATCAAGACATCACCAACAATGTCTGCCCAAACGTTCACAGAAAATTTGTGTTAATGACGTGATTGCACAATTGCGTGCGGATTCTCGTCTGCCCACACATGTTGATTGTGAAAATTTGCAATTTGATCACGTTGGAATGAAGCCTCATCCGTAAAGAGAACATTTGCACTGAAATGAGGATTGACACGTTGTTGGATGAACCATTCGCAGAAGTGTACCCGTGGAGGCCAATCAGCTGCTGATAGTGCCTGCACACGCTGTACATGGTACGTAAACAACTGGTTCTCCCGTAGCACTCTACATACAGTGACGTGGTCAACGTTACCTTGTACAGCAGCAACTTATCTGACGCTGACATTAGGGTTATCGTCAAGTGCACGAAGAATTTCCTCGTCCATTGCAGGTGTCCTCGTCGTTCTAGGTCTTCCCCAGTCGCGAGTCATAGGCTGGAATGTTCCGTGCTCCCTAAGACGCCGATCAATTGCTTCTAACGTCTTCCTGTCGGGACACCTTCGTTCTGGAAATCTGTCTCGATACAAACGTACCGCGCCACGGCTATTGCCCCGTGCTAATCCATACATCAAATGGGCATCTGCCAACTCCGCATCTGTAAACATTGCACTGACTGCAAAACCACGTTTGTGATGAACACTAACCTGTTGATGCTACGTACTGATGTGCTTGATGCTAGTACTGTAGAGCAATGAGTCGCATGTCAACACAAGCACCGAAGTCAACATTACCTTCCTTCAATCGGGCCAACTGGCTTTGAATCGAGGAAGTACAGTATATACTGACGAAACTAAAAAGAGCTCTAACGTGGAAATTAAGTGTTTCCGGACACATGTCCACATGACATCTTTTCTTTATTAGTGTGTGAGGAATGTTTCCTGAAAGTTTGGCCGTACCTTTTTGCAACAACCTGTATAAATGACCTGGGTGACAATCTTAGCAGTTCTCTTAGGTTGTTCGCAGATGATGCTGTAATTTACCGTCTAGTAAGGTCATCCGAAGACCAGTATTAGTTGCAAAGCGATTTAGAAAAGATTGCTGTACGGTGTGGCAGGTGCAGTTGACGCTAAATAACGAAAAGTGTGAGGTGATCCACACAAGTTCCAAAAGAAATCCGTTGGAATTCGATTACTCGATAAGTAGTACAATTCTCGAGGCTGTCAATTCAACTAAATACCTGGGTGTTAAAGTTACGTACAACTTAAGTAGGAAAGACCACATAGATAATATTGTGGGGAAGGCGAGCCAAAGGTTGCGTTTCATTGGCAGGACACTTGGAAGATGCAACAAGTCCGCTAAAGACACAGCTTACACTACACTCGTTCGTCCTCTGTTAGAATATTGCTGCGCAGTGTGGGATCCTTACCAGGTGGGATTGACGGAGGACATCGAAAGGGTGCAAAAAAAGGACAGCTCGTTTTGTATTATCACGTAACAGGGGAGAGAGTGTGGCAAATATGATACGCGAGTTGGGATGGAAGTAGTTAAAGCAAAGACGTTTTTTGTCGCGGCGAGATCTATTTACGAAATTTCAGTCACCAAATTTCTCTTTCGAATGCGAAAATATTTTGTTAACCCAACCTACATAGATAGGAATGATCATCGAAATAAAATAAGAGAAATCAGAGCTCGAACAGAAAAGTTTAGGTATTCGTTTTTCCCGCGCGCTGTTCGGGAGTGGAATGGTGGAGAGATAGTATGATTGTGGTTCGATGAACCCTCTGCCAAGCACTTAAATGTGAATTGCAGAGTAATCATGTAGATGTAGATGTAGATGTAGAAATGCAGGGCACGAGTTGCCGACCCTGACTGCAACAGCTGCTTTTAACACCGGTGGGCACACAATCGTACTGAGCCAACAATCACCACCCAACCACAATAGAAACAGACTTAAGAATGCTAAAACCCAGCCACAGCCTATACAGCAAAATGACCAGTGAGGAAAACTTCCATATGCAGAAGGCAATAGCAGAAGGAAAACAGGTCTCAAACGAATACACTACACTCTGCAAGGGCACACTATTTAACACATTAAAGGAACTTTACTAACAAAAACAGCAAAAACAGGTAAAGTCTACACACACGCACACGCACGTATGCAACACACACACGCGCACATACAGATACACACACACACACACACACACACACACACACACACACACACACACACACACGAAAAATAGATACAGTAAAATCTGCAAAGACGCACTATTTACATATAAAAGACAACACACACAGCTAAGAAGCACACAGAAAACACACACACACACACACACACAAAGATAAACTCTAAATAAAATTCAAATTTGGCGCCGAACTCTCTGGTGAACAAATGA
Source organism: Schistocerca cancellata (assembly GCF_023864275.1). Taxonomy (NCBI): domain Eukaryota; kingdom Metazoa; phylum Arthropoda; class Insecta; order Orthoptera; family Acrididae; genus Schistocerca; species Schistocerca cancellata. Next base: position 5,266,948 of record NC_064634.1, read on the forward strand.
ACACTGACTGGACTGGGACACATAACAAACGACAATCACACTGTGTTCTGGTGTAGTGAAAAGTGTTTTCCTACGTTATTTGTGGGAAATACTTGTTATAGTTACATATGCATCACAGCATCTCAGCATGATGCGGAGAATGGAACTGCTTGCCACACGAAAACGTAAGTAAATACGAAAATAGCCGCGAAAACATCGCGAAAAACTAAATTACATTCTAGAAGATAGGTTAACTCCCAACAAGAACTTTTTCTCGACAACATCGTTTGGTTGCAGATGGCAAGCTACCTGTAATAATTAACACAAAAGTGATCCAGAAAATTCATGCTCACCAAATGTAAAGGTATTTACAAAAAGAAACGATCTGTTGTTTGAACTAAAAATTCACATAATTTTATAATCATTTAACAAAAATGCTCACATTACAGAATAAATAAAAACGAAAACCCACTGATGGTGGCACAGTGGTGCCTAAACATGATTGGGTACTGAGAAAAGCGGTGTTTTGCGTGACTGGCGGACCTCATATCCAAAAATTTTAACTGCAAACACGCCCAATACAAGGAGCTGCAAATCAAAAAGATGGGTACTGAGCTCGACTGACACATGTCGATCGGTACGTCATCACGCACTGCTGCGGCTCTGTGCCGACTGGCGGTGTTGCAGCCAGTCTCCCACCTCAGTTTGCCAACGCCTCACCCGACGTTTCCAGACATTTGAAAAAACTGCTGCCCAGGGCAACAGGCGGGCACCCTCCGTATCGGTCTCGCCTCATCGTGTTCCGTGGTAAAGTGACGCAGGTCTCGAACGTACGTCACAGCCACCAGCCTTAACACGTCAGAGGCGTGACGGCTGCGGTCCATGTTAGCGGTTACGCTAACCTCGGGTAACCAGTGACGTCGCGTCAGGGGCTGAGCCCATATGACGATGACGAAAGCAGTCCTCGTAATATGTAATTAATATGTGTTCTGTATCCTTGAAGGTAACATAAAATTAATATGTCAGCATTGTTTTATGGAAGTATACAATGTATAAAAGTATAATACTGCATATACACGAAATCAGTCTAAGGACTAGGACATGTGATAAACTATCGTGAAACAGAAAGTAGAACTTTGCTGTGGTATACAATACAGAGCCAAGTAGTAGGAAATGATGTAATTATTGGAAGAATGTACTATATGTGTCTATCAGCAGATATCACCATTGTAAATACTTTACTAAATGTGTGTGTCAATAATATGCTAAAAACATAATAATAGAGCGCAGCACATTTGCAGGGCACACACATAGTACTATATAAACTTTCCTGCACATCGCATGAACACATGAGTACGATACGCTCACACCTTTCGTGCTATCGTACCTTTTATGGGGAAAGGAAACCCGTTACTTTCTATATTCCTCTATATAGCTCTGGATCTCTAACTCTCTCTTTCCCGTAACCACTAGATATCTACCTCGATATTTCAATCCTCACTTTATATCGAAAGAATTTTTGTCTTTACTCTTCTTTGCACGACTTCTATCCATCTATCGGTATATACACTCCTGGAAATGGAAAAAAGAACACATTGACACCGGTGTGTCAGACCCACCATACTTGCTCCGGACACTGCGAGAGGGCTGTACAAGCAATGAACACACGCACGGCACAGCGGACACACCAGGAACCGCGGTGTTGGCCGTCGAATGGCGCTAGCTGCGCAGCATTTGTGCACCGCAGCCGTCAGTGTCAGCCAGTTTGCCGTGGCATACGGATCTCCATCGCAGTCTTTAACACTGGTAGCATGCCCCGACAGCGTGGACGTGAACCGTATGTGCAGTTGACGGACTTTGAGCGAGGGCGTATAGTGGGCATGCGGGAGGCCGGGTGGACGTACCGCCGAACTGCTCAACACGTGGGGCGTGAGGTCTCCACAGTACATCGATGTTGTCGCCAGTGGTCGGCGGAAGGTGCACCTGCCCGTCGACCTGGGACCGGACCGCAGCGACGCACGGATGCACGCCAAGACCGTAGGATCCTACGCAGTGCCGTAGGGGACCGCACCGCCACTTCCCAGCAAATTAGGGACACTGTTGCTCCTGGGGTATCGGCGAGGACCATTCGCAACCGTCTCCATGAAGCTGGGCTACGGTCCCGCACACCGTTAGGCCGTCTTCCGCTCACGACCCAACATCGTGCAGCCCGCCTCCAGTGGTGTCGCGACAGGCGTGAATGGAGGGACGAATGGAGACGTGTCGTCTTCAGCGATGAGAGTCGCTTCTGCCTTGGTGCCAATGATGGTCGTATGCGTGTTTGGCGCCGTGCAGGTGAGCGCCACAATCAGGACTGCATACGACCGAGGCACACAGGGCCAACACCCGGCATCATGGTGTGGGGAGCGATCTCCTACACTGGCCGTACACCACTGGTGATCGTCGAGGGGACACTGAATAGTGCAGGTACATCCAAATCGTCATCGAACCCATCGTTCTACCATTCCTAGACCGGCAAGGGAACTTGCTGTTCCAACAGGACAATGCACGTCCGCATGTATCCCGTGCCATCCAACGTGCTCTAGAAGGTGTAAGTCAACTATCCTGGCCAGCAAGATCTCCGGATCTGTCCCCCATTGAGCATGTTTGGGACTGGATGAAGCGTCGTCTCACGCGGTCTGCACGTCCAGCACGAACGCTGGTCCAACTGAGGCGCCAGGTGGAAATGGCATGGCAAGCCGTTCCACAGGACTACATCCAGCATCTCTACGATCGTCTCCATGGGAGAATAGCAGCCTGCATTGCTGCGAAAGGTGGATATACACTGTACTAGTGCCGACATTGTGCATGCTCTGTTGCCTGTGTCTATGTGCCTGTGGTTCTGTCAGTGTGATCATGTGATGTATCTGACCCCAGGAATGTGTCAATAAAGTTTCCCCTTCCTGGGACAATGAATTCACGGTGTTCTTATTTCAATTTCCAGGAGTGTATCTTCCTCCTCCTTCAAAATTTACAATTTTTTTACAATTTTTTTTATTTTTAATGCAATATCGATTTTAATTCAATATGTTCTTTTTTTCTTGTTTTCATACATTTGTTAAAAGTTTATTAACTTCGTAATACTTTTGCAAAGTAACACTAAACCACGTATGCAGCATGTGATAACGAAGATCTGGTGCGCCTCCTCGTGGCTAGCGACGGGAAACGGTGCAGTCACTCGCAAACAAAATATTTGTGAGCGGCTGCAACGGCTAAGAGACCATGACTTGCTGCATGTATACTGAATTCAGTAACCTAACAACTCACCTTAGTTGTCAAGGCGATGGGTTTCACATGTGATTAAATGAAAAAAAAAGTCTGGCAACGTTCGTTATCCTCGGAGCCTCCAAACGCGGGCACGTCCACCGTGACGCTGTAGGGACTGGAGTAAAATGACTAACATTGTCACGGGTTTTAAGGTCAGAACTTAATTTTTTCGCCGTTATACCTTAAATCTTATCACCACCCCTTGTATACTGGCAGCTGGTGGCTAAAGGCACTGCTCTTCCGTGCATAATTCTTCTGACTCTCGCATTCTGATGCCTGTATGTAGAGATCGGTAGTAGATCGTATGATTACGTTTCGGTGCGAAAATTAACTGACGACAGCCAGTGATGAGACGAAAATAGTTCAGACTCCTCTCAGGATATTCAAGGCTCAGGATTTCAGTAAATTCCGTAAATTCCTCCAGGCGCTTGTTCGAATGGTTCTTTACAAGACCGCAGCTGATTTGCTGCATGTATGTTGCCTGTGGCAAGGGGGTGGGGGGGGGGGGCAGACTTCTGGTACCACTCTCTTCGCTCTGCCCCAGTCTCCCCCTCCCTCCTTTATCCATTTGGTGCGCGAAGTCACGCCTGTCAATAACAATTCGTATTTCTCTGAGACTTCTTGGAACCTATACTCTTTGAATTGCAACGGTAAACCTCTCCGTGTTGCACAGCTCCTCACCTCTTTTAAACATCTCTCGAGATTTTAACTACGACATGTGAGTACATTTACCAATCAGCTGTACACGCCAAGAAAACGCTGATGGTTACTGCACAAACAGCTCTATCTGTGACCATGAAACACGATCCAGACTGGACTTCATTTACAAAGAGAGACTAGATTTACATAAAACTCAAAACATGATTTTTTTACCCAGCAATAAAACTACAATAAATTGCGAAGGATATTAAAGAGTTTACTGAAACGAACTTATTTAAAAGGACAGTTAAAAAGTACCTGATAAGTAGGACGAGGAGGAAATTAGTGTTTAACGTCCCGTCGACAACGAGGTCATTAGAGACGGAGCAAAAGCTCGGATAAGGGAATGATGGGGAACGAAATATGCCGTCCCTTTTGGAAGGAACCATCCCGACATCCGCCTGAAGAGATTTAGGGAAATCACGGGAAACCTAAATCAGGATGGCCGAACGCAGGATTGAACCGTCGTCTCCCGAATGCGAGTCCAGGGTGCTAACCACTGCGCCACGCCACTCGGCACTTGTTAAGTGATACAGTTCAACCACTAAAGGTTTACTTAGATAACGCACAGTATTTTTTGCTGAAAAACGTAAAAAGTAAATGATAATAAAGATAATATTAGTAACATTTCATGCAACAGACTAATATTATGTATTTTTTCTGAAAAACCTTACTCCAAAAGCTGTGTAATGTGTAGTATTGTCCGCAGCTCAGGGTCTTGTGGTTAGCAGCACCATCTCAGTCTCCCGGGTTCGATTCCTGACCAAGCCCAATATTTTCTTCTCTCGGTGACTAGCTGCCTGTGTTCTCCACCGACACCGTCATTTCATTTACTGACACCTGACTCTCTTTCACAGCCCAACATCTCACTCACTCTGAAGGGACGCAGACACTGTTTTTCATGTTAGTAAAGGGGAACACAAACTGGAAACCATACATCGTCGCCGTGCTCCAGATGTACGCCGATACTGCGTGTAATATTACAATATTAAATAATGCGTGTATAATTTGCGTTGTGTGTGTGTGTGTGTGTGTGTGTGTGTGTGTGTGTGTGCAGAGACTGGAAGTGAGAAAAGAATTAAGAATGTACCAATAGCCTTTTCCTTTATTAAATAACTTCTTTCCAAAACAGTATGATATAATAGGGATGAACCGAACGATGTGGTACTGTTTTAAACACACTGGCCTTGTATTCGGGAGCGTGGAGGCTCCAGTCTTCATTCACCCACCCTGATTTAGGTTTTACGTCGTTTCCCTAATTTACTACAGGCAAATACTAGGATGTTTTCTATTATGACGCCACGAATGAAACCACGGATGAACAAAGCTTCGACTGCCTCTACGTCTACTATTAGGATCAGCCACTACAGTTTGACATGGGAGTCTCAGTTACACGAGGCACCCCTCTTTGGTCGCCCCCCCCCCCCAAAGCGTTGCCGTCATTCTTACATTGTCAGCCGTCCTAGACTGACAAGCACTACTCAAGAATCGGTCGAAAGAGTGTTTTGCAAGCCACTCTTTCCGCGAATGAACTACATTTTGCTCAGGACGTTTGCAATGAAAGTCAATCTGGCATCTGTTATTCTTACATAAAGATTTATATGATTATTCCATATTTGTCCCACAGGACGGACTCTCATGGAATTCTTCACTGAGGTGACAATACTCGTGGGACAGCGATATACGCATACACAGATGGTGGTAGTATCGTGTACACAAGATAGAAAATGGCAGCGCATTGGCGAACCTGTCATTCGTACTCAGGTGATTCATGTGAAAAGGTTTCTACTTGATTGCGGCTGCACGACGGGAGCTGACAGACACTTAACGCGGAATGGTAGTTCCAGCCAGAGGAATGGGACACTCCATTTCGGAAATCGTTAGGGAATTCAATATTCCGCGATCCACAGTACCTAGAGTGTGCCGAGGGAACCAAATTTCGGGAATTACCTCTCACTACTGACAACGCAGTGGCCAACGGCCTTCGCTTAACGGCGGAGAGCAGCGGCGTTTCCGTAGAGTTGTCACTGCTAATAGACAAGCAACACTGTGTGAATATCCGCAGAAATCAATGTGGGATGTACGAGCAACGTATCCGTTAGGACAATGCAGCGAAATTTGGCGTCAATGGGTTACAGAAACAGACGACCGATGCGAGTGCCTTTGCTGACAGCACGAGATCGCCTGCAGCGCATCTGCTGGGCTCGCAACCATATCGGTGGGACTCTGGACGACTGGAAAACCGTGGTCCGGTCAGGTGAGTCCCAGTTCCATTTGGTATGAGGTAATGGTAGAGTTCGCGTGTGGTGCGAACGCCACGGAGCAAGGACCGAAGTTATCAACAAGGCCATGTGCGAGCTTGTGGTGACTCAGCAACGGCGTGGGCTGACTTCACGTGAAGCTTGTGGTGACTCAGCAACGGTGTGGGCTGACTTCACGTGAAGCTTGTGGTGACTCAGCAACGGTGTGGGCTGACTTCACGTGAAGCTTGTGGTGACTCAGCAACGGTGTGGGCTGACTTCACGTGAAGCTTGTGGTGACTCAGCAACGGTGTGGGCTGACTTCACGTGAAGCTTGTGGTGACTCAGCAACGGTGTGGGCTGACTTCACGTGAAGCTTGTGGTGACTCAGCAACGGTGTGGGCTGACTTCACGTGAAGCTTGTGGTGACTCAGCAACGGTGTGGGCTGACTTCACGTGAAGCTTGTGGTGACTCAGCAACGGTGTGGGCTGACTTCACATGAAGCTTGTGGTGACTCAGCAACGGTGTGGGCTGACTTCACGTGAAGCTTGTGGTGACTCAGCAACGGTGTGGGCTGACTTCACGTGAAGCTTGTGGTGACTCAGCAACGGTGTGGGCTGACTTCACGTGGAATGGATCCCGTCCTCTCCATGTTCGGTTCCTTGGAGACCATTTGAAGCCATTCATGGGCTTCATGTTCCCAAACAACGATGGGATTTTTATGGATGACAACGTGCCATGTCACCAGGCCACAAGTGTCCGGGATTAGTTTGAAAGCCGGCCACTGTAGCCGAGAGGTTATAGGTGCTTCGTCCGGAACCGCACTACTGCTACGGTCGCAGGTTCGAATCTTGCCTCGGGCATTGATGTGTGTGATGTCAAATGGTTCAAATGTCTCTGAGCACTATGGGACTTAACTTCTGAGGTCATCAGTCCCCTAGAACTTGGAACTACTTAAACCTAACTAAACTAAGGACATCACACACATCCATGTCCGAGGCAGGATTCGAACCTGCGACCGTAGCAGCAGCGCGGTTCCAGACTGAAATGCCTAGAACCGCTCGGCCACTCCAGCCGTCTGTGTGATGTCCTTAGGTTAGTTAGGTGTACGTAGTTCTAAATCTAGGGGACTGGTGACCTCAGACGTTAAGTCCCATACTGCTTAGAGCCATTTGAACTATTTTTGTTAGTTTGAAGAACATTCTGGAGAGTTCGAGCGAATAATTTGGCTACCCAGATTACCCGACGCGAATGAAATTTATGGGGGCATAATCTAGAGGTGAGCTCGTGCACAAAATTTTGCACTGGGAACACTTTCGCATTTATGGACGGCTATAGAGGTAGCATGGGTGAGTATTTCTCCAGGAGACTTCCAGCGGCTTATTGAGTCCATGCCACGTCGAGTCGCTGCACTGGGCCGTGCAGCACGATGTCAGGAGGTCTCCCACGACGTCTGACAACACAGTGTTCGATTGCTATTGTTTGTAGCGATTTTCCGCCAGCACTGTAAGCTAGCTTATTCTGGCTTTGCACAGTTCCTGTCCGTAAGAGCATGTTCATCAACGCACACTCTGAAGACGACTGGAAGTTACACACTGGATTATTTGCTGTACGTGGTGAAGACTAGAGCCCTCGTAGCACTTCTTCGGCATAACCCAAGGCTGTTTTTGCATCCTTAGCTTCGCTTCCATAAGAAGGACGTGTGGATTTTCATGTATTAAGGACTTAAGAATCCTGAAGACAGCATTTTGTCCACTGAGCGACAGTGCAGGGCTGCATCTAATGCCTTCCGAAAGTCAAAGGAGGTGGCATCGACCAGGAAAGCGTTATCTGAGTCCTTCGGCCTCGTGGAGAAACAGAGCACGCCGAATCTTACGAGATCATTGTTGATCGGAATCTACGTCAATTCGTATAAAACAGACTTTTTTCTCAAAAGCACCGTAATATGTGAGAATATACGACGTTCCCTAATTCCACAAGAGATTGACGCCAGTGATATAAGCCTATAGCTGCGTGCATCTGTTAGACTACCCATCCTGAAAATTGTAGTGACCTGCGACTTTTCCCAGATGCTCGGAAGTCTGCAATGCACCAGCGACTTCCAGTAAACTTCTGCTTAAGGGAGAACGATTCCTTTCGCGTAGCTTTTACACAATGTGGCAGACATTTGCTAAGATCGAGTTGGGTTCCACCTAGCGTAGTCGCTTTGCTACTCCGCGATGAGGTAGGTGAGTGTCTGACGGCGCGGCGGAGGCGGGTGAGCAGTGGGCGTGACAGAGCAGACTGGCCGAAGCAGTGGCAGCGCCGGCACAAGAGCACGTCACGTGGGGGTCGGCGTTTCGAATCCCCCCTCCTGTCATCTAGGGTCAGCTCCCTCGTCGCTTCCCTAAACCAGTTAAGGCATATGTCGGGACGGTTCCTTTCAAAAGGATAATTCCTCACACATCGATCCCCATTACCAGTTCGTCCCTGGTGACCTGGATACAGACGGTAATCTTCCTCCCTCCTTGCTTCCCTGTAGTGACCGCGACGTACGCGGGACGCTGCTACGTCTGACCTCGGCGCTGCCCTGCATTGTAACAGCGCGCCGCCTGTGTGCAGAGGCCCGGGGAATCTCGGGCCACGGTCGACTTGCACGGCGGCCGGTCGCAGCCGCCTTTCACCAATGCTGGACTCGAATGCTGTTGACCTTTTGGTTTGGCTTATATGCGTAGCCTCTTATTTCAATATATTCAAGGCAGTCCGCCGTAATGATTAAGGTAACTCGTGACAATGCAACCATTAAGGCGTTTCGAGATGTGCCCCACTAGCTTGCACACCCACGCCCATACCTTCTTAAACTCCTCATACGGGCGTTAAACCAAACAATGTGATAGCCTGCTACACATCCCTAACTTCTGCCACTTGCTTTCTAGCTTGTGTGTAGCACACTGGCAGTGTCCTCTGATCTCCCTCCTGTCATCTCTTGTCAAACAGAACTAGCTCTTTATTCTCTCAGTGATGAGTGCTACCGACATAGGATCTCAAATTAATTTCATATTTCTAGATTTCCAAGAGGGAAGAGGCTTCATACAACATTTCGTGCCTATGGAATATTGTCTCAGTGGTGTGACTGCGTTCGGGATTTCCCGTCACAAAGATTACATTTCGCAGTGACTGACGGCGAGTCATTGAGTAAAACACAAGTGATATTTGTCGTTCCCACAGGGAGTTGTTGGAGGCCCTCTACTGTTTGTAATCTAGTGCTGAAAGGAATCCGTTGAAATTCAGTTACACGATAAATCACCCTGCTCTCATACTCTTATGACCAGGGCATATTCCAGGAGGTTAATGCAAAACTCACACTACAGACGCCTATTGGAATGCTCACCAGAGCCGGTCAGGGTGGCCGAGCGGTTCTAGGCGCTACAGTCTGGAACCGCGCGACCGCTACGGTCGCAGGTTCGAATCCTGCCTCGGGCATGGATGTGTGTGATGTCCTTAGGTTAGGTAGGTTCAATTAGTTCTAAGTTCTAGGGCACTGGTGACCTCAGAAGTTAAGTCCCATACTCCTCAGAGCCATTTGAACCATTTGAACTGCTCACCAGTCCGCTGATCTATCACTAACGCAACACGTCCGGGGTGCGAAGAGAAGACGAATGCCACCTCCAGACATCAGTCTTCACGAAGCGCGTGTAAGATTCTCCAACGTGCTGTTCGGAGGATGTTTGTTTCCCTGCCATAACTAATATAAGACTTTAATTACGTCTGTGAGGAGCCACACTCATACTGATGTTAGTAACGGTCATCTGTTTCGAATGCAATAAAAGTTTAAAAATTCAACACCCGATATTTGGCTAATATCTCCGCAACTTCGATAAGTATGGGCCTCATGCTTCATTTTGTAACACTTTTCTGTTTCCGTCAGGGTGCACAGTGTCCATAAAATTCTGCTATCATTTCAAAAAATCATTGCTTGCAAACTATTACAGACAGAGCATCGTGGTTTGTTGTAATGTGCACAACAGCTTACAAACTTTCCTGTTTACCTGTTGTGCTAGTACACACATCAAAAAAAGTTTTACATCACCTCGGTTCCGATAGTTCCGGAAACTGTACAGAAAATTGGAAAAGATATCAACATAAACATCATTTCCGCCCTTTTTATTCCTAGGCCTAATGAAAAACACACATTGCATGTTGTAATACCATATACCGAGACCTTCACAGGTGGTGGCCCAGATTGCTGTACATACCGGTACCTCTAATACCCAGTAGCACGTCCTCTTGCATTGATGCATGCCTGTATTTGTCGTGACATACTATCCGCAATTTCATCAAGGCACTGTTGGTCCAGATTGTCCCACTCCTCGACGGCGATTTGGCGTTGATCCCTCAGAGTGACTGGTGGGTCATGTCGTCCATAAAGAGCCCTTTTTAATCTATCCCAGATATGTTCCATAGGGTTCATGTCTGGAGAACATGCTGGCCACTCCAGTCGAGCGATGTCGTTATCCTGAAGGAAGTTATTCACAAGATGTGCACGATTGCGGCGCGAATTGTCGTCCATGAAGACGAATGCCTCGCCAATATGCTGCCGAATGGTTGCGCTATCGGTCGGAGGATGGCATTCGCGTAACGTACAACCATTACGGCGCCTTCCGTGACCACCAGCGTCGTACGTCGGCCTCATATAATGCCACCTCAAAACAGCAGGAAACCTCATCCTTGCTGCACTCACTGGGCAGTGTGTCTACGGCGTTCAGCCTGACCAGGTTGCCTCCAAACACGTCTCCGACGATTATCCGGTTGAAGGCATATGCGACACTCGTCGGTGAAGAGAACGTGATGCCAATCCGGAGCTGTCAAATCGGCATGTTGTTGGGCCCATCTGTACCGCCCTGCATGGTGTCGTGGTTACAAAGATGGACCTCACCATGGACGTCGGGAGTGAAGTTGCGCATCATGCAGCCTATTGCGCACATTTGAGTCGTAACATGATGTCCTGTGGCTGCACGAAAAGCATTATTCAACATGGTGGCGTTGCTGTCATGGTTGCTCCGAGCCATAATCCGTAGGTAGCAGTCATCCACTGCATTAGTAACCCTTGGGCGACCTGAGCGAGGCATGTCATCGACAGTTCCTGTCTCTCTGTATCTCCTCCACGTCAGAACAACATCCATTTGGTTCACTCCGAGATTCCTCGACACTTCCCTTGTTGAACTGCTCATGCATGGTTGTTTACATCCTGGGCGGCCGGAGTGGCCGTGCGGTCCTAGGCGCTGCAGTCTGGAGCCGAGCGACCGCTGCGGTCGCAGGTTCGAATCCTGCCTCGGGCATGGATGTGTGTGATGTCCTTAGGTTAGTTAGGTTTAATTAGTTCTAAGTTCTAGGCGACTGATGACCTCAGAAGTTAAGTCGCATAGTGCTCAGAGCCATTTGAACCATTTGTTTACTTCCTGGGTGGGTTTAGTGACATCTCTGAACAGTCGAAGGGACTGTGTCTGTGATACAATATCCACAGTCAACGTCTATCTTCAGGAGCTCTGGAAACCAGGGTGATGTAAAACTTTTTTCATGTGTGTATTTCAATGAGTCCCCCGTTCGTCACTCCTAGAACATAAGGGGCGTTACTCGAGTTCTGCCCGCAGCATCCAGATAACGATACCCAGGAGTTTCAGTGTAAGATTGAAAGAAATGCCTCTCGGAGGTGGGAATATCGCAGTCCTATTGGTTATCTGCCGAAGCATTTACAACAGAGTGCCAGAGTTGGAAACGCTCATGAAAAGCAGTGAAGCTCACATAATACTAGCCACAGAAAGCTGGTCGAAACCTGAAATTAACAGCAGTGAGATTTTTGGTCAAAATTTAACTGTATATTGAAAGGATAGGCTAATGGGAAAAGAAAGTCAAACCCACCGAGATATAAATTGAAGCTGCATGTGAAATTCTTTGGGCAAGACTCAGAATCAGGGGTGGGCATAAATTCGTTCTATTGTCCACTAGACTCATCTCCTGATGTAATGAAAAACTTTAGACAAAATTGCAGTTCCCTTGTCGTAAGTTTCCCAGTCATAGAATAATCATCGGTGGAGACTCGCTGCTTAAAAAACTATAGAAAGTGAAGAATCACATCAGTGGAGAGTTTTATCATCCGACGATTAATTGGGAAAATTACAGTTTTGTTTGCGGTGGGCATGAGAAGACATCCTATGAAATTTTACTAAATGCCTTCTCTGAAAAGTACCTAGAACACATGGTAGGGAACCCCGCTCATGATGGAAATATATTGGATCTAATAACAACAAACAGACCTGACCTCTTTGAGAATGTAGACATCGAAACGGGTATCAGCGACCACGGCAAAAACGATTACCGATGTACAGATGGCAACTAAAACAAGCAGAAAGATATATACGTTCAGTAAACTAGATAAAAAATCAGTAGCGTCATATCTCAATGATGAACTTAAAACTTTCAGCACATTGCAGGAGCGTGTAGAAGAATTCTGGCTCAAATTCAAAAGAATAGTTGACTGTTCGCTGGACAGATATATACCCAGTAGAACAGTTCATGATGGGAGGAAACCTCCGTAGTACGCAATCACTGAAAAGAAACTTCTAAGGAAACAGAGACTACTTATCTTGGATGGAGAGTCATCGTCAGATGCGGAACTAACTTCTAGTATGTCCCACGGAAGGGTGTTGGGACTCTTTCTGTTCATGTTGTACATTAATGACCTTTCGGACAATATTAACAGTAACTTCAGATTTTTTGCAAACGATGCAGTTATCTGTAATGAAGTAATGTCTGAAAGTAACTGCATAAATGTTCAGTCAGATCTTGATAAGATTTTAAAGTGTTCCAAAGATTGACAACTCGCTTTAAATGTTCAGAAAAGCAACATTGTGCATTTCACAAGACCAAAAAGCGTAGTGTCCTATGACTATAACATCAATGAGTCACTGTTGGAATCGGCCAACCCACAGAAATACCCACGTGTAGCATTTCGTAGGGATATGAAATGTAACAGTCACATAGGCTCTGTTGTGGGTAATGCAGGTGGTAGACTTTTGGTTTATTGGTAGAATACTGGGGAAGTGGAATCAGTGTACGAAGGAGAATGCTCACAAATCACTCGTTCGATCCGTTCTAGAATATTGCTCACGTATGTGGGATCCATACTGAATAGGCCTAAGGGGGCATATTGAACGTATACAGAGAAGGGTAACACGAATAGTCGTGTTACATTGATGATGAAGAGACTAAATTGGACGACTCTTGAAGTTAGACGTAAACTATCCCAAAAAATCTACTAACAAACTTTCAAGAAGCGGCTTTAAATGATGAGTCTACGAATATACTACAACACGCCATGTATCACTCGCATAGGAACCGTGAGGACAAGTTTAGAATAATTACAGCGTGCACAGAGGCACTCAAACAATCATTTTTCCAGCTCTCCATACGTGAATGAAACGGGAAGAAACCCTAATAACTGGTACAATGAATGGGACGAACCGTCTGCCATGCACTTTGCTGTGGTTTTGCAGAGTATGTACCGTTCCAACTGCTTCATCGATTCCTGCATGAAGGACAGCAGTGTCGCTGAGTAGTGTTGTGTAACGTCGGAAGAGCGCGGAGGCGATGCGGTGGGACCGTCCGCCTGTCAGGAAATGTGTGGTTCGGCACATCCCACACGTAGAAACTCCAATGTGGGGAGGGTGGGGGTGGGGGCGTGGGGGGTGCACCACCGTGAAGCAGCTATTCGATCTGCGGTGGCAGAGCATATCCAGGTAAACATTTTCCGTAATAGTCCTCTCTACGAAGAAAAATGGTTCAAAATGGCTCTGAGCACTATGGGACTTAACTTCTGAGGTCATCAGTCCCCTAGAACTTAGAACTAATTAAACCCAACTAACCTAAGGACATCACACACATCCATGCCCGAGGCAGGATTCGAACCTGCGACCGCAGCGGTCGCGCGACTCTAGACTGTAGCGCCTAGAACCGCTCGGCGACTCCGGCCGGCAAGAAAAATGGTCCTATCACTCTGTCGAGCATAAGGTGCCCTTCCATATGGCATCGGTAATTTTGCAGTAGCATTTTTACAGACCTGGATTCTGGATACCAGATGACACATTGTGCCTTCTCCTAGAGATCCACAAAGGAAAAAAAAAAAACTCGGAGAGCTTCTGAGCGTTTCTATCGATATGGTTTTTTCAAACGATAGCGGGACTTTATGGACACCCTGTATAATATGACTGGGGCAGTTAATTATTGTTATTATCACTGTTGTTGTTATTATTGTATTCCGGGCCACGTAGCAACTAGCGAGCTTTCCGCCTTACAGTCATTTCAGTGCTGCCTGACACGGGTGCTACGGGTGTTCCTGGGTGCACTTCACTCCAGTTTCCGGACGCACCATCTACTACTGGTGGACGTGGTAAGAGAGATTAAGATGTTCTGAAAGACATTTTGTACTGATCTCTAGCAGAGTTCAAGACTTTTCTCAGAATCTTTCTGTCCTTTAGTCGTTGTTTCTTGGGTTGTCACTTTCTGACCACGTTCAGTTATTCTGAGATACACAGCACTACAATTCTCAGTCCGGTGTTGGAGTGTCGGAGTTTTAGGCTGACGGAAAGGGATTTAGACTTGTAAATGTTCTTACAGAGGTGGCAGGCTGCCTCCAGTGGGTGCACCTGTTGTTTGTGGGCGAGACCCCCCATGCTATGAGAGACGCAGTCTGCTCTTCCAGTCGGCTCCCTGGAGCAAGGCTGCGTGTGGAACGTGATCGTGTTTCTTTGTCGCATAGTTCGCTTCTCTCTTCGCCATCACGTCGGCAACTTCATTCCTCTCACGCCGATAATGGTCGCCTTACTATGGCGATTCTGCCACTTGTTCTGCCATGTTGTATACTACGTAGTTGTAGATTATGTTGACTACATGGTTTTTTAGCAGAATTGTTGCAGAAATGCAAGTCTAGCAGTATAGTAACCGTGTCGTCAGCTGTGCTATTTACGTCCTTTAGACATCCTCTTCGGTAGCTCTGAATCGTCTGGTTACAGCAGAGACGCCTTCAGTTGTACGCGACGTATCTGTATAGAGGTGCCGTATATTTTCCCACTCTATTGAACACATTCCCTCAAAAATTTGGTATTTATATTAGAATCAGCACCAGGTGCATGTCCGCGTGAGGCTAGAGGAGTTCCGAGCAAGCAATACGTTTGTGGATCTCTGGTGTTGTTTTACGGAACTAACTTTCAAGAGGGCACTAGCCGTGCCCCCATAGTCGGCGGCCTCGTGACGATCTGCTGCAAATCTACTGGAGCTGACTGAACACGGTACTGCATGCATCATCGTGGCCGCGTTCGGCGCTTAACGGCGGAATAGAGCATGGGATACAGTTGCTGAAAGAGGCAGCAGGAGATTAAAGACTTCTAATCATAACGCCAACTCCGCGAAAACTGCAGCTGAGCTCAGTACGTGTCCAGAGAACAGGGTGTGATTGGAACTAGCTGTCGCAAACTGTGTAAACAAAGATTCGTGGTGAAACGGCTGCCAGAAAATCTGTGGTGCAATAAAACCCGGCGTGGCTGGGCCGCCTCGACTGGTATACAGACTGTTTCAGGTTGACATTTCAAACACTTGGGGGACTGGTTCCTTAGGCCAAAACAAGAAAAGAAATGTCCAATAAACATGGGCTCTAAAGAGGATACCGTGAGAGGTATGAGCACTTGTTCAGTAGAGGAGACGTGTTTCACAGTAGAGAAGATGAGCAAGTGTTGATAGCTCTTAAGGTATGCATTTTCTACCCGAAGTTTACTGGACATTTTTTGCTGTTTTGATGTAAGGAACTTCTACCCAAATAATTAAAATGTTATTCTGAAACACCCGATACGAGTAATGTATTATGTGAGAACTTAATTTTCAAAATAAAGTTTCAACACAGAATAACATTTTTTTTCGTGAAACTTGGAAAGGCCACCAGGTAGGCCTGGACTACGCAATCAGCCATCACCTATGCAGTCAGCGAGTGTCTGATAGTCTCTGTCCGAAGCGCCCAAGTCCAGCCGCAGTGGGCAAGACAGGCGCTGGACTAGCATTTTGTCCAAGTATCGTAACTGACAAGGGAACCTCCCCATCGCAGCCCCCCTCAGATTTTGTTATAAGTTGGCACAGTGGATAGGCCTTGAAAAACTGAACACAGATTAATCGAGAAAACAGGAAGAAGTTGTATGGAACTATGAAAAAAATAAACTAAATATACAAACTGAGTAGTTCATGCGGAAGATACGCAACAACAAGGAGAGTGTGAGCACAAGAACGCCGTGGTCCCGTGGTTAGCGTGAGCAGCTGCGGAACGAGAGGTCGTTGGTTCAAGTCTTCCCACGAGTGAAAAGTTTAATTTTTTTTCAGATAATTATTTGTCCGTCCGTCCGTCCGTCCGTCCGATGCGAGGTAACTGCGTCGTAGTATGGGGACGCTACAGCTAAACAACATATTCCTGTCATGTGACGCACATGCCGTCACCAGTGTCGTACAGAATATATCAGACGTGTTTTCCTGTGGAGGAATCGGTTGACCTTTGACCTTGCGATCAAATGTTTTCGGTTCCTATTGGAGAGGCACGTCAGTTCGTCTACTAACCGTACGGTTTTGCGGTGCGGTCCCAAAACACAAACACTAAACTTATTACAGTGAACAGAGACGTCAATGAACGAACGGACAGACCATAACTTTGCGAAAATAAAGAAAGTAAACTTCTCACGCGAGGGAAGACTTGAACCAAGGACCACTAGTTCCATAGCTGCTCACGCTAACCACGGGACCACGGCGCTCCTGAGCTCACGTTCTCGTGGATGCTGCGTCTCTTGCGCATGGACTACTCAGTTTGTATATTTTGCTTATTTTTTTATAGTTCCACACAACTTCTTCCTGTTTTCTCGATTGATCTGTGTTCAGTTTTTCAAGGCCTATCCACTGTGCAGCTCATAACTAAATCTGAGGGGGGAGGGGTGCGATGGGGAGGTTCCGTTGTGAGGAAGCGCGGTTCAGGCACGAAACAGATCGCTTGTAACACCCTCGCTTGTCCCATTTCTGGGTAATGTACGAGGGCGTGCTGGAAAGTAATACCTCCGAATTTTTATGTGAAAACCCTTTAACCGTTTTAAATGAAACAAACTTTATTAACATTCCACTTCCATACTTTTCACGCCTACATATATATTTCTCAGCGTAGTCACCATGGCGGCGGAAACATTTCTCCGAACTAGAGTCCAGTTTGTTGACGGCATCAGTGTAGAATGATTGACTTTCTTGACCGAGCCACATCCTCACCTCTGTTTACACTGTAAGTAGGCTGTTTAGGTTCTTATATGTAGGCTGTTTAGGTTCTTATACTGGTAACGCCGCCGACACGTAGCGCTCTCTGTATGAAAATCACTGGCTGTGCTGTGTGCAGTCTGTGGCTAGTTTGCATTGTTGTCTGCCATTGTAGTGTTGGGCAGATGGATGTGAACAGCGCGTAGCGTTGCGCAGTTGGAGGTGAGCCGCCAGCAGTGGTGGATGTGGGGAGAGAAATGGCGGAGATTTGAAATTTGTAAGACTGGTTGGCATGAACTGCTATATATATTATGATTATTAGGGTAAATACATTGTTTGTTCTCTATTAAAATCTTTCATTTGCTAACTATGCCTATCAGTAGTTAGTGCCTTCCGTAGTTTGAACTTTTATTTAGCTGGCAGTAGTGGCGCTCGCTGTATTGCAGTAGTTCGACTAACCAAGATTTTTGTGAGGTAAGCGATTTGTGAAACGCATAGGTTAATGTTAGTCAGGGCCATTCTTTTGTAGGGATTTCTGAAAGTCAGATTGCGTTGCGCTAAAAGTATTGTGTGTCACTTTAGTGAATGTTTGAGTACGTTCAGTTTTGCTCAGCTGTTTGAAAAGCAAATGATGTAAGAGGTTTATCAGCACAGTAATTCATAAATTTTTCTAAGGGGACGTTTCAACACTGTTTCATCAAGTGAAGTCCTCGAAGGTGTTCTTTAGGTTCTGGAACAGATGAAAATCGGATGGGGCCAAGTCGGGACTGTACGGAGGACAATCACTACCTGAATAATTTCTTTTATCTCATCACACATTTCATCAATTTCTTCATCATCTGGAGAGATAGTTGGCATATAAACTTGTACTAATGTAGAAGGCATGGGCTTCGTGTCTATCTTGGCCACAATAATGCGTTTACTATTCTGTTTGTAGTAACTCACCCGCATTGCTATTTTTTTATTCATTATTAAACCTACTCCTGAATTACTCCTGTTTGATTTTGTATTTATAACCCTGTATTCACCTGGCCAAAACTCTTGTTCCTCCTGCCACCGAACTTCACTAATTCCCAGTATATCTAACTTTAACTTAACCACTTCCCTTTTTAAATTTTCTAACCTACCTGCACGATTAAGGGATGTGACATTCCACGCTGGTGCCTTAGATTATGTGTATACGTATGTTTAAAGAAAGTGCTTCATACAGTTTTCGCTGCTGCTTGAACACAAGCAGTCCGCACCGGAACGTAATAGCGGAGATTTTTCAACTGAAGTAACCAAAACAGCTTCACTTTAATAATTTGTTTACGTCGTTTAAAATCGTTGTGAGGCACAATTACAGTTAAATAGACACTGTCTCACATCTTGCTTTGGTAGTAGGGTACCACCACCCCAAGGAAATATCGTAATTTGGGAGAACAAAAAGTGAAAGCTAATGTAAAATGTATCTTGTTGTTAACAAAGCATCTGATGATGAACCTGTCGGTTTTAAACCTATAACGGCGCTGTTTAAATAAACAAACAGCATTATAAAAAGTGTCTGGTTGCTGTTTTTTTCTCTGTAAGGGTCTGCCTGTATTCCGTACGCAGACACGGGCTCAGAATGTCGGTTTTCGACGAAACAACGTTGACGATTCCGTATTCCCACGTCGGTCGTGCGATCCTGACCGACGCGCGCAGCAGCGTCGCGCTACGGTGAACCGCATTCTGGACAGGGCGCGAGTTTCTCGATGTCGCACACCGACGCATGCTGCTAGGCGTTCCTCCTTGTTACACGAGGCACAACGCTGTCTCCTCACGAACAAACGACATTTTCAGTGATCTTGTCATACAAGCATATTGTAGATGGCGTTACTCCTATGTACATCGTGCGGTCACCCTGAAACGCTTCCCATTTGCATATCCCTTGGTGATGTCCATTTCGTGTCAGTTTGACGTTTGTTGCACGGTGCCTCAGTGCTGTAGCAGTTTCAGTGGGCATCAGTTCATTAATGCAGATCAACGAGCGCAGTAGAATACGGAGATAATACATAAACTGAAACTCGTGCAGCAAAGTAAGTAAAAGTGTATGGAGTAAACTGTTCAACACGCTGTCAAGACCTCTGTAGTCGAGAAGCAGCTACGCCGACACTGCACAACGTAAGTTTGGTTTGCCTGTGCGCAGACTGTTAGCGAGGCAGGTGGGGCGCGGCGAGACCCGTCGTCAGGCCCGCCCCCCTGGACGCGACCGCCTTGCGGCACATCCGGTGCTGGGACTGACCGCGCGCAGAGCCGGTGCAGGCGCCCCCGTGTGGCCGAGGCGCCCGCAGCCCGCCCTGGAGGTTCTGCAGCGCTGCTGGTGGAACCAGAGGCGTACAAATTCCCCTTGCAGCCTGCTTGCCCCTAGCTCCTCTGCAACCTTTCATGCAGGTCAGCCTGCCGCGACGTAAACACAAGAGTGCGCGTGTACTGAGGCGTAGTGGGTAATGCGGCCGACTTGGGCTCCCGCAAGCCCGGGCTACCTGGGTTCCCGCAGGCCTGCCAAGCTTCACGGGACCCGCTCAGCTTGCTGCGCCTGACAACAGGTTGCGATGTCAAGCTACCGTGACTACAGTAGCCAGGTAGTTAGCCCGCAGTCCATTTATCGCAACGGTGGAGACAGCACAATGAATAGGTCGAACTTTTGTGAGATTGAAAAAAAATTGACAACTGGCGAATACATGCTGGTAACGAAACAGAGCACAAGTGCCGCATAGGAAACGTTTTCGTGTGTTTATGAGGCCGCTTCAAATAAATCGGTAGGTGTGTCTCAATGCAGACTATGTGAAAAGCTCTTAAGTACTTATTCGGGAACCTCGAGTATCTTACGACATGTGAGCAAATTTGACAAGCAGTTCCCTCACTCCGTAAATATCTTGAAAGAGGACAAAGATTTAGTGGCCGAAAAGTGTGCGAAGTGTGCGAAGGACCTGAGACCATTTAGCACTATAGAGGGAGAAGGATTTCTTAATTTATGGCAGACACTGATCGACATAGGTAAAAAATATGGCTCAGATGATATTAAAAATATTATGCCTTCCCGAGTGACAGTAGCTAGGAAAGTTCAAACCTTAGCTGATAAAGAGCGCAGCAAAATGCTGCCAGATACAGTGCATGCGATTCGTTCTGGTATATGTGCCAGTACAATTGATCTATGGACAGACAATTACAAAGGGGTGCATTAAAATCCGTGACAATGCATTACATAAATTCAGACTGGCGTTTGAATAATTATGTACTGATGTGCTCTGCGTTTCCTGACTGCTCAAAAACTGGCTCGAATATTCTAAACGCAAGCCAGGTGGCATTACAAACACGTGGCTGGTTTACCTTTCGCAACATAATGATTGCCGATCCGACTTAATTGCAGATTGGGAGGCGGTAATCCGGGCAAATCCAGCCAATTTAAAAATTCCGTAGGATAGTTGATTACATCATCTTGGTTAGTAACGAAATAAACCGACTTGTATGACATCAGTTCGCCAGGTATCATATTTTGAATCTGAAAATTAATTTCGTTAACATGAAGGTTTTTTGTCGCCAATATAACACGTTCGCTCAACCAAAATTGGTTTGGAATTGTTACACGACATTAGCTGTGCGCGAATTGTCAAACACAATGACTGTGAATGTGGCCTGCCGGGGTGGTCGAGCGGTTCTAGACTCTACAGCGTGGAACCGCGCGACCGCTACGTTCGCAGGTTCGAATCCTGCCTCGAGCATGGATGTGTCTGATGTCCTTAGGTTAGTTAGGTTTAAGATGCTCATGGAAATATTCAAAAACCTTCTCCATGGAAACATGCGTAAATGAGACAACTTTCATGGTAACCCGCAAATGATTTCAAAATCTTTTGTAAGGTACTCAATTACATGCACTGTCCGAAATATTATGTAGACAGTGATGTTCCTCTTGAAGGTCAAGTGTGCAAAATTTCTTCTATATCGGAATAAAACTATAGTTGGTGTAGAAGTGTGTAAGTAAAGTACCCTCTGCCATGCAATGTTCAGAATTTTAAGCAGACAGCGCCCTTCATCCTGCTTTGAATATCAAGTGTGTCAAATTTCATCAAAATCGGAACAAAAACGTACAATTTGTCGATTTCCGTTAGACAAAGTAACCTCTGCCATGCACCCTACGAAATTTTATGTAGTCTGTGACCTTCCTCTTGATTTCAAAGTATAGTGTGCAAAACTTCATCAAGATTGTATGCAATACAAACACACGGGCACAATGATAACGCACTTTCAGTTTTCCTCAAATTTTCCAATTTTTCGGTCGATTTTCCAAAAATTTTATTTCTTAAAAACCTTGTCCTGAGAATTACGAACACAGCAAAAAAAAAAAAAAAATAGCCGAATTGGTCCAGCCGTTCTCGAGTTTTACGCTTATCAACACATTTGGCAATTCGTTTTTATTAATATGGATAGTAAGCCCGAAATATACGCGTAAAGGAAGAATGTACAAATAAAACCCAATATTTTTTGACCTGAAATATATAACGTTGGGGTTTGTCTTTTGGTGCTCAGGTAAAATAAAAACTTTTAATTAACGTTCATAATACGACAATGACGCGCGCAGACTAAACGGCTGCATAGCGCACTCAGCAGTAATATAGGCAGGCAAGCAAGTTTCCCGCAGCCTGCCCGGGTTGGGTTCTGCTTGGC
Organism: Schistocerca cancellata; assembly: GCF_023864275.1. NCBI lineage: Eukaryota > Metazoa > Arthropoda > Insecta > Orthoptera > Acrididae > Schistocerca > Schistocerca cancellata. The sequence goes on from NC_064634.1 coordinate 5,289,163, forward strand.
TTGGCTGGGAGTGAAGCAGCCTGCCCGTTCTGTTGACAACGCGCGGCGGCTTGCCCGCCTGGCCACCGGGCAAGCATGGGCGGGTTAAAAGCGGAACGTGTACACCACTGGGCGGAACACACTGAGGTGGTGCGGCACGCGTGCCAGAATGCGGGCGGGACACCGCAGCCCGGCGCACGCAGCTCCAACCGATGACCCCGGCCGCAGCTGCCATCGAGGTTTATGCGGGTGATGATGATGTTTGGTTTGTGGGGCGCTCAACTGCGTGGTTATCAGCGCCTGTACAATTACCCAATCTTTGCTCAGTCCAATTTCGCCACTTTCCTGGATGATGATGAAATGATGAGGACAACACAAACACCCAGTCATCTCGAGGCAGGTGAAAATCCCTGACCCCGCCGGGAATCGAACCCGGGACCCCGCGCTCGGGAAGCGAGAACGCTACCGCGAGACCACGAGCGGCGGACGGTTTACGCGGGTGTACCACTGTGTGCTGTGAGACGCTACACAAGCGGACGAGTAGTTCAGACGAGAACAGCCTTCCCCCTCTGCCTTTGACTGTAATCACAGCGGACACCATGCGGCCAAAATTTTCCCTACGCCTCAGCAGACCCAGTAGGAGTGACTTCAGGCTCTGTACTGTGTCAGCCTCTGTCGCTGACGATATGTGAACACACCATGTGGCAACACCATAGATAGGGACCTCTCGTAATAAGCAAGATAGTCTCTGCACCCGCATGCCCCAGAAATCACGTAGGTCTTATCTGTAGTCGCAGATATTAGGGTTATGTATCAGTATTCACAAAACTACTGACAGATTGCCTGTTGAGTTTTGTTGGTTGTTTTGGGGGAAGAGACCAGACAGCGAGGTCATCGGTCTCATCGGGTTAGGGAAGGACGGGGAAGGAAGTTGGCCGTGCCCTTTCAAAGGATCCATCCCGGCATTTGCCTGGAGCGATTTAGGGAAATCACGGAAAACCTAAATCAGGATGGCCGGACGCGCAATTGAACCGTCGTCCTCCCGAATGCGAGTCCAGTGTGCTTGAGTTTTGTCTCCGGTTCTTCGGCCGACGTCTGTTTGATTATTTTCCTGACGTTCCGGCAGCACGAGTGGCTGTCGTTGTCAAAGCTTCACGCTCGATTGCTGGTGGTGGACTGGAGTCCCCCTCTCGACCGCAGATTGTGTGTACCTGGCACGCCAACGTCCGAGGGCTTTTCGGTGGTCATTTCCGGTGCGGTTCTCCTCTTGCTACCTGCAACGGTCGTACTCTCAGCACGGGAATCCGAGATCCGTTGGGGTGGCGGATTTCACTGTATGGTCGGTCTCACACAGCGCGTCCTCCGCCACTGCCGATTTCTCTGACTGCCCGAAACTGCAATGCCATTTATGTTCGCTGATCCTGGTGTTGATTGATCATCCAGTCATTCCAACATAGACTTTCCCCGTGTACGTGGTATTCGGTATGTTCCCGACATTGCAAGTTGGTCCCTTTTCTCCTTTGCCGAGCTGAGACACTCTTTGATCTCCTTCGTCGGTTTATAAATAGTCATTAGGCCGTATCTGCGCAATATACGGCCCATTCTTCCCGTCTGTCTCGGAATGTATGGCAGAAAGGCCGTACCCGCATTCCTTTTTCCGATGTGACACCTCGCCGAGTGTTTGATTCTGTGACAATTCTTATATAACTGGTGGAGTACTCATTGCTCCTCAGAACTATTTCCAGGTGTTGCATCTCGTGTCTGGGGTGCTGCGGCTATCCTTTCGTCTTGCTCACATTAAGAGCGTCTTAATTATGCTTCTTTTCTGGATAGAGCAATGATTTGATAGTTCGTGCAGGTATCGTTTCGGGTGTGTCGGTTTTCGATACACGCTGTGTCCCACGCTTTTATCATACCTCTTGACCATTGCATCTAGAAAGGATAGCTGTTACTCTTTTTCTACCTCGACGATAAATTTAATGTTGCCTTGGAGACTGTCGAGGTGTCTCAGAAGTCACCGAGCTGTTCCTCAACATGGCTCCAGAGAAGAAAACTATCCCCTACGTATCTGTACCACATCTTAGGTTCACAAGGTGCTACATCCAGTGCCTGTGCTCCGACATTTTCCACGAAGAAGTTGGTCACCACTGGACTAAGTGAACTACCGATGGCGACGCCTTCCAGTTGTTCGTAGAAGCTGCGATTGCACATGAAATGGCTCTTGCTGAGGCATGCATGAAAGAGCTTGGTGATGTCTTGCGGGTAAATCAAACCGATAAACTCCAGAGAATCAACGAGTGGGCCGGCCTGTGTGGCCACGCGGTTAAAGGGCTTCAGTCTGGAACCGCGCGACCGCTACGGTCGCAGGTTCGAATCCTGCCTCGGGCATGCATGTGTGTGATGTCCTTAGGTTAAGTTAGGTTTAAGTAGTTATAAGTTCTAGGGGACTGATGACCTCAGATGTTAAGTCCCATAGTGCTCAGAGCCAATCAACGAGTGGCAGTTTGGTAAACAAACAAACGACATGAAAGCTGACCAGGATACCGTTTGCTCCAAGTTTTAGTTTCTTCAGCTTCTCAGTGAAATGTCCTCAGTCATTTCTGTATGTGTCAGACTTTTCCACTTGAGGCTGGAGCAGAGAGGCCAGATGTTTCGCCATTCTGTACGTCGGTGAGCCACGAACGCTGTCATTAGGTATTAGAGGAACGTTATTCTTCTGGATGTTTGGTAATCCACACAGGCGAGATGGCAGGGCTCCTGTGTTGCGCAGGTTCCTCTGCATGTCCGCCGAGGGAGAAGACGCCTCGATTAATCAATTCGCACTCGTTTCGTCCGCTGCGTCGGATCTGCGCTTAGTTTACGGCCTGAAGACTATTTATAAACCGACAAAGAAGATCAAAGAGTGTCTCAGAGCGGCAGACGAGAAAAAAGACCGATTTGCAACGTCAGGAAGATACCGAATACCATGTACATCTGGAATAGCCTATGTTGCAATGACTAGAGCCGGTCGCGGTGGTCTCGCGGTTAAGGCGCTCAGTCCGGAACCGCGCGACTGCTACGGTCGCAGGTTCGAATCCTGCCTCGGGCATGGATGTGTGTGATGTCCTTAGGTTAGTTAGGTTTAAGTAGTTCTAAGTTCTAGGGGACTGATGACCACAGCAGTTAAGTCCCATAGTGCTCAGAGCCATTTGAACCATTTTTTGAATGACTAGACGAGAAATTAAACAGCAGGATCGTCGAACATAAGGGGCATTGCAGGTTGGGGCAGGTGGAGAAATCGGCCATGGCGGAGCAAGCGCTGTGACACCGACCACGTAGGAAAATTCGCCGACACCGAAGTTCTTGCTGTAGGGAAAAACTAACACACCTGATTGCTCAGAGAAGTTACAGAAACACACAAACATGAGAATAGCTGCAACATGAAAGAAGAAAGCCTCAAAGTGAACGGATCCTCAGTTACCGTGCTGCAGCGAACGACCGTTGCAGGTAGCAAGAGGAAAACCGCAGCGGAAATGATCACGGAAAATCCTTTGGACGTTGGCGCGTCAGGTACACACAGTCTGCGGCCGCTAGCTCGACTCCAGTCCACCACCAGCACCAACAGTGAAGCTTTGACAATGCCAGCTACTCGCCCGAAGAACCAGAGATAGTAGCCAACAGGCAATTTGCCAACAAGTGGCCACGGACGCCTTAACAGTTTTGTGCTGCGAACTGGATGGCAGAGGGTGCTTCACATCGTAACACCTATTAGGCTTCCTTCCTTTCAATTAGCGTATGGAGCGCGAGATGAATGCATCTGTGCACACTCCAGTGTCTTCGCGGTCGCTAGAGAGCCTCACGTATGTTTTCCTACACCGTGCACTTAATACTGGCTTTCGAGACTTCGTAAGCAGCCTTCCTTGGGATGACTGGATTCGCGGTTTTCAGCATCTCACAGCTGCCTTGTCAGGGCTCAAACTATTCCTGCGGGTCTTCTTTGTAAATATTCAGTATTACCAGTTAGGTCTATGTGGTAGGCGTCCCACACATTTATGCCAATATATAGGTCGCACGACTGTTTGGTAAGCAGACTGCTTTGTTTTACTGCCCTAATACCAAAACTCAACTACTACTTCAAGTGTTTCGTTTCCCATTCTAATTCCTTCAGCATCACCTGATTTAATTTGACTACATTCCATAACCCTTTTATATGTTCATCTTATATACTCCTTTGAAGACACTGTGCAGTCGATTCAAGTGCTCTTACAGGTCCCTAGTCATCTCTCACAGAATTAGAATGTTATCGGCACATCGGCACACCTTAAAGTTCAGTTCCCATTTCCTTGATTTTATTTACTGCTTCGCCAAAGAATTTTCCCAACGTTCTCCCAGTGAAGCGAAATCCCGCCACTTCTGCAGCTGCACGTAATCCAGTCATCAATGAGTGTCTTCAAGTGGATATGACGCACCGGGGGACACTGGAGGACTCCCTTCCTAGCCAAAATACGGAGGATAACAGGGCTAGGGGCACGCTAGCGTGCTGCGTCCTGGAGGTGACGAACATTGTGTACCCTTTGCTTACGTGGCAACAGCTTTTGTTGTTGCAGGTTATGGCAGTGGTCGTGATGGAATGATAAAGACAAAATGTATCGTAGCGGGAGAATACAGATCGAGGCGTATCCTGCGGCGGGACTGGAGGGGACCCGGGCGACGCGAATGACGGACGGGCGAGTGGGCAGCAGATCGATCTCCGGCCCTGCGCCGCCCTGACAAGGGCCGACCGGCAACCTGTGGCCGCCCAGGGGGGTCAATATTGACGGCGCGGCGCGGCGTCCGACGGCGCACACGTCGCGTCAATCACGTGTCGCCTAACGACGTGTATCGCCGCCTAGGGAGTGACGTCACACATATGTTCTGGCAGACGCCTCGAGTAGCGCCGCCGGATTCAAAGGACAATGTCGCCGGTTCGAGATCGCGCCCCATCACGGAGTGTTTCAGTGTCCTTCCTTACATGCACTGCACTACAAAAGTTAGCGTATTTAAAAATGGTACTCTCATCCAAATGGAAATCGAATCATATACACCACTGGCCATTAAAATTGCTACACCAAGAAGAAATGCACATGATAAACGGGTATTCATTGAAAAAATATATTGTAGTAGAACTGACATGTGATTACGTTTTAACGCAATTTGGGTGCATAGATCCTGAGAAATCAGTACCCAGAATAACCACCTCTGGCCGTAATAACGGCCTTGATACGGCTGGGCATTGAGTCAAACAGAACTTGGATGGCGTCTACAGGTACAGCTGCCCATGCAGCTCCAGCACGATATCACACTTTATAAAGAGTAGTGGCTGGCGAATTGTGACGAGCCAGTTGCTCGGCCACCACTGACCAGACGTTTTCAGTTGGTGAGAGATCTGGAGAATGTGCTGGCCAGGGCAGCAGTCGAACATTTTCTGTATACAGAAAGCCCCGTACAGGACCTGCAACATGCGGTCGTGCATTATCCTGCTGAAATGTAGGGTTTCGCAGGGATCGAATGAAGGGTAGAGCCACGGGTTGTAACACATCTGAAATGTAACGTCCACTGTTCAAAGTGCCGTCTGAGCGAACAACAGGTGACCGAGACGTGTAACCAATGGCACCCCATACCATCACGCCGGGTGATACGCCAGTTTGGCGATGACGAATACACGCTTCCAATGTGCGTTCACCACGATGTCGCCAAACACGGATGCGACCATCATCATGCTGTAAACAGAACCTGGATTCATCCGAAAAAATGACGTTTTACCATTCGTGCACCCAGGTTCGTCGTTGAGTACACCATCGCAGGCACTCCTGTAGCCGGCCGGAGTGCCCAAGGGGTTCTAGGCGCTCCAGTCTGGAACCGCGCGACCGCTACGGTCGCAGGTTCGAATCCTGCCTCGGGCATGGATGTGTGTGATGTCCTTAGGTTAGTTAGGTTTAAGTAGTTCTAAGTTCTAGGGCACTTATGACCTCAGCAGTTGAGTCCCATAGTGCTCAGAGCCATTTGAACCATTTTTTTAGCACTCCTGTATGTGATGCAGCGTCAAGGGTAATCACAGCCATGGTGTCCGAGCTGATAGTCCATGCTGCTGCAAACGTCGTCCAACTGTTCGTGCAGATGGTTGTTGTCTTGCAAACGTCCCGATCTGTTGACTCAGGGATCGAGGCGTGGCTGCACGATCCGTTACAGCCGTGCGGATAAGATGCCTGTCATCTCGACTGCTAGTGATACGAGGCGGTTGGGATCCAGCACGGCGTTCCGTATTACCCTCCTGAACCCACCGATTCCACATTCTGCTAACAGTCATTGGATCTCGACCAGCGCGAGCAGAAATGCCGCGATACGATAAACCGCAATCCCGATAGGCTACAATCCGGCCTTTATCAAAGTCGGAAACGTGATGGTAAGCATTTCTCCTTCTTACACGAGGAATCACAACAACGTTTCACCAGTCAACGCCGGTCAACTGCTGTTTGTGTATTCGAAATCGGTTGGAAAGTTTGCTCATGCCAGCACGTTGTAGGTGTGGCCACCGGCGCCAACCTTGTGTGAATGCTCTGAAAAGCTAATCATTTGCATATCACAGCATCTTCTTCCTGTCGGTTAAATTTCGCGTCTGTAGCACGTCATCTTCGTGATGTAGCAATTTTAATGGCCAGTAGTGCATCTATAATATGAGTAGAAGTTTATATAAACCAAACTGTGACTATAACAGTCCAAGGATATGAAAACGAAACCGTAGCAGACAAAGGACTGATCTGTGGTTGTAGCTCATCCTCAGTTTTATTCATTGGCCAAGCGGTAAATAAAATCAAGAAAAAAATTTGCAATGCAAATTGAACGTTAAGGTGTGCCGATAACATTCTGATTCTGTGGCAGATGACTAAGGAGCTGTAAAAGCACTTGAACGGACTGGACAGTGTCTTGAAAGAAGTATATAATATGAACATAAAAAATGGTTATGGAATGTTGTCTAATTAAATCAGGCGATGCTGAAGGAATTAGACTGGGAAACGAGACACTTGAAGCAGTAGTTGAGTTTTGCTATTAGTGCAGTAAAACAACTAATGATGGCTGAAGTAGAGAAGATAAAAAACGTTTCTGAGAAAGAGAAATTTGGTAACGCCAAACATGGATTTATGTGTTAAGACGTATTTTCTGGAGGTATTTGCCTGGAGGGGAGCATCGCAGGAAAGCGAAACGTGCACCATAAGCAGTTCAGAGAAGAAGGTAATAGCTTTTGAAATGAGGTACTACAGAAGAATGCTGAGCATTAGGTCGCTGAATCGAATAGCTACACTGATTGACAGTTGTTAAGGAACAACTGACACTTGCCAAACAACAACCGACTATTGGTACGGAGGACCCGACCAATGTCAATGAAAGAGAGGGTGAGACGTGGCAACTGCAGCGAAATCTGTGCACGATAGCTCTGTGTGCATTCGCCAATTCATGCAGCACGGCCGGCCGCTGTGGCCGAGCGGTTCTAGGCACTGCAGTCCGGAACCGCGCGACCGCTACGGTCGCAGGTTCGAATCATGCCTGGGGCATGGATGTGTGTGCTGTGCTTAGGTTAGTCAGGTTTAAGTCGTTCTAAAGTCTAGGAGACTGATGACCTCAGATGTTAAGTCCCATAATAAGTAGAGCCATTTGAACCATTTTTGAACCACGCAACACGGTGTTTGTCGAAGGTTGTTGTGGAACCGAGTAGTGCGACAGTCCAGTCCGTGGAGTGAAGCTGGGGGGGGGGGGGGGGGGGAGGGCTAAAATTCGTAGAGGGAGACCAAGGGTTGAATACTGTAAGCAGATTCAGAAGAAGGATGTAGGTTGCAGCAGTTGCTCGGAGATGAAGAGGCTTGCACAGGATAGAGTAGTATGGAGAGCTGCATCAAACCAGTCTCTGGATTGAAGACCACAAGAACAAAAACCCCTTTTCATATTACCTAGTTCTCAGTCCCCATGTAATCATAGTCGGTAGTATAAATTGGAAAGGTGCAAATTTCACTTAAAGATCAAGTTTTCCTCTCCATAAGGCTGTACCGAGCTAATGCAGGGCTAAATTGAGAATATTCTCTCTTAATTTCAGGCCTACTTCGATTCATAATTTGGTTAGAACCCTTATGGCCACTGCACTTATAGCTGATGAGCCGTTAAAAACAATAAAAGATTATATATCTGGCGGGAGAAGTTTCTAACGTGTTCTGATAGGACAGACCCTATTAGCTGCTACAAGTTCACTAATCTTTGTCAAGTATAAGACCCAGATACCTCCAAAGACTTACGCTACCAGTAATCAGATGATGTCAACAAACGCCTTTTATTGTTACTAGGAGCAGAAGTTCCAAACACTGTATGCAACTTTTTAAGTCTGTTCGCCGAAAGCAGAGCTGCGTACAAGAAAAAATGCTGGAAGACGTTTCCTTCCTCTTTCGGTTCCGTGCGTCAGTAGGATCACTCCATGTTGGTAATGGAGATCGAAACAGCTGACTGTGTGGGGCATGCACAGGGTGGTTGTTTCCACCGTGTACAGATCGATGTGGGGACGCAGAACAGAAAAGGTCTAATGAACTTAGTCGGAAATGCATGTTTTCCATGCTGGAGACCATTTATTCAGTCACACATTGTTACAGACACCGCGGTGTAATACGCGCTCTACCATGCAGTCACAGTTACAGTATGCATGGTTTCCCCTTAGAGGGTGGTACTGTTCCTCATACGTCATGCCCTAACACTGTCTCCAGCCATAGTAATTGGCAATGTTGTGTCCGAGTCATTTCTCTTGCTGACTCACCTTGTAGTGGATGTGATACAGCGTTGTACACAATGGTTCCGTATTCAAATCGAGCGCTTGCCGACATGCAACGGCGAGTGCCAACGGGCGACGGACAGCAAGGTTGTATCACGAGGCCTATCTTCGGTGACAACAATCACAGCATTGCAGGAAATCATGAAGGACCTACCAGAAATTTTCGGACACCAGATCTGGAGGAAAATGTGACTAACACTGTGGAAGGCTACCGCCGTGTCAGTGTCGGGCAGTTGGGCCGCCAGTGCAGCTGACCGCGTGGAACATCTCTCCACGTCAGTGCAGGGCGTGTGCAGGGCTTACTGGCGACAGATTTTCCACATCTGGAGCAGTTTTGTCACCGGTTTCTTCACCGGACAACCACGATTCCGAGGTTTGTGTCATCCATCTTATTCACATATGAGACCACCTTTATGTGGACTGCTATCTTCAACTTTCGTATTAGTCCCTGTGGGACGGTATGCAGAACCCCCGTGGTACGGTGACAGCGAGTCACCAGAATCTGTGCAGGCGGAATGTGTGGGGTTGGATAATTGGCGATCGTATTTTCGGAGCAGTCTTCCTCCGACGTCGCCTGACAGGCCGGAGCTATCGGCATTTCTTGCAGGTGACTTTGCTTACGCTGCTAGAAGAAGTGCCGCTGATGATTCGAAGGGTTACGTGACCGCTACATGACGGTGCTACAGCCCACTTCGCCGTTAACGTCCGGACGCAACTCAGTCGTCTCTTCCCTGGTCGATGGATCGGACGAGGAGATCCAGTTGGATGGCCTGCTCCTTCACCGCGTCTCAAACCGCGCGATTTCTGGTATGGCGCCATCTCAAAGGTATCGGTGTATGCAGAGCCCATTCCAGATGTGCAGACACTGGAGCAGAGCGTTCATGCTGACTCTGATACTGTTCGGATGCAGTCTGGCCGATGTGAAGTGCGAGACAGAAGATGCTGCGCATGCGTTGAGGCACAAGGAAACCATTTTCAACACATACTGTAACTATGGCTGCACGGTCCAGCGCGTATTAGACAGCAGTCTCTGTAACAGTGTGTCATCGAGTAAACGGCCTGTAGGGTGGAAAGCATGTATTTCCGGACGTAAGTTCATTAGACCTTTTTTGTTCCGTATCCTCTCATCGATCAATCCCTACAGTTTGTAGACGGCGGAAAAGATCACCCTGTAGAATTTTAGGTAATAGTTATAGCCCAAAACAAGAAAAAATGACGTCATTTCCAAATTTTATACAGACTGTTAAGGAGACTGTTAAGAACAGATTGTGGGGTAGCGCCAGCGATGACCGTCGGCGAGCGTGTCCCTGCGTCACAGCGTGGCCAGCCGAAGCCCACACGACACCACTAAATCTGGTGTTTGGTGAGGTAAGACTGAACAGTTTGGCGCACTTCCGTAACATCGCCCGAGGTATTCTCTTTCTCTTCTTTGAGTATCAGGGAAAAGTCCTCTTCCAGGAATATGACACGCTCTTACATTGGCGAAAAAGGCACAGACACATTTTCAGGGAGGGCTGTCGGTTAGTTGGTTCAGAACAACACTTTGAAGCAAACAGTGATAGAAACTGTCATTATCCACATGCCCCTGCAGAAATGCCGTTGCAGTTACTTTTGTGTTCGTCATTGTAGTGGGCACTTGCTGTCTCCTCTTTTTTCAAGTCCTTGTTGCTGGCACTTCCTAGCTGCAATTATATACGCCACGATAGTGGCTGAGTCGTATCATGAATTTTGCAGTACCGGCAGTGTCGTGTAAAAACATTTCTATAAACTTTCACCGCTTTTCATTAGAGCATTGTATCGGCATATGCATAACACGAGTGTTAAAAACAAGCTCAAAAAAACCTGAAAAATAATGAAGTGCGAGTATCTGCATGCTTGGTGAGTTATAACCATCTGTTTCCCTATCGTTTATTAAATTCAGATTGCCTTTATATGTTTTGCAAAACAATACATTGTGCGTGAATGCGATGTCCGTAAAAACATTTGAAACGAATGGAATCAGGTCATTGTAAATCACGCCACATTTAATTTTTTTTTAAATCTAGTTCGGCAGTATTCGACACCAACATCGCTTCTAACTGCAGCGCCATACATCTGCCGCGGACAGCAGGAAGGTTTGCCAGTATCAGATAATTGGTGAATCGTTTTAAAGCCTTGCAGTAGGAAATACAACAGCCGGACGTAGAATACTCGTGTAAAGGACGTATAAAAACCTGCAGCTGTTATTAACACCATTTCCGTGAACACAAGACTACCGATCAGTGTTTATCTATTGGTGTACTTGTCCACTTTTCATAAAAATTTACTCAAAAATTAACTGAATATATGTATGAATAGTGCAGTTTTCAGTAAACCGTGTGTTCCGGGAACTAAGCCAGTAGCCAAAAGTCATATGGCTTTGTGAAATACTGAACGGCGTTATTATGGGAAGTGTATTCCCTCGATACACTTGTAACATTTTTCAAATGGCTCTGAGTACTATGGGACTTAACATCTGAGGTCATCAATCCCCTAGAACTTAGAACTAATTTAACCTAACTAACATAAGGACAACATACACATCCGTGCCCGAGGCAGGATTCGAACCTGCGACAGTAGCAGCAGGCGCGGTTCCGAACTGAAGTGCCTAGAACAGCTCGGCCATAGCCAGCAGCTGTAACATTTTTCAGGATACTTTCTGAAAGCAGTGCCACCAGATTCTAGAAATGCTGAAGCAAAATGAATTGTGTTATATAGTAGTGTGAACGTAAATAAGCGAAATACAAGCATAAATTAAAATGCTGCTGGCTACTGAGCATGCAGTAAACGCCAAGGGTTAGCTTTTCACCACAGCAGCACAAATTAGGTAGCAGTATGGACATCTACCTTCCCCGTCTAGGGAAAGATTTCCGAGGAGGTCTGTCATTGAGAAATTGCAATTGAATGTCTGTTGCCTGTGTTGCGCCCCGTTGTAATGGTACTTGAATTACGTAACCATTAGGGCACCTCACCTGAACCTCTGGATACCAGTAATATTCTACTGTGTTTCTGTAAAGTAGTTGAAATATTTCTGAGACAACATTCAGATTTGATTTCATTAATGTAGAGGTACTTTGATACATCGATATGTTTATGATGCAATGATATTATTCTTATGTATATTCTTTCTTTTATCACTCTTTTGTAACTCTTGATTTTTGGGCGCGTAAGCAGTTAGTTGTTAGAGAGTCGGACCTTTAGAAAGTCAAGTCTTGGACGTCATGTTGGAAAGACGTATATTGTCGTCAGCTTATAAAATGAGAACTTTAACAGTGAGGAAGATGTTTTCAATGTAATCTTCAAGAATGGTTTGTGAAGCGCATCTACAAAACTTTTGAATATCGCAGAATAAAACCTAGGCCTGTTTGCATCCGAGCTTGGAATCATAACCACCTAGATTTTCGACGATTGAGCCATGATTTTACAACGAGACCAGCGTGGGAAACACGAAAAGATGAGTGCCTAGTTTATTCATTATTACATGAAACGACTTTATTAACTGTGCTCTAATGACACCTGCCACATAATAACTTTGTTGTTGTCCGAAAATGCAGTATTTATCAGCGGGAGCAACACCACAATCATTATTAAATTTTGACCTTTGTTGTGGTAGGGTTGTTAGACCGTGTAACAGGGAGAAGCATCAAGCGGCGAGTGTCACGTGATGGACAGCGCTAGGGTCCTCGCCCGCGCAGATTGCGGTTCGAGAGCGCGGACCGCTTAAGCCGTCGGCACACGGACCGTGCATCCGATCGTTGAGCGTGCCGAGTTTCTGATGTCACAGCGTGGAATAGCATGTTCGGGAGTCTTTCTGAACGTGCAGAGCAATGTCTGGCGTGACAGATATTCTGAGCGTGCGTCTGAGCGTTGATCAATGAGAAGGCACAACGTCACACGGACGGCGTCTCCCTTCAGTACAGAGTTGTGAGGCGCCATATTGGCATTCATTTCAAGCCTATATGTATACATGCAGTTTCTGAGCACCCACAAATTGAGAATCACTGGAAAACCCGTTGTTAGTTGCGTGATTCGTAGCAATAAAATAATGAGAAACATCATATTCGTGGCAAAAGAATTATTATAACTTGCATATTACGAGAATAGGCTACTTGAAGACAGCAACACACTGAAGATCCACCCAAAACGCATTGTCCGTGGTACAATTTGTTATAATTAAATTCCAATTCCTAACATAATTATGTACGATTAACGTTTATACGAAGGGGTAACACAATACGATTAAATATAGAAAACGGGTTGTTGGTTTAGCTGCCGGCACGGTAGCTCAGCGTGTTCGGTCAGAGAGCTGTTTGGCCTCTGTAATAAAAAAAAAACTGAGTCCAAGGATCAAGAAACGAACTTGACTGGACGTCATGTGACATCGGCAACGACCAAACACAACGATCAAAAACGAACAAAATGAAAAAAAAAGCTTAATGAGTAGCGTCTCTGAACAAATATGAGTTTTTGTTGGGGGCGGTGGTTAGCGTCTTGACACTTCCAAATTTTTGTTTCCTAACATTCGCGTTTTTATTAGGTTCTGATACTTTATTATTAGTTTAATATAAGAATATGCTATAATATTTGATGTTATGTAAATATAAATTCACCTTTTCTGAGAGGTGACTTTGTTCGATTGGCCTTATCCACAGGACAGCTTTGCTCCTTTTTCTTTTACACTTCGTAATTCACATGTTGCAAAGATTCTGCTACTGGATAGGAACAGTGACCAAGTAAGGCTGACCTTGGTATTTTACTAAAATGTGGGAATGATGAAATAATGTTTATCTTATGCGTAGAAATATTCCAAATTTGTACCGCACTGTTTGTAATGGTACTTTTATAAGTCTGTGTCGTTATTGATTGGACACGGTACTTTCGTTTCCGTGGACGATGGAGGATACGTGCGTTTTAATAGAGGTAACGTGGGAATTTTACGCGCGCCCGTTGAGTAAACAGTGTGATTTACGAACTATAAACATCCCACAACTGCCGCTGGAGCGCGTTACCATCGCGTATACCACGTCGGGACCCACGTACCGTGTGAACGAGTCGCGTCGTTCCTGAGCCTTCAGCAGCACGTTGAACTCGGCACGCTCAGCGTTAACGCTCGACAGCACGGTCCGTGTGCCGACGGCGTCAGTGAGGGCCCGCCAGCCGGCAGAGCGCAGCACTGCAGCGGCCGCCGCGGCGCCCCCTGCACGCTTCGAGAAGCAGCGGTCGCGAGCTATCCACATCAGCTAAATACAGTAACAGTGGCCACACTTCAGACCGGAAGGACCAGGACCTCCGCTGTATTCGTTGTTTTATTGACACATACGGCCTTGCCCTGCCGAAGAGTGACAACGCGCAAAGCGGCAGTAGCGGGGCGGCGGTCGTACGGTTTCAACGACGTTCTGCCACGTTCGGTGTCTCCGAAAGAAAGCAGAGCTGTGGATAACGGTAATACACTGTCCGTATGGGACACAGGAGGGTAACGTGAGGCTATTACTTCAGCAGTCTACGCAACGAGAGATAACTTGCGGGTGCGACATAATGACTGGCATTGCAGCCCAAACGCACAGAGTAGCTGGGACTAACGCCATTAACATTGCGTCTGTGGGCGTAGGTCGTGCAGCAGGTTTCTCGTTCAGAAGTCGGTCGTTCACGTTACGTCCCGCGACGTGTGGCGACACGTGTCGGTATTCCGCACCAACCGGCTCCTACTCTACTGACGAGGGGAGCGCCAGGGTTGGGAAATGAAGTTCGGAGTGGGACGGCGCGTGTTTGCAGCGCTGCCCCACAGAGTTACAATACCCCAGCCGTATGGCCAGATGGCCAGCCATTCACGAGAAAAACGCTCCGAAACTGTCAGCCCTACAGTACATAGTACCCACGCGTCCGCTCACTGAACCGAATGGCGCGGTGGCCGATGTAATATTCGTGACAATTCGCGCTTCGTATTTTCAAAGTATCGATTTACTTTTCCTTATTAAAAAAAAGATACAATGACGTTCAAAATGAAAACTTTCGTTCTTTCAACATTTTCAACTTTTCCAACCAAATTATTCCCTTCAAACATTCGTTCGTATCGTGTATTGAAAACGGTGTGCATGGGAGAACAATATTCATATTGTGAAGACTGTGAATAATGATATGTTCATTCACTGGATTCCGAAATGACACAAGAGCCAGAACCATATTTGTCATAAAAACACTCCAAACAAAAGACGTTTGAACAATTTGCGCATCGAATAAATGGAGATCTCTTACACGAGCAGCGAGTTTTGAGGATATCTGTCGAAAAGCAGACCTCGTTAACATTTCTAAAGATGTGTCTTTCTGCGGTTAGTTTCGACGCGAACCATGACTATTACATCATATTGTGAAAAACAGGAGATCATAACTGATGGTGAACGATCGAGTGAATTTTAATACAACCTTCTCGTGAATTAATCTCTCGTTCCTGTTCAATTAACGTGCCGCAATTTTGCTGGCATGTAATGAAATTTTTCACCTGTCTGTAAAAATAAACGTCACAGGGCTGCACTAGTGGTGTACACTTCGGTGGAACAACTTTGAGGGTACAGGTGCGACGTCGTGCGCCGTCCTGGAAAACCTCGTCGTACAGTTGTGGTTGTGTTTGCACTTTCCAGGAGTCGACGATGAGGAGAAACCTTTTGTTCCCAACATAGGCCTTCAAAGATGTTTTAAGAAACTCGTTGTACGTGTTTGTAGTGAGACTGCAGTTCATCGTTCCGCCACACTGCCGCTCGCTTTAGTCTGGCCGCCAAATACCGAGCATTTGTCACGCGAGTGTGAAATCTACGGGTTCAGCAAAGCCACACTCAAGAGTCATGCAGTATACCAGAGGCTAATTCAAATGATTCAAATGGCTCTGAGCACTATGGAACTTAACATCGGAGGTCATCAGTCCCCTACACATAGAACTACTTAAACCTAACTAACCTAAGGACACCACACACATCCATGCCCGAAGCAGGACTCGAACCTGCGACCGTAGCGGTCGCGCGGTTCCAGACTGAAGCGCCTAGAACCGCTCGGTCACGCCGGCCGCCTATCCCAGGGGCCCCAGGCGGCTAACTGCCGACACGACACAGACATCGTTCCTTCAACCCATTTTACACGACAAACTTTCCCGTCGAAATCGATTACTCGAAGTGAGTGCACCTTTCGTGCCGTCGTGTAAATCTGCAACCAACCAGGACGCGAGTCTTTCTATGACGTCAGTGATCTATGGACTATGCCGAGCGTCAACTTCAAAATTTCCGACTGTGCTGCAGGCTGTGCATGCCCGCAGACTGGGCACTTTGCCAGCGTCTTATAATATCGAAGTTATAGCCTGTTCTGGTCCAGTTGGCTTCTATTATAGAAATGGATTTTGTGCTTTCGTGCCTTCCTAATCTGTATTATGCTGTTTGCTTTGTTTTGGTGGAACGTTGAGATGTTACACGTGCTCGTGGTATTTTTATTACTAGTATTCTCCTACAAGAGACACGAAATACGTGAAACCAAAAAGTATTTACCATGCATAAATAAGAAGGTAAATAGATGGAAGTGTTTTAACGAAAATTATTTCACAAGCGAAAAACTCAGATTTGTTGGACGAGAAAAATAATTTTCGTTGTTGTTCTAATAATTTTCGGATGTGCAGCCGGATCCCGTCGACATTCTGCCACAATATTTCGGCCCACAGACGTCCGGCCATCTTCAGGAGAGTAGAGCAGCGCTGGTTGCCCCACGGTCTAGGGCAGGGGCAGGCAGGACTCCTGCATATGTGCCGTGCACTTGCACGCGTGCAGTTAACAGGTGTTCCGCGTGCACACAGGGGCAAGCTGGCCACCCGCTTATCTCCCATCCCCACCATACCTTCTGTCCGCTCCTTCCTCTGTAATGCGTTTTGTTTCCTAGCTTGCTTTATTGAGTGAATGAATAAGGTTAGTAGGAGTGCTTGAAAGAAATCATGGTTTGAAAGAGTACCTATTACCTACGATACGTTTTATTTAATTATCACAGGTGGAGTTTGCAATACGTTTAATATCTGGAACAAAATTTCTGCATACAGACAAACACAAACAGTTACGTAAATTTCCATCACTGATGTTTGCTCTTAACCGAGACTTATTAATTCAGCAAATGGTTTTCCAGCTCTCGCTATATTAAGCGCAGTCTTATAACGTGCACATACCGCTAGGCTATTATTGTTGTCCTCCTGAAAACTTGAAAACAGTGCTCCATAAAATGTTAAATCAGTTAGATGAGAGACATGACGAGAGAAAGTCGCAGATCTCTCGTCACAACAGCAACTACGACAAATTCAAATGGCTCTGAGCACTATGGGACTTAACTGCTGCGGTCATCAGTCCCCTAGAACTTAGAACTACTTAAACCTAAATAACCGAAGGACATCACACACATCCATGCCCGAGGCAGGATTCGAACCTGCGACGGTAGCGGTCGCGCCGTTCCAGACTGTAGTGCCTAGAACCGCTCGGCCACTCCGGCCGGCCAACTACGACAGATTCATCTGGTATCGTCAGATCGCTCTTCTTAAGCTCAGTCAATTCCCCATCCGCTGAGAATCCGACAATAAATTGTACTCGTCCTTGTGAAATTTATTATAATGGCCTTCAATACCAAACTTCCGTTGACCAGCGAGAATACTGCCACATATTAAACACTTCGAATTTCCACGTTTTTGCACAAAGAAAAAATGATTCTCCCATTACTTTTTAAAAGATAGCAAATCTCCACTTCTCCGTTTCTTGAAATACAACGTTCACTACATAGTGCTCGCTTCGCATCAACGTCCGCGGCTTGGCCTGGCACTACACTGCTGCAACCTGCCGGCTGTCGCCACAGCCCCGGTCGACGCCTGCACGCGTGCAGCGCTGTGCGCTCACGAGCCGCGTGCAGCGTTTGCCCGCCCCTGCTCTAGGGCGTCTCGTCACAGCCCGGGCGGCTCCCCGCTTCGGAGGTTCAAGTCGTCCCTCGGGCGTGGGTGCGTGAGTGTTTTTCTTAGCGTAAGTCAGTTTAAGTTAGATTAAGTAGTGCGTAAGCTTAGGGACCGATGACCTCAGCAGTTTGGTCCCATAAGACCTTACCACGAATTTCCAAAAAATTTGCAGGAGAGTAGACAACTACTGAAGACCGCGGGACGCCTCTGGGCCGAAATCTCGTGGCAGAATGTCGACGGGATCCGGCTGCACATCCGAAAATTGTTAGAAGAAGAAATGGCAGGAAAAATTTCAGAAGTTACAACTTTCGTTATTGTTTGTCTCTTCTCAGGAAAACAAGATACAATGGATAAAGGGAAAATGGCACTATTTACTGCGTTGTACAGATTGCTTGGTGTGTTTGCAAGAATATATTTGCTCGAGCAAATAAATGTACATGTTTTGAAATGTTTGGATGATGGTTTTCCCATTCTTTCAGTTCTCACGACTGTGAACTTCCACAATGATTACTGCTCCTTTCGTTAATGAACTCTACTCGCATTGCTTGTTCCTACATTTAGGTACTGTATTTAGATTCCAATCCCAAAGAAAGCAGGTGTTGACAGATGTGAAAATTACCGAACTGTCAGTTTAAGAAGTCACAGCTGCAAAATACTAACACGAATTCTTTACAGACGAATGGAAACACTGGTAGAAGCCGACCTCGGGGAAGATCAGTTTGGATTCCGTACACATGTTGCAACACGTGTGGCAATACTGACCCTACGACTTATCTTAGAAGAAAGATTAAGAAAAGGCAAACCTACATTTCTACCATTTGTAGACTTAGAGAAAGCTTTTGACAATGTTGACTGGAATACTCTCTTTCAAATTCTGACGGTGGCAGGGGAAAATACAGGGAGCGAAAGGCTATTTACAATTTGTACAGAAACCAGATGGCAGTTATAAGAGTCGAGGGGCATCAAAGAGGAGCAGTGGTTGGGAAGGGAGTGAGACAGGGTTGTAGCCTGTCCCCGATGTTATTCAATCTGTATATTGAGCAAGCAGTAAAGGAAACAAAAGAAAAATTCGGAGTAGGTATTAAAATCCAGAGAGAAGAAATAAAAACTTTCAGGTTCGCTGATGACGTTAATTCTGTCAGAGACAGCAAAGGACTTGGAAGAACAATTTAACAGAATGGACAGTGTCTTGAAAGGAAGATATAAGATGAACATCAACAAAAGCAAAACGAGGATAATGGAATGTAGTCGAATTAAGTCGGGTTATGCTGAGGGAATTAGATTAGGAAATAAGACACTTAAAGTAGTAAAGGAGTTTTGCTATTTGGGGAGCAAAATAACTGATGATGGTCGAAGTAGAGAGGATATAAAATGTAGACTGGCAATGGCAAGGAAGGCGTTTCTGAAGAAGATAAATTTTTTAACATCGAGTATAGATGTAAGCGTCAGGAAGTTGTTTCTGAAAGTATTTGTATGGCGTGTAGCCATGAATGGAACTGAAAGATGGACGATAAATAACTTGGACAAGAAGAGAATAGAAGCTTTCGAAATGTGGTGCTACTGAAGAGTGTTGAAGATTAGATGGGTAGATCACATAACTAATGAGGAGGTATTGAATAGAATTGGGGAGAAGAGGAGTTTGTTGCACAACTTGACTAGAAGAAGGGATCGGTTGGTAGGACATGTTCTGAGGCATCAAGGGATCACAAATGTAGTACCGGAGGGCAGCGTGGAGAGTAAAAATGGTAGAGGGAGACCAAGAGATGAATACAGTAAGCATATTCAGAAGGATGTAGGTTGCAGTAGGTACTGGGAGATGAAGAAGCTTGCACAGGATACGGTAGCATGCAGAGCTGCATCAAACCAGTCTCAGGACTAAAGACCACAACAACAACAACAACATTTAGATTTTGCCATAAAAACGACAGTCCTCCGTAACCTGACTTTCAAGTTTCAGATGCCAAACTGCACAGCAGGTAGCTCTCACAAGGCCGGCATTTGAGGCGGCGGCGTGTGAACGGAAACGACCACTCAGGGCAGACGAGCCTCGGTGCGGGAATGGAACACTAGGGGGCGCTGCAGCACTCTAGCACTGGTCTCCAGTAACCAGCTGAGACGGGGAAGCCGATCGTGTACAAGGAAGGGCCTTCCGGCCGTGGTGCTGGTCCGCACAGCCACGTCACGTGACCTGGCTGAGAAACTGGGGTTCACTGCACCGCGACAAGTGTCAGAGTAGTTATTTATTTATTTATTGCAGTCGACTTTCACCAGCAATGCACCAGTAGGTGTAGCGTCATATTAACGGGAATATACTGCTTTTTCTTTTACTGTGTTCTGAATGTTGAACTACGTTCACGATGCGTACGGTGCTATTTTTCGTTACCTTCACTTGTTTCTAGTAGTGTCGCTCTAACACGGAGGCTGTTACACGCGGACAGTGCGTCCGCCGTCGCCTCTGCAGCAGAGAGAGAGAGAGTTGGGCTGCGGGGCAGCCAGCCACCCAGCCACCCAGCCACACGGCCGCAGCACTGGACACATCGTCTCGCCGGCCCTGCGCCCAGGCGGCATCGCACGCAGCTGCAAGACTGCAACACTGCACCGGCTCAGCACCTGCTGCGAGAGCACGGCCCGGCCGCCACTGGGCACACGACGGGCTCACCTCTGTCTGGTCCGTACAGCCGGTAAGTTCGGCAGCAGCCGCCCGATTTCAGACGTGTTATCCCCGGTGGCTTTGGCCCTTCTACAGGTCTCTCAACAAACCGGTGCAAGACGCGCTGTGCGGACCTGCCTAAACACAGGGGGCGTTCCAGTACCTCACCGCTCAGCACGTCCTCCCACTGAAACATCCGCTCACACTATGGCACGCCACCGCTCACCAGCCACCACGAATACTGAATCACACACAGCTGAATCGACACGGACTCCAGTCTCGCACCACCTCCACTTGATGTCCAGTCGGGTCAGTGCCAAACGTAGCAACTCTGTGTATTAAATTTCCCGCCACTGCTCTCGCTGTCGCACACACTGTGAGACGCCAGTGTTTCAGCACCTGCGCCTCAGTTCGCCTTCTGCTCTCCGCTTCCCCACTGAGACGCCGCCTACCACCTCGCCGTTCGTCGTTCAGGTTCCCGCGGCCGCACAGCAGGTGCGTGCGCCAGCTGACCACACTCCCAGCAGCTCACCGGCGATTCGTGAAGCCCGAATCACTGTAATAACACTTGAAAGGGTCCCGTAGCCACCTTTCATTAGTCCGGTAGCCCATTTTCACTAGCATTTCTCTTTCTTTTCCTTGTTTCTCTTTTCTCATAACTCTCGTAGTGGTGTGATTGAATGAATGTGATTGTGTGTCACGTCGCTAGACGGCGGCGTAGCCTGCTGCAGAAAGTCTGCGATAGTCACACAGATCCAGCAGCAGTTGTACAGAATAGCCAACTCTCGTAGTGGTCAAGTAGGCAAAGAGGTTTGCGCTGCTTGTGAGAAATCCACCTGCGTTAGGTTGGTGGCGGAATTGGAACCTTTGGGTTTTCCGGTCCACGAGGAGCGTGGAAGAGGCTGGAGAAGTAAAAGGGAGGGAGTCAGCCGCCGGTACGGGAAGCGTCCACAGCTGTGCTCCAGTCGAAGAAGGCTGAGTTAGACTGACCGCGTGGCGCGCTGTTACTTGGCGATGGGAGAGCTGTTAGCTTTTGGTCTCGCTTTTCAAATCTGGAAGATTGCTTTGCCTTGTTGCAGCAAGGAATGCAAAATTTGGCAGATTTTTCTTTTTGTAAATTTCTGTAGCAGACTTGGATCCGCCGGAAGAGCGCCACACAAAGGTGTCGATAAGAAGTGAGCACTCACTCCTGTATGAATGTCTGTCTGCCTTCAGCTGTGCCTGTATAAGCTTTCATTTTTCTAAATATTAATAGCTTTGCCTTCCCGTAAATTTTCCTTGCTTTATGTATCTTTCGTCCGTGGGGAGCCGACCACGTGGTTGAACATTGGAGTTTGTTGGGCTACCGTCATCACTAACTGTCCGGTCTCATGTTTGTTTTAAAGAATGTTAACTGTTCATGATTGTGTGATGTGATATTGTTGCAACTTGGCCACGATACCTAGAAATTGCGTCTCCACAAACCACGTGGGCACGCGGGTGTACTGCGAAACGTGTACCGTTTCACGAGTTATTGCGATCAGTTATCAGGCAACAGCAGTTGCATGAATGATTCAAACCAATGATTTTAGGTGTAGATTATAACGGTGGATGTAATGATGCTTTTCTTTAACGTTTTAGGAATTAATGTTATCAGGAATTGTGTACATGCCGCACATCCATATCTTAGGAATAAATGATTTTATAAACAATTTTCTCTTGCGTTCCGAGGTTTTACACCTAAGCCACTCACCTCATAGCTTTCCTGTTAGCACATCCAAAGAGTTTCCCTATGCACAGGTCCAGTGATTAGTTTCCCCTTTTATTTTAAAACAAATGCTTTAGATTAAGTCTTATTAACAGGTGTGCTGCTGGGAGCTGATCTTCTGCACAGTGTTCATGCACGTGCTATTTTATTTTAAATGGTTGATTCTCGTGGACAGTGCACGGAAAATACTATTAATTACATCGCATCACCTATGACCGATATCACGACGTACGTATTTTTATGAGCTTTTGGTCTGTGATGAAATTAATTTATTTTCCGACTCGGCCAAACCTTTGATTAGTTGTATGGTTAGAGTCGGTGGCGACCCTAATATTCTCACGTTAATTCCAAAATCAGTAAGCATTTCCATTCCCACTCTTAACGTAATAACCCGTAGAATCAGGTTAGTTACACAGTCTCCGCTTTACCAGTCGGCTGCGCCAGTTTGTTTTCGCAGCTGTAGTGGGCTGCTCTGGCAGTGTGGCGAGCTTATTTCAATACCTGCCAGGATTGCAGACGTCTAACTGCAAATAAACAAAACTTCGTTTCGTACAGGTGATAATTACCCGCGAGAAGGTTTTAGACAGAATAAGTGACATAGTTGCAGAGGTGTTTCTATATAACGTGTGGGCGATTTAGGAAAGGGTCGAAATCACTTCTCGCGCTGTCGACGTACTGTGGATGAGCCTCGGGGTCTTCAGTTTCACGTGAGAAACAATACAGCGATCCAAGCATAGGTTAGAAGGTGGGGGAGGCTCTCAGCCGAGAGAACAGAGAGACGACTGCATCTGGCGCGAAAGGTTAGGTAGGTATGTACGAGGTTCTTTGGAACAGAAAACGGGATTCTTTTTACGTATTACTTTATAGAGGCAATATGCGTCTTGTGAAGACACATTCAAATTATTTTTCTTTCGCCCATATAAGGTGCATCATTTTACAGGCCGTCTTCAGTGAGCTTCTTTATTAGTCGGAATACTATTTGCTATAGAAATTTGCTCTGTGGCAAGTGCGAGGTAAAGGGAACAACATGACAGACTCCAGGGTGCACACTGATTGGCTGTTTCGCTATAATGACTGCTAAAATAGTGGTTCTAGTGGAGAGATGTAAATGTGTGTGTGTGTGTGTGTGTGTGTGTGTGTGTGTGTGTGTGTGTGTGTGTGGTGCTTTATACGTTTTCTTGTTGACGTTTTTTGAAGGAAATGGCGTTGATTAAGAAGGAGCCAAGTGCGTTCTGTATTGCAGTACAGCAAATCTTTAAGTATTTTGATAAATGCTACAGGCAGTTTTAAGTGGTATTTTACTTTGCCACAAAGAACCAACCACAGGCGGCTTTCCGCGATAGATGTGTAGTGTCGCGGAATAGTAAGGAGTTGGAAACGTGGAAAGTTGTCAAAGTTTCGTTGCCTGTGCCGAGAGCCAGAGGCAGTAGGTTAGCCAAGAGGTAGGAGGATTGCACGGAATGTGTCGTCACGCAGGGGCAACGGCCTGGTTACACACAACAGGCGAGAGAGAACTGCTCAGCACGCGGGTTTGTGTTGGACGGAGACTTTCGTAGAGTGCTAGACAGAGGTATGGCGTCAGCTGTACGGCATTTCAGAACTACGCGTAAGTCTGCCGTAACAACACGTAACTCTGTCGCAAGAACACCTAAGGGGCGAGTACGACAGATGAATCAGCAGTATAAGTGGAGCGAATGCGGTCATTACAAACGAGCATGACGTCAGGACGTCGCTCGTGCTCCCTTTAAATACGCCAGCTTTGACAGCGACGAGGCACTCGCAGTTAGACTTGCAGTCAGATGTGTACTGGGTCGCTGCGTAGCGCTCAGCTCGGTGATCGACATGTTAATCTTTATTAAGGAGATGTTGCAGTAAGGGCGGCCCATCCAGCAGCAGACGTGAGGGGACAGTACCAGCTCTGGTCCTCTCTGCTGCCGCTGTCAATCGTCGACCCAGCATTAGCAGACATCGCGGCAGACTCGCTCGCCGCCAATGCTGACCACATCGGTGAGCCGTCGTCGAGATCGTGCGGGGCCTAGGCCCTGTGGATCTGCCGTCACAACCGGGTGAGCCGATGACGCTGGGGGACTGCAGCCCGTTCCGAGCCACCAGGAGGAGCAGGGAAGAAGACGGGGTGGGACAGAGTACACTCCGCACTACGAGACCGCTTTTCGTGCCGACAGTGCCGGGACTCCAACCCGGAGCCTCCTACATGCAGCGGCCTGCTATCCGCCGCTCAGCCGGCCGGCCAACCGGGCGCCGCCAGCCACGCGTGGCCGAAGTAGGGGCGTTCCACCGCTATGTCACGGCACGCGGCGCTGCGCTAGCAAGACTGGTGCGGCCCAGAGCTGGTGTCATCGCTCCGAGTCAGCGAGGACTCGGGGAAGGTCGTTGATATCACCGAGCTCAGCCAGCCTGTGTTATGCGGGCCACATTGTACTCGCCAGGATTAAAGGTGTCACGAATTAATAATGTTTCTTTGGCGTTCCTGACGCGTCCAGAGTCATTTCCTAGCATCCTGACAACTGGAGAGTTCACCGCTCGGCCATCCAGTCCACCGTAGGCGACCGAGACCACCGGGGCGCCTACAGATGGTATGCACAGAACAAGATGGCACCTCTCTGATACATACTGATTGCCTGTTTTGTTTTACAAGGTGATACAATACTGGGCTGTGATTGGAGAAGAGCAGAGGGAGGGGAAGAGGGGGAGGCTGCGAGGCGAAGAGGAGGAGGCGAGGGAGGAGAGGGGGAGGCGTGATGATGACGCGATAAAGATGTCGCTTCGAGGTCACCGACTTGCCCCCGCGCTAAGGAACCTCGACGGAATGAGTGAAGGTCATTGTTACGTAATGCGTTCGAGGACAATCGTCCAGGGGAACGGCTGATCAGGTGCGCTGTCTGCCGCATGTGCCTGTGGGCACAGTATTGCGCTACGTGGAACATTCAGTGGCACTTTCGAGGGAGCAGCGGCAGTAATAGAAGGCGCCATCACAGCTGTGGGCTGCGTAGCCCAGGATAACCGCCCGTATGACAAGCCTAGGACTGTGGGACAGGGACTGAGGAACATGAGAGTGGACCTGTGTCGATGTCTTGTCCACCAGACTGGGCTTATCTGAAGGAACATAACTCACATTATCGTGCGCCATCTCCTCCCCGACAAACTACTGGCGCGAATTCGTGGGAATTCCGCCACCTGTGCGTAAACACCTGGCGTGGAAGCCTACGGAGGACTCGTCGAATCCCTGCTGCACACAACCACTCCAAAGGTGGACCGACGCGCAGTTAAGCACGAGGACGTAATGTTTCGTCTCGTCGGCGTATGTTTAAGCGACAAAGGTCAATTGTCCCTGGACGATGAAATACAAAACAGACCGTGCCAGATTTTTTTTTATTTGCTTAGCGAGCGCAGGCACTGTCTGCAGAGGACTAGAAGCCTTCAGAAATTAAAACAAACTGTAGAGCAGCCACAAGGCGTACGTAACTTTATTTTGACGTGTTTCGCTCGACTAACGCGAGCATCTTCAGAAACGGCTTAGCCGAGGATCAGACTTTACAAGTATCGGCCTGTGTGTTGCGCCGCCGTCACACATATTCAGTCGCGGGAACATGTCACTAGAATCACTTCCAATGCTCAAATATTTAAAAATTAGCGTCTGGAGGGACATAAAACTGAACGCGCTCATGTGCAACAGTTACACCACAAACGAGCCACGCCTCATACGTGGTAACCCACGTTTCATATCCACGACAGCCTGAAACACGTCGACACTGGCAGTCAGCGGTATTTGGTCGTATGGGTAGTGGACCACATAACCTGTTCCGTCCAAATTTGCAGAGGGGCGCTGGAGGAGGGTTCAGGGGCACGACTCGTTTTCTACGATGGCTCCGCAGTCTTCGGACACGAAGATTATAAAGGTTAGGGGATGGGACAGGGGACGGGAGGGTCTGACACCCTATCGTCGGACGGAGCGTGAGCTCACACGAGGGGAGGCCGCGTGGCTTCCACAGGAACCATCACAGCATCTGCGTTTAACAGTGCAGGAAATCCGAAATGTCGACGGAGGGACGTAGGCTGGGACTGCCGCCCAGACTCAGCCCCTCACCCCTGGCTCAGCCACCACGCCCTGCCCCGGCAAGCTACTGTCTGCTGCTGGCTGCGCAACGCCACGCCCACAGCCCGCTGTCCGCGACGTCTGCCTCATCAAGTGCACCGGCGCCACGCCCCGCTAGTTGCCTTGCGTGTAGGCGTCTCTCCTTCCCCCCTCCCCTGCCCTCTCTCTCCCTCCCTCCCTGTTTCGTTGTAGTTGGCCATCGCTGCACATATACAGGGTGTTACAAAAAGGTACGGCCAAACTTTCAGGAAACATTCCTCACACACAAAGAAAGAAAATATGTTATGTGGACATGTGTCCGG
Organism: Schistocerca cancellata; assembly: GCF_023864275.1. Lineage (NCBI taxonomy): Eukaryota > Metazoa > Arthropoda > Insecta > Orthoptera > Acrididae > Schistocerca > Schistocerca cancellata. Next base: position 5,315,753 of record NC_064634.1, read on the forward strand.
AAACGCTTACTTTGCATGTTAGAGCTCATTTCATTACTTCTCTTCAAATCACATTAATCATGGAATGGAAACACACAGCAACAGAACGTACCAGCGTGACTTCAAACACTTTGTTACGGGAAATGTTCAAAATGTCCTCCGTTAGCGAGGATACATGCATCCACCCTCCGTCGCATGGAATCCCTGATGCTCTGATGCAGCCCTGGAGAATGGCGTATTGTATCACAGCCGTCCACAATACGAGCACGAAGCGTCTCTACATTTGGTGCCGGGGATGCGTAGACAAGAGCTTTCAAATGCCCCCATAAATGAAAGTCAAGAGGTTTGAGGTCAGGAGAGCGTGGAGGCCACGGAATTGGTCCGCCTCTACCAATCCATCGGTCACTGAATCTGTTGTTGAGAAGCGTACGAACACTTCGACTGAAATGTGCAGGAGCTCCATCGTGCATGAACCACATGTTGTGTCGTACTTGTAAAGGCACATGTTCTAGCACCACAGGTGGAGTATCCCGTATGAAATCATGATAACGTGCTGCATTGAGCGTAGGTGGACGAAACTAAAATGAGCTCTAACATGGAAATTCAGCGTTTCTGGAAACATGTCCACATAACATCTTTTCTTTATTTGTGTGTGAGGAATGTTTCCCGAAAGTTTGGCCGTACCTTTTTGTAACACCCTGTATAGAGATCTGTTTCTGTGGATAACTCATACGCCCTCCTTAGCGAAGGTCCCTGTGTCCTCGGTCAGAGCAAAAGGAAGGTTAATACCACCGTACACGTGGGTAAAATATCTTTGCTACGCTACGACTCACATGACATCACGTCAGGAAATTTCTGATCCGGCGTCACGATCGAACAGAAGTTCACACGAATTCATTACGTCATCTGGCCTAGAATAGATTCGCCAGAGGTTTTCTGGAGTGGATCTGCAGCGGCGTGCAGTCGGCGCGACCTGGTCGTGGGACCGGTAATCGTTCGCGATCATCTCAAGTCACGTACTCGTTGTTAACGTGGTTCCAGCCGTGTTGCGCTTGACCCACACTGAATCCACTTCCAGAAATTTTATTGCTGTTTCAGATTTCGAAACCCTCTGAATTTTGTTTCGCGTGTAGCTGCGTTCTGTTCGTGTTTCTAGCAATCTATTTCTGGTGACGCTTTTCGTGAAATTAGTCAAGAGGAGGGAGGAGGAGGAGGTTAGTGCTTAACGTCCCGTCGACAACGAGGTCATTAGGGACGGAGCGCAAGCACGGGTGAGGGAAGGATGGGGAAGGAAATCGGCCGTGCCCTATCAAAGGAACCATCCCGGCATTTGCCTGAAGCGATTTAGGGAAATCACGGAAGACCTAAATCAGGATGGCCGGAGACGGGATTGAACCGTCGTCCTCCCGAATGCTAGTCCAATGTGCTAACCACTGCGCCACCTCGCTCGGTTTCAAATTACTCAAGTTTGATACTGAAGCGCCACCTGTACTGACGTGCAAGTTTCGCAACTACATCACGATGTTGTGAACTGCATAAGCGTGCTGTGTGTCTGGCCAGCACCACACGGCCTCGACTACACTTCGGACACGTCCGTGTCTGATTAACGTCAGCAGCGCTGAAGAGTTCCGTCATGTGCATGGTACTTGCCAATTCCACTACCACCACCCTTTTTATGAATGTACGCTTATGAAAAGTAAGTATAATTTTGGCCGTCAACCGCTCTCTTTCCAGATTTGAATCGCTCCTATTTCCACTCCTTCGTCGTCTGCCTTTAACATAGTGCCACATTTTTAACGTACGTACAGATATGTTTCAGCCAACAGAGAGGTACGGCAGCTGTGGTAGAGCAGAGCCGTAGGTAAACCCGTTGTGCAAGGTTTTGGTTTAAATTCATCTAGGTGACATCTCAGTCTTAGGAATTTTTCCTATCAGGGCGTTAAGTAGCATAGACATTGGTGTCGCTGAGAAATGTGCTGGATCCGCTTGCAGGCTTACACGAATACAGTTGTCCACGCTACTTATGGGCCGGAGGGGGCGGGGAGGGGGTGAATACCAGCTCCGATCAGTGTATTTTATTGTAATATCTGCATGTCAGACATAGTACGAACTTGACCATTAAGTCACGGCTGCGTACTTGGTGTGACTGCCTGGTCCTGGTGAAGCACTGCTGTTGACTAAGCGGCCACAGGCACGCTTCACGTGATGGTGACCAGATACCTGAATGGAGAATGCACACAGCCATTCAGTAGTGTAGTAATCGTAGAGGAGAAAGAAAACGCAGCCAGCTTTAACGTTCATACTGTACGCATTAGATATGTCTTTGACATTTTCACTTCAGTGAACCAGATAATTTTCCTTGAAGATGGAACCATTGATGGAAACAGTACGAGGGACGTTCAGTGGACGTGGATAACTAAAACGTTCTCGTAGACCGTGTGGTGTCGACAGTTCGGATGCCGCAGCGCAGGCGCACGCTCGCAGGTTGGCACTACGAGAGGAGGGCGGACGAACTGTGCCGACCACGGAGGCCCCCAGCCGGCGCTGTGGAGCTCTGCTTTCTGCCCATTCCATCAAGAGCAGGCGGCCTGCAAACATCGCATCTGCTATCGGAGTGCGCTAACGTGCTACTGAGACTACGGCTTCACACCTACGTGCCCATCAAGCCTAAATTATGTGTGATTCAGTTGTTATTGACTACTATTCTCTACTAAATTTTCTTTTACGTTTCATGCAGTAGCGAGGTGCTTTACCTCTCCCGCTCCTACTCGCTTCCTTCATTCGGACTATTCTGCAGGCTACAGTAGCAGACCCAACCGCCGCCTTCCAGGCGAGATACAAAAGACAGTAATCAGTTACCTGTCCATACAGCGCTTCTTGGAAAGCCGCATATGGTCGCCCATATCACTAATGATCGTGGAACATGCTTCGTGGTTCACAGAACATCAGCTCAACTGTACCCTTCCCGTGCTGTTTTCGCTACGTAAACGGGTTATCCAGACTTCCGTCGATCGGTAGCGTGGGTTTTCTGCACCTTGCGGTCCAACTCATCTCTTCAGCTTCGCCTTATCATACATTTAGCAATTTTAGCTTTATGCTGAGTGTTTCGTTTACGCACTTTCGTTGCTCTAATTTGGTTGACACTTTGTCCCCTTTCGTTTTTTTTTCTATCATGTCTTCTGTGGTGTCACCGCTAGACACCACACTTGCTAGGTGGTAGCCTTTAAATCGGCCGCGGTCCGTTAGTATACGTCGGACCCGCGTGTCGCCACTATCAGTGATTGCAGACCGAGCGCCGCCACAGGGCAGGTCTAGAGAGACTTCCTAGCACTCGCCCCAGTTGTACAACCGACTTTGCTAGCGATGGTTCACTGACAAAATACGCTCTCATTTGCCGAGACGACAGTTTAGCATAGCCTTCAGCTACGTCATTTGCTACGACCTAGCAAGGCGCCATTACCAGTTACTATTGAGATTATGAATAATGTACCGTCAAGAGCGATGTTCAGCATTTATCGATTAAAGATAAGTATTCCAGCAGCTACGTACGTTTTTTGCTAAAGTCTAATTTCCTTGATCTGTTCCAGACCTCACGCCAGCCTGCGTGAGCTAAAACGCGTGCCTTTCGGCTTCCTCTAGTAACACGGTGTTGGCTGTCCTGCCAACCCACAACATCTTCTGACTGGTCTCATATGACCCACACGAACTCCACTTCTGTGCCAACCTTTTCACCTCAGAGTAGCACTTGTAACCTATGTCCTCAATTATTTGCTGGATGTAGTCCAATCTCTGTCTTCCTCTACAGTTTTTACTCTGCACAGCTCTCTCTATTAGCACTGAAGTTATTTCGAGATGCCTTAACAGGTGTCCAGTCCGTTCTTCTTGTTAGTGTTTTGAATACATTCCTGCCGGTCGGTGTGGCCGAGCGGTTCTAGGCGCTTCAGTCTGGAACCGCGCGACCGCTACGGTCGCAGTTTCGAATCCTGCCTCGGGCATGGATGTGTGTGATGTCCTTAGGTTAGTTAGGTTTAGTAGTTCTACGTCTAGGGGACTGATGATCTGAGGAGTTAAGTCCCATAGTGCTCAGAGCCATCTGAACAAGCCATTAGAATCTAGGGGATACAGAAAGTTGAAAAGAAAAATAGCTCAGTCAGAAAAAGCTTCATTTAGTCAAAACAAAAGTGTCACATACAAAGCAAAGGTGTTGTGCACTATCAAAATCATCACTCTTGAAGTTTCGAGAACTGACGCTCTGATATTCTTTTACGTAGAGCGTACGGCCTGTGTTAGACGAGATTCATAGCCAGGCGGTCGCCCTACTTTGGTGACGCCTTATCAACGCCTCCACTCCAAGCTTGAGTCTGCCACCAGGTGAGCAGGTGAGCAGTGTTGTCGAAACCGATAGTCGAACTCTGTCGGCTCAGCTGGCACAACTTTCCGGCAGAAGGCGAGGGTGCGGGTTCCAGTAGAGTTCTGTGCACAGCTGAAACTCGTAAGGAGGAGGTTCCACGTCCGCTGGTCAGGCATCTGCGAGGGGGGATTCCTACCCCGTCTCGGCTGTAACTACTGAGCAGAACGAGTGGAGATTATGTAGACAGACAGACCCACAGAATTACTGCTACTGTTACGTCTTATAACCTGTGTGACATCCTTTCCGATTACACTGATTATTCTCACGCCAGTACCTACTGCGTGCTGCACAGCTGGGTGTTCCCACCGTACGTCACGGCGAGTGCTGCCAGCCTTACCCCACACATCGGCGCTCCTGCTGCAGACTCTCACCTACTCCACGACGAAGCTACGGGCAGACGTGAAACGCACCACTACTGGTCACCTGGGGTCGTCGTGTCACTTCCTACAGTGCACTCACGGTTGTTTTGTTCATGTTTATTAACAATGGCACAGGAATAGCCATCTAACGCAGACTGCCTCAGGCGAACTTCAGTAATTTTATCCAAACCATTTCTGTGATGTACACATTAGCTTCTGCGTCGTTGCAAGGAGACGTATGTCGTCGTATTTTGGTAACTCTATAGTCACAGTAGCCGGTAGTCAGTAGTTTTTGTTCTCATGTTGTGTAAATTATTATCGGTTACAGTAACTGCAGTGAACTCATTTACTTTCATTCCATCTGGAGTGAGAGAATACAGATTCTGTTATTCCATTATTGTTCACTTTAAATTGTGTGACGCACCTGGCATCAAAAATCTTTGTTCGCAAAGCATAGTCATACAATGCCGCAGTGGGAACACCTGTTCCCTGCAGATCACTGAAGTTAAGCGCTGTTGGGCTGGGCTACCACTTGGATGGGTGATCGTCCGGGTCGGCCGAGCGTATCAAAAGCTGGAACGTTTTTAATTCTCAATTTTTGAATTGAGCACGACTCAATTAAACTTTGACTACTGCCTTCTCGCAATGTAATTTTACGACTTTTAAAAATTTAATTCTGGTGAAGACATGTGGTGGGGGGATTCGAAACCTAGGTCAATGTATTAAATAATTATTTGCAACCTTTTGGTTGTGTTATTTGTCCGGATAAGAGATTTTTTAGCTTGTTTTTCACATCCCCCTGGCAAATGGACGATGGAGTTTGTTAGGGCGGGTGGGTGCTCCGAATGGACTGACGGCTACTCCGAGAGTTGCGTGCGAGCTCTATCCCCTGATACACCTGTTCTGCTTCGCCTTTAGACATCGTCTGAGCTACATAACGAGCTAGGCACTGTAAACATCTCACCTAGGAAATAATATGGGCGCCTGCGTAGTAACGAAAACTGTTGTGCATTCCCGCCCTATGTTACTGATGCGTGCCACGTAGCTGGCGCGAAGGAGCACACATCCGTCTATCACTGACAGAGATGGCGAGCAATGTCCAGTATTAAAACATTCACTCCGGTTTTATCCCAGACTGCAAAAGAGGCCTGATAGTTTCTCCCCTTCCTGCCCCTTCCTGACTTTCGGAAAAGCAACATCCACACAATTTCGAAGACGACAAGAGCTGACAAGTGCGAGAATTATCGTACAATCAGCTTAACAGCTCATGCACCGAAGCTGCTTACAAGAATAATATACAGAAGAATGGAAAAGAAAATTGAGAATGCGCTAGGTGACGATCAGTTTGGCTTTAGGAAAAGTAAAGGGTCAAGAGAGGCAATTCTGACGTTACGGCTAATAATGGAAGCAAGGCTAAAGAAAAATCAAGACACTTTCATAGGATTTGTCGACCTGGAAAAAGCGTTCGACAATACAAAATGGTGCAAGCTGTTCGAGATTCTGAAAAAAGTAGGGGTAAGCCATAGGGAGAGACGGGTCATATACAACATGTACAACAACCAAGAGGGAATAATAAGAGTGGACGATCAAGAACAAAGTGCTCGTATTAAGAAGGGTGTAAGACAAGGCTGTAGCCTTTCACCCCTACTCTTCAATCTGTACATCGAGGAAGCAATGATGGAAATAAAAGAAAGGTTCAGGAGTGGAATTAAAATACAAGGTGAAAGGATATCAACGATACGATTCGCTGATGACATTGCTATCCTGAGTGAAAGTGAAGAAGAATTAAATGATCTGCTGAACGGAATGAACAGTCTAATGAGTACACAGTATGGTTTGAGAGTAAATCGGAGAAAGACGAAGGTAATGAGAAGTAGTAGAAATGAGAACAGCGAGAAACTTAACATCAGCATTGATGGTCACGAAGTCAATGAAGTTAAGGAATTCTGCTAGGCAGTAAAATAACCAATGACGGACGGAGCAAGGAGGACATCAAAAGCAGACTCGCTATGGCAAAAAAGGCATTTCTGGCCAAGAGAAGTCTACTAATATCAAATACCGGCCTTAATTTGAGGAAGAAATTTCTGAGGATGTACGTCTGGAGTACAGCATTGTATGGTAGTGAAACATGGACTGTGGGAAAACCGGAACAGAAGAGAATCGAAGCATTTGAGATGTGGTGCTATAGACGAATGTTGAAAATTAGGTGGACTGATAAGGTAAGGAATGAGGAGGTTCTACGCAGAATCGGAGAGGAAAGGAATATGTGGAAAACACTGATAAGGAGAAGGGACAGGATGATAGGACATCTGCTAAGACATGAGGGAATGATTTCCATGGTACTAGAGGGAGCTGTAGAGGGCAAAACCTGTAGAGGAAGACAGAGATTGGAATACGTCAAGCAAATAATTGAGGACGTAGGTTGCAAGTGCCACTCTGAGATGAAGAGGTTAGCACAGGAAAGGAATTCGTGGCGGGCCGCATCAAACCAGTCAGTAGACAGATGACCAAAAAAAAAAAAAAATCGTGTACCCTTGCTGCTGTATCGTATCCGCACGACAAGTGTTACTGTGTCATCTGGACGCGGCGCGGCGGTGCGGCGGAGTGCAGCGCAGGCAGGTCAGGTGGGCGGCGCGGCGTACTCACACTTGCCCCTGTTGCGGTGGTAGCGGTCCGGCGAGGCGAAGCCGACGTGCCCGCCGCTCTGGCGGTTGAACTCGGCGAGGATGGCGGGGGCGGGGGCGCGCACGAGCAGCACGGCGCGGCTGAAGGGGGCGCGCGCCTCGGCCCCGCTCTCGTGCGTCTTCACCACCAGCACCGACCCGTTGCACACCGACTCCGCCGGGAAGCCGTTCTTCAGCAGCCCGAAGTCCTTGTACACCGAGCCCGTATACACGCCTGCAACACGCAACACGCAACAACGCGTCGATACGTCTATACCCGGGCCGCTGAGACACTGCACTTGACGTTTGCGTATGAAGTTGGCGGCGTAACAGAGTAACAAGTGAAGAACGATAGGCGCTAGGCGTTCAGCGTGGGGCGCCAGCGAAGACCTTGTAAAAAAATAACTAGACTCACTGGTGGCGCTGCAGTCGCGGCATAATTTGAACTAGAGATGGGCAAACTGAAACACGTAACTGTTTCGAAACAAATGAAACAGTACAATGTAATGTTTCGATACGCTGTTTCGAAACAGTGAAACAGTTTGTGTTTAGTAATCTAATAAACCTACACATTTTATCATCTTGAATGTCTACTGTATAAGTATGTCCATATAAACACAAATGAGGAGCGAGAGCGCTAATCATATCGCAGAAAGTATGAAACTATCACTTAGGCGTCTTGGCAGTTTCGTATTTCCTGAAGCAAACGCGCTGCTTTCGTGTCGTGTGACTTTCATACTTTTCAGTTGGTTGAGGACAGCCATAGCTGAAGACAGAAGAACCACCACGAACGGAACTGGAGGTGGGAGCAAACTGCAGAAACAACGGATATGCTACTGGGATTCCCACATTCCGTTAGTATGGGTAATATACCCATCCTGCTAATTTCCATGCACACAAAGGGAATCATTGTGGATAATAGGCACATTGACTATAGACTCACAGATAATTCGAATAAATAACAAAATATAACAGAACAAATTTTTGTCTTTCAAGGTGTTTCGAACCGTTACTATAAATTCACTATGCTCCCCAGCCCTCCCCGTTCACCATTACACTATAAGTGATATGTCAAACAGATTGCTTGCAATTATACCTACGTCAGATTTATGTATGTGTCTAATAACTGTCACTCTACGCCTTCTTTATTCAAAATGTTGTACGCTCCCTTGCGTGGCTTAATATGATTACTGTACATGAACAGAGAAGCGTATGTTATAGAAAAAAGTGTAATTTAACTGAATGATTTTCACATATTTATTATTTTGAATGTGAATGGTATGCGTTGTTTTATTGTTCGGTTAGTGTTTATAAAGCAGATGTTACGCCATATCGGAATAGGACAGTCAGCTAGAAACACAGCTTTATTTTCGGATATCTTAAGCTTCATGCTATTGCCTGTCAAAAAAATTTCGACACTCTTGAAAGTGTTTCATGAACTGGTATGTTGGGTTTCAGTACCTGTGCCGGCCCGAATCTCGTCCGACACAGAGCGGAATGAAACATCACTGTTTCGATACAATTAGTCCGTTCCAGGCACAGGTGGACTGAAACAGCCTTATTTTGAAACAACGATACAGTTTCTGTGTCTGGCTCGAGATCGAATCTGGTCCGGTTATCCGAGACAGGGGCGGAATGAAACACCACTGTTTCGAAATAGTGACCCACAGCCGTTCCGAAACACTGAAACAGTTCCACGTATCGGTACACTGTATCGAAACATGGAAACAGGGGCCATGTCTAATTTGAACCTTCGGCTGGACGCCATTATAGTGGTTGTAGTCTGATGTGTTGTGTATTGTTGTTTATGAAGACCCTGATTCAACGTTGTATATTTGTTGGGGCGTACATACAGTATTCGTTACTCGTAATTCTACTGTCTGTACGTTCCAATCAAAAGAAGTACAATGGTGAAGAGTTGTGCAGCGATTAATTGTACAAATAAATTCGAGAAAGGAACGAATATTACATTTCACAGGTATGTGAATATTTTAAGTTGTTTTGTATGTCAGTGCACTTGCTTAATAAATGTTTTCGTAACGCGGTATTAGCATAATGTCTGTCCATCTATTTGCAGGTTTCATTTCTGAAAACCACAGCTGTTACAAAAACGGTTACACGCTGTCAGGAGGCAAGATTTCCGACCGACAGAATACCATTTTATATGTTCTGATCATTTTGAAGAAAGTTGGCTGATCGGTAGTGTTTTCGTGGTCTAGGTTAGGTTGAAACTTGATAATTTGGTCTTGAGTTGCCAAAGCACTATACCATATATAACGCACTTCTCGTCATAAAATCTAAAGCAAGGTAGAGTCAGAAAATATCTATTAATATAGTGGGTAAATGTTCGAGTATTTTGATGCATTTTGCGTACATCTATCGCAAATGAACTACGAAAAATGCTAGGGGTCCAGTACATAACTTTTAGCTACGGCAGATTCCATGTAGTACGTAAGATAAGTTCATAAACTGTGACTAGTTGCTGTTTGTTCATAAATTAAAAAGTATATTGCAGTAACGTATTTAAATGAGCCATTATGTTTGCGACCTAACTCGAAGGAAGGCATTTTATAACCAAAAGCGATGTAAAAACATTCGAACTCCGCGCGTCAGTTTACCACTCTAATGGCCGCCGGCCAGCCACTCAGTTTGTCCGCTCTTCACAGTCGACCACTCGTGCGGTTGTGGGGGCCTGGGCGCCAGCCAATCACAGCGCGGTGAGCACTGCTGTTACTCACGTGCTGTGACGTCTGAGTTCCCGCGTTGCCGGCTTCGTTTAGTGAATGTTTATACAACGTGAATTGTATGTTGTTTACCGCGTGTTTTCGTTGTACTGTGTGCTATATCGTTGTGACTTTTGTTACGTTGTGAGTTTACATACTCGGAAAATGCCACCGAAAAGACTTCGTTAACCTAGTGACAATCCTTTGCGTCGAGGGGTGACGCTAAACAGCCAGGCACTGGAGTTACTACGCAGAACTCGTGAGTTTTACGAGCAGGAGAAAAACTACGTTAGCATTCATGGACAGCCATCAATTCCTGCCGACAAAGTGGTGGAACGTACGTCGAAAACTCTTGGAATTAGTGCAAGAACCGCAGTAAGTAAGGGAGTATTGCTGCAAAACTTGGAAGATGCTGAAGTGAGCCTAATGATTCCGAGCTGTCTGGATCAAATAATACATTTTTAACAACCCCGGGAAAGAAGAAAAAGCAGCCTAGTCCTATCACAGATTTAGATTCTTTCCAGACTGATGCAATTCGTAGGCATGTTTATGCTTACTACAGCAGAAAAGAGTATCCGACTGTAGCCAAGTTATTAGTCTCTTTAAAAGAAAGTGAACTCTTCAGGGGTGGTAAAACATCACTAAAAATTGTGCTAAAAATATGGGTTTCCGTTAGAAAACGCTAGACGGACGCAAAGTACTGTTAGAGAGGGCACATATTGTTACCGCTCGTAGCATTTTCTTGCACAAAATTGTGGGCAGAGACATTAATTCCATAATTTGGCTAGACGAAACTTGGGTTAATGCCGGGGAAGCTGTCAGTAAATGCTGGACGGATGACGCACCCAGCAGTAGCGGCCATCAGCCGACGGGAAGAGGAGCTACATTAATTGTGGTCCATGCAGGCTCCTCCAGTGGTTTTGTCCCTGACGCACTTTTAGTTTTTAGATCAAAAAAGACTGGTGATTACCATGAAGATATGGATCACACACGATTTGTTGAGTGGTTCAGGAACCTTTTAATACAATTTCCTGTCCCTCCAACAATTGTAATGGACAATGCTCCATATCATTCGGTGATACAGAACAAAGCCCCATCCACAAATGATCGGAAAGAAGTTACGGTGCAGTGGTTATAGGCTCGAAATATTGCAGCGGATATGAGTATGACAAAGGTTCTATTATATTCTCTTGTTAAAGAAAATAAGCCTACGACACCTACATATGTAGTAGACGGAATTGCCAAGGAGCAGGGTCATACTGTAATAAGGCTGCCACCATATCACTGCCATTTCAACCCTATTGAGCTAATATGGAGTGATGTAAAAATGTATGTAAGGAACAACAACAAGTGCTTTACAATAACAGAGGTGGAAAAGCTGTTGCGTGAAGCTCTTGTGACTGTGGATGCAGCCTCATGGAGAAAAAAAGTAGAGCATGTCGAGAAGCTTATACGAGCTGCACAGACGATAGAAGGCATTATCAGTGGCCATGAACAATTAATGATTTGTCTTGCTGATGATGACGATGAAGACGGTTTTGGCGACGAATCGGACAACAGTGAAGATGGCGAGCTGGATGGAATTTCGCCATTATTGCTGTAAACTGGTGAGTGAAAAATTACTAATATTGGTTATTTATTGCAATTTCGGTTATTATTTATTTTGTAAACTATCTACATTATTGATTTTAAAGTACCAGTCGTCAGATGCTTGTTTTTTTGTATTTCTTTGCTCCTTTATCGAAAGGGTGTGCATTATTATGCTTCATGTATTATTATACGGTTGTTTACTTCCTGTCATTGTAGTACAACTAAAAACGAGTTTTTATATACACTGTAATTGCTCAATCGCTTGCATTAACGAGACGGGACGGAAAACTGTATCGTCTGCTGTGTGTATAGACGCTGCTGTTGCAACATCGCTATTACAGTATAGCCAACCTAACTAGACAAAAAGCGAACTGTCAAATGCAATGTTTCGCCGGCGCGGGTTTAGGCGGTGCAGAGCCGAGGGGGAGCAGGGGACGAAAGAGTAACTGAAACAAAACGAGGACCACAACACAGAGACTGCGCGATGCAGAAGTGCGACTGCCTGCTACTGGGCACTTTGCGGCAGCACTGCGTCGCTGCTCAGAGGCCACTGCACCGTGCAGGGGGCCGTCCTCGGCGGTCCACAACTGGCTGCTCGAGCCCGGCCCACTCTGCGAGGCTGTCTCTCATGACGTCATCCAGTGTACGAGGAGGCCTCCTGCGACGAATCCTAAGGAAACGCAATCCGGTAACAAAGGAAGTAGGTTACAGTACGCTTGTTCGCCCACTGCTCGAGTACTGCTCAGCAGTGTGGGATCCGTACCAGATAGGGTTGATAGAAGAGATAGAGAAGATCCAACGGAGAGCAGGTCGCTTCGTTAGAGGATCATTTAGTAATCGCGAAAGCGTTACGGAGATGATAGATAAACTCCAGTGGAAGACTCTGCAGGAGAGACGCTCAGTAGCTCGGTACGGGCTTTTGTTAAAGTTTCGAGAACATACCTTCACCGAAGAGTCAAGCAGTATATTGCTCCCTCCTACGTGTATATCGCGAAGAGACCATGAGGATAAAATGAGAGAGATTAGAGCCCACACAGAAGCATACCGACAATCCTTCTTTCCACGAACAGTACGAGACTGGGATAGAAGGGAGAACCGATAGAGGTACTCAAGGTACCCTCCGCCACACACCGTCAGGTGGCTTGTCGAGTATGGATGTAGATGACGCTCTGCAGGTTTCACCTGCCTCCAGTGTACACTCAGTCGGTTTCCTACCACAGGATACCCCAACCCATTCCATTCTATCATTCCTTCTTCCTCGATGGATCTATTCACAAAGTTGGCGTGGTTCGCTAGTGCTAGATTCACAGGTTCGAATCCTGCCTCGGGCATGGATGTGTGTGCTGTCCTTAGGTTAGTTAGGTTTAAGTAGTTCTAAGTTCTAGGGGACTGATGACCTCAGATGTCAAGTCCCGTAGTGCTCAGAGCCATTTGAACCGACCATTTACATTCTTATCTTCGTGATTAACATAACTGAAGTAGCAAATGAGTAAGAATTGTTGGAAATATTAACGATAGTATCATCATTCTTTGTATCCGTTTTAAATGGTTCAAGTGGCTCTAAGCACTATGGGACTCAACATCTGAGGTAATCAGTCCCGTTATTTAGAACTACTTAAACCTAACTAACCTAAGCGCATGACACACAGCCATGCCCGAGGCAGGATTAGAACCTGTGACCGTAGTGGTCACGCGGTTCCAGACTGAAGCGCCTAGAAACGCTCTTCCACACCGGCCGGCTCGTTTTAAATAATTAAAATGTAATTCGTTGCTTTCATTAAAAATGTCAATGCCGTGTGAGTAGGGCCTGCCGTCGGGTAGACCGTTCGCCGGGTGCAAGTCTTTCCATTTGACGCCACTTCGGCGACCTGCGCGTCGATGGGGATGAAATGATGGTGATAATGACAACACAACACCCAGTCCCTGAGCGGAGAAAATCCCCGACCCAGCCGGGAATCGAACCCGGGCCCTTAGGATTGACATTCTGTCGCGCTGACCACTCACCTACCGGGGGCGGACGTTGCTTTCATTGTTGCATTGCTACACTGAATGTTCCTAACAACCAGAAATATTTTGCGCATGTCCACATCTCGTATTAAAATTCCAGCCCCAGAGAGGACAGCAAATAAAGAAATTTTAATTATTGTATGTGTAGAGGATACTAGGAAGAACATCCGATTAAACCTTTAGATACTCTGGGAACGTACTAGGGGCGAAACTTGGTGGACAGAGCTGCCGCTTCCGACAGTAACAGCGCCCTTACCCGGCTGAGCATCTACCAGAATTGACGCTGGATGACGGATACTGTACGTGAAACGTGGACCCGTCACCAAAATGTTCAATTCGAAGTTAGGCAGTAGGTGCGAGGATCCTGTCCTCATACTGCACAAGACACTGGTGAGAGGCGACCGGGAGCTCGTCCCCTGAGCCCTGACACGCCTGCTACCTGGCCACCTCTGCGCTCTTCTGCGACCACCGTCACGCCTCAGACAGACCCTGCACTCGTCAGGAGGAGAACACGACGCCACGGTCCACGTGCCACTGCAGGTACCCGCACGTCCTGCGCGCGCCACGGTGCTCGAGGATTCTTAATGCTGTTCATAATGGACGCCTACATGCCAAGTCGATCCAGAGGGGATGATGTCAAACTGTGTGTCTCGAGAGAGCTTTCGCAGTTGCCTGTTACTTACAAGATTCGTGAGTGAGGTATTATTTCCTGAACCAGAAGCTGCCATATTGAGGCACGTTCTGCCCTTTTTCGTCATCGAAGTGTAAGGTTGGAGTTTCAGTAAAGCGATTGACAAACAACGGAACAGTATACATACTTTTACCAGGGCGACGCATTGGCGTGCTGCGTCACTGTCGACGTATCGCGACTGAAGCAGCCCAGTACTGAATCCTTCATCGCTAACAGTGTACGTATGTATCTCTGCGACGAGCTGTTTCGTTCCAGTGTGTTTGAACGACTCTCTTGTAGCTCCACATTTGCACTTCGATGACGGGCAACGGCGACACAGCAGCTTCTAATTTGGGAAATATCACACTCTAGGTAGCCTATGTGCTAATACATATTCTTTCAAGCAAATTTTGAGCTTCTTGCTGCTAGTACCCCGCTTATGACTATCTTGAATCTGCTCGTCATAGCTGGCCGGTGTGGCCGAGTGCTTCTAGGCGCTTCAGTCCGGGACCGCGCTGCTGCTACGGTCGCAGGTTCGATTCCTGCCTCGGGCATGGATGTGTGTGATGTTCTTAGGTTAGTTAGGTTTGAGTAGTTCTAAGTTCTAGGAGACTGCTGACCTCAGCTGTTAAGTCCCATAGTGCTCAGAGCCATTTGAACCATTTGCTGGCGATAACTATCTCGAGGACGTCGTTATCAGGAGAAATAAAACTGGCGTTCTACGGAGCGGGGCGTGGAATGTCAGACAAGAAGAGAATAGAGGAGGTATTGAATACGATTGCTGAGAAGAGCAGTTTGTGGCACAACTTGACTAGGAGGAGGGATCGGTTGGTAGGACATGTTCTGAGACACCGAGGCATCACCAATTTAGTATTGGAGGGCAGCGTGGAGGGTAAAAATCATAGACGGATGCACAAACTGTCAAACCACCACCCGAGCCAGAAAAGAGGCATGATTAGTACGCTCGTAAAGAGAGCAGGACGAATATGTGAGCCTCAACACCTCAAACGAGAAATGCAACACCTGGAAACTGTTCTGAGGAGCAATGGGTACTCCACAAATTACATTAGAAGTGTAACAGAGCCAAACACTCGGCGAAGTAAGGAACCAGAAAAAGAAATGTCGGGTACGGCCTTTCTGCCATACATTCCCAGAGTGACGGACAGAATCGGCCGTATATTGCGCAAACACGGCGTAAAGACGATTTTCAAACCGACAAGGAAGATCAAAGAGCGTCTTAGATCGGCGAAGGAGAAAAACAGACCCACTTGCAATGTCGGGAATATACCGTATACCTTGCACATGCGGAAAAGTTTATGTCGGAATGACTGGACGATCCATTAACACCAGGATCAAAGAGCATAAGCGACATTGCAGGTTGGGGCAGGTGGAGAAATCGGCCGTGGCAGAGCACGCACTGAATGGGACCGACCACGTAATAAAATTCGCCGACACGGAAGTTCTGGCTTAGAGAAGCACTATCACACCCGCTTGTTCAGAGAAGCTGTAGAAATCCAAAAATACGCGAACAGTTTCAACAAGAAAGAGGAAAGCCTTAAGGTAAACGGATCCTGGCTTCCCGTACTGCAGCGAACGACCGTCGCAGGTAGCAAGAGGAGAAACGCATCGGAAATGACCGCGGAGAAGCCCTCGGACGTTGGCGCGCCAGGTACATATAGTCTGCGGCCGTGAGCTCGCCTCCAGTTCACCACCGGCAATGGAGGGTGAAGCTTTGACAATGCCAGCCACTCGTGCCGGCGAAACGTCAGAAAAATGATTAGATGAACGTCGGCCGAAGAACCCGAGACAGAAGCCAATAGCCAGTTTGTCAACAAGTGGCCACGAAAGCCTTAACAATTTTATATTTAGGTAACTTTCACTCGGTTTCAGAAAGTCCAGCAATTGGCTGGCCATCGGGGCCCAGTTCGACGCGGGACCGTCACTGAAGACAATTCTACTCCAGTCCATGAGATTCCACGGCGAAGGTGTGTCTGGAGACGTGCTGGACAGCGGGAGGACGCCAACCTCACTGTCATCCACTGTACGGCCCGACAACCAGGAGTGAACGCTTTGGGGTGGCATTTGTTTTGTTACAGCACAGCAGTTCGTCGACGATATTCTACGCCCCGGTTTGTTGCCCTTCACGGTAAGCCGTGCTGGGTTTATGTTTCAGCAAGATAACGGCTGGCCGCACACGGCGAGAGTCTACTGCTACTTGTGTTCGTGATGACGAAACCCTACCTTGGCCAGCGACGTCGCCGGATGTCTCCTCATTGGACCATTTGGGCCATTATGGGCAGGGCCCTACAACCAGACGATCTGGCGCGCCAGTTGGACAGAATTTGGCACGATATGCCTCAGCAGGACATCCAACAAGTCTCGCAATGAATGCCAGGCGCAATAACTGGTTGCGTAAGGATCAGACAGGGATCAACGCGTTGTTGTCTTACTGTGTCTGTGAGGCCCTTTCTCTTCAATAAACCATTCAATTTTTCTGAAAGTCATTCAGTTTTTTTCTGAAATTGTAATCATTTGTTTGCCTGTATAAGTACGTCACATTTACCGATATCCGTAGCATTCGGATGGTCCAGGCGTCGTCGTCTTGCCCCACCCCCCACCCCCTCCCCTCCCCCCGCTTAGAGTTGAGTTTCACACGGCTACCTACTGACACTTTACACAGGTGGATTGCTAGTTTGATGTAAATGTAAAAGGAAAGTAAGTAAATGAAAATAGACTGATGTACATTAAAACTGCAACAACATGAAACCGGCATTTAACAAACGGCATATTGGCACGAAGTGTACAACATAGTCGAATGAAAATGATTCGCCTTACAGCGATACCGCACAAATTAAGCTGCAGCACTGCCACTTAATTTCTGCATGTAAGGAAAAACTGCGAATAGGTTCCCGATTCAGGACTCGCATTTGAAGCCTGTTTGTCTGCGCCGCAGCCTGCCCACACTGCGGCTTGTCGTTCCAACGTACTGCCGCTCGCCTTGTCCCGGGGCGTGGACTCGCACTTCATACTACTCCCGTGCACCGCCTGAACGCGTCCGTGTGACTAGCGCCAGAGAGGACACACACATTGACGGCTCGGCTTTCCAGGATCCGACGACCACGTCACGTCTCGCATCCCGGGTGGAGTGTGGGCTTCTTTCCAACAAGACAAGTATGCAGACGGACAGATCGGCGACATGTGGAGTGTCAAGGTGAGCTCTGCTGCGGCTTCCCTCGACGCGGCGTCACAGAGAGGGGCGTCGACGGCGGAGCGCGCGACGAGGTTTGGCGCAGGGGTGACGGCGGGCCGTCTCGTCAGACGAGTGCCTGTTCTGCGCATGCGCGTGTGGGGGTCCGGAGGACAGTGTGTGGCGCTACAGCGCAGTCTCTGCTATGAATTTTTTCGCTTACTTAACACATGAAACTGTTCGAATGCGATGTATTGTCTAGTGTAAATATGTATTGTAAACACTATGTTTAAATTATGTAATATTTAACACTGGCAAGTCAGGGCATATTTAGTTAACGTTGAAGTCAGAGAGAGGGGGGGGGGGAAGGAGGAAAATCCGCTCTGGGAGAAGGAGGGAAGAGGAAAAAAGGGAGCCCTGGGGAGGGGGTGGGGAACAGGCCAGGTTATAGTTGGAAGGAAGGGTAGATGTCACGGCGAAGTTCGTCATCCGGGAGGGGGAGGCGTTAGAAATTGCCCTGATGAAGGAGATGGAGGGTGTGGAGGTGGAGAGAGGGAGGGATACAGCGATAGAGGCGCGGCAACGGGCATAGGGTGGAGAGGAAGGAGGAAACCAGGGGGTGGGGGGGATCAAGCCTGCGGACAGTGTAATGGATGCGGAGATGTTGGAGGAACAGGAGGAGGTGGGGGAAGGGGATCAGTTCATACAGGAGCCGTGTGGAGGAACGAAGGCGGATACGGAAGGCAACGCGGAGCACATGGCGTTCAAGGATTTGGAGGGCCTTGTAAAAGCGGGTGGGGGCGGAGATCCAGGCAACGCTGGCATAACAGAGGATAGGACGGATGAGGGATTTGTAGGTGTGGAGAATGGTAGAAGGATGCAATCCCCATGCTCGGCCAGACAGGAGTTTCAGAAGGCGGAGGCGGGAATGGGCTTTCTGCTGGATGGTCTGGAGATGAGGGGTCCAGGTGAGGTGTCGGGCTGGACTAGGTTTTTTTTTTTCTTTATTGTTATTTTCAAACCTGGGTACAGGCAGGCTAGCAGCAGCGTGCTACGCCGCTCTTTGGCCTCAGAGATACACACAAGATAGAAAGGAAGACATCGAGAGAAAAAACATGGTGGACATAGAAACGGAGAAAATCACTATTTAAAACACATGGAGCCGTTCACGGGCGTAGAGTCCAAGATAAAATTGGTTCAGACACTTGGACAGAGACGAATCTTGTCACACGTGAACAGAGGTGCACAAAACGAATAATACAGAACCACTAAAGCACAAAACGACGATACACACAGAACACGAGGCGTAGATCTCCGGCGCGCGAATGTTCACTAACCATGTACGAGTCCGGGGACCTGCCAAGAAAGGAGGAGGGGGGGTGGGAGAGGGAGAGGGAGAGGGGAGAGCAGATGCCAAGGGCAGGGTAGACGGGTGGAAGGGAGGGAGGGGAAGCCCGGGGGAAAAGGGGAGGAGGGAGGAGACAGGGAAAAAGGAAAGAGAAGGGAAGGGAAGAGAAGGGAGGGAGGGTGCCGAAAGGAAGGGACACAGGAAGTGAGGGGGAGGATCAAAGTTGGTAGGAGGGGTAGATGGAGGGGAGGAGGACATCATCAGGGAGGGGGAGCTGGCGGAAACCACCTCGGGAGAGGGTAAGGAGGGTGGAGAGATGGAGACCGGGTGGGACGTCGGAATACAGGCGCGGCAGCGGGCGGGGGTGGGAGAGGATCGGGGAGACTAGCGGGTGAGGAGGATCAAGTTTACGGGAGGTGTACAGGATCCGTATCCTTTCAAGGAAAAGGAGGAGGTGGGGGAAGGGGATGAGATCGTACAGGATCCGCGTGTGGGAGGGGAGACGGATGCGATAGGCAAGGCGGAGAGCATGGCGTTCAAGGATTTGGAGGGATATGAAAAAGGTAGGGGGGGCAGAGATCCAAGCCGGATGGGCATAACAAAGGATAGGGCGGATGAGGGACTTATAGGTGTGGAGGATGGTGGAGGGGTCCAGACCCCACGTACGGCCGGAGAGGAGCTTGAGGAGACTGAGTCGGGCGCGTGCCTTGGCCTGGATTGTCCGGAGGTGGGGAGTCCAGGAGAGGCGACGGTCGAGGGTGACGCCAAGGTACTTAAGGGTGGGAGTGAGGGCGAGAGGACGGCCATAGATGGTGAGATAGAAATCAAGGAGGCGGAAGGAAGGGATGGTTTTGCCTACAATGATCGCCTGGGTTTTGGAGGGATTGACCTTGAGCAACCACTGGTTGCACCAAGCGGTGAACCGGTCAAGATGGGATTGGAGAAGGTGTTGGGAGCGCTGCAGGGTTGGGGCAAGGGCAAGGAAGGCAGTGTCATCGGCAAACTGGAGAAGGTGGATGGGGGGTGTCGGCTGCGGCATGTCCGCCGTGTACAAAAGGTACAGAAGGGGGGAGAGGACGGAGCCTTGGGGCACACCGGCGGAGGGGAAAAAGGTGGAGGAATCTGCGTTATGGATGGTGACATAGGAATGACGGCGGGAGAGAAAGGAGCCGATCAGACGGACGTAGTTGATGGGAAGGGCGAAGGTTTGGAGCTTGAAGAGGAGACCGGAATGCCATATGCGGTCATAAGCTCGTTCGAGGTCCAGGGAGAGGAAGATTGCGGAGCGACGGGAATTAAGCTGGTCGGAAAGGAGATGAGTGAGGTGAAGGAGAAGGTCGTCGGAAGAGAAGGACGGCCGAAAGCCACACTGGGTAACGGGAAGGAGGCGGTGCTGGCGGAGATGCTGGTGGATGCGTCGGGTGAGTATAGATTCCAGGACCTTGCTGAAGACCGAGGTAAGGCTGATGGGACGGTAGGAGGAGACGGCGGACGGCGGCGTGCCAGGTTTGAGGAACATGAGGATACGGGAGGTTTTCCACAGGTCGGGGTAGTAACCGGTGGACAGGACTACATTGTAGAGCCTGGCCAGGGTGGAGAGGAAAGAGACAGGAGCTTCACGAAGGTGACGGTAGGTGACACGATCGTGACCAGGAGGCTGGACTAGGGCAGAGCGGGTCCCTATATGGGAAACCGGAGGGTGCGGCTATTGGCCGCTGTCTGCACGTGGCGTAGCGGTGGCGCCCTCGCTGCGCGGAATAGCCGCCGCGGAGGCGGAGCCCTCTGTGGGCTGACCACGTCCATTTGTTCTGCCGCGTGTTCGACTTCCGCGGCGGAAGGTACTAGAGTCGCCTATACTCTCCTTTCCTACCTCGGTGCAACGGGTGTTGGGCTGTTGCGTTGGCCGGCACTTTCTCCAGATTTCCTGCCTCACTCAAGTCTGGTCGTGGGTTGCCGACAGTCTGGCGCGCGAACACACAGCGCGACGAATTCTGGCACCCAGCGAAGTACACGTACAGTATCCGTCGTCATCCAGCGTGAATTCTGGTAGATGCTCAGCCGGGTAAGGGGCGCTGTTACTGTCGGAAGCGGCAGCTCTGTCCACCAAGTTTCGCCCCTAGTACTTTGCCAGAGTATCTAAAGGTTTAATCGGGTGTTCTTCCTAGTATACTCTACACGTACAATAATTAAAATTTCTGTATTTGCTATCCTCTCTGGTGCTGGGATTTTAATACGAGCTGTGGACATGCACAAAATATTTCTCGTTGTTAGGAACATTCAGAGTAGCAATGCAATAATGAAAGCAACGTCCACCCCCGGAAGGTGAGTGGTCAGCGCGACAGAATGTCAATCCTAAGGGTCCGGGTTCGATTCCCGGCTGGGTCGGGGATTTTCTCCGCTCAGGGACTGGGTGTTGTGTTGTCGTAATCATCATCACCATTTCATCCCCATCGACGCGCAAGTCGCCGAAGTGGCGTCAAATGGAAAGACCAGCACCCGGCGAACGGTCTACCAGACGGGAGGGCCTCGTCACACGGCATTGACATTTTTAATGAAAGCAACGAATTACATTTTAATTATTTAAAACGAGCCGGCCGTTGTGGCTGAGCGGCTCTAGGCGTTTCAGTCCGGAACTGCGCTGCTGCTGCAACGGTCGCAGGTTCTAATCCTGCCTCGGACATGGCTGTGTGTCATGCTCTTAGGTTAGTTAGGTTTAAGTAGTTCCAAGTAACGGGACTGATTACCTCAGATGTTGAGTCCCAATATTGCTTAGAGCCACTTGAACCATTTAAAACGTATACACAGAATGATGATAGTATCGTTAATATTTGTAACAATTCTTACTCATTTGCTACTTCAATTATGTTAATCACGAAGATAAGAATGTAAATGGTTGGTTCAAATGGTTCTGAGCACTATGGGACTTAACATCTGTGGTCATCAGTCCCCTAGAACTCAGAACTACTTAAACCTAACTAACCTAAGGACAGCACACACATCCATGCCCGAGGCAGGATTCGAACCTGTGACCGTAGCAGTCGCGCGGTTCCGGACTGAAGCGCCTAGAACCGCTCGACCACTGCGGCCGGCTAAGAATGTAAATCATCTCTCTTTTACAACCAAATCTCATTTCCAGAGATGGGTAACACTTCTTAACTATACGATAAACATAAGTGATTACAGAAAGTTTGCGAGCACCTACATCCGAGCGTTTCGTTAGACACCTCGACAATCGAGCACCAAATGACGGGCAATCTGGGGGACTTGAACAACGACCCACCAGGGCAGCAGGGAAGCGCGGCAGAGCAGAACAGAACGGAGCGGAACCCCGCGCTGCGCCCTGTAACGGCAGGGAACATAGCCGGCCCAGCCAGCTGACGCCACAGCGTTTTATTCCCAGCTACGGTCGACAGACAACAAGGCGGAAGTGCTACAAGAAAACGAAACGGCATTGACGAGAACAGAAATTAACCACAACTTTTCTTTTCGATCTCTTAGTTACTCTTTGCTGTAGAAATAAAAGTCTGATCTCATTACGTATACGTGCACTTCTGCGCACGAACATTTATTTATTTATTTATTGCCAAATTATAGACCTGTTACCTGATGTTTAAAACAGGTCGTACATCTTACAATTGTCATTTTTCATCTGTTTACAGTTTTCTTTCCTTTTGTTTTATCGACAACATTTACACAGAATGATACTTTTCAAAATAACAATAATTCAAGGTTGAAATGTAAATAATATTTTGTTGTTTTTAAAGAAGAATATAAAAAGAAGATAGGATAGATGAGAGATTTGTTAGTACCATCACAGAGTGTGACTGACGGTGAATACCTCGGAATGGTGTCTTCGAGCCGTTGACCGCCAGTCACACACACACACACACACACACACACACACACACACACAAGCATTATTAGTTATTAGTAGAGAAATTATGTTGCCTATCCTATTTATTACTAATCCTATGTATTAACTACTTTAGGTGCCCATCCATGTACAGCATTTCGTGTTTTCTTGGCTATATTGCCAGCACTTTTACTTATTTACTGTCACATCTCAGCTTCCTCCTCCTGTTCCTCCTCATTGTCACTATTTTCGTTGTCACTGTGGGTATCGCTGTCCATCCTCTGGAGATTTCTGTTACGCTGCACATAGGCATGTCTGTGATGTCGTGTCCGCATATACTCTTCATGTCTTGTTTTTGAAATACTGTTTGTCAGTGCGTTTAATTGTGTCCATTGTTCTTCGTCTGTTATTGCTGTGTATATATCTATGTCTGTATGTCTGTAATCTAAGTGTAGTGTATGTCTATTGTTCGCGTATTGCCCGCAGAAAATGACAGTGTGTTCTGGGGAGCCTTCTTCCCCGCATGTGCATGTAGGTGTCTGCCACAGACTCACGCAGTTTAAGTGCGTGGGATAAGGTCCGTGTACCATACCGCGGCTGGGATCGATATGTCTCATTCTGAACCACTCCCTTATGTCAGGGAGGAAGTCGTGCAGTCTACGTCCCTTATCACTTACATCCCACTCACCTTGCCATGTATCTAAACGCCAACTTTTAAGGTGACGTATCGTCTCTGTGGGCACACCGGTTATTGTGTGTACCTTATCTAGTCTCCCCACCTTTAACCAGTACCTTTCAACTCTGTGTTTGATCGTGATATCTATGGCGCATATTCCGAGCACCACACACAGTGCATCCGCTGAGGTGGTACCGAAGGCTCCAGATAGCCTAAGCAGGACACTTCTTTGCCCTCGTCTGACGGATGCTTTGTTGGTGACCACGTTCAGTCTATGTGCCCACGTGCTAGCTGCAAAGCTGAGTACTGATTCGAAGAGCGCACAGTGGTATGTACGTATGACTGGTAGAGGTAGTCTGTACTGTTTTGAATTAAGCCTCACCGGTTTGTGTAGTATTTTTTCTGCTTTGTCTGTTGTTAGCCTTATGTGTTCGTGGAAATTCAATTTTTCATCTATGTGTACCCCAAGATAGCGCGTAATGCGTGCTCGTTTGATGCTTGTGTCCCCAATTTTAACCGAAGGATTCCTTTGGAGTGATCCTTTCAGTAAACTGTATTTTGTTTTGTTTTCGGCTATCCTGAGTTTGTTGTTGTGACACCACTGAGTAATTGTTTGTAGTATTCCACTGACTTTCTCTTCTAACTGGGCTCTGTTGTTTGCAGTGACTACAACTAATAGGTCATCTGCGTAGGCGACAATTCCGTCTGACCTGTCATCCCCGTCCAGAAGTTGTAGGAGGCGTTCGATTGTTGTGTCCCTGAGCAGCCCTCGGTAGGCCCAACGCTACCGACCGACCGCCGTGCCAGCCTCAACTGATAGGCGTCGCTGGATGCGGACGTGACTGGGCACGCGACCAGCACACCGCTCTCCCAGTCGCATAGGGGGAAGCGAATCAGTAGCGCTAATTTGTTGACATTATTAAATGGTTACCGACTGGGGATTTGCAAACCGAATCTGCACGTAATTCACACCAGCATATGAGACAATTGCCATAAAAAGTACCGCCAGCCCGGGTTGCTTGTCTGAAAAGCCGCGCTCTTTCTCGCGCAATCCAGGACAAGAGGTGGAGTGACACAGCAGCAGGCCCGCACCAACTGGAGGGGGGAAAGGCGGCAGTTTCAGGGGGCGCCAGATTCACGTTCTCGAAGAAAAAAGACCCTGTTTCACAAAGCGCTTAGCGTCCAGTGCACGTTGCTCTATCGATTATTCACACGATTGTGAAACGCATCCCTGTTGCTTTTGAACGTTTTTGAATACATTCCAAGTTGATATCTGAACGAATCATAAACTGATTATCGAATGCTTGCATAGTGTACGTAATGTCTCTGCCAGGGGAATCGCCCTCGCATCTAGAAGTAAAAAGCTTTCCCACAGACAAAAGGAGACGAGGCTATACGAGCTGCGCCGAGTACAACCGAACGCGTGAATACCAGTCGCCGTTTGTTTCCGTGGTTGACCGGATGCGAATGATCACCGGCGTTATAACTATTTGCGAAATCCATAGATGCAGACTACCCGAGTGGAAATACACGACTAACAGGAATAACACGTAAGAAAGATCACACGTTAACTTTCTCGGTGTACCCAAGAAAATAAAATTTTGACAGAAAATTTTTACCACATCGCTACACTATTAAGGGCCTATTACACAGTGCCCGGTTAGAAGCCGCTTACGTTCTGTCCTCGGAATAGCGCGAAAAACGTGTTTCAGCAGCACGCAGTATACGCACAACCGGAAAATGAACGCCGGATAACTGAACTGGTGATTCTGGCAGGGTTACTGAAGTTAACTGGAGAATAGGTTTTGAGAACGACAAGAGTAGTTACAAATTAGTTATGGGCAGATTATTTGTTGGAAAGAGGAAGAAGAAGAAACGGGGAC
Source organism: Schistocerca cancellata (assembly GCF_023864275.1). Classification (NCBI taxonomy): domain Eukaryota; kingdom Metazoa; phylum Arthropoda; class Insecta; order Orthoptera; family Acrididae; genus Schistocerca; species Schistocerca cancellata. Next base: position 5,341,102 of record NC_064634.1, read on the forward strand.
ATCACACAAATTATATGGAACAATATGATGATTCGAAGTTTACATAAAAATTTTGTACTGCTGCTTTTCGATCTCATGCTTCAGATACTGGAACGTATGAATGAAATGTGGAACTATTCCCTAACATAAAGCTTTTGCTTGTAGTAGGCTTCATAGGCATTTGATATTGGTACTTCGTGAATTATATTCCGTCGTGTTATTTATGTAAACGAGGTAGATAATAAAGACCATTTGTCCCAAAACACTCTCCTTTATTTGGCGTGTGTTGCAACTAGTGCACTATTAGAAAGCCCTAATCCGTTTTATCTGGCAGACAGTGACAAAATAGGCGTAATCAAATCGAGGATCCAGACCAGTCTTGGATACTAGTCACATTAACAAAAAATGATTCAAATGGCTCTGAGCACTATGGGACTTAACTGCTGTGGTCATCAGTCCCCTAGAACTTAGAACTACTTAAACATAACTAACCAAAGGGCATCACACACATCCATGCCCGAGGCAGGATTCGAACCGGCGACCGTAGCGGTCGCGCGGTTCCAGACTGTAGCGCCTAGAGCCGCTCGGCCACCCCGGGTGCCATTCACATTAACAGCTTTTGCAGTATTAAACAACGACATTTTCATTTTTCATGTAACAAAACGTTTGACGGACTTGGATGAGGTAATATAAACTTTAGCAAAAAGGAAAGCACGCCGTGTAATGCTGTAGCAAGATTAGAGAGGAAAAAAACGCTGGGACTTAAGGATTGAAGAAATGTCTACTGTCTTGTTTTTCTCTCGTCTGACTGGTGTTATATTTTGTACATTAAATGTTATGTCACACAAAAAAGGAAGTTATTAGCTAATAGACAATAAAAACTAAAAATTTTCTGAAGAATTGTTATTCTCCCGGTACTAATTGTGAGTTTTTTGAAGGGGGCAGGATGTCACAGTGGCCGACTGGGAGCAGGAGAGGCACCACAGGGTATTTTAATTTCCGTGGTGCTGAATATAGGTTTCATGGTTTCCATTACAAAATATAGACGTTTGAGTTCCACAGAGCGAAATACAACGACGTGCGATAGAAGAAGGCCGTGTCAAGAGGCGTGGCACCGCACTGCACCTTCGGGGTTGCAGAGCGTAAGTGTGACGGGTGTCGCTCCAGGTGCCCCGCCCCAGCTGGTGGTACCCTGCAAGTGTCCCTGGCCACAGTTACGGTGAAGACCTCAACGGCAGCTCGTTGGAGAACAAACCCCCTCTCCTCTCTGACTGAAGCAAAGAGAGAAAACTACCATCTTATATAAACAATGAACTGGAAATAATTATCATTTCAAAAGAAAATTAAACACGTACATCATTACCCCTCGTACAAGTTACCCATATATCTAACTTCAAGGATTAAAAAATTCTGTAACCTTAAACGGCAAGCATTAGAGCACGACAGCTACTAGTGGTGTAGCGTGGTGAAAACTAACGCTAAAAAGTAGGTACCAGTTTTCTTTGGCAATTATCAATGTAATAAAGTAAGTATTGTACTACCGACGAAGAAACAACAGCTGTTTAGCGTAACTGAGAGAGCAGAAACCTTCTTCAGAGTAGCGCCCTTGCTTGTAAAAACATACTGTGTTCCGGAGAAAGGTAGGAAGAGGCACATTGACTCTAAGACCTATCTTAGAAGATAGCTTGAAGAAAGGTAATCTTACGTTTATGTCATTTCCACGCGTAGACAAAGCTTTTGGCAATGTTGATTTGAATACACGCTTCGAAACTCTGAAGGTACTAGTAGTAGTTACACGGAGCGGAAAGAAACCGGACTGCAGTCACAGTCCAAGGGCGTGAAATGGAAGCAGTACTTGAGAAGGTACTGAGAGGGAGGTTGGGGGGGGGGGATGTATAGCTTCTCCATGACGTTATTGAGTCTGTACGCTGAACAACCAGTGAGGTAAACAGATGAGGAAACTGAAAACGAAATTAAAGTTCGTGGAGAAGAAATAAATACCTTGCGGTTTGTCGATGACTTGTAATTCTGTCAAACGGGAAAGGAGTGCCAAGCACCATACTCTGAGGACTGAGTACTCGGGCATAAATACGACCAACTAGACGTGAGAGTCCGCAGGACGACAGCACGCACCACTGAGTACTGGCCGTTTTTCACGCACAAGTAATAACTCAGCCCGCTCAGTGTCTGCACAGTTCGATGCAGGAGGCCTTCAGACACGGATGCGTGCCGAAAATGCTGACCACCTACAGTCGTTTTAAGTAGTGAAGTGTACTCACAAATTCCGAGAACGATGTTACATCAGCTCTGTGGTGTACTATAGAGACACGAAAATCTGTACCGGGCTGGGACTCGAACCCGGATTTCCCACTTGTCGCTAGACGTCGTCTTAACCACTTCGGCTATTCGCGCATGCCTCACGTCTCGATCCAAACTTATGTACGTCACAGACTATATCACTATGGGATGTAGACAAAGACATACAGAAGTTTCGATCGGTCCGTGAGGCGTGAACGGATTGCCCAAGTCGTTAAGCCGACGCGGTACAAATTTTCGTGTCTCTATGTACACAACAGAGCTGGTATAATAGCGTATTCGCAGTTTGGGAATACATTTCGGAACCAACAATTATCAAATAATTTTTTTTAATATATTACGTTTTTAAATCGTATATCCCAACAGCAAAAACTAGGATCATGGTATTTCGAAAGAACGCTTCTATTCAATCAGAACTCAGTACCTGTACTGTGTACAGCAGGTTTCATATTGCAGGTACCTGAGATCTAATATCACGTACAGATATGGCCGACACATTTAAGATAATATATGAAGATGGGTATAATAAGGCTTACCGGCCAATGATCTTCTTCAGTGCGAATGCACTAGCATTGCTCAAACTCTTTCGGGAATCGGTAGATTGACTGCAGCAAGTAATGAGTATAGTGGGCAGGGGCACTACAAGTGTAGTGTGTGGACAGTGAGTTGGAAGTGTGGGTCTCATGGGGAGCGTGCCACAGATAAGTCCCCGCAGTCACACTGTGCCCTGTGTCCTCGATGGCTCAGTCGGCTAGAGCGTCTGCCATGCAAGCAGAAGATCCCGGGTTCGAGTCCCACTCGGGGCACACATTTTCAACTGTCCCCGTTGATATTTATCAACGCCTTTAAGCAGCTAATGGTCAGGATTTCATTGTTATTTCATTTAAGATAATGTCACGAGCTTGTCGACAACACGTGACACAAATCGTAGTGGGCTGGCAAAGTAATGCAGAAGAGAAACGGAAACACACACTCCTGCCACACAATCACTGTGCTGTACGGGAGCGGAGCACGGGTGATGTGGATCCCAGACCCCAGATTCTGCGTGCAGTCAACGCTGCTCCAAGAAAAGGAGGGGGAGGAGGAGGAGGAGAAAAGGAATATCGTGAAATGACGATGTTGACTTTTTTACTTTATCACTTTGTAACAACAACAACGCTGTACTATTGTACATATAATAATTTTTTTCTGATTTTTCGATAAATTAGTGTAATCGATGTACTGATTTCATTTCCTTTTTGTTTCATGTCATTGTGTTAAGAAAACTGTAAACAAATTTCAATGTGAATATTAATGTTTATGGCAAATGTCAAGCAATATTGTAATAGAATTGAAAGGTAACAAATGTTGAAACTGTTGTAACACGTTTAAAATTATAACTGTGCGTCTGGTCCATACGTAGGCAATGTATTAGGATATGTAGAATGCAAAACTTCGGGTGAATACCCTGTCTGTAAGGGAGCGGTAAAAGGTGGATGGCAGGCGAGCGCGGGAAAATGCACACGGAGGCTGCACGGCATAACGGGCTCAGCAGTAGTAGTCGTCGGAGGTGGGCGTTGGTCTGAGCAACACGTTCTGGATCGAGGAGGCTCTCCTGGAAGACGTGGTTTCATTGAGCCTCGGGTATGCCGCTCCAACTCCTATACAGCATGGCAAAATTCCATGGGCACTAAATGGAAAAGTATTGCGACGCTAAGAAGAAGTAAAGTGCCGATACGTCACGAGCCATTGCTGGGGTTGTATGTTTGCTCTGTGCCTCGTCATCTCGCCGCCTGCCAACCGCCGCATCGATACGAACAGGTTGAAACTTTTAGTACTGTATCCGTGTGGACCAGTGTTACTTTTGTTCCATACTTTTCAATAACAACTTAAATTTTACCAGAACTGTCCTATCATTTAATTATCCTCACAACTAACCTAGACAGGGTCCTTTCCAAATGTTGTGCAATCCGAATGTCCCAAAAGGAAGAAGTAAAGTTTGTGTTAATAATAATTACCTGCATTCTATGATAGAATGATGTTTAAAGAACTGTTTTGTTAATGAACTTATAGATGAATAATGAAGGTCTGACAGAGTTGGAAGATAATTTTGATATCGATTTAGTAATGAAGTTTAATTATTTCGAGACAGATATAATGGTATTTAAATGAGCAGGAAATAAGATGAAAAGAGTAGTAACTCATATATTGGAAATCTTGAGCACATAATGATTTCAGTAATCAAATTTTTTAGTACAGTGATCATAACAGTTTCAGGGTCCCCCCCCTTTTTTTTATTCATTTGAATTCTGAAGTGTTCTAAACTGATTTGACCAGCAAAGTTAAAGTCAATATTAAAAACCAAAATTTATCAGTGTTTTATCTTTATCAAAATTGACATTGTGTGTCTGTTTCGAAAGTGCTATTTCTAGGGTAACCTACGCCCGATTTTAATCAGATCAATAGACAGTACGAAATTTTGTGGTAAACATTATGGTGTAGTGTTATGTACTTATAGTTTATCAATATCAGTCCAGAAAGTGACATTATCAGTTGAATAGATTTTTCTGGTTCTAAAATTCACTATATTATGCAGTGTTACTACGTGTTGTTTTGCTTGAACGTACATCAACTTGTACAGGGAAGAAACTCAGTTAATGCCTAATTAGGCTGGCGACCGTATTATTAACAAATTGGTAGCATATTCTGTGTTGCTTTTTGTCCGTTCTGACGTGTAGTTGCATTTTGAACTTGCTTGGCGTATCATTGTTATTACAGAGTGGGTGTAAGTCTGATTTGCCTCCATTCAGGTACACGCGGTCAACATATATACGAAAATCCTTTCTCATAAGGAGAAGCCCGTCAACTTACCATAGTAGAGGCTTTAAAGGGTATCGTGGTCCGCGCACACGTTACAACTTTTTTCAAAATTTTTAGAAAGAATGAACTACTGATACTGTAGAGTAGTGTGTGTGTGTGTGTGTGTGTGTGTGTGTGTGTGTGTGTGTGCATGCTGTTTAGAGAACTGCCCACTTGTTTACAGAACTGTCACATTTTAATACTTGTGGGAATATTTATTATTTCATATCTTTCTGCAGCATTCGTCAAGACCAAAGCGTCATCAACAACGTCGTCATCTATCAGACGCTGACACTCGCGTGGCCGGGTAGCCGTACAACGCTGTCTGGGACCGTCTTCGATCCACTGGCTGCAAGGCGTTTCGCAGTTACGGCAGATATCCTCATAAACGTGGGAACGTTCGCCTGTGACAAACTAATTCCTCACGAGGTCGCAAGGTCAATCTTTAGTAAGACTGATTTGAAAGTATTGTGTTAGTAATTACGACAGGAAAAATGTTAGTTGCTAATGACTCACCAGGTGCATCAGGAGGGCGACAGAAAATGAGAGATCGGGAGGTGCAGAGATCAGTCTTTACTTCACAAAATGGATGTCGTCGATATTCAAGAAATGTTCCAAACAAACAATTAACTTGCACCATAAACATCGAATGAAAAATGACGAGCCAGAGTGACCACAAAGGTTCACGGCATAAAGATCGAAGGCGAACTCGTTGGGAGTTACAAACCGAACAACACGTTCAGGTAGCTATCCACTCATCAACAATGCAAATTTCCGCCCCTGGTAACTGAGTGATTAGCGCGACGGAATGTCATACTTAACGGCCCGGGTTCGATTCCCGGCTGGGTCGGAGATTTTCTCCGCTCAGGGACTGGATGTTGTGTTGTCCTGATCATAATCTCTTCATCCCCATCGACGCGCAAGTCGTCGAAGTGGCGTCAACTCGAAAGACGTGCACCAGGCGAACGGTCTACCCCACGAGGACCTAACCACACGGTATTTCCAACAATGCAAATGAAATCATATTGATGTAACGGAGTGATGAGAACTAATGAGATGTGATGGAATGCAACCGAATGCGAAACATTCTGTCGTGGACCTTACAGTGAAACTGGCTATCCTTTAAGGTGAAGTTTCAGATAATGCGATAATACGTTTTATAGGCACGTAAAAAACAAACATCCAGAGGCTACATTCGTTCAGTGGTTCCAGATGGTATCAACTGCGATATCACGCACTCTTCAGGAGGGATAGCTTGCTCGAAAGTCATATGATTTTTATACGCAGACCAGGACTCAAGAAAAAAGCAAGTTATTTCGACCAGCTATTGGCTAAAAGCGGTGCTCATACCACAGTCGTAGTTCTGTAACATCCCATTTTCCCAGTCTTGCTTGCTGTGACGTAAATATGCCCTACTGCCCTTGCAAGAATCGCAGGGGGCAGAGCACCCTCAACTTCTCGCAGCATAATAACTTTTCAGCCAATTTACCATCCAGATTAACAAAAAATGGTTCAAATGACTCTGAGCACTATGGGACTCAACATCTTAGGTCATAAGTCCCCTAGAACTTAGAACTACTTAAACCTAACTAACCTAAGGACATCACACACACCCATGCCCGAGGCAGGATTCGAACCTGCGACCGTAGCAGTCCCGCGGTTCCAGACTGCAGCGCCAGAACCGCTAGACCACCGCGGCCGGCTCCAGATTAACAGTTGACACAATTGTGTACGAATGCTTTAGGGCATTCTTGTTAGTTGATCTTGATACAACTCTCTTGGTTCCTCTAATTTCCAGGATTTCTTTGATACGTATTTTCTCTTCAAATCCTGATTGGTCGCCGGCCGCAGTGGCCGAGCTGTTCCAGGCGCTATAGTCTGGAACCGCGCGACCGCTGCGGTCGCAGGTTCGAATCCTGCCTCGGGCATGGATGTGTGTGATGTCCTTAGGTTAGTTAGGTTTAAGTAGTTCTAAGTTCTAGGGGACTGATGACCTCAGAAGTTAAGTCCCATAGTGCTCAGAGCCATTTGAACCATTTTGAACCTGTTTTGGTCGGAGTTGCAAACAAATACCTTACTGAACGATGGAATAAGTTTGTTTATCTCAGCTACAAATTTTCGGGCCGATTCCGCACTTTGCTGTGCATCGCCAACTTGACGCTTTGTTTGAAAACTGCGTTAGCTTAGGTCTTCGAATTCTGTAGGACTGTTTGAAGATATGCAACCATCTACTGCTTCCCTTGAAATCGCTGTAATCTATGTCTCGCGCAATTTGATATGTCTAACATGGTAGGTGACAATCATGCACGTATCGTCATCATTGTAGTGCTGATGTACATTGTCCGCACAGTCGAGCGCACACATTCCACTGTCTCATCGTGCACAAACGCTAACATTTCCTCTGCCACTTCTTTCCCTCTGCGAAATTCCTTGGGTTCCTTTCTGACGAAATCTCAACTTCGGCAGCTGTTTATCGTCGCCATTGCTCTGCTTTGTGTCAACACCACTAGCACTGTAACCCTGCTGTGAGTCATTCGCCGACTAAGCAGCTCAACTACGCTACGTAGCCTCAGGATGCCCTCACCATTTGACATCTCCACTCGCGTCCTCGGTTGCCATTAGCAGCCAGTGTTGTGGTTGCATGGCGGACGATATGTGGGGCGCCGAATGTCGTAAACATCAACGGCATGTAGCGAGCTCGCACTCAAGGGGTTCGTCGTCATTGACGGTGGAGACGTTCGGCCCTTTGTCGTCGATTGGGGACACATGTGTCCCCTCCGTTCGAGGGTTTTTCACACGGCGAGTCTGGTACGAGACTAGCTTTGGTAGTCATATGAACCTTGTAATGGCACTTGAATTACGTAACCATTGCGGCACCTCACCTCAGCCTCTCGATACGAGCAACATTCTACTGTGTTTCTCTAAAATAATTAAGATATTTCTGTGACAACATTCAGATTTGATTTCATTAATGTAGAGGTACTTTGATACGTCGATATGTTTATACTGCAATGATATTATTCGTATGTGTATTCTTTCTTTTGTCACTATTATCTTTGACGTACTTCTAACTCTGATTTTTGGGCGCGTGAGCAGTTATTAGAGAGTCAAGTCTTGGTCGCCATGTTGAAAGGACGCAAATTGTAGCCAGTTTATGAAATGCGAACTTTAACAGTGAGGAATATATTTTCAAGTATGTTTTATATTGTGAAGTGATGTTGCAACAAAAGTAATAAAAAAGAAGTGTAACTTAAATTCGGAGTGCTGATTACTTTTTTACATCACCATTGTCTTAACTTGCAAAAGTTTAATCTTCAAGAATGGTTTATGAAACACATCTATAAAACTTTTGAATATCGCAGAATAACACCTAGGCCTCTATGCATCCGAGCTTGGAATCATCACTACCTAGATTTTCGACGATTGAGCCATCAGTTCACAACGAGACCAGCGTGGGGAACACGAAAAGATGAGTGCCTAGTTTATCCATTATTTCATGAAATGACTTTATTAACTGTGCTCTAATTACACCTGCCACATAATATAACTCTGTTGTTGCCCGAAAATGCAATATTTAGCAGCGTGAGCAACACTACAATCATAATTAATTTTTGACCTTTGTTGTGGTAGGGTTGTTAGAACCTCCACCTAACTGTTCTTTCTGTTTTTTATTTATGTGTTGTTCACATACCCTCAGACTGCACTGCAGCCTTTGGGGAAAACAATAATACATTTAAAACAATAATACACTTACAAATACATTACCGAGCGAGGTGGCGCAGTGGTTAGCACACTGGACTCGCATTCGGGAAGACGACGGTTCAACCCCGTCTCCAGCGATCCTGATTTAGGTTTTCCGTGATTTCCCTAAATCGTTTCAGGCAAATGCCGGGATGGTTCCTTTTGAAAGGGCACGGCCGATTTCCTTCCCAATCCTTCCCTAACCCGAGCTTGCGCTCCGTCTCTAATGACCTCGTTGTCGACGGGACGTTAAGCACTAACCACCACCACTACCTACAAATACATTAGAAGGAACAAAAAAGACTGTCTGAAGCTTGGTGAGATATTTGTAATGTGTGTAATGTCGAATACCACGGGCGTGTTGGTTCTAAGAGCTCCTGGCAGCATTTTCTAATAAGACACTGTGATGCAGATGTGATAGGAGAGCAACTAATATGCGGGGAAGATACTGTATTGTGGAGGGTAAGAGACTGTATCACGACGCTATAATTGCAGTTATGCGGGGAAGGGACTGTCTGCAGCCGTTGTTTCGAGTGGAAGAGGTAGGGCGGGTAGAGCTCTGGAATGATTTGCAGGCCTCGGCAGTCGACGTTACGCAGCGCGTGAAGGTGGCTGCCCTGCGCTCGCTCACCTGTGGCCTGCTGCAGCAGGTAACGAAGCCAGGTGTTGCCGCTGCCGGGGAACGACACGAGCGCCACGACGGGCCCCGGGGGGCTGAGGAAGTGCAGGGGGCGGCACCAGTGGAGGCGGCTGCGCGCCCGCCGCCCCGCGCCGCCCACGCCGCCGCCCCCGGCCTGCCCCCTGGCGCCCGCCCCCACGCCCGACGGCATCTCGATGCTGCCCAGGTGCCGCACGCCGACGCCTCCTCGCAGGCTGTGTGCGAAGCCCTGCAAAAGGCGGCGCGGCTGAACGTCGGGCACGGCGTCTGCCGGGGGCGTCGCAGCTGCGCACGTGCGGTTCACTAGGCGGTACTGCCAGCAGCGTGTAACGCCGGAAATGCGTATCCTCCTATTTCCATCTATTGCACTGCAAATTTTTTCCATATTTTGTTACCTGAAGATATAACATTTCTGTGTCTTTGTATATTGTAATTGTTTTACTATTTGTATATATATGCATTTATGTAGATGTATAATTGCTTTGTTTTGTGAATATTATTCGTATTTATTCGCTGGGTCTGGCCTAGGGAAAACTATGCTATCGAACGAATACATCGATAGGGCGTGTGGAGAACCAAGGTGTTTAGGATCTTTGGTAGTGTTAACTCTGCCGCGTGGAGCGCGGGCAGAGCAGAGAGGGGGAGTCTGCCTGGGGTGGTGCAGTGGAGCAGGTGTGTTGTGTGACGCTCCCGCGAGTTGCCGCGTTTTCGGGGTTTGGCAGCATCTAATTGCGCTCGACTTGCGATGATAGTTTCTGACACGGTGTCGCGGACGGGAAGCATTAGCTGGCGCACATCAAGAGCCCGTTTCGTCTGGTGACCGCGTCGAGAAGAAGGCGCGCCAACATCCAGCTTCTGCAACAGCGACGGCCGAGAATGAGTGACTGTCGCCACCGCCTCGGTCGACGGCTTCAAACCTTCAATCAACCAACAAGGAAGACTGGAAGCACGTAAAGTTTTAGAACTGTATGGCAGACCTCAGCTTTTCAAACTTTTAAAATTGTTGCATCACAAAATTACAGCAACTTAGCATGAACGTTTGTTGCTCATTGTCCCAATTGCGTTACCAAGCAGGGTCCCTTCCTTTTCCGGAATGAACCCGAGTGTCATTGAAATTCAAACCCCAGCATCATTCGATTTCACTGCTTTAATTTCAAAGTTCAGTTACGGTATTCATAGCTGGCTACAATATTTAGATTACACAAGCACAAATTAAGAGTGCGAGTTTTGTTACCGTATTTTAGCTTACCTGTGACTGCAAGCTCAGCTTGGTACGTACTAGATTTTACTATTGTTAATTGTTCAGAATCATTTAATTCAAATTCAAAGTTAAATCTATTTTTTCTAAATTGCGTAGATTCAAGTAGCTTTTGAAATGATTGTTGAGATAGCCCAAGACTAACCGTATTATACTGAATTTCGATGTGCTTCAGCAACAAAGCTGACTATTAACTTCAGTCACTAAATTAACTTTCGATTTTCCGGTTTTGTTAATTCTTTTGCTAAATTAAGTCAGAGTGTAGCGAAATTTATTACTTCTGACAAACTTTCAGTTTTCACACTACATGTGTCAACCTTCAGTTGCCACGCTTCTAGTGCTAATTATATATGCAATAACCTTTCTTTTTCAGTTACTATAGTAATTGTCTATAGGACTGCCGACCGTAATTTTCCCCAAATCTCAAATATCTAATTACCGCTAGTTAATTGTTAACGTAACGGCCGCACATTTGCTTTCTTTATTAACTGTACCCCTTTCCAAAATTAATTTCCACCAGTTTCATTTGCATTTTTCTTTTCATTTAGAAGTAACCCTTTCCTCCCTCTTTACTGACAGATTAACTTCGGTGACGATTGCTTTTCCCAAATTTCCATTAGGTACACGCGGTTTAATTTTTCACTGTCATTAAGGTCGATAAGTGAGGAGGAGGTTACAAGCGCACCCTCCAAATACACACTTGCAATTATGATAGACATCTCAGGTGCCTACGACAACCTCTGGTGGCCGGCCTTGTTCAAGAGGCTCAGACACCTGCAGGTACCGGAGTCTCTGTATAATAGTTTCATGGACTACTGCAGAGACAGAACGGTCGTTTGGGAAATGGACAACCAGAAAGTGATAAAACGAATTACAAAAGACTGTCCACAAAGGTCGATCTGCGGCCCCTTCTTCTGGGACATAGTTATAGAACCGCTCCTACAGTTACTAGAGGAGCACATCCTGACAGATGGTGCTGTCGCTTATGCTGATGATCTACTCGTCGTAGTTTCAGCAAACAACCGTGCCCAGCTAGAAGAAAGAGCCAATGGAACACTTCCGACAATAACCCAATGGTGCACAGATAATAAATGAAAGATAGCAGGAAACAAAACAACTTATACATTGCTAAAGGGTATCCTGCGCGGGAACCCAATAGTCAAAATCGGGGACACAAACATAAAAAGACTAGCAGTCACACGCTATCTAGGAGTACACATTGATGAACGAGTGAACTTCCACGAACACATGCGTATATGCACACACACAAAGCAGAAAAGATACTACACAAACTGGCCATGCTAAATTCGGAATTATTCAGACTACCCCTGTCAGTGACACGAACATACCATTGCGCTCTCTTCGAGTCAGTACTATGCTTTGCTGCCAGTACGTGGGCCCACAGGTTAAATCTCTCAACCAACAGAACCATTGTACGTCGAGGGCAAAGAAGTGTTCTACTTCGACTAGCAGGGGCATTCAGCACAACATCAAATGACGTACTATGTGTCGTCATGGGAATCTTCCCCATAGATATCATCATCAGGTATCGCGCAGCAATGTACTGGCTTAGGATGGGGAGAATAGACCAGGTTCGGCAGATCACTGGTGTACCGACTGAGACAACACGCCAACTCAGGGCATGGCGAGTGGATACCTGGCAGAGCGAGTGGGCCAACAGCGATAAGGGCCGCCGTGTGTACAACTTCTTCCCTGACATCCGGGAAAGACTAAAACTAAAACATATCGGTCCCAGCCGCGGTATGGTACATTCCATCACAGGGCATGGCCCTTATCCCACGCACCTGTACCGCGTGAGTCTGCAGCAGACTAATAGATGCACACATGCGGGGAAGAAGGTTCCCCTAAACATACTGTCTTCTTCTGCGGACAACGCACGAACACAAGACACACAGTATACATAAATAGCCAGAACACACAGAACGAACTACATGCCATAATACGCGACTCGGGAAGGTGGACTGAACTCAACGAACTAAGTGAGGAAATCTCGAAGATCCAACAAATAGAATACTAGCGCAACAGACCCTACCGAAGGCAAGTCGGTCCAAACAGACGTCACGATGCCCAGGGGGACACAGATATGATTAGCACCACGAGTGATGAAGAAGAAACAGATACAGACCAGGGCACCAACAGAGACATTGAAGCGTCCAGCTCGAATGATCCATAGTGTCAGCCAAGTCTACTTCAAAGAACAGTGTGGAACAACCAACAAGAGGTGCACAAGTCACACACAATCCTAAAAACAGACTGCACCTTATATGTAAATAGTTAACAGCACCTCCATGTCTATAAGAGCTTAAAGCTAGGTACCTCTTCAAGGGAGCTACGCCTTCCGTTAAGAGGCAGCGCACAGTCTGGATGGAAGGATCTTAATTGTGGTCCCTCTCTTTTGAGCCCAACCCGACGGGTACCTATGGTAGATCGGGGAAAACCACCGTTCAGGTCGTGTTGCCGGCGGGGCCGGGAGGTGCTTGCGCCTGCTGTACTCTACTAGGAGCCCTGTAGGCTCAACACAAACCGTTAGCGTCAGTACCTTTATTACTTTTAGCACAAGTACCCTTTCATTAGCAACTTTGAGCCAAGCACAAAATCAGTTACCTCTCAATTGTTTAGCAGGCTGGACATGGAGGTCTTAGTCTTAGTTTCTAGCTTTAACGTACCCTAATCTCTTCTGGTTAAGTTAGTTTTTAGGATGGTAGATGTTAAAGGCGTGGTGAGCGACGGCCAGCGTCTTGAGGGTCATTCCAAGACCCGGGCCGCCGCCCACAACCAGGTGACGGGCAATATTATACCTGTCTCTTCTCTATTCAATTCTCTTCCTAGCTTCTTTCTAAATATTTAATTCCGTTTTGTTTATTAATATCTCACTTGATTTTGTATTAGTTATAAGTTTTTCTAATGCTGCATAAAAAAAGACATCAAATGGATGTAAACAAATAGAGCCCGCCTCCACGTGGCGGGACACGGGCAACGGTGTGAGTGGGGGCGGGAGCCGGTGTGGTGTCACTCTCAGTCACTCCGGACCCCGGACCCAGTCACAGCGGCCGAGTGGCAACATACGACCCACCATAAGAGATTAGACGGTGGGTCATAAAAAATAAGCAGGTAGGGGGAAAAAAAGTCGTCAGAGACGCAGTCGGAGCCCCGAACTCACCACTGTCGTCGATCCCACGGCCAGCTGGTGCCTCAGTGGCCCACAGGGAGGGCGCTGAGGTCGCGGATACCACTCACCTCTGTGCGCCAACTGGCCAGTGCGCAGTGGTGTGGGCCAACTTCGGCCTGGAATCTCAGTGAATCACGGAGAACTCAGTCAAGAACCTTATCCTAGTCACAACATATTCTCAGTGGGCATACCTGCAATTTACTAATTGCAATGTGTCAATTTTCAACGTGAATGTAGCTACGTAAGTTGACAGACCAAAATGAATTGCTACGGAGTGCACGAACTGTTTATAATTTCAGTTATGCTTGATCACTTTAAATTATTCTCGTATTACTTCGAGCTTGCACCCATACTTCTACGTTAATTTTGATCTTCATGTACAACAGAATTTATAAATGCTTAATAAACTCAGTAGCAAGGAGCACAAACCTGTACCATTGCTATAGATAATATTCAGTAAAGTGAACTGATGCTTTATCTGTCATCGACTGTAAGTAAAGATCCTAATGAAACTGACTTAAAATGTTTCTCGAAATCTACAAATCTCAAAGCAATTAGTAGTTCATAGTCATTGCCCCGATTTTGTTGAAATGGTCGACTTACACAGTCAGCTCGTTCCTTTGTTTCATTAATACACAATGGTTTTGTTTGTGTTGTTCATTATTAACAACCATTTCTGCTCAGTTATTACTTCCATTATGCTTTCATACAGACAGGAAAAATTCTGCCTTTAACAATTGAATTTATTTGTGTATATCTTGAGTATTGTATAATAAGAAGAAAATTATTTAATTATACATGTTTTAATATGAGAGTTATACTGCTTCTTGACAGCTCATTTGAATCTAGCTATTTCTATTTAGAAATACACACATCAAAATAAGTTTTGCATCACCTCGGTTCCGAGCGTTCCGGAACCTGTACAGAAAATTGGAATACAGCTCAACATAAACATCATTTCCGCCCTTTTTATTGCTCATGAAAACTATACATTGCATGCTGTAGCAGCATACAGCGAGACCTTCAGAGGTGGATGAGGTCCAGAATGCTGAACACACTGCTACCTGTAACACCCAGTAGCACGTCCTCTTGCTCTGATGCGTGCCTGTATCCGTCGTGGCATCCACAAATTCATCAACCCACTGATTGTCCCACTCCTCAACGGCGATTCGGCGTAGATTCCTCAGAGTTGTTGGTGGGTCACGTCGTCCATAAACAGCCCTTTTCAATCCATCACAGGCATTTTAGATAGGATTCATGTCTGGAGAACATGCTGGCCACTCTAGTCGAGCGATGTCGTTATCCTCAAGGAAGTCATTCACAAGATGTGCACGATGGGGTCGCGAATTGTCGTCCATGAAGACGAATGTCTCGCTGCTGATATGGTTGCACTGTCGGTCGGAGGATGGCATTCACGTATCGTACAGCCGTTATGGCGCCTTCCATGACCACCAGCGGCGTACGTCGCCCCCACATAATGCCACCCCAAAACAGCAGGGAACCTCCACCTTGCTGCACTAACTGGGCAGTGCGTCTAAGGCGTTCAGCTTGACCGGGTTGCCTCCAAACACGTCTCCGACGATTGTCTGGTTGAAGGCATATGCAACACTCATCGGTGAAGAGAACGTGATGCCAAACCTGAGCGGTCCATTCGGCATGTTTTTGGATCAATTTCTACCGCGCTGCATGGTGTCGTGGTTGCAAATATGGACCTCGCCATGGACGTCTGTGGCTGCACGAAAAGCATTATTCAACATGTTGGCATTGCTGTCAGGGTTCCTCCTAGCCTTAATCCGTTGGTAGCGGTAGTAGCAGTAGCAGCACGTGGGCGGGCTGAGCGAGGCATGTCATCGACAGTTGCTGTCTCTTTGTATCTTCTCCATGTTCGAACAGCATTGCTTTGTTTCACTCCAAGGCGCCTGGACACTTCCCTCGTTGAGACCCTTCCCGGCACAAAGTAACAATGCGGAACCGATCGTACAGCGGTATTGACCGTCTAGGCTTGACTGAACTACAGACAACACGAGTCGGGTACCTCCTTCCTGGTGGAATGACTGTGTAAGCGTACTTTTATATCGCTGGCTTAGTTGTGGAGTATCTTTGCGGGCAGCCGCGTCTGTAGTGCGTCCAGTGCAGGACACGGTACTGTTATGTTGTGTAGTGTGTAGCTCTCCATGTAAGAAGCATTGTTAGTATTCAGGTTAAAGTGTTGCTACAATCGTTGTTACAGTAAAGTGATGAAATATGGAAGTGATTCAGAGGAAAGTGTGTCGAGAAGTAATGAAAAAATGAATAACGTATTTATGTATCACCTCGTTGCGTGTCCCACAACCGCGGGATTACTAGGTACGTGGTGTGGACAGGGCGCACGGTCAAGAAAAGCAGGAACACTAACAGTTTAGGGTCCCCCACCCCCATTAGCACTCCCGGGGGTGTTACAACTGGAACTGATAGGCTGTTGGACCCGGTCCCTCTAATAGGCGTTGCTCACTCATGGGCGCTTACATCATTGGGCGGGTTTAGTGACATCTCTGAACAGTCAAAAGGACTGTGTCTGTGATACAATATCCACAGTCAATACCTCTCTACAGGAATTCTGGGAACCGGGGTGATGCAAAACTTTTTTGGTGTGTGTATATGGCTGTGATTGTTACTTTCATTTTGTGTCTTGATCATACATCGATTTGTTGTACATGTATACATGTGCTAAATGCACATAGCAGAGGTTTCTTGCAGTTGGTATGTCACATTTAAACATTGCTTTTCATATAACCTGTACTACAACACACTGCACATATTATTTGTCAGAATTTTTGGGGCTGAGTGAGGGATCGTGGGGTCTGTAGTGGGTGAGATTGGTGTGTGGTGTTGGGGTGCAGATGAAGGGAGGGTGGCTGGTAGGGCACTGGTTGTGTGTGTCTTTTTCTATGGTAAACTGTGAATTAGTTTGAATATTGTTCTTGTATTACTGCTCTTTTGCCCACTGAGCATCTTTTTCATTTTTATTTATGTAAAGTATTCTTACTGTAGAGAGACGATTCTCTTTCTTTTGTTCCGGTATAAGACTGACGTATCTGTTTTGCTCCAAGTTCTTGGCTATTTTTTTTTTTACATTAAATTTTCAGCTATATCGAGTTGGTACATTCAGACTTCAGTGACCTTCTATGTTCTTTGTACCTGCAATTAAACATTTCTTGCAGTGATGCCAATATATTTAGAGTTGGAGGTATTAAATGTTAACTCATATATAGCTCAACTGACGTTTTTATATTTCTCTTCTGTCACAGTTTTTTGTTTCTTTTGTACTGTGGTATTTGTTTTATGCTGTGTGAATTTAGTACAAACAGAAAGATAAATGGACGCATGAACACAGCATAAAATGAGTGCAAGTAAAAAACACAAGTGACCTTCTTAGAGACCTCATATCCAAATTTGTATACTTAAATATTTTTCTGTGTATTATCAACCACTGAAGGAAAGAAGGATTATTAGAAAAATAATGGGTGCAATGAAAACTGCAGATGGTTGGAAAATAAGAAGTAATGAGGAGATCTACAAAAATATAGAGAAAATATTTGAAGTAATGGCCAAACGAAGATTAACCTTTCTTTGGACATTTCTACCGAATGGATGGAAACAGACTAACAAAACAAATACTCCTATATTTCTGGAAGAAGAAATCGACAATAGCATGGATTACAGAAGTAAGAAAAGATCTTAAAAGAAACAACATCAAAGAATCAGAAATAGCAGAAAGAAACCGTTTTAAAAAGAAAATACTGAATTTGGAAGGCTTTCAAAGCAGAAGAAATAAAAAATCGGGAACAACATGGACAGAAGAAAGGAAGATACTTCATGGGGAGAAAATGAGGGAATACTGGAAAAATAGGAAACAACGACAAAGGAAGAAGGGGAAGTGAAGTTGTTAACATGTAAGACTGTTGCCGCTTATGGATTAGGATGGTCGTTTTAGAGCTGCATGAGGGCAGGAACTACCTTGGCATTCGCCTGGAGTGATTCAGGGAAACCAGTGACAATGCAGAACACGATGACGACCGTCGAGGTATACGAAGCTCGCCCTCGGAGTTGCTAATAGTCTGAGAGGCTGCCCTACACCACCCAGAGTAATGAGCAGCAACGTACTCACGTTGGAGTAGTAGTGGGGGTCGATGGAGACGGAGGAGAGCAGCAGCACGCCGGCCAGGTAGACGCAGACGAGCGACACCACGGCGCACAGCCGGCCGCGCCGCAGGCGCAGCTTCTGCAGGGGGCCGCCGCCCCCGCCGCCGCCCCCGCCGCCGCCGCCGCCGCCGCAGGTGCCGCCATACCGGCCGACCGCCTGCGGGCAGGAGGCGCCAATTAGCACGAGGCTGCCACACTCACAAAGGCGACGGAGGATCTCGCTGCAAAATTAGAAGGTTTACCAATATTCGGCGCGACAAGTATAACGAAAATGTTTTTAGTTTTGTTTATAAATAAATCTTGTGCTAGTAGTCACGATTTTTTCTTTATTTCACTTTTCGCACGACGCGTTTCGGGAAAGGATTCCCATTTTCAACAGAGGTTTTTTTTTTTTAAGCCATTTCTATTGATGTTATCAATGTATGAGAGTCTGCTTTATTTCGTTGACTTTTACTGCAATATATAAGAAACGCGCGATTTTTTACTTGGGTATAGATTCTTTTGGTGAAGTTAGTGGCGAAATTTAGAAGAATTTGTACTTACAGTTTTCTAATGGCCACTAGCTTCACCAAAAGAATCGATACACGACTAAAAAATCGCGAGTTTCTTATATATTGCACTAAAAGTCAACGAAATGAAGCAGACTCTCATGCATTGATAACATCAATAGAATGATGTGTGGTGTCACCGCCAGACACCACACTTGCTAGGTGGTAGCTTAAATCGGCCGCGGTCCATTAGTACATGTCGGACCCGTGTGTCGCCACTGTCAGTACTTGCAGACCTAGCGCCACCACATGGCAGGTCTAGAAAGACGGACTAGCTAGCACTTGGCCCAATTGTACTACGACTTTGCTAGCGACTACACTGACGAAGCCTTGCTCTCAGTTGCCGAGAGACAGTTAGAATAGCCTTCAGCTAAGTCCATGGCTACGACCTAGCAAGGTGCCATTAGCCTTACAGTGATTGTAATTAACCGTATCTGGAGATAGTCTCACTTGTATCGTCAAGAGCGATGTACCACAAGGATGAATTAAAGTTAAGTATTCAAGGAGCTGCATACTTTTCTTATAGCATTAATTAAGTATCCTGTTCCAGAACTCACGCCAGCCGGCGTGTGTGTACGCGTGCCTTTCGGCTACCTCAGAGTGGCTTGGCAGTTTTGCTACGCCACAACATGATGAATAACTGAAACCCTCAGCTTCCGCCAGGTGTTGTTGATATACCTCGATGGGGACAGCTGAAAATGTGTGCCCCGACCAGGACTGGAACCCGGGATCTCCTGTTTACATGGCAGACGCTGTATCCATCTGAGCCACCGAGGACACAGGTGAATAGCGCGGCTGCAGGGACTTATCCCTTGCACGCCTCCCGTGAGACTCACATTGCCAACTGTCCACAATTCTACATATGTAACGTACCTTATAGACATTTGACCATTGGCACCATTGTTCCGAATGGTAAATGTCAAAACCTTTCTCGAAACTTCGATTTGTAGCGCCAGTGGAACATAACCTGAACTATCCATAAAAAGAAAAGTAACAAAAACCTATATTAGCCAATTATATTTTTTTGCTAGTGTAGTAGATGATGCATTTTCTTGTTCTCTTCTGAAATGCCGCTTGGTGAGGTGAAGTATTTATGAAAGTAAATCTAAAAAGGTTTCTTGACACCAATAACATAGCGTGAAACAGGCCTAAAACCGAAATGCCAATATGTTTACTTATCTGATAAATACTATAGACAATTTAGAAATGGAAATAACATTGTAATATTTGAGGGCGCCTTGTGTCTTTTACCAAATGGAGTTCAAATATAGAACATTAGTCATCACGAAGAGGAGTACAGAGAATAAGTTGGCTGCGTCTGGGATACATACTGATTTGCGTTATGTTTTAATCGCCAGTAAACTACTGTTCTGTGACTGAGAGCTGTGAATGTGTGTGTGTGCGCGCTGGCTCAGAAGCTCCCTGTCTGGTTAGCCACAGCACAGCGGTCTGGCCTAAGATGGTGGAGGGCACAGCCGTTGGGCACGATGACGTCATCCCGCCGCCTCTGCCTCAGCCGCCGCCAAGGCCGGGACTAACCGACGGTTCAGGTTCGAATTTTGGCCAGAATCCCCATTGCAATGCTACTCACAAAATTAGACGTTGCGTTTTATGTAAAATTACGGTGGGAGGGGAAGAAAGGAAAGGGAAGGGAAGAAGTTATTCGTGTCAATGGCATCAGAACTTGAGGAATCAACGGCGACGAGGGAAAATGTGTGCCAGACTGACATTCTAAACGGGGACCTCCTGCTCACCAGGCAGCTGCGTTTGCCACTGCGCCATCCGGACACACAGTGTTTCGTCACAGCTGCACGGACTATCCCAGCACGCGTCTCAGCCGACCCACAGTCCCGCCTGGCGCCATGTGTACACAGTCCCCGGCCGTGGCCTCCGTTGAGACTGTCGCAGGATGTCGAATGTGGTTGCGCGTCTGCACTAAAGATGGTGGAATCATTGCCCATCGAGGCGAATCAGTTATACGAATTCGTGGTACCTCTTCTTTCAGACATATCCGAAAAAACAGACCCCACGCATTCATATAATCAAACATTGGGCGGCACTTCCTTTTCACAACACTCCTCGCACATTGTCTTTTAGTACATATTTATTCATACGCAATCTTGTAAAAATCCAGGTTTTTGTTGTATACAGGGTGTTACAAAAAGGTACGGCCATACGTTCAGGAAACATTCCTCACACACAAAGAAAGAAAATATGTTATGTGGACATGTGTCCGGAAACGCTTACTTTCCATGTTAGAGCTCATTTTATTACTTCTCTTCAAATCGCGTTAATCATGGAATGGAAACACACAGCAACAGAACGTACCAGCGTGGCTTCAAACACTTTGTTACAGGAAATGTTCAAAACGTCCTCCGTTAGCGAGGATACATGCATCCACCCTCCGTCGCAGGCAATCCCTGATGCGCTGATGCAGCCCTGGAGAATGGCGTATTGTATCACAGCCGTCCACAATACGAGCACGAAGAGTCTATACATTTGGTACCGGGGTTCCGTAGACAAGAGCTTTCAAATGCCCCCATAAATGAAAGTCAAGAGGGTTGAGGTCAGGAGAGCGTGGAGGCCACGGAATTGGTCCGCCTCTACCAATCCCATCGGTCACCGAATCTGTTGTTGAGAAGCGTACGAATACTTCGACTGAAATGTGCAGGAGCTCCATCGTGCATGAACCATATGTTGTGTCGTACTTGAAAGGCGCATGTTCTAGCAGCACAGGTAGAGTATCCCGTATGAAATCATGATAACGTGCTCCATTGGGCGTAGGTGGAAGCGTAGGTGACGAAACTAAAATGAGCTCTAACATGGAAAGTAAGCGTTTCCGGACACATGTCCACATAATATCTTTTCTTTATTTGTGTGTGAGGAATGTTTCCTGAAAGTTTGGCCGTACCTTTTTGTAACACCCTGTATAAAACACTGGTCGCCTTAATTCGGATTGTTCATTTTTTCCCCCTAAAAACGTAATGTCGCCCATTTGCACACTATGGTTCGTCTATTCTGGCGCTACATGAAATCTAAACGCCACAGACAGAACAAATTTTCTCCTGAGTTTCCTTTATCGCTTTGAACCACGCTTCAGTGTGACAAAAACCGCGAGTATTAGTATTTCCTTGTACTGTTCACGTTATCCCAGAAATTTTGCGTAGCAACACATTTACCCATATCGTGAATGAAATACTTACTGTGAGGCCTTACGCTTCTTTTTATTTCAGGCAAATACTGCTCCGCCACTCTTCTCCCCTTCCTGTT
Source organism: Schistocerca cancellata (assembly GCF_023864275.1). Classification (NCBI taxonomy): domain Eukaryota; kingdom Metazoa; phylum Arthropoda; class Insecta; order Orthoptera; family Acrididae; genus Schistocerca; species Schistocerca cancellata. The sequence continues at coordinate 5,363,082 of NC_064634.1, forward strand.
CCTCCTTACGTAATTCACTCACCACAGAATGACTCAACTCTTCCTTTCGCTATCACGTTGCGTATGTAGCCTTCCCTGACGGCGCGGTCACTCCCGTCTCCTCCTTATCGCCAATAAAAGTGACGACGTCAGCAGTAAGGTGTCCGTGCGCCTACCGAGCCGCGAGGCACACCACTCTGCTCCGCCACTCCGTTCTCCCTGCTGCGTGACTGAGTCACCAGCGCTGCGTCCGGGCCTAATCTGTGTGTGTGTGTGTGTGTGTGTGTCACAATGGGACACAGCTATGATAGGCATTCTTGTGAATTTGGCCGAGGTTGAGGGAGTGACTGGCCACTCGCGTACATGTCTACTCCGCAGGTCACCTTAAGGGGCTCCAGAACGCCCTACACTTGCAATGTTAAAATAACGCTTATAAATTACATATTTCCTCACAAAGTATTTGAGGTAGGAAGTTGAACATTTTACAGATTATTTATTGGAATATGGGCTAGAACTTAACACAGGGATTTTACAAAATTTTAGTTCAGTTATTAAAGAAGATTTTTTTTCAATTGTAATGAAAATTCACAACATTTTTTTGCAGTTTTTTATTTATATATTCAAAAATATACAGTTTTTTGGAAAAAGGCTGTGTTAAATTATGCAGAAGGTACTGTGTAACATTTACTGAAAGTTTGAAACAAATATGTTTGGAAGATCCTTAGAAAACATGTAATTAGTATGAGAAAATAAAAGTTTTGGGAATCGAGCGACAAAGATTGGATTAACTTTTTAGTGCATTCCAGGTCCATAGGATGGATTATCTTCATCCTCTGCAAACTCCTCCTCCAGCTTCCTCTTGTTCCTCCTCCTGTTTACTCTTGCTTGTATTTCTAGACTCTTTACAGCCCTGTCTGCAGCCCGAAGGTGTTCCTTGTCTAAAGCAAGCATCGCTCGTACCATGTCAGAACCTATCTTCATTTCCATATTTCTAAATACCTTTGGCTTTCCAACATTTCTCCTTTTCTTAAAAGCCTTCAGAGGATTTCTAATAACTTTACTTTTACTCATTATTATACTTCAACAAAACAGAGACTCAAGAAACAGAATTAATTACGAACATTTTCGAGATAACGACAGAGTAAATAAACATGAAACAATCGACAATCACACCAGCGATATATATTGAACCATCACAGTTTAGCCACAACACATACTTTATCTCACATCACTAAAATGTACCTGATGAACACGGACGTTAGTAATAACACCATTTGACAGCAGTTTAACATCGCCACAGTGGGTCACGCCCATGTAGAACACATTTCAAAAGATATCTAAAAATAGTTGTAGTCTTCGGAATTCAATAAATTATATATCTATTAAAAGGCAATAGTCTGCAGATTCAGAAAACGCAAAAAAGTAAAAATTGAACTTTTCATGATTTTGAGCCTTTCCGGAGCCCCTTAAGGTGTGTGCCTCAGGGTGTTTATGTTAACATAATCATTTCCCCCATTTCCTGTTCGAGTTCAGAAAAGTGTTTGCGTTGCACGAATATAGTTCAAATGGCTCTGAGCACTATGGGACTTAACTTCTGAGGTCATCAGTCCCCTAGAACTTAGAACTACTTAAACCTTGTAAGAGGTATGTGCTGCCTGCGATATGTAAGCTATAAGAGAATCTGAGACCAAAGAGCAGTGTTGACTGCAGTACGAACTGTGTAGCAGTAGCAGTTATGTTGTTGCTAGCGAGCAGTCGCATGTCTGCGCTTGTCAGTCCCGTCTGGTGTATCATGTTGGCTGGGCCGGTCGCGGTGCAGCGTGCCGGAGCCTGAGTATTATTGTATAAGGTAAAAATGCAGCCTCGCCCATATCTAGTAACATTATGTATACTCACATGTAAATCTTCTAAAAATGTCCTAATAATAATCTTTGTCTAATTTCTAACAATCATTCATTTCAATTTAAAGAATTTAATATTTTTTTTAATGCATGATCATTCCGATTGTTGCAAAAGAAAAATCATTTGCTTCCTTTCATACATTACAAATGTATAGGCCAGCATTGCGCAGAGCTGTGCCGGAAAAGAGCTATTGTAAGAGCAGATAGTTGCCGACTTTATCGAGGTGAGAATTTTTGCTTTTTATTCAGATTGATCTTACAGGGCCATGACGCAGCACTGCTGTCGTCCAAATTTTACCAGGTTACTGAATTTATTTTTTATTACGAGGTTTAGGAATTTTTCTGTTTCGAGCTTATATTAAATGAGAAAAGAATTTTGTGGGTACATTAAATGGGAACCAATTTTGTTCAGAGGTTATACAAAAACTACAATCATATTATTATTATTATTAATTAAGTTTTTTTGTGAGGTTACACAAAAATTAGAATCATTAACCAAATAATATTTAATTATTTCGTATGGGGAGGTTACACTAAATAAGAATCACAATAATTATTCATTAATTTTTCTGTGGGGAGGTTACACTCTAAGTAATCTAAGGACATCACACACATCCATGCCCGAGGCAGGATTCGAACCTGCGACCGTAGCGGTCACGGGCTTCCAGACTGAAGCGCCTAGAACCGTACGGCCACACCGGCCGTATCCGAAACCCCTCGTATTAGCCGTAATTTCTGTGATTTTCCCGTGATGGTCACTTCGCTCTCATACGTGGCAGGAAGCCGGCAAGCCGCAAGCTCGTAAGTCCAACAGTAAACGGCTAAGTGCTTCACTAGGACTTACTTTCAACGTCTGCCACTGACATTAGACGGCCATCTCCATTATGACGTCACTGTTAATAAACCAACCCCTAATGAGATACACCGCTCTACTTCGCATCTTCTCTCTCTCTCTCAGCTACAACCGTACTGACCAAGGATCAGAGACTGACGGCTAATGCGTACTTAACGAATGGTCAAACAGTGTTTTCTGCAAGCCACTTCTCTGTTTGATGAAGTGCATTTATTCAGATTCTTCCAGTGATTCTCAGCTCGGTTTCTGCCTTCCCTACAACTATATTCATATGACTTGTTTCGCTTTACTGTTCCTCTTTCAGTCAGTCTTGACAGATAGTCTTCAATAATACGCGGTTGTTATTGCTTCTAGTTATGCATCGCCAGTCGAAAAATAACTCTTTCGTTTATTTATGCGCAAAACGTTACATTTGGGGCGAAGGACGACTGTCGAGCATACACACCCACGACTGATTTAGACACTTCACTGACGGTCACAAGGGGGCAACTCAATTTTGTGACCCTACCCTTGTTATTGGTATCACCAAAGTTCAGCGGATCACAGACACTGTGAAGAGAGAGAGTGCACTATACTATAGCGAACTCAGAATTTCTGTGTGCATCACTGATAAAATCGGGACCAAACATATATTGTTCCGAGAAAGTTATCTACTGTTCGCATTCCATGATAAGTACTCAAGCCATACACTTCTACAGGGTGGTCCATTCATCGTGGCCAGGCCAAATATCTCGTCAAACGAAAAAACTACAAAGAACGAAACTTGTCTAGCTTGAAGGCGGAATCCAGATGCCGCTGTGGTTGGCCCGCTAGATGGCGCTGCCATAGGTCAAACGGATATCAACTGCGTTTTTAAAAATAGGAACCCCCATTTTTTATTACATATTCGTATAGTACGTAAATAAATATGAATGTACTAGTTGGACCACTTTTTTCGCTTTGTGATAGATGGCGCTGTAATAGTCACGAACATATGGCTCACAATTTTAGACGAACAGTTGGTAACAGGTAGGTTTTTTAAATTAAAATAGAGAACGTAGGTACGTTTGAACATTTTATTTCGGTTGTTCCAATGTGATACATGTACCATTGTGAACTTATCATTTCTGAGAACGCTTGCTGTTACAGCGTGATTACCTGTAATACCACATTACTGCAATAAATGCTCAAAATTATGTCAGCCAACCTGAATGCATTTGGCAATACATGTAACGACATTCCTCTCCACAGCGAGTAGTTTGCCTTCCGTAATGTTCGCACATGCATTGACAATACGCTGACGCATGTTGTCAGGCGTTGTCGGTGAACTACGATAGCAAATATCCTTCAACTGTGGCCGAGCGGTTCTAGGCGCTTCAGTCTGGAACCGCGCGAACGCTACGGTCGCAGGTTCGAATACTGCCTCGGGCATGGATGTGTCTGATGTCCTTAGGTTAGTTAGGTTTAAGTAGTTCTAAGTTCTAGGGGACTGATGACCTAAGATGTTAAGTCCCATAGTGCTCAGAGCCATTTGAACCATTTGATCCGTCAACTTTCCCCACAGAAAGAAATCCGGGGACGTCAGATCCGGTGAACGTGAGGGCCATGGCATGGTTCTTCGACGACCAATCCACCTGCCATGAAATATGCTATTCAATACCGCTTCAACCGCACGCGAGTTATATGCCGGACATCCATGGTGTTGGAAGTACATCGCCATTCTGTCATCCAGTGAAACATCTTGTAATAACATCGGTTGAACATTAGGTAGGAAATGAACATACATTGCAGCTTTTAGATTCTCATCGATAAAATGGGGGCCAATTATCGTTCCTCCCATAATGCGGCACCATACATTAACCCGGCAAGGTCGCTGATGTTCCACTTGTCGCAGCCATCGTGGATTTTCCGTTGCCCTATAGTGCATATAACGCCAGTTTACGTTACCGCTGTTGGTGAATGACACTTCGTCGCTAAATAGAACGCGTGCAAAAAATCTGTCATCGTCCCGTAATTTCTCTTGTGTCCAGCGACAGAACTGTACACGACGTTCAAAGTCGTCGCCATGCAATTGCTGGTGCATAGAAATATGGTAAGGGTGCAATCGATGGTGATGTATCATTCTCAACACCCACGTTTTTAAGATTCCCTATTCTCGCGCAATTTGTCTGCTACTGATGTGCGGATTAGCCACGACAGCAGCTAAAACGCCTACTTGGGCATCATCATTTGTTGCAGCTCGTGGTTGACGTTTCACATGATGATGAACACTTCCTGTTTGCTTAAATAACGTAACTATCCGGCGAACGGTCCGGACACTTGGATGATGTCGCCCAGGATACCGAGCAGCATACATAGTACACGCCCGTTGGGCATTTTGATCACAACAGCCATACATCAACACGATATCGACCTTTTCCGCAATTGGCAAACGGTCCATTTTAACACGGGTAATGTATCGCGAAGCAAATACTGTCCGCACTGGCGGAATGTTACGTGAAACCACGTACTTATACGTTTGTGACTATTGCAGTGCCATCTATCACAAAGCGAAAAAAGTGGTCCAACTAAAACATTCATATTTCTTTACGTACTACATGATTATGTAGTAAAAAATGGGGGTTTCTATTTTTAAAAAAAACGCAGTTGATATCCGTTTGACCTACGGCAGCGCCATCTAGAGGGCCAACCTTAGCGCCATCTGGTTTCCTCGTTCAAGCTAGAGGTGTTTCGTTCTTTGTAGTTTTTTCGTTTGATGCTTATTTCGTGAGATATTTGGCCCGGTCACTATCAATGGACCACCCTGTATATTGGTTCTGAACAGATTTCAAGTAAGAGGTCATGTCCCATAGCGTTGAACTGTCAATTGTGAAGAAAAACTGATGCTTTTTTAAACAGTTCAGTGGTGTCGATGATACAACACCGTAGAGCGGCTCACTAACAGTTCTCTCGCAGCTCAGTCACAGCTCTGTGCTGGACCTGCTGCGACGCTCTGCGTACCACTGGTGACCTGCGTCACCGCCGCCGGGACTACGGCAGTCTGGCCTTCTGTAGCTGCCAGACAAACAAATTATTCCAAGTTCAAGAACTCTTATTTATTGTAACTCACAAAATATATTTGAATGAACTCTGGTACACAAGTGTTCGATACAAAGGAAGTCTTACAAGGGGAGGCCGCCAGTTGTGAAATTCAGATTCGATTCATACTGCGCATAATAAAAGCTCATGACCAGAGGTGTAATGTGGCAAAGCACCAGGATGCACTTCTCAGCCGTTGTCGAGAAAATCGACAGTTAAAAGAAACCGTTGCGGTGAAATATTGAAATATTCTCTACGATTTATGATATCCTACAGCCTTGTGGCGCAGCGGTAAGCGCTCGCGTTCGTAATCCGAAGGTCGGCGGATCGAATCTCGCGCCATGCAACCTTTCTTTTTTTTTAGTATTTGTTTTTTGTAATTCAAGTCTCTACTCTAATTCGAACGTTTGACTTACACTATACGTATTCGTTTCGGAATATCGTTTCTACGTCTTCCGTTAACTACTCGTGTAAAGATTATGAAGACAATTAATAACATTTGTGAAATACAACTTTGTTTGCGGAAAACATAATCATGTTCGAAGTCGCCAGTTTTTCCACGACAAACGACTTTCAACAACTTATTATATGCATAATTGTTGCAACTGATTGCCGGGAATTGTATATATATATATATATATATATATATATATATATATATATATATATATATATATTTGAATTACAAAAAAAAAAAAAGGTTGCATGGCGCGAGATTCGATCCGCCGACCTTCGGATTACGAACGCGAGCGCTTACCGCTGCGCCACAAGGCTGTAGGATATCATAAATCGTAGAGAATATTTCAATATTTCACCGCAACGGTTTCTTTTAACTGTCGATTTTCTCGACAACGGCTGAGAAGTGCATCCTGGTGCTTTGCCACATTACACCTCTGGTCATGAGCTTTTATTATGCGCAGTATGAATCGAATCTGAACTTCACAATTGGCGACCTCCCCTTGTTAGTCCGTGAGAAGTTGTCACTTTATGTTCGTGATAGCGTTAATACTCAGTTCGATCTCGCAACAGTGTTTCGGACTTCAGTCTTTGCCTTGGGTGTTAATTAAGTCTGGTGCAGAATTGTACGGTTTCTAGTTTATATTTGGTGTTCAAGGAAAGTGACGTCAGTTTTATATTTATATTGAATGTCTCATACCGCATATTTGTACGCTACACACTTTTCAAACAGTAGTTTTCGATAGGCGAAATGTTACGGCAGAGATGTTCTGAGTTTCTGATAGCATTATTGTGGCAATAAGGGTTCTTAGTTAAGCTAATGAGGGATTCGAGTGTTGGCTGCGCTAGTGAGGGAATGGAAATGGCTTGCGGAACACTGTCGATGTAAAGGGTCGCTGCATTACTTGTTTGGGCGTCATTCTCATGTGTTTCAAAAGAAAAAAAAAGATTCAAATAGCTCTGAGCACTATAGGACATAACATCTGAGGTCATCAGTCCCCTAGAACTTAGAACTACTTAAACCTAACTAACCTAAGGACAACACACACATCCATGCTGTACGACCGTAGCGGTCGGGTGGTTCCAGACTGAAGCGCCTAGAACCGCTCGGTCACAGCGACCGGCTGTTTTTCAAAGACAGAAAGTTTTATTGAAATTTTTCATTATTTGTTTGGGTGATTTAGTTCATTGTTCAGACGAGGATAAGTAAATGACTTGCACTCAGAGGCTATAGATTTTTACCACTCCTTTACAATTTCTAGTAATAAATTTAATGGCAGACAAATATTTCTTATACAATACAATTCTTGTAATGACGACTGCAATGGTCACACAATGACTTTCAGTGTTTTAAAGATCAGTCATTGTAATTCATTTACAATGTCAAATTCCACGATCGTCTGCGCACGGAAGAATTTCAGTTTCTGATTACGTGTGTCGCAACGTTGCACGGAGCGGAAAACAGCTGCACAGAGTACAAGGAAAGCATGATCTGTTTAGGATAGCTGCGCGTCCTTGCAGTTCGTTGCCCAAGTCTCTCCCTCCTGTTTAGCTACTAGGTTGCTGCTGAGCTGTGTATCTTAGGCCAATCATTTCGAGCAGTGCCTAGTTTCCGTTGCCACGCGTAAGGCAGATGAAAAAATTTTTAAGGCCTGTTACATTACAGTCAAGAGAATAAGATCATTTACAGGTAGCCTTATTTTTCAAAGTTCATTATCGGGGTCAGTCTTGGTAAAGTTTATTTCAGATTTGATTACAGATTTGATTACTAGGCAGTTATTCTCACGGTGTAGCGTTACATTCGTCTCTGTGTCATTCAGAATTGTGATTTTATTCAGCCGGACTGCGTACCTAAATTGTCACAGCATTTTCGTAGAAACATTTTGAGTATTTATTCTTTCAAAACTGGTCAGTAGTGTAATAGAGCATTTTTTGCCGTTAGCTTCGTGTGTTGGAATTGTGAAGTCACACATTGTAGCACTGCTCACTGTACTAAATCTACATCTACATCTACATCTACGTCATTACTCCGCTATTCACAATAAAGTGCCTAGCAGAGGGTTCAGCTGTCTCTCTACCGATCCACTCTCGAACGGCGCGTGGAAAAACGAGCACTTGAATTTTTCTGTGCGAGCCCTGACTTCTCTTATTTTATCGTGATGATCATTTCTCCCTATGTAGGTGGGTGTCAACAGAATATTTTTGCAATCGGAGGAGAGAACTGGTGATTGAAATTTCATGAGAAGATCCCATCGCACCGCCCTTCTTTGTACTTTTTCGATGGCAGCCGTTAGTTCCACCTGATGCGGATCCCACATGGCACAGCAATACTCCAGAATAGGACGGACAAGTGTAGTATAAGCAGTATCTTTAGTAGATCTGTTGCACCTTCTAAATGTTCTGCCAATGAATCGCAGTCTTTGGTTTGCTCTACCCACAACGTTATCTATGTGATCGTTCCAGTTTAGGTTATTAGTAATTGTAATCCCAAAGTATTTAATTGAAAATACAACCTTCAGATTTGTGTGACTTATCGCGTAATCGGAAGTTAACTGATTTCTGTTAGTACTCATCTGAATAACTTCATACTTTTCTTTATTCAGGGTCAATTGCCACTTTTCGCACCATACAGATATCTTATCTAAATCATTTTGCAATTCGTTTTGATCGTCTGATGACTTTACAAGACGGTAAATGACAGCATCATCTGCAAACAATCTAAGACGGCTACTCAGATTGTCTCCTATGTCGTTAATATGGATCAGGAACAATAGAGGGCCTATAGCACTTCCTTGGGGAACGCCGGATATTACTTCTGTTTTACTCGATGACTTTCCGTCTACTACTGCGAACTGTGACCTTTCCGACAGGAAATCACGAATCCAGTCGCACAACTGAGGCGATATCCCTTAGGCACACAGTTTGGTTAGAAGACGCTTGTGAGTAACGGTGTCAAAAGCCTTCTGGAAATCTAAAAATATGGAATCAATTTGACATCCCCTGTCGATAGCACTTATTACTTCATGAGTATAAAGAGCTAATTGCGTTTCACAAGAACGATATTTTCTGAAACTGTGCTGACTGTGTGTTAATAAATCGTTTTGTTCGAGGTACTTCATAATGTTCGAACACAATATATGTTCCAAAACCCCTGCTGCACATCACTGTTTCAAGGGATAGCTTGTTTAGTTTAGAGTTCAGGTTTTCTAATTACTTTGGCAAAGTTAATAAATAGTACAGTTAAATAATTTCAGTTTTGACGATTCATTTATCAGTTACCTTTTCTATAATTACACCACTCGTATTATTCATGACAACAAGACGGATACTCGACTTGGAAAGAACAGCAGTTCAGTTTCAAATACGTATTTTTATTTAGAATATTTACAAGGTTCGACATTTTCAGCACGAGAAGAAGGAAAACTCTTTAGCGAACATCCAGGGAGGGCGCCAGGACAAACGAAAACTTCTTAATAAAATCAGCGGTCAGTTTCTCCACCTACAGAAGTGCCACGTTGGCACGGAGAATACACATAAAATATAGAAACTCCAAAAATAGCCATAAACTTCTTCGACGTAGTTTTCTTCTTATTGCACTTAATAAAGACAACTACAGTCACTCTTTTCTCAAAAGAATCACCTCGACCACTTTCAGTCTGCGTTACAAAGGAGAGCGTATCAACAACGTTCCTGAGTGGCTTGAGAACAAGTCACTTTGAGTGACTCTAATGTTGCACCATACTGCAGTCAGAATACGGCGTCTATGTTCCGCAAAACTATTTATTTTTCATGTGATGTCTTTCGAATAAAGGGCTGACAAAGAATAACTGATTCATTTATTATTTGACGAAATCACTTTCCCGTAACGGTCCGCCCATAACGGCTTCTCTAAGTCGTTGGGAGAGCGGCGGCCACGCCCCCCACTGTCGCGGTGGCCCTCGACACGCCGACATCGACGGCCAGAGGGACGAAGCCCTGCCCGTGCGAGCGACGCTCCGAGTGGCCGCGCGGATAGAGGCGCCATGTCACGGATTGCACGACCCCTCCCCCCCCCCCCCGGAGATTCGAGTCCTCCCTCGGTCAGGGGTGTGTGCACTTGTGTGTGTGTGTGGTGTGTGTTGTTCTTAGCATAAGTTTGTTTAAGTAGTGTGTAAGTGTACGGATCGATGACCTCAGCAGTAACGTAAGTAAAAGCCCCGTACTCACAGCTAACCGCATAAACTCAAATGCAAACGCAAACACAAATTACAAGTACCTTATCCCATTAAACCATGCTGTAAACCAAATTACACATTAAGCGTGCTGCAACACTGAATTGCTGTGCCAACATTTTGGGACACCAGAACTTCCAGTGGTAAGTAGTCTCCAGAGGCTAAAAGGCCGGATCTGTGATGGAGCACTACGGCTCTGGTGGTCCTAATAAGAAGTCTGTTTACTCACACAGCGTGTTCATGCGTAGCATCTTTCAGTGGTCTACTGGGCATGCTGGTACCTTCCAACTCGATCCAACCGCCTGTGCAGTGCTCGGACACCGCGTGGATTGCTGCACTGGGCTGCCATTGTCAGAGATGACGAGTGTCGCCAGTTGGGTCTCCTGGTCGGACGTTGTCATCCTAGTGTCTGGTCGTGGTGCGTGGTGGGTGTCGCAAAGTATCTGCGTGGGTGACACAGACACCCAGGCTTGCGCAATTCGCGGCTTCGCCTGTACGGCATGCAACCCGGAATACAAAAGTGACGGGAGGGATCTGTGTCCGGTAGGGGTAGCCGCACGGCACAAGAGAATGAGTCTACATCTACGTCTATATCCACACAGTTACTGTGCAGTTCACAATTAAATGCGTGACAGAGGTTTCATCGAACTACCATCTAACTATTTCTGTGCCATCTCACTCTCGAACAGTGTGTTGGGCAAACGAACACTAAATTTGATTTCTCGCATTTTGTGATGATGATCATTTTTTCTTACGTAGATCGTCGTCAAGAAAATATTTTCGCAGCTGCACATGAGGACTATAATTTCATGAGAATATCCTGCCGTAATGAAAAACACTTTTTCTTTGAATGACTGCCGTTTCAGTTCTCGTACCATATCTGTGGCACTCTCTCCTCTATTTCGCGATCGGACAAAACGAGCTGCCCTTCTTCTAACGTTTTGGATGGCGTCTGTCAATCCTATCTGATGCGGGTCCCACAGATCGGAGCAATACTCCAGAATAGGACGAACTAGCGTAGTGTGTGCAGTGTCTTTAGTAGGAGCCTTGGATCTTGTAAGTTTTCTGCCAAGAAAACGCAGTAGTCGGTTTGCTTCCCGTCAACGTTGTCTGTGTGATCGCTCCAATTTAAGTTGTTCCTAACCGTAATTCCTAGCCATTTCGCCGAATTCACAGCTTTTAGATTTGTGTGATATATAGTATAACGGAAAGTTAACGGATTGGATTTAGTATACATGTGGATGAGCTCACACTTTTGATTGCTTAAAGCCAGTTGCCACTTTTTGCGCCCGCCGGAGTGGCCGAGCGGTTCTAGGCGCTACATTCTGGAGCCGCGCGACTGCTACGGTCGCAGGTTCGAATCCTGCCTCGGGCATGGATGTGTCTGATGTCCTTAGGTTAGTTAGGTTTAAGTAGTTCTAAGATTTAGGGGACTGATGGCCTCAGAAGGTAAGTCCCATAGTGCTCAGAGCCATTTGAACCAATTTTAACCACTTCTTGCGCCATACATATATCTTGTCTAAATGGTTTTGCAGACGGTTTTGGTCATCCGTTGACTTGACGAGACGCTAAACAAGATAATATCATCTGCAAATGACTCTTCAGAATGTCTCGTAAATGGATTATATAGAGGGCGTATGACACTTGGTTCGGTGACGCGAGATACCACTACCATATCGGTCGATGACTTTTCGTCAGTTACTACGAACTCTCACCTTCCTGACAGGAAATCACGAATGTAGTTGCACCACTGAGGCGGTACTCCACGGGCACGCAGCTTGATTAGAAGTCACCTGTGAGAAACTGCACTGCTGTTGAGGTTTACGGTATGTATCTTCGACTCGGGTCGGAGTGTGTGCTTCGTCGAAAAACCCTAATACGTTAGTGAACCGTGAATCTATTTTTAAAATCTTTTCTTAAGAAGTTACTTTATTTCCTAGCGATTCATCAAAAACATTAACACATTTAATCACACTGTATGAGTGTGGAAGTAGTCGCCAGTGGGTCACTGATGAAAACAAATTAAATTTCTTACAACAAATGAAAATTTTATTCGTAAAAGCCCTTAAAAAAAACCAGTTTTAAAATTATAATCAGAAAGCACCCTCAAAATATGAAGTTACAATTTTATTCAGAGGCAGAAAGACAAATATTGACAGTATGTGCTTTCAGGTAGAGAACCTTGCCGCTCCCTTTTGACACGGCCGTAGTTACGACCGCTCACAACAGCCTCTGAAAGACTACACTGGTGCAAATCTGCAACACACCAGATTACTTTAAACTAAAAATTTTAACAAGTCACACAAGCTCATAAACTATGCACCGCCGTAGGAGGGATGGAAATTGTACAAAACACTAACATAAAAAAAAATTTACTTGCCACTGGAGGTGCAACATGATTTAAAAAAAACTCTTACGGTGGAAGGGGGTCAACTTTATATACTAAAATGAGCATTTAAATAAAAACCCATGAAATGCAGTCTTACATAAAATATACAAACATGCTCTACATCACACGTATACAGCTTCTCGAGATGATAGGCAAGATAAAAACATATTTCAGGAATTCGGCCGTTACACTCCAAGCAATAAATTCGTTAACACCGAATGCGACAAACATAACAGAGGCAGCTATTAACGTACGGCACACAGACAGACAGACACTAACTGCCTAACAAATGCGGAAGAGAGACAAACTAGCAAGCTGGGGACGAGGGACTGACCGAGAAAACAAGTAGAATTTAACAAGTAAATGAAACAACATATTACGAATCACTTAACTTCTAATAACTGCGATTTCTGGCGAAGACCTGGCGCAGCACCCCCAAAACGCTCTCCCGAACCGTCCGCTGCCAGCCGCTTCAACGGACTCAGGAAGGCGCGCCGATCTCCCGTCCCCCGGCGTCGCAGCCCGCACCGGCCAGACCGACGTCGTGGGTTGACTCCTGTTGCTCTCGTGTCGGCCGCGAAGCCAATACCCCTCGCTATACGGCCCACTGGACTGACGTGGCGACCTCACATGCGCCGACGCTCAAGACGGACAAGTCATCTTGTGTCCCAGTGCGCGACCGATCAACCGATCGATCCAACCGCCAGTGACCATTGCCTGAACAAACTCGAGCATACTAGCATTCCGGACGACAAACATACACTGACGGACCCACACTGACCCGGCTGACCAACTGACAAGGCTCCTCGCCTAGCGAGCTCATAGGGCCCCTTAAATGGACGTGAGCCGGCTACCTTTCCCCTTTCCCGCCAGAGGGTGACACCAGAGCTGGAATTTAGAGAGCCTGTATACAGAGAGAGTGGCCATAGGTGAAGTTGCCCGTGATTGGTTGACTAGCTTTGGCAGAAAAATGGCGCCAAACGTCTCCCGCGCTTCCTATGTTCGCCGTGCTTTTGAGTTGAATTGAAGTTCAGAGGACTTCTGGAAACGATTAAAAGGCATATGAATTATTGAGAAACTTGTTATGCGTTGTGCATGCACGTTCATTCCATTGTATATTGTGGTGTCACCGCCAGACACCACACTTGCTAGGTGGTAGCCTTTAAATCGGCCGCGGTCCGTTAGTATACGTCGGACCAGCGTGTCGCCACTATCAGTGATTGCAGACCGAGCGCCGCCACACGGCAGGTCTAGTGTAGAGAGATTCCCTAGCACTCACCCAGTTGTACAGCCGACTTTGCTAGCGATGGTTCACTGCCTACATACGCTCTCATTTGCAGAGACGATAGTTTAACATAGCCTTCAGTTACGTCATTTGCTACGACCGAGCAAGGCGCCATATTCAGTAATTAGAATGAATTCTGAACAGACAATATTGTGAATCATGTACCGTCAAGAGCGACGTTCATCATTAATGGATTAACGTTAAGTATCAAACTAATTACGTCCACTTTCTGAATTCTAATTCCTTGTCATGTTCCAGACTTCACGTCAGTAGAGTCCTTCCCTCCTCACGCCAGCCTGCGTGAGCTAAAACGGGCGCATTTCGGCCTCCTCTGGTAACACGGTGTTGGCTCTTCTGCCAACACTACATACGAGAGCTGTCCAGAAAGTAAGTTACGATTGATCGCGAAATGAAAATCACAGTGAAAATCAGAAATGTTTCATTTGTAACAGTTAGCTACACCTTTCAGCTACTTGTCTACGTAGTCGCCGTTCTGACTCAGACATTAGTCGTAGCGTTGTACCAACTTTCCAATACCCTCATCATAGAGGGCAGCCGCCAGTGCTTTCCGCCAATTCTCTACGCTGGCCTAAAGCTCGTTTTCTGTGCCAAAATGTTGTCTTCATAGCCAGCGGTTCGTTTGAGCAGAGATGAAACTCAGTGGGAGACAATTACGGGCTGTATTGTGGGTAACCAAACATTTCCAATTGAAACGATGCAGGAACATCTTGATTGCACCTGCAGAATGAGGCTGAGAATTGTCTTGAAGAAGAAACCGCACGACAGTTATGTAATGTTGGTTGCATAGCTTCAGGGGAAAATTCTCACCAGGCCCTCGTACTTGGCGGGAGACACTATTTTCTGTAACTTCTTTACCCACTCAGTAAGAGCTCAGGAATGAAAAGAGCGAAATAATTCTACCTACAGTCATACTAGAGACACTGCCCAACACATCTTTGCAAAGCTTTATCGGATTTTCATAGTCCTCTCCATTTCGCGACCGATCGTAACTTACTTTCTGGACAGCCCTGGTATATCGTTTTTAGTACGTAATTAGCGTTTGTGATCTTAAATACGAGTTGAAATAATGAAGCGTTTTGTGATGAAGTGGGTAGGCCTACATGTTTGAAGTAAGCACGTTAGTAATTGTACAGTATTGTTTTTGACATCTGTAATTCTTTCTGCAGACGTTCGTAAACGATGCCAGCTTGTGCTACTTTTTGTTTTCCAATAGAGACGAAGGTGCATTTCACATGTTAGCATTTCCACCCAATGAAGAAAGACGAAAGCAGTGGGCAGTCGCAGTCAACAGGGCTGACATAAATCAAACGGGAGCCTTGTGGAAATCAACCAAGTTCTCTTATCTAGATCCAAAGGAAGTCGTTTTTGCTTTTTACTACATATAAAACAACTTGCAATATACATAGTTAAATTTGAAAACAGACCTGTAAATTGGCTGTGTGAAAATTATTATAACACATTATTCTTATAAAAAAAGGCATTTAACGAATGATTTCGCCATATTGTCTTGTGCTTTTGATTCGGTGAGTGTGTACTCCACTACTGGTGAGTGAGTACTCCACTACTAGTGAGTGTGTACTCCACTACTGGTGAGTGTGTATTCTACTACTGGTGAGTATGTACTCCACTACTGGTGAGTGTGTACTCCACTACTGGTGAGTATGTACTCCACTACTGGTGAGTGTGTACTCCACTACTGGTGAGTGTGTACTCCACTACTGGTGAGTGTGTACTCCACTACTGGTGAGAGTCTATTCTACTACTGGTGAGTGTGTACTCCACTACTGGTGAGTGTGTACTCCACTACTGGTGAGTGTGTACTCCACTACTGGTGAGTGTGTACTCCACTACTGGTGAGTGTGTACTCCACTACTGGTGAGTGTGTATTCTACTACTGGTGAGTATGTACTCCACTACTGGTGAGTGTGTACTCCACTACTGGTGAGTATGTACTCCACTACTGGTGAGTGTGTACTCCACTACTGGTGAGTATGTACTCCACTACTAGTGAGTGTGTCCTCCACTACTGGTGAGTGTGTACTCCACTACTGGTGAGTGTGTATTCTACCACTGGAAGTATGTGCTCCACTACTGGTGAGTGTGTACTCCATTACTGGTGAGTGTGTACTCCATTACTGGTGAGTGTGTACTCCACTACTGGTGAGTGTGTACTCCACTACTGGTGAGTGTGTACTCCACTACTGGTGAGTGTGTACTCCACTACTGGTGAGTGTGTATTCTACTACTGGTGAGTGTGTATTCTACTACTGGTGAGTGTGTACTCCACTACTGGTGAGTATGTACTCCACTACTGATGAGTATGTACTCCACTACTGGTGACTGTGTACCCCACTACTGGTGAGTGTGTACTCCACTACTGGTGAGTATGTACTCCACTACTGGTGAATATGTACTCCACTACTGGTGAGTGTGTACTCCACTACTGGTGAGTGTGTACTCCACTACTGGTGAGTGTGTACTCCACTACTGGTGAGTGTGTACTCCACTACTGGTGAGTGCGTATTCTACTGCTGGTGAGTATGTACTCCACTACTGGTGAGTGTGTACTCCACTACTGGTGAGTATGTACTCCACTACTGGTGAGTGTGTACTCCACTACTGGTGAGTGTGTACTCCACTACTGGTGAGTGTGTACTCCACTACTGGTGAGTGTGTACTCCACTACTGGTGAGTGTGTACTCCACTACTGGTGAGTGTGTACTCCACTACTGGTGAGTGTGTACTCCACTACTGGTGAGTGTGTACTCCACTACTGGTGAGTGTGTACTCCACTACTGGTGAGTGTGTACTCCAGTACTGGTGAGTATGTACTCCACTACTGGTGAGTGTGTACTCCACTGCTGGTGAGTGTGTATTCTACTACTGGTGAGTGTGTACTCCACTACTGGTGAGTATGTACTCCACTACTGGTGAGTGTGTACTCCACTACTGGTGAGTGTGTACTCCACTACTGGTGAGTGTGTACTCCACTACTGGTGAGTGTGTACTCCACTACTGGTGAGTGTGTACTCCACTACTGGTCAATATGTACTCCACTACTGGTGACTGTGTACTCCACTCCTGGTTAGAGTTTATTCTACTACTGGTGAGTATGTACTCCACTACTGGTGAGTGTGTACTCCACTACTGGTGAGTATGTACTCCACTACTGGTGAGTGTGTACTCCACTACTGGTGAGTGTGTACTCCACTATTGGTGAGTGTGTACTCCACTACTGGTGAGTGTGTACTCCACTACTGGTGAGTGTCTACTCCACTACTGGTGAGTGTGTACTCCACTGCTGGTGAGTGTGTATTCTACTACTGGTGAGTGTGTACTCCACTACTGGTGAGTATGTACTCCACTACTGGTGAGTGTGTACTCCACTACTGGTGAGTGTGTACTCCACTACTGGTGAGTGTGTACTCCACTACTGGTGAGTGTTTACTCCACTACTGGTCAATATGTACTCCACTACTGGTGACTGTGTACTCCACTCCTGGTTAGTGTTTATTCCACTACTGGTGAGTATGTACTCCACTACTGGTGAGTGTGTACTCCACTACTGGTGAGTGTGTACTCCACTACTGGTGAGTGTGTACTCCACTACTGGTCAATATGTACTCCACTACTGGTGACTGTGTACTCCACTACTGGTGAGTGTGTGCTCCACTACTGGTGAGTGTGTATTCTACTACTGGTGAGTATGTACTCCACTACTGGTGAGTGTGTACTCCACTACTGGTGAGTGTGTACTCCACTACTGGTGAGTGTGTACTCCACTACTGGTGAGTGTGTACTCCACTACTGGTGAGTGTGTATTCTACTACTGGTGAGTGTGTACTCCACTACTGGTGAGTGTGTACTCCACTACTGGTGAGTGTGTACTCCACTACTGGTGAGTGTGTACTCCACTACTGGTGAGTGTGTACTCCACTACTGTTGAGTGTGTACTCCACTACTGGTGAGTGTGTACTCCACTACTGGTGAGTATGTACTCCACTACTGGTGAGTGTGTACTCCACTACTGGTGAAGGTGTACTCCACTACTCCACTACTGGCCATTCAAGAGTCCCGCCCGCAGTTTGGCAAAAAAATGGCGGCCGAATCGTCCGGTTGGCCACTCTCTCGCTATACAGGCTCTCTACTGGAATTGCCGCAGCGGCGCCACCGCCAGAAACGGAGAGCGACTGCCTCACAATACGCGCTGTGGCGCGCTTTTCAAAACAGCAAATTTTACCACGGCTCGGTTCAGTTGGAAACTTGTGCAATGCCCGGAGGAGGGACCAGCACCTCGACTTGGGCGTGCACCGAGGCGAGGCGTCCAGCGTCCAGCCAGCCCTCAGAGCTCCACCTCTGCTAGTCTCTGTCTCCCGCTGTCCAGACTCCACAGAAGCCAGGAATCGTTAGCGCCAGGATTTCACCCGGAACAAGTCCCGCTCACTCACCCCCGGTTTTCCCGGTCTTTGTGCGGCGCCTGGGCATCGTTTCGGTTGACCCACGTGGTCTACCGCGTTCGGCTGCACTTGGAGTGAATGTTAAATTAATACCTTGCCAGGTCTTAAATTTCGCCAGATAGTTAAAAGACACGTTACAAGAAACGTGCACAGTTGGCCTCAGCTGTGCCAGGTACTTCCACAGCAAACGTAAGAGAAAAGAATTGTGCACTGAATTCTTTAAATACGAGAACTCAGTATTTAGATGAATAGCCTATGAAAAACATACTTCTGTGTCTCAAAAAGCACCCAAAGCTAAAACAGGATGAACCTACCCACAAATAATAATTTTCTCGGAGAAATATGAACCAGGGTATACTTGACACTCGAGTTTCAGAAATCAGGCAGTATATGTAAAACAAACACCAATGTTCACTATACTTCCAGAGGGCATCCAAATTACTTTGTTCTTTCTAGATCGATCCAAGCTGTTTTTGCGTGTTATTCACTGAATAGTTTTGCTGAAAAATTTTAGGGGTGGAAGAATAACTAGCACAGCAAGAATGACGTTTTACAGCCGTGGAACACTGCAGCATTTATTTCCTCCATAACTCCTCTGTGACAAACATACATATCATCATTATTTTTTTTAAATGGTATGAATGACATTTACGAAATTAATAAATCTTTTGGTTAAAAACAGACAGGACAAAGAATAACGACAGCTTATTTTCCTGAGACGTTTGCAATAGCATATAGGGCACTAATCACACAGAAACAGCCACAATTCTTTATAACGTCGTTTATAATGCGCAGGTATGGCATTGGAAGAATTTACAAGTTAAAATTCACCCATTATCCATGCAAATACTAACGAAATATGGCATATAAGCAAATATTTTACTGCTTTCATTACGTATTTCTACTTTATGGCGTTCTTACATTCTTTAATTTTCGTGAGCTACTGTGAGGGCCTACATAAGCAAAACGACTTTCACTTACTTCTATACAACGTTGATTTTGGACAACAGAGTTAGTCGACTGCATCCGTGGCTTTACTACCGACATGACAGATTCGAGACCATTGTTTTCGCATTGTATGTTTGCTCTGCTGTTTCCCTCAAATAAACGTATTATAATAAGTGAATTAGTTAATGAAAATTTGTCCTTATTGCCCTTAAATAACATCACGTTATTTTTTGTTTTCTGTTACTGGGGATGCTTTCAATTCTCTATAAATACTTATATTTTTTTAATAATGCACATTCATATTATATTACTATCAAGAAAAACTTAAATTTGTTATCATTACTGAATCTCATCACAGTGTAACATGTTGGACTGTGACGATAACAACTTTGATGTAGCTTCCAGTTTGTAGAACCGGCGGCTGTTTAGGGGAGGGCCTTACACTATGGATAGGCGTGGAGGGGGGTGAATGGGCGGGACTTGTTCCGGGAGAAATCCTAGCGCTAAGGGCACGTACAGGAGCCCCTCTGCACGGAGCTGCCGGACCAGCACTTACGCGGCTGCTGTTATCGTGGTGATCCGTGTTTGTCACGGTCGGTGGGCTGCTCCCAGGACGACCCTGTAGCAGAGTACGCAGTGTCTGCCACAGGCCCAGACCTGTGCGGGGGCTCCAGGCGGGGCGCACGCTGCGCCCCACGCCGGCTGCGCTGCCACATACAGCCTGCCACACCTGCGCCTCCGTGGCGGTCGATAGCGGCCCGGTCCACGGCAGACCACGGCACAGCAGGCCACTGTGCAGGGCCGCAGCCGCGGCACGCCGGCACCGCCCACGCCTCCTGCTCCTCACTCACCCCCCTGTCTGACCGCCGGGAGACTGTGGTGCCGTACGTCACACTTGGGTTCGACGTCAGCTGCCACTACCTTCTGCGCGTACTGCTAGCGCGCAGTCCTCTTTGTGTACTTTGTAGCGAGTCAGTGCCGCTGTCGCCTCCCTCTACGCAACAGCCTCATCTGGCCAGACTCGCAAACTTCCAGCTCATCTACGTGATCGTGAAAAGAGGTCTCCAAACCTGCAAAAGCTGCTATATCACTGATTTCGACCTACAACGAAACAAGTCGATATAAGACTCAGAACACATCCCCACTCACCAATCTTGTTCTAAGTAGGCTGTTTACGTTTTTATGTTGATTACGCCACGACTTATCTTACAAGCTAGATTAAGAAAAGACAAACCTACGTTTATAGCATTTGTAAACTTAGAGAAAGCTTTTGACAATGTTGACAGGAATACTCTCTCTCAAATTCTGAAGGTGGCAGGGGTAAAATACAGGGGGCGAAAGGCTATTTACAATTTGTACAGGAATCAGATGGCAGTTATAAGAGTCGAGGGGCATGAAAGGGAAGCAGTGGTTGGGAAGGGAGTGAGACAGGGTTGTAGCCTCTCCCCAATGTTATTCAATCTGTATATTGAGCAAGCAGTACAGGAAACAAAAGAAAAATTCGGAGTACGTATTAAAATCCATGGACAAGAAACAAAAACTTTGAGGTTCACCGATGACATTGTAATTCTGTCAGAGACAGCAGAGGACTTGGAAGAGCAGTTGAACGGAATGGACAGTGTCATGAAAGAAGGGTATAAGATGAACATCAACAAAAGCAAAACGAGGATAATCGAATGTAGTCGAATTAAATCGGGTGATGCTGAGGGAATTAGATTAGGAAATGAGACACTTAAAGTAGTAAAGGACTTTTGTTATTTGGGGAGCAAAATGACTGATGATGGTCGAAGTAGAGAGGATATAAAATGTAGACTGGCAATGGCAAGGAAAGCGTTTCTGAAGAAGAGAAATTTGTTAACATCGAATATAGATTTAGGTGTCAGGAAGTCGTTTCTGAAAGTATTTGTATGGAGTGTAGCCATGTATGGAAGTGAAACATGGACGATAACTAGTTTGGACAAGAAGAGAATAGAAGCTTTCGAAATCTGGTGCTACAGAAGAATGCTGAAGATTAGATGGGTAGATCACATAACTAATGAGCAGGTATTCAACAGAATTGGGGAGAAGAGCAGTTTGACTAGAAGAAGGGACCGGTTGGTAGGACATGTTCTGAGGCATCAAGGGATCACCAATTTATTATTGGAGGGCAGCGTGGAGGTTAAAAATCGTAGAGGGAGACCAAGAGATGAATGCACTAAGCAGATTCAGAAGGATGTAGGCTGCAGTACGTACTGGTAGATGAAGCAGCTTGCACAGGATAGAGTAGCATGGAGAGCTGCATCAAACCAGTCTCAGGATTGAAGACCACAACAACAACGACAACGCCACGTAGCGCTCTATATCAAAATCACTGACTGTGCTGTGAGCAGCCTGTCGCTCGTTGGCATTGTTGCAATATTCGCTATTGTAGTGTTGGGCAGTTCGATGTGAACAGCGCGTAGCGTTGCGCAGTTGGAGGTGAGCCGCCAGCAGTAGTGGATGTGGGGATAGAGATGGCAGAATTTTGAGAGCGGACGGTCTGGACGTGTGTCCATCATAAAGAGTAAATTTGTAATACTGCATATCATGAACTGATATTTATGTTGACTTTTGAATACTATTAAGGTAAATACATTGTTTGTTCTCCATTAAAATATTTCATTTGCTAACTATGCCTATCAGTAGTTAGTGGCTTCAGTTGTTTGAATCTTTTATTTAGCTGGCAGTATTGGCGCTCGCTGTGTTGCAGTAGTCCGAGTTACGAAGATTTTGTGAGGTAAGTGATTCATGAAAGGTATAGGTTATTGTTAGTCAGGGCCATTCTTTTGTAGGGATTATTGAAAGTCAGATTGCGTTGCGCTAAAAAATATTGTGTGTCAGTTTATTGATGATGAGAATAAGTAAAGAGAGAGGTGTCTGAGTACGTTCAGTTTTGCTGAGCTGTTTGAAAATCAAATAACGTAAGAGGTTTATCAGCACAGTGATTCATAAATTTTTCTAAGGGGATGTTTCATTGTCAACATAACGTGGAAGGCCGATTCGTTGACTTCGAAACTATAGTCAGAACAGATGAGTCTCCTGCATCTCGGTTTCACCCTGTACTCCAGTTTGTTGACAGCAGACGATCGAGTTACGAACGCCCATTCAGCAGCGCAAAAATAGCTCCAAAATAAAAAGCAGTACTAAAGTAAAAGGCTACGTCTTCGCAAACGATATAACCATAATGTAGGGCAACCACTGTAACTCGTTACCTGGGCAAATGTCGAAAACCCGTAGTGCCCTCAAAAGCCGTAAACTTGTTTACACAGCAAAGCAGAGGCGGAATTTGTTTGTGACTACTTATTACAGGCTTTACCCGCGTCAGTCGTCTACGCCAGCAGACTATAGCACGCCAGTCGACCCCCTCAGACACTGCCGACGGGGCTCTGCTACTGTTTGTCTGCCCTCACTTGTGTCCACACACACACACACACAATATAGTTAATCAATATAGTTAATGATTGCTATCATCGATACGCCCCCATGAACCATGGACCTTGCCGTTGGTGGGGAGGCTTGCGTGCCTCAGCGATACAGATGGCCGTACCGTAGGTGCAACCACAACGGAGGGGTATCTGTTGAGAGGCCAGACAAACATGTGGTTCCTGAAGAGGGGCAGCAGCCTTTTCAGTAGTTGCAGGGGCAACAGTCTGGATGATTGACTGATCTGGCCTTGTAACATTAACCAAAACGGCCTTGCTGTGCTGGTACTGCGAACGGCTGAAAGCAAGGGGAAACTACAGCCGTAATTTTTCCCGAGGACATGCAGTTCTACTGTATGATTAAATGATGATGGCGTCCTCTTGGGTAAAATATTCCGGAGGTAAAATAGTCCCCCATTCGGATCTCCGGGCGGGGACTACTCAGGAGGACGTCATTATCAGGAGAAAGAAAACTGGCGTTCTACGGATCGGAGCGTGGAATGTCAGATCCCTTAATCGGGCAGGTAGGTTAGAAAATTTAAAAAGGGAAATGGATAGGTTAAAGTTAGATATAGTGGGAATTAGTGAAGTTCGGTGGCAGGAGGAACAAGACTTTTGGTCAGGTGATTACAGGGTTATAAATACAAAATCAAATAGGGGTAATGCAGGAGTAGGTTTAATAATGAATAAAAAAATAGGAGTGCGGGTTAGATACTACAAACAGCATAGTGAACGCATTATTGTGGCCAAGATAGACACAAAGGCCATGCCTACTACAGTAGTACAATTTTATATGCCAACTACCTCTGCAGCACATACTTCCCCCGCAAAGCAGTGCATAAAGTAACCTGGATATCCCCAGATGGAAGTACGATGAACCAGATCGATCACGTTCTTGTTGACCGAAGACATCATTGTAGTGTCGAGCATGTAAGATCCTTTCGCGGGGCAGATATGAATTCAGACCATTTCTTAGTGGTAGTCAAACTACGTCTGAAACTTTCAACCATGTGGAGAAGAAATTCTGAAATGATGGTCCGCTTCGACAAGAATAAGTTGAAAGATGTAGAAGTGAGACAGCGCTATCAAGAAAAAATTGCAGAACATCTCACAATAACAGAGAACCCTACCAGTGTGGAGAACGCATGGATGCTGCTGAGGAATGCAGTGTTAGAAAGTGCAAATGAAGAACTAGTTTGCGATGCAAAACGAAGAAGTAAACCTTGGTTCGATGAACAATGTCGAGAATCTGTTGAGATTAGATCAGCGAAGAGGATAAAATGGCTACAGCAACTCTCGGAAGAAGCAAGGGTAGCTTACTACGAAGCGAGGCGTAACACGGACCAACTCATGAGAAAGAAGAAACGGGACCACCACAAAAGTCTGTTGATTGCAGTCGAAGAAGCAAAGTCGTCACGCTCGTTTTTCCAGGCCTCAAGATTCGCCAGAGGCGCATACAGACAACGTACATTGGTCCTAACGAATGAGACGGGTGAAGTTGTACCGCCAGAAGAGCAAGCAACCCTATTTAAAAAACATTTTGAAAACCTATTGAATCCCGACAACCCACCAGTAGGGACAACACGGACGGATGCCCGTTTTGACAGAGTTGAAGTCCCTGAACCATCTGAGGAAGAAATCAGTGTTGCCCTAAAAGCACTCAAGAACAACAAGGCTCCAGGAGGTAGTGGTATCACAGCTGAGATGCTTCGCTTGGGAGGGGAAACACTGGTGGGTGCTTTGAAACGATTAATTTCTACCATCTGGGAAGCAGAAGTTATTCCTGAGGAATGGAAGGGAGCAATCATATGTCCCATATTCAAGAAGGGAGATGCTACTCATGTATCCAACTACCGAGGGATTTCGTTACTTGAAATTGGCTACAAAGTTTTTACAACACTGCTACTAAACCGCATGAAACCACTGGCTGAAGGAATTGTAGGGACCTATCAATGTGGGTTCGTTGCTGGACGATCGACAATTGATCACATATTTACTCTGAGGCAGTTGATAGAAAAATTCTACGAATTCAATAAGGATCTACACCTCATCTTCATCGATTTTCGACAAGCTTATGACAGCATTGACCGCGCCACGTTATGGGAAACGTTAGAGGAACTTGGCATCCCATCAAAATACATCCGCTTAATTGCTGCTTGCTACTCTCAGTCTACGGCCCAAGTGCGGTTTGGTAATCAACTATCACCATCATTCAGTATACAAAATGGATTGAGACAAGGAGATCCATTGGCGCCAATATTATTCAATTTGGCCCTGGAAAAAGTAAGCCGTGACACTTGTCGAACCAGAGAGATGGAGATGGTGGGAGCAGACACAATCTTGGCATTTGCTGATGATGTTGTGATCCTTGGCGACACTCTAGAGCAAGTACGCAGGGATACTTCCCGATTCCTCCACAATGCAGAGAAAATTGGGCTGGTGGTGAACGAGGAAAAAACTAAATATCTTGTTGTATCACGCCGCCGAGATCTCCCTCCTTCCATTGATGTCGACAGGCATACCTTCGAACGAGTTGAAGAGTTCAAGTACCTGGGCTCCATACTAACAAATAGAAGTGAAGTAACGAAAGAAGTACAGCAACGTATAACAAATGCTAATCGCATGTTCTTTAGCCTGAACAATCTTTTCAGATCTCGGCTGATATCGCAGAAGAACAAGATCCACCTATACACGACACTGGTGAGACCAGTACTTTTATACGGCTGTGAAACTTGGGCAACATCAGCAACAGCAGAAGAAGCAATATGTGCATTTGAAAGGAAGGTACTTCGGAAGATATATGGACCCATCTACAATGCCATGGAAGGTAAATGGGAACGAAGAAAAAAAGAAGATTTATACCAGCGGTATGGAAAGCCACACATTGGACGAATATTGGCGCAGAAGAGACTCCAATGGTTTGGCCACATCCTACGGGCAGACGGATCCCTTCCAAACAGAGTCCTCCACTCTCAACCCACAGGAAAACGCCCTAGAGGACGCCCAAGAACTCGATGGAAGGATAGGATAACAACGATCCTGAAAGAAGTGGAACCAGCAGCCGTGGAGGAGGACGCCAACGACCGGATGAGATGGACTGCCATCTGCAACAGCTCCCTCCTCTCGTGTAATTGACAGACACTGCGTGTGTGTTTTTTTTTGTTTTTTGTTTCTGTAATGTATCCCTCTTGCCTTTAAACCTTTGATTGAATGCCCTGTTTATTTTTTCGTTTCTTCTTTAAGCTGTAATGTACATATGTAACTTTTACTACTGTATAGAGTACTTTTGTAAGTCTTTTTGTCTTTACTTTTCCTTTTGTTCTTCTTGCTGTAGGCCTTAAAGGCCCGATAAGGCAATAAATGATGATGATGAACTACCTCTGCAGATGATGAAGAAATAGATGAAATGTATGACGAGATAAAAGAAATTATTCAGGTAGTGAAGGGAGACGAAAATTTAATAGTCATGGGTGACTGGAATTCGTCAGTAGGAAAAGGGAGGGAAGGAAACATAGTAGGTGAATATGGATTGGGGGGAAGGAATGAAAGAGGAAGCCGCCTTGTAGAATTTTGCACAGAGCATAACTTAATCATAGCTAACACTTGGTTCAAGAATCATGATAGAAGGTTGTATACATGGAAGAACCCTGGAGATACTAAAAGGTATCAGATAGATTATATAATGGTAAGACAGAGATTTAGGAACCAGGTTTTAAATTGTAAGACATTTCCTGGGGCAGATGTGGATTCTGACCACAATCTATTGGTTATGAACTGCAGATTGAAACTGAAGAAACTGCAAAAAGGTGGGAATTTAAGGAGATGGGACCTGGATAAACTGAAAGAACCAGAGGTTGTACAGAGTTTCAGGGAGAGCATAAGGGAACAATTGACAGGAACGGGGGAAAGAAATACAGTAGAAGAAGAATGTGTAACTTTGGGAGATGAAGTAGTGAAAGCAGCAGAGGACCAAGTATGTAAAAAGACGAGGGCTAGTAGAAATCCTTGGGTAACAGAATAATATTTAATTTAATTGATGAAAGGAGAAAATATAAAAATGCAGTAAACGAAGCAGGCAAAAAGGAATACAAACGTCTCAAAAATGAGATCGACAGGAAGTGCAAAATGGCTAAGCAGGGATGACTAGAGGACAAATGTAAGGATGTAGAGGCTTATCTCCGTAGGGGTACGATAGATACTGCCTACAGGAAAATTAAAGAGACCTTTGGAGAAAAGAGAACCACTTGTATGTATGAATATCAAGAGCTCAGATGGAAACCCAGTTCTAAGCAAAGAAGGGAAAGCAGAAAGGTGGAAGGAGTATATAGAGGGTCTATACAAGGGCGATGTACTTGAGGACAATATTATGGAAATGGAAGAGGATGTAGATGAAGATGAAATGGGAGATATGATACTGCGTGAAGAGTTTGATAGAGCACTGGAAGACCTGATCGAAACAAGGCCCCCGGACTAAACAACATTCCATTAGAACTACTGACAGCCTTGGGAGAGCCAGTCCTGACAAAACTCTACCATCTGGTGAGCAAGATGTATGAGACAGGCGAAATACCCTCAGACTTCAAGAAGAATATAATAATTCCAATCCCAAAGAAAGCAGGTGTAGACAGATGTGAAAATTACCGAACTATCAGTTTAATAAGTCACAGCTGCAAAATACTAACGCGAATTCTTTACAGACGAATGGAAAAACTGGTAGAAGCCGACCTCGGGGAAGATCAGTTTGGATTCCGTAGAAATGTTGGAACACGTGAGGCAATACTGACCTTACGACTTATCTTAGAAGAAAGATTAAGAAAAGGCAAACCTACGTTTCTAGCATTTGTAGACTTAGAGAAAGCTTTTGACAATGTTAACTGGAATACTCTCTTTCAAATTCTGAAGGTGGCAGGGGTAAAATACAGGGAGCGAAAGGCTATTTACAGTTTGTACAGAAACCAGATGGCAGTTATAAGAGTCGAGGGGCATGAAAGGGAAGCAGTGGTTGGGAAAGGAGTAAGACAGGGTTGTAGCCTCTCCCCGATGTTATTCAATCTGTATATTGAGCAAGCAGTAAAGGAAACAAAAGAAAAATTCGGAGTAGGTATTAAAATCCATGGAGAAGAAATAAAAACTTTGAGGTTCGCCGATGACATTGTAATTCTGTCAGAGACAGCAAAGGACTTGGAAGAGCAGTTGAACGGAATGGACAGTGTCTTGAAAGGAGGATATAAGATGAACATCAACAAAAGCAAAACGAGGATAATGGAATGTAGTCAAATTAAGTCGGGTGATGCTGAGGGAATTAGATTAGGAAATGAGACACTTAAAGTAGTAAAGGAGTTTTGCTATTTAGGGAGTAAAATAACCGATGATGGTCGAAGTAGAGAGGATATAAAATGTAGACTGGCAATGGCAAGGAAAGCGTTTCTCAAGAAGAGGAATTTGTTAACATCGAGTATAGATTTAAGTGTCAGGAAGTCGTTTCTGAAAGTATTTGTCTGGAGTGTAGCCATGTATGGAAGTGAAACATGGACGATAACTAGTTTGGACAAGAAGAGAATAGAAGCTTTCGAAATGTGGTGCTACAGAAGAATGCTGAAGATAAGGTGGGTAGATCACGTAACTAATGAGGAGGTATTGAATAGGATTGGGGAGAAGAGACGTTTGTGGCACAACTTGACTAGAAGAAAGGATCGGTTGGTAGGACATGTTTTGAGGCATCAAGGGATCACAAATTTAGCATTGGAGGGCAGTGTGGAGGGTAAAAATCGTAGAGGGAGACCAAGAGATGACTACACTAAGCAGATTCAGAAGGATGTAGGTTGCAGTAGATACTGGTAGATGAAGAAGCTTGCACAGGATAGAGTAGCATGGAGAGCTGCATCAAACCAGTCTCAGGACTGAAGACCACAACAACAACATCATCGATACCCTACATCCAAATATCGAT
Organism: Schistocerca cancellata; assembly: GCF_023864275.1. NCBI lineage: Eukaryota > Metazoa > Arthropoda > Insecta > Orthoptera > Acrididae > Schistocerca > Schistocerca cancellata. Next base: position 5,392,029 of record NC_064634.1, read on the forward strand.
AAATAGTAGCGTTTTGCAGAAGATGCTAACACGTCAGTAGACAAAGCCATCATTTTTACAGTAATCCACCTCTCATCTATGACCGTTACTCAGTACATAGTGCTGTCTATACTTAGCTCAACTGCCGCCCGTGGTGGCCGTGCGATTCTAGGCGCTTCAGTCCGGAACCGTGAGACTGCTACGGTCGCAGGTTCGAATCCTGCCTCCTGCATGGATGTGTGTGCTGTCCTTAGGTTAGTTAGGTTTAAGTAGTTCTACGTTCTACGGGACTGATGACCTCAGATGTTAAGTCCCATAGTGCTCAGAGCCATTTGAACCCTTTGAACTTAGCTCAACTACCTGGAGCCTCCAATGAATTCATGCAAACAGGTTCGGTCTCTATTTAGCTATGCGAAGATTTTTATGTCTAAAGGCTGTACGGTTTTCCGAAATTTGTGCAACTAACTGGGTACAGTTGTTGCTCTGTTTTACCGCTTTGTCTTCAGTGACGATGTAAGCTTTTATTTTGTTATTGTCGCTTATTTTAGACGGGAATTTGCGCTACAGAATGGACACTTGTAAATTGTTCCTCTGCTCTCAACAAATTAAATTATACAGCAAAATCAGGATCCTTCGTGCATGGGACTCATCTCTTGTGGCAGTACTTTTGATGCTACCCAACCTTCCTCCCACCTCATGTTGACGACATTTCTCACTATTTACATATTCTGTGTTACAGGCGTATTCACAACCTCATGTTGTCATCGTCACGGCTGGAACTCACGCACTTCCTCTTTTTTCGTTGTAGGTCGCCATGGTGATGATTTCAGGTCAAAAATAATAGAAATAATAAAAATAATTAAGAACATTTGCCGATTTTCAGGTGTGTAGCTGCTTTCACTCCAAACAAATATCAGTCGCTCGCCACACCTTTGCCGGCCGCTGTGGCCGAGCGGTTCTAGGCGCTTCTTATCGGAACCACGCTGCTGCTGCTACGGTCGCAGGTTCGAATCCTGCCTCGGGAATGGATGTGTCTGATGTCCTTAGGTTATTTAGGTTTAAGTAGTTCTAAGTGTAGGGAACTGATGACCTCAGATGTTAAGTCCCATAGTACTTAGAGCCATTTGAACCATTCACCACACCTTCAATGCGACGCCCGGAGTCGGTTTGTATCCCGTTAGAAAACAGAATTTCACGTCAACATTGGATACACCGGTCCCAAATTACTCTAGGAGGATATTCGTTTCATCGGTATGCACAGGGTGTTTCAAAAACAATACATCTGTTACAGAGAATTATGTTGTCAAAACAATCGATCGCTGCGGCTCGGTCGTTTATTCGATGAAGGAACACACTGTTTGATTTACACTCATTGCCGCTAGATATCAGTTTTCTTCTGTTTGCTTGGTTACCGCCACAAGTTGCACAATTGCTGCTCCGCAGCAGCAATTAGTTTTAGTTCTCGAGTTTGCGAAGTGTAATTCCGTGATTACAGTGCAAAGACGTTCCAGCTTGAGGTATCAAAGTGGTCCCCCGAACGGATGGAACAGTCGCAGATGTTATCGAGAGCGTGCGAACACAAGACGTGTGTGACAGCGAAAAAGGCCTCGCCACCTTCGTGTGAACGACGAAAATGTCGCACAAATCCAAACCGCCTTCCAACGCAATCCAAAAAATCAGATCTTCGGGCCTGTAAGGAGTGACAACTGCCTAGGACAACCATTTGGCGTGTTTTGAGATGTCGGTTGGTTATAAAGCCGCACAAGTTACAGCTGTTACAGGCTCTACGCCATGACAACAAACGCAAACGTGTGGCATTTTTTGGCGAGCTTCCGAATGCTATTGAGAATGATACTCTTTCGCGTAACGTATCGTGTTCAGTGCTGAAGCCATCTTCCACCTTAGCTGGAAAGTAAACAAACACAACGTTCGAATTTGGGGCCTACAGAAACTGAACACGTACGAGATTCATTCAAAGTCAAGGTGTTTTGGACGATATCACATTCATCTGTCTACAGGCCGTTCTTCTTTGAAGGAAACATGATTAACGGCTGGCAGTATATTGCCATGTTACAAATCTGGTTGTTTCCGAGGATGAGCGAGGACAACCTCATTTTTCAACAAGAGGGGGCACCCCCTGAGTGGAATCAACAAGTGCGTGAATATGTGGATGAAACTATTCTGTAGAAATCAGCATGGGTTTCGAAAAAGACGATCGTGTGAAACCCAGGTCGCGCTATTCGTCCACGAGACTCAGAGGGCCATAGACACGGGTTCACAGGTAGATGCCGTGTTTCTTGACTTCCGCAAGGCGTTTGAAACAGTTCTCCACAGTCGTTTAATGAACAAAGTAAGAGCATATGGACCGTCAGACCAATTGTGTGATTGGATTGAAGAGTTCCTGGGTGACAATCTGAGCAGTTCTCTTAGGTTGTTCGCAGATGATGCTGTAATTTACCGTCTAGTAAGGTCATCCGAAGACCAGTATCAGTTGCAAAGCGATTTATAAAAGATTGCTGTACGGTGTGGCAGGTGGCAGTTGACGCTAAATAACGAAAAGTATGAGGTGATCCACATGAGTTCCAACAGAAATCCGTTGGAATTCGATTACTCGATAAATAGTACAATTCTCGAGGCTGTCAATTCAACTAAGTACCTGGGTGTTAAAATTACGAACAACTTCAGTTGGAAAGAACACATAGATAATATTGTGGGGAAGGCGAGCCTAAGGTTGCGTTTCATTGGCAGGACACTTGGAAGATGCAACAAGTCCACTAAAGAGACAGCTTACACTACACTCGTTCGTCCTCTGCTAGAATATTGCTGCGTGGTGTGGGATCCTTACCAGGTGGGACTGACGGAGGACATCGAAAGGGTATAAAACAGGGCAGCTCGTTTTGTATTATCACGTAATAGGGGAGAGAATGTGGCAGATATGATACGCGAGTTTGGATGGAAGTCATTAAAGCAAAGATCAAAGTCGCGGCGAGATCTATTTACGAAATTTCAGTCGCCAACTTTCTCCTCCGATTGCGAAAATATTTTGTTGAGCCCAACCTACATAGGTAGGAATGATCATAGAAATAAAATAAGAGAAATCAGAGCTCGAACAGAAAGGTTTAGGTGTTCGTTTTTCCCGCGCGCTGTCCGGGAGTGGAATGGCAGGGAGATAGTATGATTGTGGTTCGATGAACCCTCTGCCAAGCACTAAAATGTGAATTGCAGAGTAATCATGTAGGTGTAGATGTAAATCGTAGTAAATACACCAGCCGACAGGCCGATAGACACTGGATCAGAAGGATCGATGTTGTTCACCTGATTCGCGCTCGACTCTCCGATTAGTGTTAGGTAGTACATCGTGCAAGATCGCTCCAGTTCTGCGGTACACGGCTGCCACACTGTCGGCGAGGATGGCTGCATCTCCGTGAGTTCCCAGGAGCCACCTTCGAGACCGGAACGACGGGTGCCGGCGATGAGCCACTCAGGGCGGAAGACTGCCAACACGACGCCGAGCTGCGTCGCGGACTGCTCCAGCGTCGCAGCCTCCGATCCGCCAGCGGCTTGCTGAGGGCGCGTCGGACTCGGCGAAGAGGGTGATAGCGCGGCAACGCGGTCCCCTGGTGGGCCGTCACGGCACCCGACACATCTCCAGGACGCAGTGGGGGCGGGGGGGGGGGGGGGGAGGGAGGGACCGAGCACTCCCGCTTCCCCTCAGAGGCCCAGCCAGGGGAACGGCGTGAGGGTCCGCCCCCGGGGCGTTGCAGAGGACGGGAGGCGCCGTCTGGGCGGTAGAGTTTGTAGGGAAGCAGCCTACTCACGCTGTAGTAAATTCACATCAGTTTCCATTGTGTGCCAGCCAGTCTGCTGTAACCAGCTCTGATGTCATAAATGTTGCGCAATACCTTAAAAATCAAGCAAATGACCTAAAACTTTTCTAGCATGTCAGGAATAATACTAAATTAATGTGTGTTAAATGTCAGTTCGATAACTTCAGCCATTTTCGAAATTTGGACGTTTTTCTAAAAAAAAATCATTGGCGCAACAGAAAAGAGCTAGAGACTTCAAAATTTATATTTAGATTCATCTTTCATAATGATTTCATAAAAACAGTACTTTGGATTTCACAGATTAAGACTTTAGTGGAAATTCATGATTTTCTGGTTTTCGTCTCAAAACTGAAGGAAGCAAGATAGATTAAGTAGGCTAATAAATAAGGCTAGGATGTTTAGATTTAAATAGGTTAGAGGTCCGCTATGATTGTGAAGATGTGAAAAGTTTCTTTTGAATACCTATAAAATTATAGCGATAGCGGATCTCAAAAGGGCCAGTTCAGAGCTCATCTACTGCGTGCAGTGTAATTTAATTAATTCTCTCGCCCAAAATATTTAACTTAGCCACGTCAAAATTGTATTATCAATACTTACCTGCGTGCTGAATGCACGTTTAAATTAAGAGCTTCATCGGCCATCAGCAAAAGAAGCTATAAATTATTATGTAACTTGAAGTGGTGCGTTACTAGCCCAGCGGCTAGTCGGGAGAGCCGATTTGATCAGGCGTTCCCTTAGCCGTCCGCACCGCGGCTATATATATAAGAGCGCTGCGCGAGGAAGGAAGGCCCCAGTTCTCTCCAGACGCTGAATAACACGCCATCTGTGTCGGGAGTCGCGTCGCTTCGGTAGCACTGCTACAAACAGCCTCGGGTGCCGTATTAAGTTACTAGAGATACGCGGGACCATGAATCATTTCAAGTGAAGGATTAATTCTGGGATGTTTTTCATTATCTAGCTTCAGTTTGCGTATTGTCGTATTTTCACGTGCCGTCGCGGGACAGACATTCTACCAATTATTTTAGCGTGGCGTTTGATGAAATATTCTCATCAAATTTTGGCGAGCATTCTAGTTAACATTTAATTCGGACATTTATAGTTGCATCAGCGCATTAGACTCTGAACTGCTATGTTAGTTAGGTTGTAGGGATACTTGTGTTTTTTATCAGTGAATTTCAGAATATACTCAACTATTTTGGAAAATCGTTTTTGATTAGAAATCCCGGACAATCTCCTAATTCCTCAGAGCTATAAGCTGCAGCTATAATGGTATTCTCAGATGAAGTGGGCACTAGGATCTCTAATTACCGGTTTCACGTTTGGTTAAATCACTTTCTGGGAGCTAAAAAAGTAAATAGAGAGCCAGTGTTGAGAACGGCGAAAGACAGCATTAACAACATTCTAAAAGCCTGAAACTGATTCAACATTCAAACATTTTGAATTGCAAGCATGTATACAGGAAAATTTTAATTTTTATCAAGTTACTAACCGCCGCCCCACATATGGTGCATCGGCCGGGAAATGCAGTGTTTTTCCAACATTTAAATAACAATTTATTTTTACAAGTTACTCGCCGCCCCACAAGTTACTGAGTGAACGTTGCTGCGTCTGCCGACACGTCCGGGAACCCACCACGGGCCTTCTGGGTGCAGTAGGGGCGGGCACCAGCCGGGTCAGTGTGGGTCAGGGCGGAGCTGCCGCTGGTGGGCCACTGGTTCGACTTCGTGCTGTACACACCGGCAAAACAAATGTCGCACTCGACTGATTTGGGACCGCTCTATCGAGCAGGCACATGATATATCTGCCGTACTCATACATATTCATAAATTTCGTGATGGACCACACCGTTCGATTTATGTACCATACTGTGTTTCTTCTTTTATGAGGCTTCATACAGCACTTAAGAAAACTTTAGAGCAATGTATTTATTTCTGGGCGGTCAAAGTTTCGTTGTGTTTTTCAACTACTGACAGCAAATCGAATGCTAGTTGATAGTTGAGGTGAAAGAGCAGGCCAGGCAATGTACCCCCATATGCTTGCTAACTCTGGCCACCTACATTTCTTTTCCATTACTTCCTCTGTAATGTACTAACTAGTATGTAACGCTTTCGTACAAAAGCCTATGTTCACTGAGCTGTGCTAAAAATTGCTGTTTTGAAGAGCGCGCCGCAGCGCGTAGTGTGAAGCAGTCGCCCCCCGTTTCTGGCGGTGGCGCCGCTGTGGCAATCGCTGCTTTGGTGTCTCCCTCTGGTGGGAAAGGGCAAAGCTTGCCTGTTCACGTGCATTTAAGGGGCGCTGTGAGCTCGCCAGTGGGTCAGTCTGGGTCTGTCTCTCGTCCGCATTTGTTAGGCAGTTAGTGTCTGTCTGTCGCTCGGTTTAAAACCGGCTAAATGAGAGTCTTCCCAATCCGCCAGTAAGACAACTCAGCGAGTGGTCACCTGGGCGGGGCTTAGTTCCTGCATCTGAGTCTGCGTGTTAGGCCGCCAGTCTGCTCGACTTTGCTCAGCCAATGGTTATTGGCGGTTGAATCGATCGGTTGGTCGGTCGCGCACTGGGACACAAGATGACTTGTCCGTCTTGAGCGTCGGCGCATGTGAGGTCGCCATGTGAGTCCAGTGGGCCGCGCCGTATAGCGAGGGGTAGTGGCTTCGCGGTCGACACGAGAGCAACAGGAGTCAACCCACGACATCGGTCTGGCCGGTGCGAGCTGCGATGCCGTGAGACGGGAGATCGGCGCGCCTTCCTGCGTCCGTTGAAGCGGCTGGCAGCGGACGGTTCGGGAGACCGATTTGGGGGTGCTGCGCCAGGTCTTCTCGAGAAATGGCAGTTCATTAGAGGTTAAGTGATTGGTGACATGTTGTGTGATTTACTGTTGTTAAATTCTACTTGTTTTCTTGGTCTGTCTCTCATCCCCAGCTTGCTCGTCTGCCTCTCGTCCGCATTGGTTAGGCAGTTAGTGTCTGTCTGTCGTTCGGAGCTGCCTCTGTCATGTTTGTCGGATTTGGTGCGTTAACGAATTTATTGCTTGCAGTGTAACGGCCCAATACCTGAAATATGTTTTGACCTTGCCTATGATCTTGAGAGGCTGTATCCGTGTACTGTAGAGCATCTTAACTTGTTTGGCCAACCGTCTACAATATTATATCAGATTGCATTTCATGGCCTTTTATTTAAATGATCATTTTAGTATATAAAGTTGCCACCCTTTCACCGTAAGACTTATCTTACAACTTAAAATCAAGTTGCAGCTTCGCTGGCATAGTTAATATTTTAGCTGTTAGTGTTTTGTAACATTTCCATCTCTCCTAAGGGGGTGCATAGTTTGTGTGCTTCTGTAAATTGTTAAAGCTTTTAGTTTAAAGTAATCTGGTGTGTTGCAGATTTGCACCAGTGTATTCTTTCAGAGGCTGTTGTGAGCGGTCGTAACTACGGCCGTGTCAAAAGGGAGCAGCAAGGTTCTCTGCCCGAAAGCTCATACAGTGAAAACTTGTTTCTTTCTCCCTCTGAATAAATTGTAACTTGATATTAAGAGGGTGCTTTCTGATTATAATTTTAAATCCGTTTCTTTTTAAAAAACGCTTTTAGGCGCTATTGAAGTGAGTAAAATTCTCATTTGTTTAAAGCAATTTGGATATGATTTCATCAGTTACTCCCTGGCAACTACTTCCACGGTCACATAATGTGATTAAATGTGTTAATGTATTGATGAATCGCTAGTAAATAAAATAAGTTCTTAAGAATATTCTTTGAAAATAAATTCACGGTACACATACGACATCACGGAAGTTGAAAAACGTTCACGACGGCCCTACTTTTTTGGGTGTTATGTCAAAGCGGTAGATGGATCAAAACAAAATGTCCAGACACTCTATGACCAAAATGGTACTGAAACAGAGGATGACAGACTAAAGGTCGAAATACTAAATGTCTTTTTCCAAAGCTGTTTCACAGAGGAAGACTGCACTGTAGTTCCTTCTCTAGAATGTCGCACAGATGACAAAGTGGTAGATATCGAAATAGACAACAGAGGAATAGAGAAACAATTAAAATCGCTCTAAAGACGGAAGGCCGCTTGCCCTGATGGAATACCAGTTCGATTTTACGCAGAGTACGCGAAGGAACTTGCCCCCCTTCTTGCAGCGGTGTACCGTAGGTCTCTAGAAGAGCGTAGCGTTCCAGAGGATTGGAAAAGGGCACAGGTCATCCCCGTTTTCAAGAAGGGACGTCGAACAGATGTGCAGAACTATAGACCTATATCTCTAACGTCGATCAGTTGTACAATTTTGGAACACGTGTTAAGTTGGAGTATAATGACTTTTCTGGAGACTAGAAATCTACTCTGTAGGAATCAGCATGGATTTCGAAAAAGACGATCGTGTGAAACCCAGCTCGCGCTATTCGTCCACGAGACTCAGAGGGCCATAGACACGGGTTCCCAGGTAGATGCCGTGTTTCTTGATTTCCGCAAGGCGTTTGATACAGTTCCCCACAGTCGTTTAATGAGCAAAGTAAGAGCATATGGACTATCAGACCAATTGCGTGATTGGATTGAAGAGTCCCCAGATAACAGAACGCAGCATGTCATTCTCAATGGAGAGAAGTCTTCCGAAGTAAGAGTGATTTCAGGTATGCCGCAGGGGAGTGTCGTAGGACCGTTGCTATTCACAATATACATAAATGACGTTGTGGATGACATCGGAAGTTCACTGAGGCTTTTTGCGGGTGATGCTGTGGTATATCGACAGGTTGTAACAATGGAAAATTGTACTGAAATGCAGGAGGATCTGCAGCAAATTGGTGCAGGGAATGGCAATTGAATCTCGATGTAGACAAGTGTAATGTGCTGCGAATACATAGAAAGAAAGATCCCGTATCATTTAGCTACAATATAGCAGGTCAGCAACTGGAAGCAGTTAATTACATAAATTATCTGGGAGTACGGATTAGGAGTGATTTAAAATGGAATGATCAAAAAAAGTTGATCGTCGGTAAAGCAGATGCCAGACTGTGATTCATTGGAAGGATCCTAAGGAAATGCAATCCGAAAACAAAGGAAGTACGTTACAGTACACTTGTTCGCTCACTGCTCGAATACTGCTGAGCAGTGCGGGATCCGTACCAGATAGGGTTGATAGAAGAGATAGAGAAGATCCAACGGAGAGCAGCGCGCTTCGTTACAGGATCATTTAGTAATCGCGAAAGCGTTACGGAGATGATAGGTAAACTCCAGTGCAAGACTCTGCAGGAGAGACGCTCAGTAACTCGTTAGGAGCTTTTGTTGAAGTTTCGAGAACACACCTCCACCCAAGAGTCAAGCAGTATACTGCTCCCTCCTACGTACATCTCGCGAAGAGACCATGAGGATTAAATCCGAGAGATTATAGAGCCCACACAGAAGCATACCGACAATCCTTCTTTCCGCGAACAATACGAGACTGGAATAGAAGGGAGAACCGATAGAGGTACTCAAAGTACCCTCCGCCACACACCGTCAGGTGGCTTGCGGAGTATGGGTGTAGATGTAGATGCAGCTGAACCCGGTGGTCGGCCGCAGCCCCGCCCCGCCGCCTGCTGGCGCCAGACACGCGTCCGCCGTGGCGCGCGTCCAGATGGCGCCAGTGCGCCCCCCCGCCCCGGCTGGCGCGCTGCCCACCCGGTTTACCGGTTCGCTGGCCGCAGCCGGAGCCGCTCCTCCGCGGCTAATAGCGACGCCAATCGCGGTCGCTATTTTCGGATCGTTCGCGAGCCGCGGCCTTTACGCCGCGACGCAATGAGAACGCCGCCTGCTTCACTCACACCCTTCGTCTCGGCCTACAGTACGGGCACAGTCCACAGGCAGAGCGAAGGGTTCTCTGTGCCGCCAACTGTCGCCCGCTGTCCTGAGTGGCTCCGGGCGCACCGTCACCCAGATCCTGCCAGGAGTGCCGAGCTGCTGCGCTCGGATAACAGACCATCCCAGACTGAGTAATTGCAGATAGACGCCTGACCGTTGGAAAAAAGTCTCCCGCTTCTTGCGACGGTAAACACCTCACACTGACTTCTCAAACTGAACACGGGCAGTCTCAGTGTGGTGTCACCGCCAGACACCACACTTGCTAGGTGGTAGCTTTTAAATCGGCCGCGGTCCGCTAGTATACGACGGACCCGCGTGTCGCCACTATCAGTAATTGCAGAACGAGCGCCACCACACGGCAGGTCTAGAGAGACGTACTAGCAATCGTCCCAGTTGTACAGCCGACGTTGCTAGCCATGGTTCACTGCGAATTACGCTATCATTTGCTGAGACGACAGTTAGCATAGGCTTCAGCTACATTTGCTACGACCTAGCAAGGCGCCGTATTCATTAATATTGAGATTCTATTAATGTATCATCAAGAGCGATGTTCTACAAATGTGGATTAAAGTTAAGTATTCCAGAAGCTACGTACTTTTCTTTATAGCATTCATTACGTATCCTGTTTCAGACCTCACGCCAGCCTGCGTGAGTTTAAGCGCGTGCCTTTCGGCTTCCTCGCATTGTGTCTAGGCTGTCTTGTCTAGACACAACACTCAGTACTTGCATTAAACCTCTAAATACAGCGCGGTGGCAGAGGACGTCGCAAACAGAGTGTTCGCCGAAGTACGTGTCAGTCCTCACACCGCTCGCTTTCTGTTTACAGGAATTCCCAGGTCCACCCTCCCCCCTTGCAAGCAGTAAAGGAAACAAAAGAAAAGTTCGGAGTAGGTATTAAAATCCATGGAGAAGAAATAAAAACTTTGAGATTGGCCGATGACATTGTAATTCTGTCAGAGACAGCAAAGAACTTGCAAGAGCAGTTGAACGGAATGGACAGTTGTCTTGAAAGGAGGATATGAGATGAACATCAACAAAAGCAAAACGAGGATAATGGAATGTAGTCGAATTAAGTCCAGTGATGCTGAGGGAATTAGATTAGGAAATGAGACACTTAAAGTAGTAAAGGAGTTTTGCTATTTGGGGAGCATAATAACTGATGATGGTCGAAGTAGAGAGGATATAAAATGTAGACTGGCAATGGCAAGGAAAGCGTTTGTGAAGAAGAGAAATTTGTTAACATCGGGTATAGATTTAAGTGTCAGGAAGTCGTTTCTGAAAATATTTGTATGGTGTGTAGCCATGTATGGAAGTGAAACGTGGACGATAAATAGTTCCGAGAGGAAGAGAATAGAAGCTTTCGAAATGTGGTGCTACAGAAGAATGCTGAAGATTAGATGGGTAGACGACATAACTAATAAGGAGATATTGAAGAGGATTGGCGAGAAGAGGAGTTTGTGGCACAACTTGACTAGAAGAAGGGATCGGTTGGTAGGACATATTCTGAGGCGTCGAGGGATCACCAATTCAGTATTGCAGGGCAGCGTGGAGGGTAAAAATCGTAGAGGGAGACCGAGAGATGAATACACTAAGCAGATTCAGAAGGATGTAGGTTGCAGTAGGTACTGGGAGATGAAGAAGCTTGCACAGGATAGAGTAGCATGGAGAGCTGCATCAAACCAGTCTCAGGACTGAAGACAACAACAACAACCCTTCCCCCCGAGTATTGCACGTCTGTATCTCCTGTTTTCTTGTGCAGGGAGTCATAAACTACACGTTGAACTGAAAACATCACACCGGCGACACTCCGTACTGCGTGTGGTCGATCACGCACGTATATACTTTGATACTTTGTCGTGTCTCCCTCTGCTTTTGCCGCTGTTCGTGCTAACCGTCGCTGCATACCGCGATAAGTGCCACGCACGTAGTTACGTGTCTGCTTTTCTAGGAATAGGGACAACATACGCATGACGAGGTTATATACCTCAAACACTTCGTGGGCTGTCTGTCGGCGAAGGTGAAGGGGTAGAGCGTCCGTGCGGTATCACCGACTGAAGTGAAGGGGAGGGGAGGAAGGAAGTGTGAACGTGGACTGTCACAGCAGTGTCTCAGAACAGTCCGGCAACGAACGTTCTGATCCCTTGGACGATATTCAATGCAATGATTAACGTTTTTACGTGGGAAAAGACGGAAAAACACTTTGGATAAGGAATTGCATATCTCTTGCGAATAAAACGAAATCAAAAGACATTATAAAAGTATTTCCAGGGCCGACCAGCGCGGGCAGAAATATTTTCTCGGAACTGGACGCGTTTATGAAATTGTTTCATATGAGTATGAGTGACAAAATTATCGCCTACACAAACCTTTTTATTTCAGAACGGACGTGCGCAATTGAATATGCGATGGAAAGAGATTCTAGATTTCCTTCTTCTTAGGAAATGAAAGCTCTTTGCGGAGTTCTCTTCTCGGTCGCTCTCAACAAAAGTAGCCGCGCCATTGCCCGAAAAGCTTGGAAACGTAACGGTACGGGGATGACGGCTTGCCGAGCTGCGTATCCCTACAACAGATTTATGTCCCTACTGAAAGCATCGGATTAGATGAGAGGGCGTCCAGGGCAACACGAGAAAAGTATGATAAATTAGCAAGTATTAGGTAGTTATACAGGGGCTCCGAAAGTAGCACTAAAAACAATTACTGCCTATCAGAATTTGTAACCATTCCCTTTCGAGGTCGGTGTAGTTTCACTCAGTACCCGCCTGCCTAGCCGGCAAAGTACAGTCTGAAATTGTGTGCCATGTCTGGCACTACAACATTTTATGTGAACAGCTTTGAGATATACCGTGGCACCCAAAGGGAAGGTCTTTACTTTACATCCAACAAACAGCTCCACGTAGTCAAGTGAGTCGTTCAGACCCTCTTAGGTTCTCAGAGAAATGCGACCACCGACAGCTACTACAGCAGCTATTCACAGGAGCAGTTCCTTCTGGAGAGTGGTGTAACATTACTTGGTGCACTGAAAAAGAATAAAAACGAAATCTCCTCAGATTTTCTGTATCTGAAATCCTGGGAAATGGGCTCTTCGCCAATTGGACTTCAGAAAGATTGCACCCGCGTATCCTACATGCGAATGAAGAAACAATGTCTCCTGTTATTTCCAATGCACGACTGCGAGGAAATAGACAAAGAAACTGGAAAACCTATCGCAGTGACGGACTATAATCATACCAATGGGGGTGTGGATAGAGTTGACCAAAAGTATTCGCTTTATTCGGCTTCATGAAAAACAGAGAGGTGACAGCTAACAATAATCTTCAGATTTTTTGGTTATGGCAGGAATAAATGCACACAGACTGTGGATGTGGCAGTATACAGAATAAGTACGTAGTAGAGAGGACTTCCTGGAAAATGTGGCTTTCGAGCTTCAATAAGCTTGAAACCTAAGTATATATATCAGACTACCGAATCGAGGAGACAATTGAATGACAAAAGAGTGCGTCCGTGCCAGAAATGTAGCCCACACACGAACAGCAAGAGTACTGTACGTTGTTCGACATGCAAACGTTTTGTATGTGAGACTCACTCAAGACGCCAAGTAGTCTGCGATTGCTATCGTCGGAGAGAAGATGGGGAAATGGAACTGCAGAGCGATTCTCATTTAGTGACTTCATATTTATCTATGTTGTAATTTGTAATACAATTAGTTTCAGTTAATATGAGAAATGCCGGTATATGATTTATACTGCAATTATTCAGTACTGTGCATTATTGAAAGCAAAACTATTGCAATTATAATATAAAGTATAATTACGTATTCATTTATCTTTATCTGCTAAATTGGTACCCAAGTTACAATAAATATTGTTTTTGTGTGGCGTTTAATGTCCTTATGTTGTAGTGACATTACACAAGTGATAATACTTCCAAAAATGTACGGATGGTAGTGTTTTGGAAAGGCGGCACCCAGGTCCGCGCGCCGTACCTCATGAGACCGTGACAGCAGACGATCAAGTTACGAACGCCCACTCTGCAGCGAAAAAATAGCTCCAAAATAAAAGGCAGTACTAAAGTAAAAGGCTGCGTCGTCGCAAACGATATAACCGTAATGTAGGACAACCACTGTAACTCGTTACCTGGGCAAATGTCGAAAACCCGTAGTGCCCTTAAAAGCCGTAAACTTGTTCACACAGCAAAGCAGAGGCGGAATTTGTTTGTGACTACTTATTACAGGCTTTACCCGCTTCAGTCTTCTACGCTAGCAGACTACAGCACACCAGACTACCCCCTCAGACACTGCCGACGGGGCTCTGCTACTGTTTGTCTGCTCACACTTGTGTCCACACACACACACACAATATAGTTAATCAATATAGTTAATCATTGCTATCATCGATACCCTATATCCAAATATCGATAAATAGTAGCGTTTTGCAGAAGGTCCTAACATCTCAGTAGACAAAAAAAAATGGTTCAACGTAACTAACCTAAGGACATCAAGACTGAGATTCATTGGAAGAATCGTAAGGAAATGCAATCCGACAACAAAGGAAGTAGGTTACAGTGCACTTGTTCGCCCACTGCTTGAATACTGCTCACCAGTGTGGGATCCGTACCAGATAGGGTTGATAGAAGATATAGAGAAGATCCAACGGAGAGCAGCGCGCTTCGTTACAGGATCATTTAGTAATCGTGAAAGCGTTGCGGAGATGATAGATAAACTCCAGTGGAAGACTCTGCAGGAGAGACGCTCAGTAGCTCGGTACGGGCTTTTGTTGGTGTTTCGAGGACATACCTTCACTGAGGAGTCAAGCAGTATATTGCTCCCTCCTACGTATATCTCGCGAAGAGACCACGAGGATAAAATCAGACAGATTAGAGCCCACACAGAAGCATACCGACAATCCTTCTTTCCACGAACAATACGAGACTGGAATAGAAGGGAGAACCGATAGAGGTACTCGAGGTACCCTCCGCCACCCGATAGAGGTACTCAAGGCACCCTCCGCCACACACCGTCAGGTGGCTTACGTAGTGAGGATGTAGATGTAGATGTACGTCGTAAAAAGACAGACACTGCAATGCACTGTGACGTAAAGAAAGGCAACACCAAAACATAATTAATGTAGACCGACGAAATTTCAGCAATACATTTCTCTAGGTAACACACGTAAATGATTAATATTGCGAATCACAGGTTATGTAAGCACGAGGTAACCCGCTGCAGATGTCAAATGATGGTACATTAATAACCAGTGTAACCACCAGAATGTTGAATGTAAACATGTACGCATTGTGTTTTACAAATTAAGTACCGGATGTCAATTTGTGGGGTGGAGTTCCGTGGCTGTTGCGCTTGGACGGGTAATAACGGGGTGGTAGAAGGGAGAGCCGATGGCAGTACTCAAAGTACCCTCCGCCACACACCGTCAGGTGGCTTGCTGAAGATGGATGCAGATGTAGATGTAGATCACACACAATCGTGGCCGAGGCAGGATTCGAACCAGCGACCGTAGCAGCAGCGCGGTTCCAGACTGAAGCGCCCAGAACCGCTCGGTCACAGCAGCCGGCTAAGTAATGCTTCCTAAACGGTACTGGTCCCATCACACTCGAAAATACTTATACATTTTTCGAATTGGTCCCGTTAAGAAGTGCGCACAGAGTTCTGTCTGCAAGAAAGTCGTGATAATCTGAAACGGGAGTCGCGCATTATGCTTTCCCTCACTCCCGATACGGCACACGTGTCCATTTCTCAGACGCACGTCAAGGACCACATATCCGTCTGAAATGTACCGCTATGTAACAGCGTTCCGTGTTATGCTGCAAGTTCAGAGACAGGGCGTTCTGTTACCCGCAGCGTCCGTTGCGCCACGCTTGCTGTCGTATAGCGTGTGTGCTTGCGCAGTAGCCCGCCCCCAGAGAGTGTTGCAGTTCCTCCACCTGAACGAATGAGCGGTGTTCAATAACTCATGCAAGACGATTATTTTTTTCTGACAGCACGTTGGTTTTATTCCTGATTCCGCTACACCATACGAGGTGCATTCAAGTTCTAAGGCCTCCGATTTCTATTCTGATTAACTACTCACCCGAAATCGATGAAACTGGCGTTACTTCTCGACGTAATCGCCCTGCAGACGTACACATTTTTCACAACGCTGACGCCATGATTCCATGGCAGCGGCGAAGGCTTCTTTAGGAGTCTGTTTTGACCACTGGAAAATCGCTGAGGCAATAGCAGCACGGCTGGTGAATGTGCGGCGACGGAGAGTGTATTTCATTGTTGGAAAAAGCCAAAAGTCACTAGCAGCCAGGTCAGGTGAGTAGGGAGCATGAGGAATCACTTGAAAGTTGTTATCACGAAGAAACTATTGCGTAACGTTAGCTCGATGTGCGGGTGCGTTGTCTCGGTGAAACAGCACACGCGCAGCCCTTCCCGGACGTTTTTGTTGCAGTGCTGGAAGGAATTTGGTCTTCAAAACATTTTCGTAGGATGCACCTGTTACCGTAGTGCCCTTTCGAACGCAATGGGTAAGGATTACGCCCTCGCTGTCCCAGAACATGGACACCATTATTTTTTCAGCACTGGCGTTTACCCGAAATTTTTTTGGTGGCGGTGAATCTGTGTGCTTCCATTGAGCTGACTGGCGCTTTGTTTCTGGATTGAAAAATGGCATCCACGTCTCATCCATTGTCACAACCGCTCGGCAACATGCCCCACGGGCAGCCGTGTGGTCGTCCGTCAGCATTCGTGGCACCCACCTGGATGACACTTTTCGCATTTTCAGGTCGTCATGCAGGACTGTGCGCACAGAACCCACAGAAATGCCAACTCTGGAGGCGATCTGTTCGACAGTCATTCGGCGATCCCCCAAAACAATTCTCTCCACTTTCTCGATCATGTCGTCAGACCGGCTTGTGCGAGCCCGAGGTTCTTTCGGTTTGTTGTCACACGATGTTCTGCCTTCATTAAAATGTCGCACCCACGAACGCACTTTCGACACATCCATAACTCCATCACCACATGTCTCCTTCAACTGTCGATGAATTTCAATTGGTTTCACACCATGCAAATTCAGAAAACGAATGATTGCACGCTGTTCAAGTAAGGAAAACGTCGCCATTTTAAGTATTTAAACCAGTTCTCATTCTCGCCGCTGGCGGTAAAATTCCATCTGCCGTACGGTGCTGCCATCTCTGGGATGTATTGACAATGAACGCGGCCTCATTTTAAAACAATGCGCATGTTTATATCTCTTTACAGTCCGGAGAAAAAAAATCTGTGGCCACAAAACCCGATTTTTCAACGTAATCTCCGCGCAATGCGACGGCCTCACGCCGCCTTGCTGCGGGCGCCTGTATGCCCGAACGGTGCCACTCTACTGGTCGACGTCGCAGCGTCAGTAACCTCGCCAGCGTGCACGGACTGTTTCCCGCCGAGTGCGTCGTTCATTGGGCCAAACAGATGGAGTGAGATCCGGGCTGTAGGCTGGAGACGGAGAACCTTCCAACTAAGTTTCGTGAGCTCCTCTCGAGCGCACACACTTGAGCGAGGACTCGCGCTGCCGTGGGGAAGCAGAAGCTAGTTTGCATTTCTGTGGTGACGAACACGCAAGTTCTATCACTGAGGGAGTCGCAAGGATGAGCGGCCTTCCGACACGCGGGAGGTCGGACAAGTTCGTGCGATCTTGCTGCAATGACGACACACGGCTAGCCCGCCGACTCACTACCAGGTCTCCACAGATACTCTGCAGGCACCTGTACACATCTCCGATGCTCTGGTTTTCCACCAAAAGGAAACTCAGTGACAGCTGTCTGCATTAACGCACCTTCGTTACGGACACCATTTTGAAGTCAATGTATAGCGCCGCCACTAAACGGAAGTTCCAGAAACTATAGGTGCTGAAGCAGAAACGTTCGACTATGTCCCACAGCAAATACTGCATTTTTACACCGAAACTGGCCGAGAAAAAATGTGTCACATTACTTATTGAACTCCCCTCGTACAACCAGTTGTCTGTGAATTTACGACACACGCCGTTACACATCAGTATATACTTTCAACATATTTTCATTAAAAAGTAACTAACTCCGACATGTATCTTGTTACTTTTTGTTCTTTGCTTGTTAAGAAATGTAATCATATGATTTTGCTCTGAACCTCTGTTACTGTTTTTTACCGGCAGGTTGCTTAATAATTGTCAGGGGGCTGAAATTACGCTACTGGCTATTAAAATTGTTACACCAAGGAGAAATGCAGATGATAAACGGGTATTCATTGGACAAATATATTATACTAGAACCGACATGTGATTACATTTTCACGCAATTTTGGTGCATTGATCCTGAGAAATCAGCACCCAGAACAACCACCTCTGGCTGTAATAACGGCCTTGAAACGCCTGGGCATTGAGTCAAACAGAGCTTGGATGGCGTGTGCAGGTACAATTGCCCATGCAGCTTCAACACGATACCACAGTTCATCGAGAGTAGTGACTGGCGTATTGTGACGAGCCAGTTGCTCGGCCACCATTGATCAGACGTTTTCAGTTGGTGAGAGATCTGGAGAATGTGCTGGCCAGGGCAGCAGTCGAACATTTTCTGTATCCAGAAAGGCCCGTACAGGACCTGCAACATGCGGTCGTGCATTATCCTGCTGAAATGTAGGGTTTCGCAGGGATCGAGTGAAGGGTAGAGCCACGGGTCTTAACACATCTGAAATGTAACGTCCACTGTTCAAAGTGCTGTCAATGCGAACAAGAGGTGATCGAGACATGTTACCAATGGCACCCCATCCCATCACGCCGGGTGATACATCAGTATGGCGATGACGAATACACGCTTCCAATGTGCGTTCACTGCGATGTCGGCAAAGACATACGCGACCATCATGATGCTGTAAACAGAACCTGGGTTCACCCGAAAAAACGACGTTTTGCCATTCGTGCACCCAGGTTCGTCGTTGAGTACAGCATCGCAGGCGCTCCTGTCTGTGATGCAGTGTCAAGGGTAACCGCAGCCATGGTCTCCGAGCTGATAGTCCGTGCTGCTGCAAACGTCGTCGAACTGTTCGCGCAGATGGTTATTGTCTTGCAAACGTCCCCACCTGTTGACTCGGGGATCGAGACGTGGCTGCACGATCCGTTACAGCCATGCGGATAAGATGCCTGTCATGTCGACTGCTAGTGATACGAGGCCGTTGGGATGCAGCACGGTGTTCCGTATTACCCTCCTGAACCCACCGATTCCATATTCTGCTAACAGTCATTCGATCTCGACCAACGCGACCATTTCTCCTCTTTACACGAGGCATCACAACAACGTTTCACCAGGCAACGCCGGTCAACTGCTGTTTGTGTACGAGAAATCGGTTGGAAACTTTGCTCATGTCAGCACGTTGTAGGTGTCGCCACCGGTGCCAACCTTGTGTGAATGCTCTGAAACGCTAATCATCTGCATATCGCAGCATCTTCTTCCTGTCGGTTAAATTTCGCGTCTGTAGCACGTCATATTCGTGGTGTAGATATTTTAATGGCCAGTAGTGTAGTTGTTGCTATTGAAATAACGTGTTTGTTTGAAGCAAATACACAACTTAATGCAGGAAAATTGAATTTGTCGTAATACATCGTCAGTCACAAAGCCAATGATCTGAGAAGAAATCCCTTGAAGCCATGGCATCTCAAAGATCTTTCCTTTGCCTTTCACGCCAAAAGAAAATACTCCACCATCATCCGGATCCATTACGCCAGCACTGATTAAACAGAGAGAAGTTCTTAATCACTGACTTTCTGACGCCGCCGACTCGGTGCAGAGACGCTCTGAATGGAAAAGTCTCTAACAAAAGGGAATGTCGAAGGCATCTACACTCGCTCCGACAAATTCTCGGTAAGACTTACAGACCTACATCACGACAGCACGTCAACTCATCCGTCATTCACATCTGCAAGTGACGAACTTCAGAATTCCAACATGGGAACACTCTTGTCGTCCATACGTACAAGCATGTCGGGGTGAAGCAGAACATGATGATGATCATCATCGTTATGATTATTATTAAACATGCCCCATTATATTATTAATACTACATCTGCTAGTTTACTTAAACGCGACTTTTGTTGTAGACACGAAAAAGATATTTTAAATATTGCAAAATTTCTATTACGGAGGTTATTGTCATTAAAGTAGAACAGAGTTCGTTTCGCAGTTGGTGACTCAAATTCATACATTTCCAAACTCTGTTGAGTTACATTATTTATAGTAGTCTTTGGAAAAAGTTGTACCAGTTCACACTTGCTAATTTCCGCCTTTCACTATTGCACTCTTTAGTAGCACGTTTCTCTGCATGTCCAAGTTGCCACCTTCCAGTTACATTGGGTCGACAGACTGGATGTCTCCACTGTGGGGGCAGACGCGTCGCCGCTCATTCTGAACCGATGGTAGCCGGCCTCCAGACCTCGGTGCTCCGCTGGCATCGCACTGGAGCAGCGAGAGATCGGTAATGCGATGGCCAGTCTTCGACGCACCGTCGCAAAGCTATTCTTTTGTAATGATTCATTTTGTTGTCTGTTGCCATTCTTTCCCCCATTCCTCCAAATGGTTCACATGGCTCTGAGCACTATGGGACTTAACATCTGTGGTCATCAGTCCCCTAGAACTTAGAACTACTTAAACCTAACTAACCTAAGGACAGCACACACATCCGTGCCCGAGGCAGGATTCGAACCTGCGACCGTAGCGGTCGCGCGGTTCCGGACTGAGCGCCTAGACCCGCGAGACCACCGCGGCCGGCCCATTCCTCCAGATCTGCTTTCCGTCACAATTTGTTTCACGAGCGTTTCGAGACCTTTTATACGGCAGCCAAATTTCTCTTGTGGCCTGGATCTTTCTCTTGACAACCGAGCGAGGTGGCCCAGTGGTTAGCACACTGGACTCGCATTCGAGAGTGGACGACACGCGTCCCGCCATCCTGATTTTGGTTTTCCGTGATTTCCCTGAATCGCTTCAGGCAAATTCCGGGATGGTTCCTTCGAAAGGGCGCGGTCGCTTTCCTTTGATGTCCCTCCCCATCCCACCTTGTGCTCCGTGTCTAATGAACTCGTTCTTGAAGGGACGTGAAACACAAATCTCCCCCTCTTGTGTCAGGTTGCCTGGAAGTTCATTTCCGAGTACGCCTGTTAGAGCTTTCAGTATCGCAGTTCTTATTGTGCATCGTTCTCACCTTATTGTAAGTCCCTGTTGCGTATCTTGTGGTGAAGTTAGCGCACATCTGAGCAGTAGTGATTTGCACATGAATGACACTGATTACCGACTGGATCACTGCGGACAGGAAGACACAGAAATCTGTCTGGAGGGACCGTGACCGGTCACGTAATGTGACGGCGCTGCCAACACTTGCCAAAGAAGCCGCTTCAAAGCCGACGTGGCCGTCCAGTTCAGGTTTTCCGTGGTTTTCCTTAATCCATAACGGCTAACGACAGTGAGATGCAAATGATAAGAGCCGCTGTCCATTTCTTCTTGCGCACTTGTCCAATCCGAGTTTGTGATTCGTCTAGTCAGTCGTGTGCAATTCCTTTCTCTCAGTATGGCTAAAGCAACTTTCGTCCATCAATGTGAACCGAGTTGACTCGACAATCTACCTCCCCCCTTCCCCTCAGTCTCCTCCACTGGCAGTATGGATCGTTCACGGCGGCTCAGGTTGTGTCCTGTCAACTTTCCCTTCCACAGCTACATCTACATCTACATCAACAAGGATACTCTGCAAATCACATATAAGTGCCTGGCAGAGGGTTCGTCGAACGACCTTCACAATAATTCCCTATTATTCCAATCTCGTATAGCGCGCGGAAAAAACGAACACCTACATCTTCCCGTGCAAGCAATGATTTCCCTTTTTTTTTATTACGATGATCGCTTCTCCCTGTATAGGTCGGCGTCAAAAATTCGATCCGGAGGAGAAAGTTGTTCAGTCAAATTTCGTGAGAACATCCCGCCGCAACGAGAAATACCTTTGTTTTAATGGTGTCCACCCCAAATCATGTAATATTTCCACGTCACTCTCTCTCTTATTTCTCGATAATACAAAACGTGCTACCCTTCTTTGAACTTTTTCGATGTACTCCGTCAGTCCTATCTGGTAAGGATCGCACACCGCGCAGCAGTATTCTAAAAAGAGGATGGACAAGCATAGTGTAGGCAGTCTCCTTAGTAGATCTGTTACATTTTCTATGCGTCCTGCCAAGTCACATAGTAGTCTTCTATGCGTCCTGCCAATAAAACGCACAGTCTTTGGTTAGCCTTTCCCACAACATTTTCTATGCGTTCCTTCAATTTAAGTGTTCGTTATTGTAATTCCCAGGTATTTACTTGAATTTACGGCCTTTACATTTGACTGATTTACCCTGTAACCGAAGTTTAACGGATTCCTTTTAGCACTCATCTGAATGACCTCACACTTACGTTATTTAGGGTCAACTGCCAATTTTCGCACCATTCAGATGTCAAACTGCCTATTGGCTTCTGTCTCGGGTTCTTCGGCCGACGTTCATCTAATGATTCTTCTGACGTTTCGCCAGCACGAGTGGCTGGCATTGTCAAAGCTTCACCCTCCATTGCCGGTGGTGAACTGGAGCCGAGCTCGCGGCCGCAGACTATATGTACCTGGCGCGCCAACGTCCGAGGGCTTCTCCGCGGTCATTTCCGGTGCGGTTCTCCTCTCGCTACCTGCGACGGTCGTTCGTTGCAGTACGGGAAGCCAGGATCCGTTTACCCTAAGGATTTCCTCTTTCTTGTTCAAACTGTTCGCCTGTTTTTGTATTTCTGCAGCTTCTCTGAACAAGCGCGTGTGATAGGCCTCAACAATTTTGCATTCAGATGTCTTCGTCATATGAAAACAACCTAAGACGACTGCTCAGATTGTCTCCAAAATCGTTTATATAGATAAGGAACAGCAAAGGGCCTATAACACCATCTTGGGGACAGCCAGAAATCACTTCTGTTTTACTCGATGACTCTCCGTCAGTTACTACGAACTGTTACCTCTCTGACAG
Source organism: Schistocerca cancellata (assembly GCF_023864275.1). Lineage (NCBI taxonomy): Eukaryota > Metazoa > Arthropoda > Insecta > Orthoptera > Acrididae > Schistocerca > Schistocerca cancellata. The sequence continues at coordinate 5,414,708 of NC_064634.1, forward strand.
GAAATCACTAATCCAGTCACATAACTGAAACAATATTCCACAAGCAGGCAATTTTACTACGAACCGCTTCTGTGGTACAGCGTCAACAGCCTTCCGGAAATCCAGGAATACGGAATCGATCTGAAATCCCTTGTTAATAGCACTCGACACTTCATGCGAAGAAAGAGCTAGTTGTGTTTCAGAAGAACGATGTTTTGTAAACCCATGTTGACTGTGTGTCAATAGACCGTTTCCTTCGAGGTATTTCATAATGTTCGAACACCATATATGTTCCAAAATCCTGCTGCATATCCATGTTAATGTTATGGGCCTGTAATTTAGTAGATTACTCCTACTACCTTTCTTAACCCCCCCATGAATCATGGACCCTGCCGTTGGTGGGGAGGCTTGCGTGCCTCAACGATACAGATAGCCGTACCGTAGGTACAACCACAACGGAGGGGTATCTGTTGAGAGGCCAGACAAACGTGTGGTTCCTGAAGAGGGGCAGCAGCCTTTTCAGTAGTTGCAGGGGCAACAGTCTGGATGATTGACTGATCTGGCCTTGTAACAATAACCAAAACGGCCTTGCTGTGCTGGTACTGCGAACGGCTGAAAGCAAGGGGAAACTACAGCCGTATTTTTTTCCGAGGGCATGCAGGTTTACTGTATGATCAAATGATGATGGCGTCCTCTTGGGTAAAATATTCCGGAGGTAAAATAGTCCTCCATTCGGATCTCCGGGCGGGGACTACTCAAGAGGATGTCGTTATCACGAGAAAGAAAACTGGCATTCTACGGATCGGAGCGTGGAATGTCAGATCCCTTAATCGGGCAGGCAGGTTAGAAAATTTAAAAAAGGAAATGGATAGGTTAAAGTTAGATATAGTGGGAATTAGTGAAGTTCGGTGGCAGGAGGAACAAGACTTCTGGTCAGGTGACTACAGGGTTATAAACACAAAATCAAATAGGGGTAATGCAGGAGTAGGTTTAATAATGAATAGGAAAATAGGAATGCGGGTAAGCTACTACAAACAGCACAGCGAACGCATTGTTGTGGCCAAGATAGATACGAAGCCCACGCCTACCACAGTAGTACAAGTTTATATGCCAACTAGCTCTGCAGATGACGAAGAAATTGAAGAAATGTATGATGAAATAAAAGAAATTATTCAGATAGTGAAGGGAGACGAAAATTTAATAGTCATGGGTGACTGGAATTCGAGTGTAGGAAAAGGGAGAGAAGGAAACGTAGTAGGTGAATATGGATTGGGGCTAAGAAATGAAAGAGGAAGCCGCCTGGTAGAATTTTGCACAGAGCACAACATAATCATAGCTAACACTTGGTTTAAGAATCATGAAAGAAGGTTGTTTACATGGAAGAACCCTGGAGATACTAAAAGGTATCAGATAGATTATATAATGGTAAGACAGAGATTTAGGAACCAAGTTTTAAATTGTAAGACATTTCCAGGGGCAGATGTGGACTCTGACCACAATCTATTTCCTATAAACTGTAGATTAAAACTGAAGAAATTGCAAAAAGGTGGGAATTTAGGTAAATGGGACCTGGATAAACTGAAAGAACCAGAGCTTGTACAGAGTTTCAGGGAGAGCATAAGGGAACAATTGACAGGAATGGGGGAAAGAAATACAGTAGAAGAAGAATGGGTAGCTTTGAGGGATGAAGTAGTGAAGGCAGCAGAGGATCAAGTAGGTAAAAAGACGAGGGCTAGTAGAAATCCTTGGGTAACAGAAGAAATATTGAATTTAATTGATGAAAGGAGAAAATATAAAAATGCAGTAAATGAAGCAGGCAAAAAGAAATACAAACTTCTCAAAAATGAGATCGACAGGAAGTGCAAAATGGCTAAGCAGGCATGGCTAGAGCACAAATGTAAGGATGTAGAGGCTTATCTCACTACGGGTAAGATAGATACTGCCTACAGGAAAATTAAAGAGACCTTTGGAGAGAAGAGAACCACTTGTATGAATATCAAGAGCTCAGATGGAAACCCAGTTCTAAGCAAAGAAGGGAAAGCAGAAAGGTGGAAGGAGTATATAGAGGGTCTATACAAGGGCAATGTACTTGAGGACAATATTATGGAAATGTAATAGGATGTAGATGAAGACGAAATGGGAGATACGATACTGCGTGAAGAGTTTGACAGAGCACTGAAAGACCTGAGTCGAAACAAGGCCCCGGGAGTAGACAACATTCCATTAGAACTACTGATGGCCTTGGGGGAGCCAGTCCTGACAAAACTCTACTGCCTGGTGAGCAGGATGTATGAGACAGGTGAAATACCCTCAGACTTCAAGAAGAATGTAATAATTCCAATCCCAAAGAAAGCAGGTGTTGACAGATGTGAAAATTAGCAAACTATCAGTTTAATAAGCCACAGCTGCAAAATACTAACACGAATTCTTTACAGACGAATGGAAAAACTAGTAGAAGCCGACCTCGGGGAAGATCAGTTTGGATTCCGTAGAAACACTGGAACACGTGAGGCAATACTGACCTTGCGACTTATCTTAGAAGAAAGATTAAGGAAAGGCAAACCTACGTTTCTAGCATTTGTAGACTTAGAGAAAGCTTTTGACAATGTTGACTGGAATACTCTCTTTCAAATTCTAAAGGTGGCATGGGTAAAACACAGGGAGCGAAAGGCAATTTACAATTTGTACAGAAACCAGATGGCAGTTATAAGAGTCGAGGGACATGAAAGGGAAGCAGTGGTTGGGAAGGGAGTGAGATAGGCTTGTAGCCTCTCCCCGATGTTATTCAATCTGTATATTGAGCAAGCAGTAAAGGAAACAAAAGAAAATTTCGGAGTAGGTATTAAAATCCATGGAGAAGAAATAAAAACTTTGAGGTTCGCCGATGACATTGTAATTCTGTCAGAGACAGCAAAGGACTTGGAAGAGGAGTTGAACGGAATGGACGGTGTCTTGAAAGGAGGATATAAGATGAACAGCAACAAAAGAAAACGAGGATAATGGAATGTAGTCGAATTAAGTCGGGTGATGCTGAGGGAATTAGATTAGGAAATGAGACGCTTAAAGTAGTAAAGGAGTTTTGCTATTTTCGGAGCAAAATAACTGATGCTGGTCAAAGTAGAGAGGATATAAAATGTAGACTGACAATGGCAAGGAAAGCGTTTCTGAAGAAGAGAAATTTGTTAACATCGAGTATAGATTTAAGTGTCAGGAAGTGGTTTCTGAAAGTATTTGTCTGGCGTGTAGCCATGTATGGAAGTGAAACATGGACGATAAATAGTTTGGACAAGAAGAGAATAGAAGCTTTCGAAATGTGGTGCTACAGAAGAATGCTGAAGATTAGATGGGTAGATCACATAACTAATGAGGAGATATTGAATAGCATTGGCGAGAAGAGGAGTTTGTGGCACAACTTGACTAGAAGAAGGGATCGGTTGGTAGGGGCATCAAGGGATCACCAATTTAGTATTGGAGGGAAGCGTGGAGGGTAAAAATCGTAGAGGGAGACCAAGAGATGAATACACTAAGCAGATTCAGAAGGATGTAGGTTGCAGTAGGTACTGGGAGATGAAGAAGCTTGCACAGGATAGAGTAGCGTGGAGAGCTGCATCAAACCAGTCTTTGGACTGAAGACCACAGCAGCAGCAGTCTCGTAAGGCCGCATTCAGTGCTTCATCTGCCCATACACGAAACCTGATCTCCTAATTCTCTCAGGAACGCGTTGTTTAATTCTACTACTACATTCATGGCAAGGACTTCTGGAGAGACTGAAGTAATGTAATCGACATAATTACAAAAATGAGATGTTTTAGATGCTCTTGCTTCGTCGGAAACTGTTCGTAGACCTCACCCTCCAGTTTATCCCGGAGAAAAACTCTAGTGGCGGCGTATGGGGCGCTTCGAGCACAGCGCAGAACCACGCTCGCCCCTCTGGGAGGGCCAGTCCCTGTGCGCCAGCCGGCCGCCTCCTTACAGACGCAGCTGGGCACACAGAAGCCGCGGCGAGAAGGGCCTGGCTGCGCTGGTGCTGTGCCGCCTCTCGCCACGCCTGCTGGCGAGTGTGGGAGGGGTCGCCGGCCTCCAAGTGCCTAGGCCTTCTTCGCGGGTTCCGTTTGTGCAGGTTCATGTTTAAAATGTTCAGTAAATACGGATGGATGCCATCGAGGGTTCTGAGGAAATGAGTGGCCTTGGAAAGACACTTTGCATTTTTATTCACGCACGTGTCAATGTCGCATTCCCCCGTGATGACGCCACAGGAAGACAGAAATCAGGAGCGCTCAAAAAGCATGAACACCATTAGCTGCTTCAGATCACGTTCAAATTTCCCTAATGCGGTCACGTTCGCTGGGGGTGCAGCGCCACAGGGTCCTCATAGAGGAGCTGAGATACTGTAACGCCGGAAATGCATATCCTCCTATTTCCATCTACTGTGCTATAAATTTTTTCCTTATTTTCTTACCTGAAGATATCACATTTCTGTGTCTTTATATATTGTAATTGTTTTACTATATATATATATATATATATATATATATATATATATATATATATATATATATATACGCTTCTATGTCGATGTATAATTGGTTTGTTTTGTAAATATTATTTGTATTTTTACGCCGGGTCTTGCCTAGGGAAAACTATGCTATCGAACGATTACATCGATAGGTCGTGTGGAGAACCAAAGTGTTTAGGATCTTTGGTAGTGTTAACTCTGCCGCATGGAGCGCGGGCAGAGAGAGTCTGGCTGGAGTAGGGCGGTGGAGCAGGTGTGTTGTGTGACGCTCCCGCGAGTTCCCGCGCTTTCGGGGTTTGGCGGCATGTAATTGCGCTCGACTTGCTATGATAGTTTCTGACATGGTGTCGCGGACAGGAAGCATTAGCTGGCGGACATCAAGAGCCCGTTTCGCCTGGTGACCGTGTCGAGAAGAAGGCGTGCCAACATCCAGCTTCTGCAACAGCGACGGCCGACAATGAGTGACTGTCGCCACCTCCTCGATCGACGGCTTCAAACCTTCAATCAACCAACAAGGAAGACTGGAAGCACGTAAAGTTTTAGAACTGTATGGCAGACCTCAGTTTTTCAAACTGTTCAAATCACAAAATTACAGCAACGTAGCATGAACCTTTGTTGCTCATTGTCCCAATTGCATTACCAAGCAGGGTCCCTTCCTTTTCCGGAATGAACCCGAGCGTCGTTGAAATTCAAACGCCAGCATTAAAGTAATATAATTCGATTTCACTGCTTCAATTTCAAAGTTCAGTTAAGGTATTCGTAGCTGGCTACAGTATTTAGATTACACAAGCACAAATTAAAGAGTGCGAGTTTTGTTACCATAATTTAGCTTACCTGTGACTGCAGCTCAGCTTGGTACGTACTAAATTTTACTATTGTTAATTGTTCAGAATCATTTAATTCAAGTTCAAAGTTAAACCTCTTATTTCTAAATTGTGTAGATTCAAGTAGCTTTTGAAATGATTGTTGAGGTAGTCCAAGACTAACCGTATTTTACTGAATTTCGATGTGCTTCAGAAAGAAAGCTCACTATTAACTTCAGTCACTAAATTAACTTTCAATTTTCCGGTTTCATTAATTCTTTTGCTAAATTAAGTCAGAGTGTAGCGAAATTTATTACTTCTGACAAACTTTCAGTTTTCACACTACACGTGTCAACCTTCAGTTGCCACGCTTCTAGTGCTAATTATATGTGCCATAACCTTCCTTTTACAGTTATTATAGTAGTTGTGCATAGGACTGGCGACCGTAATTTTCCCCAAATCTCAAATATCTAATTAACGCCACCTAATTGTTAACGTAACGACCGCACATTTACTTTCTTTATTAATTTTACCCTTTTCTCAAAATTAATTTCCACCAATTTCATTTGCATTTTTCCTTTCATTTAGATGTAGCCCTTTCCTCCCTCTTTATCGACAGATTAACTTCGGTGACGATTGCTTCTCCCAAATTTCCATTAGGTGCACGCGGTTTACTTTTTCACTGTCATTAAGGTCGATAAGTGAGGGGCGAGGTTACAATACCCGGGAGCCGGTAGCGTCAGAGGGTGTCAAGAACGTGCTCGTGTTGCTCCTCGCACTGCGACCTGTCGTCTTCGACAGCGAAATTTGCGGGAATCGACTTGAGAAGGAAAAGCGTGGTTCACCAACGCCCTTACGCCACCACATGGGGCCGTTCCGTTTCGATCCTGAGTGGCGGTGTGTCCAGAATGTTTCCCTCCACTACCCACAGCGAAACCGAGCGATTTCATCGCTGAATGTCGCGGTTCTGACGTCCATCGCAGAGGCGGCAAAAGAAAGAGTGAAGTGTGGGTCAGAGGGGCTGTGGCGACCTGCCCACCGTGTGACACGCCTTCCGCGGTGGGACTGGCCAGCACTGTGGTGGTGCGACATCATTAACCCACCTCACACGTCGCGTGGACTTCTGAGCTGTGGCCGTCATTCCGCAGGTGTCCACGCCTCGCTGCTCGATGCGTTGTCGAGCACGACAGGACAGCGATGCCGCAGTGCGCCACACCACGATTCTGCGCCGTTACGGAGGTAGAGTGAAGGCACCTTTCAGTCAAATTTCAAACATAAGCGTCCTAACATGTGGGAATTACAGAGTTTTGAAAATATGACCTTTAAATCTGTTCCGCGGTGATCAGGATTTAGAAATTGTTGTAGATTAAGGAAATTAATAACGTTTAATGTATCAGCTGCAAAGAGTTCAGGGCTGAATGAGATTTTCACTCTGCAGCGGAGTGTGCGCTGATATGAAACTTCCTGGCAGATTAAAACTGTGTGCCGGACCGAGACTCGAACTCGGGACATTTGCCTCTCGCGGGTAAGTGCTCTTCCAACTGAGCTACCCAAGCACCACTCACGCCCCGTCCTCACAGCTTTACTTCTGCCAGTACCTCGTCTCCTACTTTCCAAACTTTACAGAAGCTCCCCTGCAAACCTTGCAGAACTAGCACTCCTGAAAGAAAGGATACTGCGGAGAATGAGATTTTCACTCTGCAGCGGAGTGTGCGCTGATATGAAACTTCCTGGCAGATTAAAACTGTGTGCCGGACCGAGACTCGAACTCGGGACATTTGCCTCTCGCGGGTAAGTGCTCTTCCAACTGAGCTACCCAAGCACCACTCACGCCCCGTCCTCACAGCTTTACTTCTGCCAGTACCTCGTTTCATACCTTCCAAACTTTACAGAAGCTCTCCTGTGAACATTGCAGAACTAGCACTCCTGAAAGAAAGGACATTGTGGAGACATGCCTTAGCCACAGCCTGGTAGAGCACTTGCCCGCGAAAGGCAAAGGTCCCGAGTTCGAGTCTCGGTCCGGCACACAGTTTTAATCTGCCAGGAAGTTTCAAAAAAATGGTTCAAATGGCTCTGAGCACTATGGGACTCAACATCTGTGGTCATCAGTCCCCTAGAACTTAGAACTACTTAAACCTAACTAACCTAAGGACATCATACACATCCATGCCCGAGGCAGGATTCGAACCTGCGACCGGAGCGGTCACACGGTTCCAGACTGAAGCGCCTAGAACCGCACGGCCACACCGGCCGGCCAGGAAGTTTCAGTTCAGGGCTGTTTCAAAATAAGGTAATTCAATGTAGGATACTGATCTAGTGCCAAATATTACGAATAAATAATTATTTTGATATTATAAGACCTTTTTCAATATTTCGTGAGCAAATATAAATTAATAGTAAGAAACTCGACGGAGAATGAGAAAGCAGATGTAAAAACGAGTCGATTGTTATGCCGCAACCTATGCCACATCTCACACTGACTGTAAAAAGTCGGCATTGAGCCTTATCAAAAAACGTAGTTGCAATCGCTTTCTCTCACAAAAGCACCTTCGTATAGCACCTACCACGTAAAAGCTTGTGATTTGTCCTCCATCAACACGTGAGAATGTAGTGACTTTATAATAATTTTACACCATCTGCCTTTGTGTAAAGACTCACCCTGCAATGAACGGTTTCAATATTTTAAATGATATTTGAAAACTCACAGTTACAGAGAATTTATTAACACTGCAGGTGTCACTCGCGGCTGCCGTAGCATGCTGGTAGTTTTGTTACGACGAGTGGTGGCGAGCAACCAAACACTGGAATCGCAGTGGCGCGGATACATCCGAAAACACTTCCATTCGCCGATCTCTCTACAAACTTTGTCTGCACCTGCACACTTATAGCGTATTTAAAAATATTAATAATACTCAAAAAGGTACTACAACTATTCAAAACCTTCTAGAAATTCAAAAAGAATGTTGTTACAGGAACAAAGAAACAACGAAATGCTGAATAACTACTCAAATTAACAGGACTTTTGCAAAATTATAAGAAAAACAACTTTGCTTTCATACTTAACTTATTTACGATAACTTATAAAAATTATTAAAATGTCCATAGTGAAAGGGATCACGAAGAAAACAGTATAACCTGCTAAACAACTGTTTAACTTGGGATTTTCTTTTCAAAACTGAGTTAAATATAAAACTGAAAAATCTAAAATATGTATTATGTACTACAAAATAGATGCCTGTTTAAAAAAAAATGGCTCTGAGCACTATGGGACTCAACTTATGAGGTCATTAGTCTCCTAGAACTTAGAACTAGTTAAACCTAACTAAACTAAGGACATTACACACATCCATGCCCGAGGCAGGATTCGAACCTGCGATCGTAGCGGTCTCGCGGTTCCAGACTACAGCGCCTAGAACCGCACGGCCACTTCGGCCGGCGATGCCTGTTTCAAAGAATCAAACTGGAGACTAAAATAAAACGTCGACTTTCTAAAATTATTGAAGAACATTAAACTGACGGAGAAACAAAGTATGTAAATTGAAGGGGGAGATCGGAGAATGGAAAAGAAGAGGAAGGAACTAATGATGTCATCTGCATGGAGAGTTTGTGCGGAATCAGCGCACACGAGTGAAAACCTGTGCCAGATGGGGACTCGAACCCACGATCTCCTGGATCCTACGTAGTTGGTTTAACCGCTGCGCCATCGCGACACAGTGTTTACGGCAGACGTGTGGGAGTATTGGGCACGCTGCGCGGGCCACTCACCTTCCCACCTCTGGCCACCAATCTGCAGTTCCTGTCTACGCCCCCCTAGCTCGCTCATTTCAGGTTCCCAACGGAGGTCCAACCTAAATGTGCATCGGCACTAGAGGTTATGGAATCACTGCCCATCAAGTTCAATCAGTTATATCAATGCGTAGTGTCTGTTCTTTCGGACATATCCGAATTACAGTGCAGTAGTGTTCGAATGTACGAGGGTTGGACCTTAAATAGTGGCAACTATTTATTTACAACCGATAAAAAAGAGTTACATGTTTGCACCTGTTACTGTCCTTAAAAGTAGTCACCATCGTTGTGTACAACCCGTTGCCAGCGATGTGAAAGGCGTAGTATACCGTTAACAGAGCCTGTTGTGTTGATGGTGCGAATGGACCGGTATACTGCCTGTCGAATCTCTGGAGCAGTTCTGAAGCGAATGCCACGAAGTGGTTCCTTCATCTTCGGAATCAAATCAGTCACAAGGACTTACGTCTGGGGAGTATGGTGGATGGTACAGTACTTCCAAGTCCCATCGACCGAACAGAGCAGCCACAGCTTGCGCTGTATGCGCCCGCGCATTGTCGTGCAAAATGATGGGTGGGTTGCGCAGAAAGTGTCGCCGCTTCTTAGCAAAGCTGTTCGCAGGTGGTGCCCCAAAAACATACAGTAGTACTGTGCATTGACGGTCTGCCGTGGAGGAACGTAATGCGTCAGGATAACACCATCACAGTCGTACACGAGAATCACCATAATTTTAGACCGCTCCATTCGCACCATCAACAGAACAGGCTGTGCTAACGGTACACTACGCCTTCCACATCGCTGGCAGCGGGTTCTACACAACGCTGGTGACTACTTTGAAGCACAGCGACAGGTGCAAAAATGTAACTCTTATGTATCGTTTGTGAATAAATAGTTGCCAGTATTTAAGTTCCGACCCTCGTAGTATCAGTGGCGTCTGACTCAGTCACATCGGTAATGTCCGGCCGTGGTGTTGCTTAATGCCACGAAACGAAACGAGCAGGTACGTAAAGTAGCGGGGAAGGCGAATAGTCGACTTTGGTTTTTTGAGAGAGTTTTAGGAATGTCTGGTTCATTCATAAAGGAGACAACATACAGGACTGTATTTCGACATGTTCTAGAGTAATGTTCTCGTGTTTAGGATCACTGTCAGCCCAGATTAACGGAAGGCATCGAATCAATTCAGAGGCGGAATGCTACATTTGTTACTGGCAGATTTCGACTACACGGGCATGCTTCAGGAACTCAAATGGGAATCCTTGGGGGGAACACGACGTTCTTATCAAGTAACACAACTCAGAAAATATAGAAAACCAACATTTGAAAAAAAAATGGTGCAAATGGCTCTGAGCACTATGGGACTTAACATCTGTGGTCATCAGGCCCATAGAACGTAGAACTACTTAAACCTAACTAGCCTAAGGACATCACACACATCCATGCCCGAGGCAGGATTCGGACCTGCGACCGTAGCAGTCGCGCGGTTCCCGACTGCGCGCCTAGAACCGCTAGACCACCGCGGCCGGCCCAACATTTGAGGCTAACTGCGGAACCATCTTGCTGCCACCAACGTACATTTTGCCCAAGAAGACAAGAAAAAGAGGAAAACAGACTCGCACGGAAGCTAACGTATAGTCGTTTTTCCGTTTTCTCCATTGGCGACTGCAACAGGGAAGGCAACCACTTGCGCCCCGCAGCGTGTGGCGGCTTGTGGAGTACGTATGCACTTGTATTTGCAACGATTATATTTTGGAGAACAGTAGGCTCTGGAGAACTGTTGGGAACGCCTTTGGGAAGTGAAGGAACTCGTTAAGAAGCGACCGGCGCCTGAAGAGGAGCTCTGAGAGTCACGTTGCGAGGAGAGCCCGGGGACGCGCGACCGCGCTGGTTGACGCTGCTCGCTGCTACTCGCCGCTCAGGCGGGCGACACCACAGCTCAAGCGGCCGTCACGCGAAACACGAAACCCGGAGCGAGTACGGTCAAGCGAACGACGGTGTCGTCTGTATTCGACGTGTTGTGTGTTTAACTCTTTGTAATTTCTTATTTCAAAAAGTGTAGCGTATAGAGGGAAATGGTTCTCTTCCTCGAGCCGCAGCACATACACTGGTGTCCAAAATTACAGCAACAAACTCCTACTTCCCCTTTCTGTGTATAATTCACGATGTAATCATACTGACTGTCGACAAATGTCGTTACGATCCTATTCTGCACGGAAGACGGCAAGCCGATCAACGGAGAAACACGCGAGCAATGGCGTCACGGCACCTATAAAGCAGCGCAGCGTTTGCCGAGTGCCCAGTCACGGACGGTGCAGTGTGGCGCAGGCAAGACGCCCGCCAGGCTCTCTGCGGTGGAGGGCCGTAGGAAGACTGGAAGCAGGACATTCGCAAACTCACATGGCCCGATGGCTTAGTGTGAATCGTTCTGTTGTTTCTCGCATGTGGTGGCATTTTATAGAGACCGAAACTGTATCCCGGAGCCCAGTACAGGGCCTACCACGTGAGACATCAGAATGAGAGGACCGTTATTTGTCTGTAAGGGCGCGACGGTACCGCCTTAGAATTGCACGGCAACTGACGTCTGGCCTCGTATCCCCTGAACGTGTTGTACCGAGGCAAATGTGGTGTCACCGCCAGACACCACACTTGCTAGGTGGTAGCCTTTAAATCGGCCGCGGTCCGTTAGTATACGTCGGACCCGCGTGTCGCCACTATCAGTGATTGCAGACCGAGCGCCGCCACATGGCAGGTCTAAAGAGACTTCCTAGTGTAAGTAGGCTGTTTCTGTTTTCATATTGGTAACGCCACGTAGCACTCTATATGAAAATCACTGACTGTGCTGTGTGCAGTCTGTGGCTGGTTTGCATTGTTGTTTGCTATTGTAGTGTTGGGCAGCTGGATGTCAACAGTGCGTAGCGTTGCGCAGTTGGAGGTGAGCCGCCAGCAGTGGTGCATGTGGGGAAGTGAGATGGCGGAGTTTAGAGAGTGGATGATCTGGACGTGTGTCCATCAGAGACAGTAAATTTGTAAGACTGGATGTCATGAACTGCTATATATATTATGACTTTTGAACACTATTAAGGTAAATACATTGTTTGACCTCTATCAAAATCTTTCATTTGCTAACTATGCCTGTCAGTAGTTAGTCCCTTCCGTAGTTTGAATCTTTTATTTAGCTGGCAGTAGTGGCGCTCTCTGTATTGCAGTAGTTCGAGTAACGAAGATTTTTGTGAGGTAAGCGCTTTGTGAAAGGTATAAGTTAATGTTAGTCAGGGCCATTCTTTTGTACGGATTTTTCAAAGTCAGATTGCGTTCCGCCAAAAATATTGTGTGTCAGTTTAGTGTTGATCAGATTAAGTAAAGAGAGAAATGTCTGTGTACGTTCAGTTTTGCTCAGCTGTTTGAAAATCAAATAATGTAAGAGGTTTATCTGCATAGTAATTCATTAAGTTTTCTAAGTGGACGTTTCACTAGCACTCGCCCCAGTTGTACAACCGACTTTGCTAGCGATGGTTCACTGACAAAATACGCTCACATTTGCCGAGACGAGAGTTAGCATAGCCTTCAGCTACGTCATTTGCTGCGACCTAGCAAGGGGCCATTACCAATTACTATTGATACTGAATCATGTACCGTCAAGAGCGACGTTCAACATTAATTGATTAAAGTTAAGTATGCCACCAGCTACGTCCGTTTTTTTCTAAATTCTAATTTCCTTGTCATGTTCCAGACCTCACGCCAGCCTGTGTGAGCTACAACGCGTGCCTTTCGGCTTCCTCTAGTAAAACGGTGTTGGCTCTCCTGCCAAGCACAACAGAAAACGGAATACAGAAGGCTTCGACGCCGCGTGGAATGGCCGCGCGGTTTGAGGCGTCCTGTTACGGATTGCGCAGTCCCTCCCGGCGGAGGTTCGAGTCCTCCCTCGGGCACGGGTGTGTGTGTGTGTGTGTGTGTTGTTCTGAGCATACGTTAGTTTAAGTAGTTTGTAAGTCTACGGGGTGATGACCTCAGCAGTTTCCTCCCTTAGGAATTGACACACATTTGAACATTTGAAGGCTTCAGCAGAGTGGCCTTTACAGTTGGAGACCTGGTGGTGTGTACCTCTAGCGTGTCTTCATAGAAGGGAACGTAGAACTCGATTTCGAGCTGCAAACATTGCGGGAAGGGAGTGATATCGAGGGGGATCCGTAATGGTGTGGGCGCGGATTGTGTTCAGCACTCGGACACCTCTTCATGAAACTGTACGGCAGAATCGGTAGGATTTGACTGCCGTCACGTAATGTGCGGAGATCTTGGGAACTCGTGTGCGCTTGTGGCTGCAAGATGCTGTGGGCCCAGACTTCGTACTGCTGGACGGTAATGCTCGACCTCATACAGCACGCGTGACTGATGCTTTTTGGAAACGTAAAATATTGCACGCGTGGCGCGTCCTGCTCGCTCTCCCGATCTGAATCGCATAGAGTACGCCTGCTATGCAGCAGCAAGACGGCTTGCATGACGTCAGCATCCACCGACCACTCTCCAAGACTGCGAGCCACTGTACAGGAAGAATGGGCGTCATTGCCTCAACTTGAGATTAATGACATCATTCACAGCATGTCCCCTCGATCTGAGGCCTTTATTGGTCCCCGAGGTCGTCACACCCCACACTGAGCACATTAACCAGTCGTCAGAATGAGTGTACAAATCCATTAAGTTCGAAAAAAAGGAGAACTTTTTGTCTACCATTATGTACATTGCAGTTGATTACATTCTTTATTCTTTGCACTGTTTCTACTTTACCATCACGTGTTCATATTGGTTTGTGCCAAAATAAAGGCAATCTTGCTAAATTTCCTCTTTGTTGCTTTAATTTTGGACACCAGTGTATTCCACGCCCAGCACGGTTTCCTTCGTCCTTTGCAAGTAAGAAGGCTTCCCGTGGATAATATTGCGAAGTTACGAGGAAAAGCCGTAGCGGCAACGAGGTACAAACTGGGGCGGCTGTTGTCCGCAGTACTGACATTTTGAAAGAGCGGGTGGCTGTAAATCAGACTATTTTGTGTCAAGAAGACGTCGCGGATAAAAGAATTAAGCAAGTGAGCTGTACTCACCCTGGATGCTAACGTAAAAGCCGCTGCTGCAAGCACGCTACGGCAGTCACTGTCTACTTGGGAAGGTAGGATTGCAGTGCTCATACTTAATTTCTTCACCCTCAGTGTGGGTTCACGGCAAGTTTAAGTGATACTTCTTAAACAGTGTTGCAGGAACGACCAGTCGGACATAGGAATCCTGGCACATACCGACACTGAATAAGTGCGGCAGAAACTGAAACACTGTACCGTGAGATGGTGCGACACAGCTCCTGTCACTCAATTTCGTCACTTCTCGACAACTGCGCGTCAGTGACGAAACGGCTCAAAGCTATAACAGGCTTTCCCTCCAGGATCGTTCACAGTCAGGTTCAAAAATGGCTCTGAGCACTATGGGACTTAACATCTGAGGTCATCAGTCCCCTAGAGGTTAGAACTACTTAAACCTAACTAACCTAAGGACATCAGACACATCCATGCCCGAGGCAGGATTCGAACATGCGACCGTGGCGTTCGCGCGGTTCCGGACTAAAGCGCCTAGAATCGCTCGGCCACAGCGGCCGGCTCCACAGTCATGGGTAGCAATATTTTTGAGTGGAGTGAGAAAGCCAAGACTGTTTGTCCAGTGTTACAGGTGAGACCAGCGCCCAGAAATATTAATTTTTATAAGAATGTTGTAAATAACCCTCATCATCTCATCACAAAAACTGACCAGCTAAGCCAGGAGCTCCTGACTAGGTGGGCTCCTGCTGAGAAGCGGTACTGTCCCAACAACACCTTGGCGACTGCGAGTGAGCGCCAGCAGATACTCTCGGGCAACCAACGGCAAGATAATGATATATGGGATGAGACTCGGTTTGGAAGGGTAAATGGTGTTCTTCCTTATGAAATGTGCCCCTGTCATATTAATAACAACCATGATTTGGAGAACAATTCAGTCCTGTTTATAACACAGACTTCCAAAATAGCGCCACCATTGCGTGCAGTTACGTTCCTCGTGTTTCCATTTCGGCCTCTGCCGTACAGAACGGTCACGCCTGCCTGAGCAAATTTAGCCAAGTTTTGACGCCTTGGTGGACGCTTTGCGTCACGCCTCAGTCACTGTCAACAGCTCGCGAGCTGTCAGTGCCCCGGAGCTCGTAGTACCCGAAGTGGTCGCCATCTCAAACGCGAACAGAGAGACGCCGGTGAGGTAGGCAGCCCGCGCCACACGTCAGAGCTTCTAGCTGCCTGCCTGCCTGCTGTGCTCAACAGGCCGTGCCAAACTTTTAGAGTCTGAATTACAACACTGGCAGCAGGATCTTAAACTGAGTGGTTTTGGGTGAGCAGCCGACCACGCCAAGTGGGAGTTTCAGATGTTAGGACACCCTCAGCGTGCAGTGCCTGCCAGGTAGGTGTCTGCACTATGCTTGCACTTCTGCTTCGACGTCGATAGCGCTACGTTAAAAAATAACACACACTCGTCGGTGGATCTCTTGCTACAGGGTTACACGAAGCAGTTGACGTCTGAAATTCCGGTACAAAGAGACAAGGAACTGGCTTCCGCCCGCCGCTGTAGTGCACACACTGAGGCAGCCGGTCATCGCTTTCAAAGTGCGACTTACTCATCTGGATAAAAAAAGAAAACTTTCACTTCAGACAGTTAGGTACTCATCTCAGAGTGATCAGTTTCTGATCATCTAGCAGCTCTATATTGCTCATTGCAAAGATTCAGAACGTCCTATACCACTATTATACATACACACCGAAGAGCCAAAGAAACTGGTATAGGCATGGGTATTCAAATACAGAGATATGTAAACAGGCAGAATACGGTGCTGCGGTCGGAAACGCCTATATAACACGACTAGCGTCTGGCGCAGCTATTAGATCGGTTACTGCTGCTACAATGGTACGTTATCAAGATTTAAGTGAATTTGAACGTGGTGTGGGCTACTCTGGGAAGAAGGTAGAGCTGGTAGAGGCTGCAAGTAAGATGGGGCTGGACGTTTTAGCTGTTAGTGACATTCGGGTAAGGGGTGAGAAAGAAGAGGAAGTGGGAGAATACAAGGTCTACCTGTCAGGAGTCAAAGCAGGAATAGCACAATGGGGTGTAGGGCTTTACATCAGGAAAGAAATGGAACCCAGCGTAGTTGCAATAAGGTATGTAAACGAACGACTGATGTGGATAGATTTGACAGTGTCTAGCAAGAAAATTAGGATTGTGTCAGTATATTCGCATTGTGAAGGGACAGATCAAGATAAGATGGATAGTTTTTATGAGGCACTCAGTGATGTAATTGTTAGAGTAAAGGACAAGGACGGTGTTCTGCTCAAGGGTGATTTTAACGCCAGGATTGTAAATCGAACAGAAGGGTATGAAAAGGTTATGGGTAAATTTGGAGAGGATATGGAGGCCAACAGGAACGGGAAACAACTCTTGGATTTCTGTGCCAGTATGGGCTTAGTAATCACAAACTCCTTTTTTAAACATAGAACAGTCATCGGTATACGTGGGAAGGCAGGGGAACCAGATCTGTCATTGACTATATAATAACACATCAGGAATTCAGGAAGGCTGTGAGGGACACACGTGTATTCAGGGGATTCTTTGATGACACTGATCATTATTTAATCTGCAGTGAAATTGGGATTGTGAGGCCGAAAGTGCAGGAGGTCAGATCCATATGTAGGAGGATAAGAGTGGAGAAACTTCAGGATAAGGAAATCAGGCACAAGTACATAACAGCGATCTCAGAAAGGTACCAGTTAGTTGAATGTAGTCAATTACAGTCATTGGAAAAGGAATGGACAAGGTACAGGGACACAGTACTAGAAGTGGCTAAAGAATGTCTTGGAACAGTAGTGTGTAAAAGTAGAATGAAGCAAACAGCTTGGTGGAATGATACAGTCAAGGCAGCCTGTAAAAGGAAAAAGAAGGCGTATCAAAAATGGCTACATACCAGAACCCAGGTAGACAGAGAAAGTTATGTTGAAGAAAGAAACAAAGCCAAACAGATAATTGCAGCATCCAAGAAGAAATCGTGGGAAGACTTTGGAAACAGGTTGGAGACTATGGGTCAAGCTGCTGGAAAATCATTCTGGAGTGTAATTAGCAGTCTTCGAAAGGGAGGTAAGAAGGAAATGACAAGTATTTTGGACAAGTCAGGAAAACTGCTGGTGAATCCTGTGGATGCCTTGGGCAGATGGAGGGAATATTTTGAAGAGTTGCTCAATGTAGGTGAAAATGCGATCAGTAATGTTTCAGATGTCGAGGTAGAATGGGATAGGAATGATGATGGAAATAGGATCACATTTGAGGAAGTGGAAAAAATGGTCAATAGACTGCAGTGCAATAAAGCGGCTGGGGTGGATGAAATTAAGTCGGAACTCATCAAATACAGTGGAATGTCAGGTCTTAAATGGCTACACAGGATAATTGAAATGGCCTGGGAGTCGGGACAGGTTCCATCAGACTGGACAAAAGCAGTAATCACACCAATCTTTAAACATGGAAACAGAAAAGATTGTAACAACTACAGAGGTTTCTCTTTAAACAGCGTTGTGGGTAAAATCTTCTCAGGTATTGTTGAAAGGAAAGTGCTAGTATTAGTTGAGGACCAATTGGATGAAAATCAGTGTGGGTTTAGGCCTCTTAGAGGTTGTCAGGACCAGATCTTTAGCTTTCGGCAAATAATGGAGAAGTGTTATGAGTGGAACAGGGAATTGTATCTATGCTTTATAGATCTAGAAAAGGCATATGACCGGGTTCCTAGGAGGAAGTTATTGTCTGTTGTACAAGATTATGGAATAGGAGGCAAACTCTTGCAAGCAATTAAAGGTCTTTACATGGATAGTCAGGCAGCAGTTAGAGTTGACGATAAATTGAGTTCATGGTTCAGGGGTAAGACAAGGCTGCAACCTGTCTCCACTGTTGTTCATATTATTTATGGATCATATGTTAAAAACAATACACTGGCTGGGTCAGATTAAGATATGTGAACACAAAATAAGCAGTCTTGCATATGCGGATGACTTAGTTGTGATGGCAGATTCGATTGAAAGTTTGCAAAGTAACATTTCAGAGCTAGATCAGAAATGTAAGGACTATGGTATGAAGATTAGCATCTCCAAAACGAAAGTAATGTCAGTGGGAAAGAAATATAAACGGATTGAGTGCCAAATAGGAGGAACAAAGTTAGAACAGGTGGACGGTTTCAAGTACTTAGGATGCATATTCTCACAGGATGGCAACATAGTGAAAAAACTGGAAGCGAGGTGGAGCAAAGCTAATGCAGTGAGCGCTCAGCTACGATCTACTCTCTTCTGCAAGAAGGAAGTCAGTACCAAGACTAAGTTATCTGTGCACCGTTCAATATTTCGACCAACTTTGTTGTATGGGAGCTAAAGCTGGGTGGATTCAGGTTACCTTATCAACAAGGTTGAGGTTACGAATATGAAAGTAGATAGGATGATTGCAGGTACTAGTAGATGGGAACAATGGCAGGAGGGTGTCCACAGTGAGGAAATCAAAGAAAAACTGGGAATGAACTCTATAGATGTAGCAGTCAGGGCGAACAGGCTTAGATGGTGGGGTCATGTTACACGCATGGGAGAAGCAAAGTTACCCAAGAGACTCATGGATTCAGCAGTAGAGGGTAGGAGGAGTCCGGGCAGACCGAGGAGAAGGTACCTGGATTCAGTTAAGAATGATTTTGAAGTAATAGGTTTAACATCAGAAGAGGCACCAATGTTAGCACTGAATAGGGGATCATGGAGGAACTGTATAAGGGGGGCTATGCTCCAGACTGAACGCTGAAAGGCATAATCAGTCTTAAATGATGATTATGATGATGATGATGAACGTGGTGTTGCAGTCGGCGCACGAGCGACGGGACGCAGCGTCTCCGAGGCGGCAATGAAGTGGGGATTTTCCCGTACGGCCACTTCGCGAATGTACTGTAAATATCAGGAACCCGGTAAAACATCAAGTCTTCGACATGGCTGCTGCCGGAAAAGGATCCTTCAAGGACGGGACCAACGACGACTGAAGAGAATCGTTCAACGTGACAGAAGTGCAACCCTTCCGCAAATTGCTGCAGATCTCAATGCTGGGCCATCAACAAGTGTCAGCGTGCGAACCATTCCACGAAACATCATCAATATGGGCTTTCTGAGCCGACACAAATGTTTAAGCCTCACCTTGCTCCGCCAAGACCGACATTGGACTGTTGATTAGTGGGAACTTGTTGCCTGGTCGGACGAGTCTCGTTTCAAATTCTATCGATCAGATGGACGTGTACGGGTATGGAGATGAGCTCACGAATCCATGGGCAGTGAATTTCAGCAGGGGACTTTTCGAGCTGGTGGAGGATCTGCAGTGGTGCGGAGCGCGTGGAGTTGGAGTGATATGGGACCCCTGACACGCCTAGATACGAATCTGACAAGTGACACGTACGTACGCATCCTGTCTGATCACCTGCATCCATTCATATGCATTGTGCATTCCGACAGACTTGGGCAATTCAAGGAGGACAATGCCACACCCCACACGTCCAAAATTGCTACAGAATGGTTCCAGGAACACTCTTTTCAGCTTAAACACTTTCGCAGCTCACCAAACTACCCAGACATGAATATTATTGAGCATATCTGGGATGCCTTGCAACGTGCTGTTCAGAAGAGATGTCCACCCCCTCGTACTCTTACGGATTTATGGACAGCCCTGCGGGATTCACGGTGTCCGTTCCCTCCAGCGCTACTTCAGACATCAGTCGAGTCCACGCCACGTCGTGTTGCGGCTCGCGGGGGCTCTTCATGATATTAGGCAGGTGTACCACTTTCTTTGGCTCTTCAGTGTATATGGTGGTAAAGTTGAAGTAATTCTGACTCAGGGATTTAAAGACAACCCTTTGTTGATCGTCACTGTCCTCTGCAAAAGTATTTCCCTTTTCATGGACCTAAACTTAGGAAGTAAGCTAAAGTTAGTCGGTGCCAAGTCCGGAGCGTATGATGAATGCCCCGAAGCTTGCCACATGAGCGCTCGGACAGTTTCACTTAGACCAATGGCTGCTGTGCAGCTCCCTCGTGACATATTTCCCCGATAGTTGTTTTCAATAGTCAGGTGAAGTTCTTTACACGTCTCACAGTGCTAGACTGACGGATAAAAAATCGTAACACCAAGGAGGCACTGTGCGACATAAATGAAAGTTGGTAGGCATCTTTGTACATCTGGAACATGATGTCTATTCCAATTTCGCGCCAGTCGCTCAAGAGTAACACTAGCAGCAGCAGTGTGAGGATGAAAATCAAGTTTGCTTTAAATGGAGGCTGCAACGACCATGAGCGTTAGTTATGTCTGAAATTGGACGTGGTGAGTTGCTGTTAGTCAAGAACGCCTTCAAGCCAACAATGACGCCATTATCAACACCTGACTGAGTTCGAACGATGTCCTGTAATAGGGCTACGAGAAGTTGGAGGTTGCTTCTGCGATCTCACAGAAAGACTTGGCAGGAGTGTAGCCGCTATGCATCACTGCTGGCAGCGTCCTCGCGAGAAGACGTGGCTCCGAACGGCCACGTGGCTCTACCGAGAGGGCAGACCATCGTGTTTGGCGTATGAGTGTCGCACCATGCTGCATCTTCAGGAGCAATTTGAGCAACAGTTGGGACCACAATGACACGGCGAACTGTTACATACCGGTTACTTCAAAGACAGCTCCTAGGCGGTCTCCCTGTAGTGTGCATTCCACTGACTGATGCCCATGTGTTGGCTAGAAAGATGGTTTTGGAGATCCTGGAACCAACCTGTCTACCGTGCTACACACACCTTTTCCAAATCTGTTTCACAGAGGAAGACTGCACTGTAGTTCCTTCTCTAGATTCTCGCACAGATGACAAAATGGTAGATATCGAAATAGACGACAGAGGGATAGAGAAACAATTAAAATCGCTCAAAAGAGGAAGGCCGTTGGACCTGATGGGATACCAGTTCAATTTTACTCAGAGTACGCGAAGTAACTTGCCCCCTTCTTGCAGCGGTGTACCGTAAGTTTCTAGAAGAGCGTTGCATTCCAAAGGATTGGAAAAGGGCACAGGTCATCCCCGTTTTCAAGAAGGGACGTCGAACAGATGTGCAGAACTATAGACCTATATCTCTACGTCGATCAGTTGTAGAATTTTGGAACACGTATTATGTTCGAGTGTAATGACTTTTCTGGAGACTAGAAATCTACTCTGTAAGAATCAGCATGGGTTTCGAAAAAGACGATCGTGTGAAACCCAGCTCGTGCTATTCGTCCACGAGACTCAGAGGCCATAGACACGGGTTCACAGGTAGATGCCGTGTTTCTTGAGTTTAGCAAGGCGTTCGATACAGTTCCCCACAGTCGTTTAATCAACAAAGTAAGAGCATATGGACTATCAGACCAATTGTGTGGTTGGATTGAAGAGTTTCTAGATAACAGAACGCAGCATGTCATTCTCAATGGAGAGAAGTCTTCCGAAGTAAGAGTGATTTCAGGTGTGCCGCAGGGGAGTGTCATAGGACCGTTGCTATTCACAATATACATAAATGACCTCGTGGATGACATCGGAAGTTCACTGAGGCTTTTTGTAGATGATGCTGTGGTGTATCGGGAGGTTGTAACAATGGAAAATTGTACTGAAATGCAGGAGGATCTGCAGCGAATTGACGCATGGTGCAGGAAATCGCAATTGAATCTAAATATAGACGTGTGTAATGTGCTGCGAATACATAGAAAGAAAGATCCCTGATCATTTGGCTACAATATACCAGGTCAGCAACTGGAAGCAGTTAATTCCATAAAGCTGATACCAGACTGAGATTCATTGCAAGAATCCTGAGGAAATGCAATCCGAAAACAAAGGAAGTTGGTTACAGTACGCTTTTTCGCCCACTGCTTGAATACTGCTCAGCAGTGTGGGAACCGTACCAGATAAGGTTGATAGAAGAGATAGAGAACATCCAACGGAGAGCAGCGCGCTTCGTTACAGGATCATTTAGCAATCGCGAAAGCGTTACGGAGATGATAGATAAACTCCAGTGGAAAACTCTGCAGGAGAGACGCTCAGTAGCTCGGTACGGGCTTTTGTTGAAGTTTCGAGAACATACCTTCACCGAAGAGTCAAGCAGTATATTGCTCCCTCATACGTATATCTCGCGAAGAGACCATGAGGATAAAATCAGAGAGATCAGAGCCCACACAGAGGCACACCGACAATCTTTCTTTCCACGAACAATACGAGACTGGAATAGAAGGGAGAACCGATAGAGGTACTGAAGGTACCCTCCGCTACACACCGTCAGGTGGCTTCTGGAGTATGGATGTAGATGTAGATGTAGATGTAGACCTACAACAGGAGTTGTGGTCTAAGATGTGATTCTGTATGACTGCAGGAGCACTCTCTTAGGTATCCCACACACCATGACAACCTCGTGATTCAACCTGTTGTGCTGCCATTCATGAACAGCATTCCAAGGTGTGTTTTCCAAAAGGACAATGCTCGCCCACATACCACTGATGTAACCCATCATGCTCCACTGAGTGTCTACGGGTTTTCTTTGGTTTGCTCGATCAACAGATCAGTCTCCTATAGAGCACATATGGGGCGTCATCAGACGACAACTCCACCGTCGTGCACGACCACCAGTACCACCCCATTATTACCCGTCCAAGCGCAACAGCCACGGAACTCCACCCCACAAATTGACATCCGGTACTTAATTTGTAAAACACAATGCGTACATGTTTACATGCTTACATTCAACATTCTGGTGGTTACACTGGTTATTAATGTACCATCATTTGACATCTGCAGCAGGGTACCTCCTGCTTACATAACCTGTGATTCGCAATGTTAATCATTTACGTGTGTTACCTAGAGAAATGTATTCCTGAAATTTCATCAGTCTACATTAATTATGTTTTGGTGTTGCCTTTCTTTACGAACAGTACATTGCAGTGCCTGTCTTTTTACGATGTACTCTGCAATCTCCTTCAGACAGACGCTCCGCAATACGACGTGCATTCAAGTTCTAAGGTCTTTTTTCTCCAGACTGGAAAGAGAAAGAAACATGCGCATTGTTTTAAAATGAGGCCGCGTTCATTGTCAATACGTCCCAGAGATGGCAGCACCGTACGGCAGATGGAATTTTACCGCCAGCGGCGAGAATGAGAACTGTTTTAAATACTTAAAATGGCGACGTTTTCCTTACTTGAACAGCGTGCAATCATTCGTTTTCTGATTTTGCGTGTGTGAAACCAATTGAAATTCATCGACAGTTGAAGGAGACATGTGGTGATGGAGTTATGGATGTGCCGAAAGTGCTTTCGTGGGTGCGACAGTTTAATGAAGGCAGAACATCGTGTGACAACAAACCGAAACAATCTCAGGCTCGCACAAGCCGGTCTGACGACATGATCGAGAAAGTGGAGAGAATTGTTTTGGGGGATCGCCGAATGACTGTTGAACAGATCGCCTCCAGAGTTGGCATTTCTGTGGGTTCTGTGCACACAATCCTGCATGACGACCTGACAAAAAGTGTCATCCAGGTGGGTGCCACGAATGCTGACAGACGACCACACGGCTGCCCGTGTGGCATGTTGCCAAGCAATGTTGACGCGCAACGACAGCACGAGTGGGACTTTCTTTTCGTCGGTTGTGACAATGGATGAGACGTGGATGCCATTTCTCAATCCAGAAACAAAGCGCCAGTCACCTCAATGGAAGCACACAGATTCACCGCCACCAAAAAAATTTCTGGTAACCGCCAGTGCTGAAAAAATAATGGTGTCCATGTTCTGGGACAGCGAGGGCGTAATCCTTATCCATTGCGTTCCAAAGGGCACTACGATAACAGGTGCATCCTACGAAACTGTTTTGAAGAACAAATTCCTTCCTGCACTGCAACAAAAACGTCCGGGAAGGGCTGCGCGTGTGTTTATTTATTATTGTTTATAATTCATTGAAGACGTCAGATTACTTATGAGTTTCAAAGAAGCTACGGTAATTTGAAATAGTACAATGAACACGTACTCGTGTGCTTCATTTAGTGATATGCAAAGAGTTTAAACACTGCATTTATTTATATTTTTGTATAAAAACTGTAAATATAGAGCTTTTTCGTACAAATGGAACAGGTCGGACAAATTTGGCCTATGATCTATTTAAAAAATTAAGATTTTTGTGAAATTGAAGTGTGGAGTTTGCACTGTAGATGGATATCTTCCACACCTATATAAATAAAAATATTATGGGTCGCTAGGTTAAAAAACGAGTAAGAAATTCATGATTTCGTTTAAGGAGTCCAAGACATTTATATATTGGCGAATAGAGCTCGTTCAAGTTGGAAAGAGGCAGCGAGAGACAGAGAGACAGAGAGAGAGAGAGGGAGGGAGAGAGAGAGAGAGACAGAAGGAGACGCGATTGGTTGGCTTCAACTGACAACCTCGATAGTCGAATGGCTTATTACGCGCCGTCCTTGGCAAATGTCAAGTAACAGTCTGGGGTGGAGTGGCATATGTATCGACAAATTGGACCACACTGATTCACAGTTCCAGCGCATAGAAGTGCTGAAGTAATTGATGAACAATAGTGAGACTGCAGGGCTCTATTATGTCTGGAATAATAATGAAACAACATCAGCGAATTTTCTTGTTTCACTCTAGTGCGTAGTCGACCGAATACTTTTCAGTAATTTCCATGCAGCACGGGCGACATTCATATACAACTAACAACGCTGTAGAATCGCAACTCAGAGCCGAATGACGTAAGCGTCCTTCATGGATGGTAGAAACAACCTAAATAAGGTACTATTTACTGAAACGTAGCTCGTGCGGTTCAGTTTTGCTGTGGGGGAAGTTCAATCGGCAGAGCGTGTGGAAATACAAACAAACAACTACGAACTAAAATCCTCCCCTCCGCAGATCGGGTGCGACGTTAGAAGCAAAGTTACTGGCTTGTATCGGGACACAAATAGCCGAGTTACGACACGGGAAGCGAGCGACTTAGCGATCGATTGCACAAGAGCTCTGAACAAAGGGAGACGCACCGAGCATTGAAAGGTGCCCTCTTTGTGAAGGTCAGTTGTGCAACAGTAATGATCCCGGCTCAGCTGTGTTGTGAAGACAGCGACCATTCTCGCACGATACGCACCGCGCTGACAGAAACACTATGTATCACACCAGCAACACGAACAGGTACAGTGCGAACACTACAGCCCATTTATGCGGCTGAGAGTACGCTAGCGATAATACAAGATTCAGCAAATTGTGTTACCGAGAGAGTCACTCCGAGCCCACTGTGGATCGTACGGTATACGACGCACGACGTGTTTTCCACTACAGTACGGAGTGGAAGAGTTGTAGAAAAGTACCGACCATTTTCGGCCCTGCAGGTAGGTGTCTCCACTGGGTAACTGTTACTACACTAGCGGCAGTAGCTCAGCAGCTGCCCTTAGTGTAAGGGCCTACTGATAGACGATAGCGGTAGAGGCCACAGTGTGTCAGTGAAACCTTCCGTGCGTGCTTGTCTTATTGTCCTCGTCAGTCAGTTATGGAGGACAGAACACTTCCCGACCTTGCGCTAACTCCATCCTTTGAGAATGACGATGCTAGCGCTACTGCTCCTGGTCACGGTCTCAGGAAGTGTTGCCCATTGTGAGCCAAAGTCTGCTACACTTCTTCGGCGTTCCTTATGGCTACTGTCTGTCACAGTCAAGCCCAAAGCGCCGCCTCAGCACTTTCCTTTGTTTGCCTTCTTAGCTTTCCTTAAAGCGTTTTACACTAGACTGCGTGTCGTGCTATAGCCGTATGGAGCCTCCTCAGCGGAAATATAGACTATGCTGGAAAGACAGCAAAATCCAGGACCAGGAAGTGACGATTTGTGCCCTTCACTCACATTTGGAAAAAGAAAATTTGAATTATAACGGATGAAGGAAGAAAAAGAGAAAGGGGTGCTGGGAAAATGTGACAAAGGAGGGTCGGGTGAACATTTTTGTAAGCAAATCAGAAATTCAGTTAAGCAACAGATTCGGTTTGCTACCAAAGTTAGAGAAAAAAAGAGCCTGATTTAAACGTAGAGGAATGCAGAACGCAGCAAAACGATCGCTGGAAACTTACAGATATGTTGGGTAGCAAACAGAGCTTTGGGTCAAATGGCTCTCAGCACTATGGGACTTAACTGCTATGGTCATCAGTCCCCTAGAACTTAGAACTACTTAAACCTAACTAACCTAAGGACATCACACATATCCATGCCCGAGGCAGGATTCGAACCTGCGACCGTAGCGGTCGCGCGGTTCCAGACCGTAGCGCCTAGAACCGCTCGGCCACTCCGGCCGTTCTGCTTGGGGGACAGGTGTAGCCCAGCGGTTGCAGGAAAAATTACGTGCCGTGTACCAGGTCAGGTTTTAAGAAACCAAGTGCTGGTCTCAACCACGTAACGGAAAACATAGCACAGACATACAAGGATTTCAACAAAGACGATCAGGTGCTGACAGATGGGACGGGGACAGGAGGAGGGGAAGGGGGGGGGGTGGAAACAGTGAAAAATAAAGCATCAGCGATCACCTCCTGAACAAAGTGGGAGCAGCTACTAAGAACACAAAGGTGGGTTTTGTGGAGGTTCTGTGTCTCCATGACCAGCCCTGTGTCCACTCTGCTACAACGCGTGTAAACGAGGAACTGAGGCAGCTCCGTCATGTGGACGCAAAACCTCCTACTGACGCAGTTCCAGTAATCCCTGCAGGAAGGTGGAGATAGTTGTACTTCTCGTGACCTACGCCTGACTAGTACAGGCAAGGGCAACTTAGCAGATCTATAAGTACAACACATATCTGGGACCACCGGCACATAAAATAGTTATTAGGACGACGTGAAACACCGACTTAAGGTCAAATTTAAAATTCATACACACAATATTAGGTAATATTACACTGACAAATATTTCCAGTTCATTTTATAAAAATAGAGCAAATATGAAATCGACTTGCTTCATCAGAGTGCTAGGGGTGTAAAAAATAAAGTAAATGAATTGTTAGTTTGTTTACAAGGCCTTACACCTGATCTCATTTGTCTGTTTAAATACGACGCAATCACTGGAACCTAGCGAGGCGGCGCAGTGGTCACTTCACTGGACTCGCATCCGGGAGGGCGACGGTTCAGACCCGCGTCAGGCCATCGTGAACAACGTTTAACGTGATTTCCCAAAATTGCTTCATGTAAATGCTGGGATGGTTCCTGCGAAAGGAACCTTCCCTAATCCGAAGGGGCCGATGATCCCGATGTTTGGCCTCTTCCCCCAAATCAACCAACCAGTCGAATCACAGGGATATAAAACCTTAATATCAGTGGTTGTAAATTACCTGCATATTCATGTAGATCCAGTATGGATAAAGGTGGGTTCTCACGTTCACAAAAAAGGAACATAAATTAAAAATGTAAAATATCTCAATTCTGTACAGGTCAGTATAGAGAATATTGTGGCTGTGAGCTAATACTGGGAAAAGTAGAACTTGTTTTAAACATTTTGTTAAGCCGATTTTCGCACTGTAAATACTTTATAAAATGCATGACACACTAATGCTGACTTTATGTATATTTTATTCCGACCGCTTGCGGTCATAAAGCGTGTTCACAGTCTCGTACGAAATACAGAATGCGAAAAGGAAATGGCCTGCTAGGTCACAAGATTATTTCTAATGTAACAACAACAAAATTACATACGTCGAAAAATTAATCTGCAGTCAACATTACGTACCAAAACTAAAAGTATCGCTCATTTTGGACATTACAGGTATGATATCAGTGTAAGGAGCAACTAACTGAAGAGAACCAACACGACACATTCACTGGCATTACAGTGACAGAGCTCACAGTAGACGATTCAGAGATCAATGAGTACGAAGATATTACATTCGTAGGTAACACTGATCACACATCTCGTTATATAATTGTATTCCAACCAAATATTTTCAACATGACAAAGTAATAAACATTTAAACTTACAATACAGAAGGTCTTTTACATACTTAGTTACTCTACGATAACAACAACCTTTGTCGTCATGAAGACTAAAGAGTAATATCTTTACAATAAAATACAACAAAATTATCAAAATGGGGTAAATACCATACCGCAAATATCCAGTTCATGAAACTTCCTGGCAGATTAAAACTGTGTGCCTGACCGAGACTCGAACTCGGGACCTTTGCCTTTCGCGGGCAAGTGCTCTACCTCTGAGCTACCGAAGCACGACTCACGCCTGGCACTCACAGCTTTACTTCTGCCAGTACCTCGTCTCCTACCTTCCAAACTTTACAGAAGCTCTCCTGCGAAACTTGCAGAACTAGCACTCCTGAAAGAAAGGATATTGCGGAGACATGGCTTAGCCACAGCCTGGGGGATGTTTCCAGAATGAGATTTTCACTCTGCAGCGGAGTGTGCGCTGACATGCTAACACATGTAACTAACTCCATTTACATGCCTTTTCCTTTTTTTATGGGACTTAACTGCTTAGGTCATCAGTCCCTAAGCTTACACACTACTTAACCTAAATTATCCTAAGGGCGAACACACATACCCATGCCCGAGGGAGGACTCGAATCTCCGCCGGGACCAGCCGCACAGTCCATGACTACAGCGCCCAAGACCTCTCGGCTAATCACGCGCGGCTTACATGCCTTTTAGCTATGTATGTTAACATGAACTGGATATTTGCAGTATGGTATTTACTCCATTCTAATAACTTTGTTTTATAGTAAAGACGATGGTCTTTAGTCGTTATGACGACAACGGTTGTTGTTATCATAGAGTAATGAAGTATTAAAAAAAAGAAAGAAACAAACCTTACGTAATGTAATTTTACATGTTTATATGTTTATTACTTTCTCTCCTAGAAAATGTTTGTTTGAAATACAATTTTCTTACGAGATGTATGATTAGTGTTATCTTTATCCTGGCTGCGAATGTAATACCTCCGTAGTCCTTGATCTCTGAATCATTTACTATGAACTCTGGCTCTGTAACGCCAGAGAGTGTCTCGTGTTGGTACTCTTCAGTTAGTTGTTCTTCACACTGATATCATACCTGTAATGTCCAAAATGAGCGATACTTTTAGTTTTGGTACGTAATGTTGGCTGCAGATTAATTTTTCGACGTAAGTCATTTTTATGTAGGTCATTTCTTTTCCGCGTTTTGTCTGTCGTACGGGATCGTGAAAATGGTTTATGACCGAAAGCGGTCGGATGAAATATAAATGAAGTTAGCATTTCTGTGTCATGCATTTTATAAGGTAATACTTGTGATTGTTACTGTATCCCGATCTCCACTGCGTAATTAAGAAATTTTCATGATAAATTTTGACGGTTTATTGTGCTGTCTTTCAGACAAAAAGACGGAATTTATTTATGGTGATTCTAATGTAAATATATCGCAGGAACGTGACATGAAAAGTTACCTAAAGCGTTGTTAGTCACTAACAATTTCATATCAGTCATAAAGTTTCCCTCCAGCGTTGCTCAAAATACTTATACCCTCGCAGGCTATGTACTCATTCAACATGCAGAAGTTACAGAAACTCATTCCTGCCTTCTAGCAAACAGATTGTCAGATCACGACGCACAGTTAGTCGCATTACATAACTGAGCCCTATGTACAGGTCAGAAACACTCAAATAAGACAGTAGGCCGATTGACGACAAAACAATTCAAGATTTTAAAGAAAGCTCGACAAATGTTCACCGTGGTGAGGTTTACAATGAGCCAGATGCTAGTTGTAAAGTCAACATATTTTCAATGAGTTTGTATACATTTTTCAAAACAGTTTTCGTAAAAATACAATAACATGCAAATTTGGATAGTCATTAAAGAAACGTGGATCTCACTACAGGTATCAAAGTGATTTTACAACGAAATATGGACATGTGCAAAATAGCCAGAACAAATAATTATCCAGAAATACTTTCATACTACAAACACTACTGGATCATATTAAGAAAAGATGTAGGAAAATTCAAGAGCATGCACAGCTTGTCTGAAATTGACAGATCAGATCAGAAAATGACATCTGTGTGGAATAATTAGTGAATTAGAAAATAATCTTGCATCCTCACCTGAAGTAAGGAAGATCACAATGACTCTAAAAAGTAAAACTACATATGGAGCGGGTAACATCACCAATAAGACACAAAAAAGTTGTGGCCTTGCAGTATGTAATATTCTTAGTCACTTACGTATTGCATCATTCAATCAGGATGTTTTTCCAGGCAGTATGAAATACGCCGTTGTCAGGCCCATCGATATGAAGGGCGATGCGGCGGATGCACAGATGTCAAATAACCACCACCTCATTGCTACTCGTTACCATAAAAGGCGGCCGTTTGACTACGAGCACCTTCCAGTGCGTCGTAGTTTTGCAACACGCAGTGTGTTGGTCGCTTGCTGGTAGCAGAAAGTCTGTCCGCCGACTGACTTGCCGGCGCACTCGATTTAGCTTTGCCAAATGCAGAGACATAGGAATCTCTTACGGCGACGCTTAAGACTTTGTCCAGAGTGGGTCAAAGGGAATTCAAGCATCGTACAAGTTAGATCGTTTCCAGCACGCACCACAAAGTTCTCGTCACGGCTCGTCCCGTCTTCTGCATTGAAACCACACTGGTAACAATCGGTGATTCAAAAATTTGTTTTATGTGTAAGGCGGGACACTTCAATGCACGTGGTGACATCCGTACAGCTGCGTGCACTGTTGTTGTTTTCGCACGAATGAGCTCCATAACACTACAAGTTTTGACAAACTCGTCCTTATTTCGCACTGCTATTCACGTGGAAATTTCGCGTGCTTAATACGAGTCTTTGCTCACACTCGCATTTCCATTGTAACGCGTTGTGATCGGAATCCGTTTCAATGACTGCCGCCTGTAACGTCAAGTCGTTTATAGGCAGCTCTTTCAGCTATAAATGATCTATCTAATGAGTAGCGTTAATTTTGTGGCGTGGTTCTAAGATCCCGCACTGAGGGGATTCAAAGGTAGTCCTTTTGAAATGTGTATTTACAGCAGCAGCACCAGCGCTGAACTGTAAATTTAACTTCTTTGTCAGTTACATGGGGTCTGGATTTAATTTGTCTATGGAAATTTATTCCCTTACGTCACTTTTCCTGGTTTACGAATTCCACCATGTCTAATTCCATCGATGGTGGCATATCCCAAACTTGGTTCCGTGGGACAATATACAAATTTAATATACGCTTTACTTTGCTTGCTAGTCACATTTCACATGCGTGTTCCCTGGGAATTTATTTCCTGTAAATGGCCTCCAGCAGTTATGGTAAGTTTGATGCTGACGCAGCACTCCAAGATCGTCTCATACTGGAGACAATAAATTTATAATTAATAACTTTCTGGAGCACGAATGATGCTCTCAGTTTGGGTTGGGGTTGGGTTATTTGGGGAAGGAGACCAGACAGCGAGGTCATCGGTCTCATCGGATTAGGGAAGGACGGGGAAGGAAGTAGGCCGTGCCCTTTCAAAGGAAGCATCCCGGCATTTGCCTGGAGCGATTTAGGGAAATTACGGAAAACCTAAATCAGGATGGCCGGACGCGGGATTGAACCGTCGTCCTCCCGAATGCGAGTCCAGTGTCTAACCACTGCGCCACCTCGCTCGGTCGCTCTCTGTATATTACACGGCACTGCACTGATTCTGCAGCCTGACGCCACGAGGAGGGATAACTAGGTCCGTGGCGCAAGAGCGCTTCTTCAGTGTGCAAGAACATGTACTCAGCACGCTGAGGATGCGGAAGGCGCCAGCCGCCGTCTCTGTGTGACACCTCACAACTCCGGCAGGACTTCTGGAGGACATGACCGGACAACGAATCCACGGCAAATGAAGTCACAGTTTGGCAACTTTTATGGCGGCGAGCGCCAGCCTGTTGTGCTTACAGCCAAGGAGTGCTGCTGTTTGAGAAACGCCGGCCAGCCCAGATCAGACACACGAACCGCCTGATTCAGACCCTCAGCCACAGCAGTGTTCAGTTGTGCACGGTACGCTCAGTTCCACGGTCGACACCGGCTGCTAGCCACGAGAAGGAGTCCGCTCGCAGTCCGAGCCGGCCACTGCTGTCAGACTTTGCTGCCGACAGCTGAGTCTCTACGCGGACTGCTCGACACCTTTTCACCGTCGTGCGACCGTCTCGGTGTTGTGGTACATTCTTTTATGCGTTTGTCTCTTTTTTGTTTGTCTGTTGTCGATGTATTGTGCTCGCAGTAAAATGTCGTAACAACGTGATAAAATTGTCTCTGATAGTGCTGTTAAAAGAATTACTGTTTGTTGCGCGTATGAAGAGTCTTGGGAGAGACGGCTGGATATTTTTAGCAACTATTCATACATGAGGTTGCAGGTTCGAGTGCTGTTGTCCACGTCTCTTCCCGTACACGTCGCATTCAATCTGAAACAATTCTGCTATTTCAGTACTTCCAAAAATACTAACAAAGGTCGTGACGCTCACCTTTGTTCTCATGAAATAATAACGGTTTATTGTGTCTCTTGTACAATTCTCCACATAACATCAAAAGAAGCGAACAGAAAACTCTAGTTACCCTTAGTTACGAGTAAACCACAGAGAGAGTAATATTCCGAGTCAACGATATAATAATCATAGAGTCTCTGAGATAACGTCTTTGCCACTTAGCTTTCTCACAGTCTATTCAGTACATTACATATTTATTACACTACAGTGTCCACCAGTTGTCGACGGCCTCCTCCGTGGCGGGCCGTGGCCCTCAGCTTGCTCAGACCGCTACATCCAGCCGCCCACCCACCGCCACCCATTGGGAACATACGAGGCGCCCGTAGCACAGAGCAAGCAGCTATCAACCGTACAGGAGGCCGTGGTTTAACTACAGCTACTCTGGTGTGCTTCCGGCCGAGTTACGAGAGCGGGCAAGAAGTGGAACCTTTCGCCAGTAGCCGGTGCGCTCCGATTCCATCAAGGTAGGTGTTACAAGTAAAATATTTTATCAACGAGGGATATTTACGTCGGGGACCAGCATTCGACACCTGCTGCCGGCACCATTGCCGACACCCCGGGGTGGGGGAACGGCACTGCACCCTGACGTGTCAGCGCCACAACCCACCCGCCACCGCAGGGGCCACACTCCCGACGCCCACAGCGGTGACGGGTGACTGCCAGCAAGGCACACTACTTGAGCAAGCCTAACCTGTCAGGTGCACAGCATCACACTTCGAATTTCTGCAGCGTGGCGTTTACAGTTTCTATTACATCTGCAGTGATTAAATGATATTTCGAGCGAGCAAATTTCCCCCTTCGTTGCGTGTTACAGAACCTTAGCCAGTTCGCACACTCACGAGCAACTGTTTAGACGTGCTTCGATATCACTCTTCTGTGTCACGCATAGGCTTGCTTGCAATGTGTGAATATTGGCTATACGTTTGGAACAGTTGCCTGAGACAAACTGTAACATTTGTCTTTCCCTTCGGTGACTACGTATTGCAAAACGTGTGGCGAAGGGAGTGGTGATTTCGACATCGACAAAAACCGGCTGCCTGCAGGCTTCGTCGAGACGCAGTTCCCTTCCTGGGTCGTCCAGTAACTTCGCTGCACAATACAATGAGTGCTATCAGCCATTCGTTAGCGTTCTTTCAGGGTGAATGTCAAATACTCCCTAAAGAGGAGAAGCAGCTGTCGGAACAGGATTTCTCCAGCTTTTCCAGCACGAGAAACAGATCACAATGCGAGCTTAGTCCGGAATTATGGAATTCAAAATCCTTCATTGCAGAAGCTAACCAAGTTTCGTCTGCTACTGATGTTTCAAATCAAACTGATCCCCTTGTCACAGCAGTACCTCGTTCCGCTCCCAACCAACAAGACGTCACCACCACTCCTTCTGGGGAAACTGTAACTATTCAGCGGTCTCCTGAACTTCTACAAACGCACGGACAGTGGTCCGAAAGTAGTTTATATGGAAACTTTGGATACAAACATAAGCCGTCTCCACACTATGGCTCTCAGGAAAATCCTGCATCATTGCTTACAAGAATTTAAGAATGCTATAAACAATACATCTTCTATGCAAAAAACCAAAGTGAAAGTCGAATTGAAAATTCGAGACGAAACAACTTAAGAAAGTAGTATTAAAATCTAAAAATACAGAAACCTACATTCCTTCTTTCGTAGTGCACAAACCGGGAGTAACACAAAAGTGTTTCGACAGAGCTTGGAGAAGCGTAGATTTTGGAAGTCGTGGAATCTATCTTCTCCAATAGATAGGTTACAAGGTTTACTAGGCGATACGTGCACGGTGGTGAAGAACAAACTGTCAAACTGGAGACTTAACTTGAAGCTGTCTCTATTCGTGGCGCCAGATCTCCTGCAGATCTCGACGGCTTCATGTGCCAACTGCCGGACAGTGCTTTAATTACCTTCGTCACGGACACATCAGTAGACAATGACGGTCCCAGGTGAGATGCGACAGATGTAGTGTCATACTCACACCGCTGAACCCTGAGCCTCGGCTATTTCCACCTTTGCTCACTGTGGGCGACACACGACACCCATGCATGGGTCGCTCTCGCCATGAGTATCACACACGGCGACGACCCCAGAAACGACCTACGTTGCGTACCACTGACTTCAGGAATGTTCTGAACATCACCTTTGTGCCAATCTGCGCGGCCGTCACTGGGGAACAACAATACGTCTCGACTGCGCCGATCACTGCTGTTTCGACAGACTTCCGCGCTGTGGATTTCCCAGACACACAAGTTTTCCCGCCGTTGCCCGCCACAAGCATGGAGGGGAAACACCGTGGATGTGCGGACGAAACTCAACGTGGGTGACGTGCCTCACCAGGCAAACGCCGTTCACGGACCTTACAGGCGACAGGCGGAAGTAAGCAAACTCGGCAATGTACGTGACTAGTCTCCACAACCCATGCATCATGCATACGCCCCTATAAGCCAAAATCACTATCAGCTGGTGCCCAGATCCAAACCTCACGAATACCAAATAAACTACGGCCTCCAGTTCATGCTGAACTGAACGATAGGATAAGAAATGTTACTGACGCTGTCATTCAAAACATGTGAAAAACTGGTGTTGTGAACGATTCCGCTATCGGGCACCCCGTAATAGGCACATTTCATTCTCTTTCCTCCTACGTTATGAAGCCCATAAAAGTATTGAGTGAACAGGACATCGGCCAACTCCAACACAGAAAGCTTGGAAAGAGAACTGTTCACAACTCAGTCTGATATAGTCCTGTTATGCAGAATATGGTCCACATTTCAGCTGATGGTTCGCTTTAAAAAATTATTTCGTAGTAAGGGAGGACCGTCCCGATGGGAAAGGTGGTGTGGCTATATTGGTAAAAAGTCCGCTGCAGCGTTAACCATAAGCTTTGAAACGAAGAAACAACGACACCAAATTGCTTGCTGTGCAGAAGCAACCTGCTCTCAAAATCTTTACAGTGCTCTCGGTGTATGGAGATCTCCACCACAGTATCGTGCAAGATTTCTGCAGACCCTTAGTAAACCAGCTTCGAGGTCCCTTTGTAATAGTTGGAGTCATGAATTCCCGTCATGTAGCACTGAGAGAAGACATGACGGAGAGGAAAGGTAATCGAAGACAATAACCAAGTGATACTCAGCCATGGAGCCCCTACTTTCAATATACGTTCAGCATTAGATGTAACACATGCCGTCTTTTGATAAACTTTGTAATTGGTAACTTAAAACAGGTTCAGTGGGATCATATTATTTGACAGTAGAGTTCTTCATTAACATCAACGTCTATACTAAACAAACACACTCCTGGAAATGGAAAAAAGAACACATTGACACCGGTGTGTCAGACCCACCATACTTGCTCCGGACACTGCGAGAGGGCTGTACAAGCAATGATCACACGCACGGCACAGCGGACACACCAGGAACCGCGGTGTTGGCCGTCGAATGGCGCTAGCTGCGCAGCATTTGTGCACCGCCGCCGTCAGTGTCAGCCAGTTTGCCGTGGCATACGGAGCTCCATCGCAGTGTTTAACACTGGTAGCATGCCGCGACAGCGTGGACGTGAACCGTATGTGCAGTTGACGGACTTTGAGCGAGGGCGTATAGTGAGCATGCGGGAGGCCGGGTGGACGTACCGCCGAATTGCTCAACAGGTGGGGCGTGAGGTCTCCACAGTACATCGATGTTGTCGCCAGTGGTCGGCGGAAGGTGCACGTGCCCGTCGACCTGGGACCGGACCGCAGCGACGCACGGATGCACGCCAAGACCGTAGGATCCTACGCAGTGCCGTAGGGGACCGCACCGCCACTTCCCAGCAAATTAGGGACACTGTTGCTCCTGGGGTATCGGCGAGGACCATTCGCAACCGTCTCCATGAAGCTGGGCTACGGTCCCGCACACCGTTAGGCCGTCTTCCGCTCACGCCCCAACATCGTGCAGCCCGCCTCCAGTGGTGTCGCGACAGGCGTGAATGGAGGGACGAACGGCGTCTTCAGCGATGAGAGTCGCTTCTGCCTTGGTGCCAATGATGGTCGTATGCGTGTTTGGCGCCGTGCAGGTGAGCGCCACAATCAGGACTGCATACGACCGAGGCACACAGGGCCAACACCCGGCATCATGGTGTGGGGAGCGATCTCCTACACTGGCCGTACACCACTGGTGATCGTCGAGGGGACACTGAATAGTGCACGGTACATCCAAACCGTCATCGAACCCATCGTTCTACCATTCCTAGACCGGCAAGGGAACTTGCTGTTCCAACAGGACAATGCACGTCCGCATGTATCCCGTGCCACCCAACGTGCTCTAGAAGGTGTAAGTCAACTACCCTGGCCAGCAAGATCTCCGGATCTGTCCCCCATTGAGCATGTTTGGGACTGATGAAGCGTCGTCTCACGCGGTCTGCACGTCCAGCACGAACGCTGGTCCAACTGAGGCGCCAGGTGGAAATGGCATGGCAAGCCGTTCCACAGGAGTACATCCAGCATCTCTACGATCGTCTCCATGGGAGAATGGCAGCCTGCATTGCTGCGAAAGGTGGATATACACTGTACTAGTGCCGACATTGTGCATGCTCTGTTGCCTGTGTCTATGTGCCTGTGATTCTGTCAGTGTGATCATGTGATGTATCTGACCCCAGGAATGTGTCAATAAAGTTTCCCCTTCCTGGGACAATGAATTCACGGTGTTCTTATTTCAATTTCCAGGAGTGTATATTGCGCTAATAGAAGGGAAATCTCTGGAAGCCAACTGGGACAGATATATGGACACAATTCCAACTCCACATCATTCGGCATGACTTACC
This sequence comes from Schistocerca cancellata, assembly GCF_023864275.1. Lineage (NCBI taxonomy): Eukaryota > Metazoa > Arthropoda > Insecta > Orthoptera > Acrididae > Schistocerca > Schistocerca cancellata. Next base: position 5,452,186 of record NC_064634.1, read on the forward strand.
GAAACGTCCGCCCCCCGTATCTGAGTGGTCAGCGTGACAGAATGTCAATCCTCAGGGCCCGGGTTCCATTCCCGGCTGGGTCGGAGATTTTCTCCGCTCAGGGACTGGGCGTTATGTTGTCGTAATCATCATCATTTCATCCCCATCGACGCGAAAGTCGCCGAAGTGGCGTCAAATCGAAATGCTTGCACCCGGCGAACGGCGAACGAACTTACCGAAACAAGACGCGTGCTAAGCTTTAATCAAACGCACGGAAATCGCTGCAGATGTCACAGTTCCAAAGAAACAAAAGAGTTTATTATTATCAAGCAACGCTCCCCCTCTTGATGAAATGCCGAGTGCTATGGAGAAGTTGCAGGACGGAGGCAAGCTTTGAAAATCTTGCTCCACAATTCCAACCTGGAGAGCTTCTCAGAAGTGAGAAAACTAAATACACGAGATAACAAACTCCTCAGAAAAAATATATTAAACATTGCCCTCCACTCAGTAAAGCAGACAGTGTGACAAGGATCTGGTACAAAACAAAGGCTGTCAGAAACAGCCGGCAGCCTTCCGCTCTGCCTGCTACCGCTGTCTGGTTACGGGAATTTTAAGCTCGGCCTTCCCACGAGCCTAGTCCTAAGTCATCCGCCTCCTGTTGGAGATGACTATCGTCATATACTGCTATGTCCTTTGTTTAAAGAAGGATTCAATGACGCTGTTACATAATGGAGCGACAGCTGCCGTGGTGTTGATTTCATTCATTATTCCATTCTTCCGAAACTGCCCGTAGGAGTGAATGATTTGCTCTTGTTCAGGACGGCTTGGAATCGCGGAAGACGCAAGTTATAATTGCACTTCTGGAAAAAATGGTTCAAATGGCTCTCAGCACCACGGGACTTAGCATCTGAGGTCATCAGTGCCCTAGAACTTAGAACTACTAAAACCTAACCAACCTAAGGACATCACACACATCCATGCCCGAGGCAGGAGCAGTCGGGCGGTTCCGGAGTGAAGCGCCTAGAACCACTCGGTCACCGCGGCCGGCGTGCACTTCTGAAAAGTAGGAAAGATCCTAATATGGCCTCTATCACCCGATCGCGTTGTTGTGATATATAGCAAAACGCTGAACCGAATAAAAAAACGAGACCGGAATGGTGGTTTTAAAATATTAATTTGATGCCTCGGTGTCAATTGAATGCCCAAAACACGTAGGGGCTACGGACAACCTGTATTCGCATGCTATGGATATCGCCTCAGAAAATAGAGGACGCCGCCTCTTCTCGTGACGTTAAGAGAGCTCGTGGTGAAGCTGAGATAGCGAATCTCTTGCAAAAGCTGCCAGAACTCGGAATTCCTTCGAGGATGGTTTACGTTCTCAGTACCCTGGCCGCTCAAAGAACAACCAAAGCAAAGATACTCGCACCTTTCCCAGTCTGACACAGCTCGCCGTATTGCGCTCTTTTAAGCCCATTTTCGTATACTCATTATTTAGAATTTACACTGACTCTCCCCCAGTATGATACTGGAGAATCAAGACAATGTACTGGCTCATTCAGCTGGAGACTCGCACATTCAGGCCAAAACAACACTAGTCACTAATATACACTGACGACAAATATCGTAACACCAAGAAATTATTAATGTAGAGTAATGAAATTTCACGAATCACTTGTCTAGGTAACATATTTAAGTGTTTAACATTACAAAATCGTAGTCTCATGTAAATTCGAGATAAGTAATCGCAAAAATGAAATTCTGTTACATTAATAACCGGTGTAACTGTCTCTGGTATTACGAGTCGCTAAAACGAATATCTCACTAGATTACTCTGGGAAAGCGCTATCGAATCGGCACGAAACATTTGGCTTCAAGAATCATTTAGTTTTTGTAACGCAAAGCAAACCGACGCCTTCCGTCTATACTGGGCGTCGTACGACCATCGTCTGAAACTTTAAGGACACACAGAGGGCGTGCCTCCGCGACGTTTCGGAAAGTTCGCTGTTGTCCTCCCCACACGTGCAGCTCTCTTTCATGTCCAGACTTTGGACACAAGGCTACATACCTCCACAATAAAAGCTCTTTTCCAAAAAAAAAAAAAATCGTAAGTAAGGAAAAGGTCATAAGACAATACATTTCAACAAGGAATGTATGGAAAGTCTCCCACCTATGAGTGGAAAGACAGAACTGAAAAGCTGACTTTCCGACGCCATTTCAACTAGTGGAGAGAGGGAACGTGCTCACACTCTTACTCTTTCTGTTCCTAGGAAACCTCGTAAGGGGGTAAATGTGCTGCGACGCCATTATCAGCATGCCCACATGTTCCACGAGGTGTCTACGGGTCACACTGTCCTTATTACAAGCCTCTGTGCAACAAACAATGAAAATTGTTTTCAGGATATCGTGCTACAAGATATTAAGAAGCGAAAGTAGGAAAAGTACGTCAATTTTTTGACCTTTTCACTAGCGCCGTGCGGAGTGGCCGCTCGATTAGAGGCTTCCGCCGGAGTTTCGAATCCTCTCTCGGGCATGGGAGTGAGTGTTGTCCTTAGCGTTAACTTAGTTTAAGTAGTGTGTAAGCTTAGGGAGGATATAAGATGAACACCGACAAAAGCAAAACGAAGATAATGGAATGTAGTCGAATTAAGTCGGGTGATGTTGAGGGTATTAGATTAGGAAATGAGACACTTAAAGTAGTAAAGGAGTTTTGCTATTTGGGGAGCAAAATAACTGATGATGGTCGAAGTAGAGAGGATATAAAATGTAGACTGGCAATGGCAAGGAAAGCGTTTCTCAAGAAGAGGAATTTGTTAACATCGAGTATAGATTTAAGTGTCAGGAAGTCGTTTCTGAAACTATTTGTATGGAGTGTAGCCATGTATGGAAGTGAAACATGGACGGTAAATAGTTTGGACAAGAAGAGAATAGAAGCTTTCCAAATGTGGTGCTACAGAAGAATGCTGAAAATTAGATGGGTAGATCATATAACTAATGAGGAGGTATTGAATAAGATTGGGGAGAAGAGAAGTTTGTGGCACAACTTGACAAGAAGAAGGGATCGGTTGGTAGGACATGTTCTGAGGCATCAAGGGATCACCAATTTAGTATTGGAGGGCAGCGTGTAGGGTAAAAATCGTAGAGGGAGACCAAGAGATGAATACACTAAGCATATTCAGAAGGATGTTGGTTGCAGTAGGTACTGGGAGATGAAGAAGCTTGCGCAGGATAGAGTAGCATGGAGAGCTGCATCAAACCAATCTCAAGACTGAAGACCACAACGACAACAACAACAACAAACAAGCTTACGGACAGATGACCTCATCACTTTGTTCCCTTACTAATTCACATACATTTGAACATTCTTGTTGTTGTGGTGGTGTTCAGTCCTGAGACGGTTTGATGCAGCTCTCCATGATACTCTATCCTGTGCAAGCTTCTTCATCTCCCAATATGTACTGCAGCGTACATCCTTCTGAATCTGTTTAGTGTATTCATCTCTTGGTCTCCCTATACGATTTTTACCCTCCACGCTGCCCTCCAATGCTAAATTTGTTATGCCTTGATGCCTCAGAACATGTCCTACCAACCGGTCTCTTCTTCTGAACATTTGAACTTGCAGAAACGGCAGAGGTGGTCGTCTCGAAAAGTCTAACAAGCTGGATACCAGTTTTTTGGGTTTCTTGAGATTTTCTGAGTATTTTGGGTATAAGCGCCCTGGGGTCTACAGTGCTTCGTTGTAGAATAATAACGTAGAGAAGATTTATTCGGTTTGTTACCCCAGTTATTTTTTCTGTGAAAACGTATTCATGATAGCGATAAAGTCCCTAATATGCAATAAGTGAAACATATCACACAAAAGAGAGACTAATGTGCAGGCGAGGAAGTTCTGTGACGTGGCTGCCGCGCCCGCATCGACACCTCACCACAGCATCGTCGCGCTGCTGTTCGACCGCGTCCAGTGAACCCACAGACACGAGCTGCGTATCGGCCGAGTCTCCACCAATAAACCCGTCCACAGTAGTGCCCTGTCAACGCCCATTGTCAACGCACAACTGACACTGGCGCAAACACAAAAGCGAGCAGAGCCTAATGCAAGCTTGAGGATGAAGAGTACAGTGGGGTTTCACTGTTGTCAGTCAACAAGTACCGTGACGTAGTGGAAAAATTTTACTTCACAATAAGACATAAAGCGGACACAATCGACATTTAAATCGTTGTGCAGGTATTCTAAGTGAAATTCAAACATAAATCACGGAAAGGAACGAAGCGAAATTGAAGTCCTGTGTAACGCGTCACCGGACAATAAGGTGACTTACATGCTAATACTCAGAATCCCGTAACAACCTCAGGAATTGTGACGGTGTAATGCGTGACTTGCTGTTCAGGTTGTTGTGAACGCAAGCACCAGAGGATTGTCTCGTCTGGTGGGGAACGCTCCAGCTGGGACTCGCCTTACAGTGAGTACGTGAAGCTACGGCGGGTGCCGGCGAGCTGTCCGCAGGGAATGCAGCGAGCAGTAGTACCACTGGGAAAAGTGGCGTACCTCCTTCACGGGGTTTGGTTTTCTTTTCAAATCCGACTTATGCCGAAACACTATTTATTTCTTTTTACTCACCCAGACATCTTTCGTTACGTATATCACACCTTCTGCTTGTCAAATTTATTTCTGTGAAGAATTGCGCAAAGTTTATGATGGGTTATCTATTGTAGGCCTAAAAATTATAGCATATGCATTCTTTTTGATTTGTTCCCCTTGCTCACTTCAATATAACATTGCTCACAACAATGCATTTTTAGAGATAGGTTTCTTTGTGCAGTTTATCGTCGTTTTGACATCATGTCCTCTGAAAAGTAATCATTAAGAAAATTTGTCCATTTCGAAGTACTTTTCATGGGTAATGGTTATGTATGTTACTGTACTTCCACTTTCCGACCTGTTGTATATCGCTGGTGGGTATCTCTTCCTACTGCCGTTTTGTACACTGATTTCACATCGTTCTTTCTATATAATTTCACTCTCACCTTTAGTTTACACGTATTTTTTAGCACGCTTTCAACGGAACATGGAAATATAATTGTCTGCTCAAATCACATTTTGCGGAAAATAGTGGCCGGCCGAAGTAGACGAAAGGTTCTAGGCGCTTCAGCCTGCAAGCGCGCGACTGCTACGGTCGCAGGTTCGAATCCTGCCTCCGGCATGGATGAGTGTGCTGTCCTTAGGTTAGTTAGGTTTAAGTAGTTCTAAGTTCTAGGGGACTGATGACCTCAGAAGTTAAGTCCCATAGTGCTCAGAGCCGTTTGAACCATTTTTTGGAAAATAGTGTAAACAAAAGGAGACAGTGAAATTATAGAGACAAACGATGAGAAAACAGTGTACACAACAGCAGTAGAAAGAGATATCCACTACCCTCGAAAAAGTACTTTGAAATGGACAAATTTTCTTAATGACTTCTTTGCAGATGACATCCTGTCAAAATAGCAATAAAAAGCGCAAAAAAAACTATATCCAAAATGCATTGTTGCGAGCAATCCCATTTTCATGTGAGAAAACGAAAAAAAAAAAAACAAGGAGGATGCATATTCTACAATTTTAGGACTGCAATAAATTAGCCACCATAAACTTCGTGATACACTTTCAAAACTGGCTCTGAGCAGTATGGGACTTAACATCTGAGGTCATCAGTCCCCTAGACTTAGAGCTACTTAAACCTAACACACAGCCGGCCGGAGTGGCCGTGCGGCCCTAGGCCCAGTCTGGAGCCGAGCGACCGCTCCGGTCGCAGGTTCGAATCCTCCCTCGGGCGTGGATGTGTGTGATGTCCTTAGGTTGGTTAGGTTTAATTACTTCTAAGTCCTAGGCGACTGATGACCTCAGAAGTTAAGTCGCATAGCGCTCAGAGCCGTTTGAACCACTTTGAACCTAACACACACATCAATGCCCAAGGCAGGATTCGAACCTACGACCGTAGCAGCAGCGCCGTTCCGGACTGAAGCGCCTAGAACCGCTCGGCCACAAAGGCCGGCTGTTACACTTTACTGAAATACATTTCACTCGCTGAAGATGAGACAAACGTGTCGAAACATATCCCGATAAATAAGAAATAAATAAATAGCGTTTTGGCATAAGATGTGTTAAAAAAATAAATAATTAAATCGCAAACATGGAAAAAAATCAAGAGGAGCTTCCAACCTGAGCAAGGTGACTCCCTTCTCTGAGCACAGCAGGGGGCGCGAAGTGCAGTAACGCCTGCCTCGCGCAGCGGCCGCAGCCAGACTGAGTGAGGTGGGGAGAGGTGGGAAGGGAAGGGGGGGGGCCACCCCCACCCCCCACTACCGGCCGCCGCTCAGCTGGCAGACACAGCGCGGGGAATCCCGCGCGCGGCTGCCCGCCTCAAGGACCTGTAGGCCGGCCGAAGAGCGGCCGTATCTCAAGCCAACTGATACCTTAGCCACCGTCAAGTTGGGAAGTACTAGTCGTCTGCTAGCGCAGTACCGTACGTTTTAGCATTTGCTGCTGCCAGTCACAGAAACCACTCGTTTTGGGAAATACCGGGTGATCAAAAAGTTAGTATAAATTTGAAAAATTAATAAACCACGGAAAAATGTAGATAGAGAGGTAAAAATTGACACACATGCTTGGAATGACATGGGGTTTTATTAGAACAAAAAAAAAAAGACCATGTTGCTAGACGAGTGCAAGATCTCTTGCGCGCGTCGTTTGGTGATGATCGTGTGCTCAGCCGCCACTTTCGCCATGCTTGGCCTCCCAGGTCCCCAGACCTCAGTCCGTGCGATTATTGGCTTTGGGGTTACCTGAAGTCGCAAGTGTATCGTGATCGACCAACATCTCTAGGGATGCTGAAAGACAACATCCGACGCCGATGCCTCACCATAGCTCCGGACATGCTTTACAGTGCTGTTCACAACATTATTCCTCGACTACAGCTATTGTTGAGGAATGATGGTGGACGTGTTGAGCATTTCCTGTAAAGAACATCATCTTTGCTTTGTCTTAATTTGTTACGCTAATTATTGTTATTCTGATCAGATGAAGCGCCATCTGTCGGACATTTTTTGAACGTTTGTATTTTTTGGTTCTAATAAAACCCCATGTCATTCCAAGCATGTGTGTCAATTTGTACCGCTCTATCTACATTATTCCGTGATTTATTCAGTTTTCAAGTTTATACTGACTTTTTGATCACCTGGTATATAAACAAGCGTATTTTTGTAATTGTAGATACAGAAGCATTCGTTTATGGCTCTTACATTCGATTATTCTACTTCTGACTAGAATAAGATGCTACGCTTGCTGGTAGGTGTACTGGCTTTCATATTTATCAGATGTACAATCAACAAGTTGTTAGCACCGGTATTTCTAGTCAAAGCAAATGATGAGTAAACAAACATTTAAAAGTATAGTTCGAATACTTAACTATCGTTGCTGTTGTGCACCTCGCATATGTTGTCTAGGATATTAATTCCCTAATCATCACTGGTCATGTGAATGCAGGGTTATAAATACATCAAATAGAGTAACGCAGGACTTGGTTTAACAATGAATAAGAAAATAGGAATGCAGGTAGCCTACTATGAACAGCATAGTGAATGCATATTCATAGCCAAGACAGACAATGAGTCCACACTCACCACAGTAGTATAAGTTGAAATGGTAACCAGCTCTACAAATGGTGAAGAGACTGAAGAAATGTATGAAGAGGTAGAATAAATTATTCTGATACTTGAGGGAGACGAAAATGTAATTGTGATGGCGGCTGCGATTCGATAGTAGAAAAAGAAAAACAAGGAAAAATTGTAGGTAAATATGGACTCGAGGAAAGGCAGGAAAGAAGAAACTGCCCGGTAGAATTTTGCACAGAGCATAGTCTAATCATCGCTAACACTGGCTTTAAGAATCATGAAATAAGTTTGTATACATGGGAGAGACGTGGAGACACTGGAAAGGTTTCATATTGATAATGGTAAGACAGGAATTCTTGACCCAGGTTTTAAATTTTAAGACTTTCCAATGGCTCTGATAACTCTGACCACAACTGTAGATTAAAACTAAAGAAATTACGCAAACGTAGGAAAATAAGGGGGAGGGACCTGGATAAGTTGAAAGAAGTTGTTCTGAATGTCAGAGAGATCAATAGACAACGATAGACTATAACGGTGGAAAGGAACACAGTAGAAGACGAATGGGTAGCGTTGAAAGATGAAATAGTGAAGCCAGCAGAGGATAAAATTAGCAAAAAGAAAAAGCCTCTTACAAATCCTTGGGAAACACAGGAGATGAGAACGCAGTCTTCTGCGATATCACTATTGTACAAAACATTCTCGGACTTCTTGCCACGTCACCTCAGGGCAAAACATCGACCGTTCGACGAATATACCCATCGTCTTCGTTAGGGGCAACTGACACTCAAAAACAAAACAAAAAGAGACGATATAAGAGCAGTGTACACTGAAACATCCAGTTCACTATCGAGAAAGAGAAAGAAGGAAGGGTGCCATTTTTTGATGCCTTGGTACAGTGAAAGTCGGCTGACGTCTCGTCCAATCAGTGCATTGCCACCCAACGCACCCTGAATTAAATCATACTGCCCTAAGTTTTCACCATCCATTTCAAATACACTAATACACTGAACAAAATCTGTTTCTGGCGTGGCCCGCTTGTATTCCGAAAGTACTTGTTACGAAAGAACAGCTATGGCTTATGTGATATGAAGTCAGTGTTCTCCAAGAACAAGAAACGTGACAATGTTGAGTACTCAAGTGACGGGCCACCAATTGCATTCCTTCCTTTCCGCGACGCTACATCCAGAAAAATAGGCAGAGTCCTGGGAGGACCAGGTATAAGATCTATTTTCCGACCTCCTAAGAAGATAAAGCAGATGCTACGCCCCCTTAAGGACAGTCTCGGGCTCAGGATCCCCAGTATTTACAACATCCCTTGTGAATGCAGAAAAAATAATACAGGTCAGTCTATCTGTATTGTATCTGAACACTGTGCAGAACATCAACGACATGTTAAAAATCGAGAACTGGAGAAATATGCAGTTGCTGAGCACAGCCACACAAACAAACACAAAATGTAGTTTGACAAAACAAAAGTTTTGTCCCAGGCTCCTACATACGAGGATTCTGTAGTTAAAGAGGCTGCACAAATAAGAATGTGCGAGAGGAATTTCAATCATGACAGCAGGTATAATCTTAGCGGTGCATGAAAGCGAGCTCTCGACGCAGAGAAGAGCCAGAGATATTCTTTGCAATGTTTACGCTACGACAGGAGCAGCGGCGCCACCAGCGCAGACGTGACAACATCTGCGACAGCATGACGTAACTACCAACCAATCACGAGCCGTCTACGATTTGTATAAGGCCACCAGAGCAGCAATTTTGATAGTCAGTTGCTGCTGAAGAAGACGATGGAGGAAATCGTCGAAAGCTCGAGGTTTTACCCCGAACCGACAGGCAACAAATCCAAGAATAAAACATCGGAGATATTGAATTTAAATGATGAAAGGGGAAAATGTAAAAATGCAGCAATAATAGCAGGCGAGAAAAATGAGTTGGCAGGAAGTGCAAAGTGGCAAAGCAGGAATGACTAGATGACAAATGTAAGAATTTAGAAGAATATTTTCCAAGTGGGAAGATAGATATCATGTACAACGAAAATTGAAGAGGTCTTTGGAGAAATGAGAAGCAGTAGTATAAATATCAAGAGCTCAGATGGAAAACCAGTCCTAAGTAAAGAAGATGTAGCTGAAAGGTGGAAGTAGTATACATAGAGGCTCTATACAAGGGAGATGAACTAGAGGGCAATATTACGGAGTTGAAACAAGACGCCGCGATTAAACGACATTCCATCTGAACTGCTGATAGCCTTGATAGAGCCAACCATGCGAAAACTCTGCCATGTGGCGTACAAGATGTATGAGACAGGCGTAGTACCCTCAGACCTCAAGTAGTGCGTAATAATTCCAATTCCAAAGAAAGCAGGTGCTGACAGGTGTGAACATTAACGAGCTATCAGTTTAATAAGCCATGGTAGCAAACTAGCAATACAAATTCCTTGCAGAAGAATGGTAAAACTGGTAGAACCGGACCTTGAAGAGATCATTTCGGACAATGAAGAAAGTAGGAAAATGTGAGGCAGTACTGACCATATGACTTATCTCCGAAGAAAGGCAAACCTACATTTACAGCATTTGTAGAGTTAGAGAAAGCTTTTGATAATGTTTACTGGAATACTCTCTGTCAAATTCCGATGGTGGTAGGAGTAAAAGACAGGGAGCGACAGGCTATTTACAATTTGCACAGAAACGATATGGGAGTTATAAGAGTCAAAAGGGGACGAAAGGGAAGCAGTGGTTGGGAAGGCAGTGAGACAGGGTTGTAGTCTATCCCTGATGTTATTCAATCTGTATATTGAGCAAGCAGTAAAGGAAACAACAGAAAAATTTGGAGTACGAATCAAAATCCTAGGAGAAGAAATAAAAACTTTGATATTTGCTGATGACATTGTAGTTCTGTCATAGACAGCAAAGGACTTGGAAGATCAGTTGAAAGGAATGGACAGTGTCTTGAAAGGGGAATGTACGATGAAAATCATCAAAGTCAAAACTAGGATAATGGAATGTAGACGAATTAAATCGGGTGATGCTGAGGGAATTAGATTAGGACACGAGTAAATGAGTTTTGCTATTTGGGGTGCAAAATAACTGATGATGGTGTAAGTATAGGGGGTATAAAATGTAGACTGGTAATGGCAAGGAAAGCGTTTCTAAAGAAAAGAAATTTGTTAACATCCACTATAGATTTAAATGTCAGGAAGTCTTTTCTGAAAGTATTTTTATGGAGTGTAGCCATGTATAGAAGTGAAACATGGACGGTAAACAGTTTAGAAAGGAAGAGAACAGCAGCTTTTCAAATGTGGTGCTATAAAGGAATGCGGAAAATTTGGATGGGTCGATCACATAACTAATGAGGAGGTATTGAATAGAATTGGGGAGAAGAGGAATTTGTGGCACAACTTGACTAGAGGAAGGGAATGGTTTGTAGGAAACATTCTGAGGCATCAAGAGATCACCAATTTAGTATTGAAGGCAGCGTGGAGGGTGAAAATCGTAGAGGGAGACCAAGAGATGAATACACTAAACAGATTCAGAAGGATGTAGGTTGCAGTAGGTTCTGGGAGATGAACAAGCTCGCACAGGATAGAGTAGCCTGGAGAGCAGCATCAAACCAGTCTCTGGACTGAACACCACAACGACAGTGGGGAATTCTGAATAAACCGCCGCAGCGGCGGGCAGTCTGGCAGAGAAGTCCACTTATTGGCAAACGGACCGTCAGGTTCCAACAGAGGAGAGACAGAGAGGTGCTACCGTGTGGAGAAGGGAGTAACACCTTGCGGACTTAGCACATAATGCCACAGATTAAAATGCACTGGCTGTTTGGTTGAAATCGCTTAAACTACGAGCTGTGTAAGTTATTTAGATCCTGATAAACATACTTTCTGACGTGAATGTCTAGAACGAATACAGCAAACGAGAGCATACGTCTAGGCTTGATGTTGATACGAACTGCTACAATGGCTAGCCAGTGCGTGTCTTGCCAATTGCCGACAATATTGAAAAACGTAAAATGTGTACTCTTAGCTGATGCATACTCTTTATCGGACTCCCGTTACATAAAAAAGGAGATTGGAGGTGTAGACGGAATCAAGAACTGGAACACTAGAATGGAAAGCTAGGAAGGGTGGTAGACGTTAAAAAGAAAAGTAAGAATTAGGGGGACAGGGCAAGTGTAAACAATGCCAGAAGCAAGGGTAGCGATGGAGGTATACCGGGAAAGAGGACAAGGAAAAGGGAAATGGCAAGGCCGACAAAACGAGGAGCAGACGATGTAGAAGAAGATTGGAAGTGAATGGAGATGAGAAGACGAGGACTGGTGGCTGGGACTGGAGGAAGCTGGAGGCGAGGAACAGGAACCTGGAGACCGGAACCCCTGAAAGGCTGCAGCGGGCGGTAACAGCCTGCCGCACGTGCGTGAATCCACTTCGGTCGTCTGAGCTATCACCTCCCATCGCAGCTGTGATGAAGACGTTGCCACGACTCACCTTCTTGTTCCTGAGTGTCTGCATTTCCAGCCGCTGGATTCATGAACGCCTTGCCGGCTCTTCTCACCCATTCGACACGCCTTGACCAGGAAGCTGATACGGTGAACGCGATAACAACGTCGCAAGCGTTAGTCGTAATCCGCGTCATATCAGACGGATGCCTTCAGCGCTGATAACTTCGCAAGCTAGCGAAATATTTCCCGCTCTGAATCGTAATGATAACTGAATGATCAGACGAAAATCCTCTACGATGATATCCTGTCAATCAGCGTCCGTAGACAGAAAACAGACGTTGTCTTCCAAGTACCCGTAAACTGCTGCCTTCTCCAGAATTGCTATATCGCTACAACACTTTGAGAAACGTTCCACTAGTCAACATCAGGGCTGGTACGCGTCTGTATCCAGATGAAGACCTCTTCTACAGGCTGGAGCAGAAATAACTACTTTTTCTATTTCGGTAGCCCCTACTCATACACGACGGAATAAATTATCGACAATGTTTACCAGTGCAAATCATACGAGCATTTGCATATAGATTCAGCTCGTAACTGGAATGTTTGAACCGCACTCTCGTTGCGAGACCCTTCTCCGGAATCAATACGGCTGGTCCCGGCGGAGGTTCGAGTCCTCCCTCGAGTGTGGGTGTGTGTGTTTGTCCTTAGGATAATTTAGGTTACGTAGTGTGTAAACTTAGAGACTGATGACCTTAGCAGTCAAGTCCCATAAGATTTCACACACATTTGAACATTTTGAAATCAATTCTGTCAGCAGGTAATACTTGTACTCTCAGACTCAGCTGCTTGATAACAGCAGTACAGAGCACGATCTCCGGTCTGTGTCTGAAACAAGTGAAGAACAGGAGCGACGACGACGTGCACCATCTGATCAGATGTACCAGGACGCCTACCAGTGGGCATCAACGTCGGGTGTGCACGTGCTTCACCTTTATGAACGCTCGAACACCACTGGGTTTGCTTTCACTGAAGTGTCTGAATGTCTGTACAGGAATGGCAGCCCGTTCTTCCTCAAGAACGGAAATCTCAGAAGACAGTGAAGTTTGACTCTGGGGTCTGGGGCGAAGCAGACGTCCTGACTCATCCCAAAAGTGATGGACTCGGGGTAGACCGGCCCTCGGGACAGTCCGGTCCACTTGAGGCACGTTACCGTCCGCACACCATTGCCTCAGAATGTTCAAATGTGTGTGAAATCTTATGGGACTTAACTGCTAAGGTCATCAGTCCCTAAGGCCGCACAGTCCGTGACTGCAGCGCCCTAGACCGCTCGGCTAATCCCGCGCGGCACCACTGCCTCACAGATGCTACTTTGTGACACGGTAAACTGTCATGTCGACACAATCATCGTCTCTGAACACTTCCGCTACTGTACGTAGTATAGAAGGCTCTAAAATGTATTCATATCCTTTCGCATTTACTGCTTTCTTAACGGAAACAGGACCACACCACAACCACGAAAAACACCCCCAACACCGTAACACCACCCCCACCACACTTCACTGTCGGCAGTACACGCGGTGGCAGGCGGCGTCCTCCAGACATTCGCCAAACCCACACCCTTCCATCGCACTGCCACAGGGTGCAGCGCTATTCATCTCTCAAAGTCCAGACATCCACTGTCCAGTGGCGTCATTTTGCACTGACTACGGAAATGCCTGGCTTATGAGGAGCTGCTCAGCCATCCTGCCGCGTTGTTTTTAACTCCCTGCGCACAGCCGTTGCGCTCCCTGGGACAGCTGGTACCACTCTGGAACTCACGAGTTGATTTCAGGCTACTTTTTACGACCACCCTGTGCCATTACGAGGGGTCCTTGTCAATCGGTCCACGAGACGTGCCTGTGGTCTCGGTTTAGCTACGGTCGTTCATTCGCGTTGCCGTTTCACAGTCACACTAATGTGCAAGTAGGCAGCTTTACAAGGGTCGGAATGAGTCTGATGGATTTGTTACTCAGGTGCCGTCTAATGACTAGTCCACGGCGGAAGTCACTGATTTCTCCTGGCCGACCCATTCTGCTGTCATTGCTCCTCCACAGACAACACGACACCCCCGATCTCCTTTTATACTGGCGGGCCCACTTCTCGTAAAATCTTGTGGTCAACTCCATATTCCTTAAGCCGTCGGCACACGGACCGTGCTGTCGAACGTTAACGTTGAGCCTGCCAAGTTCAACGTGCTGCTGAACGCTCAGAAACGATGCGACTTGTGCATACGGTACGTGGGCCCCAACAGGGTATACGCGATCGCAACGCACTCCAGCGGTATTTGAGGGATGCTTCTAGTTCGTAATCACATTGTTTACTCAACGGGCGCGCTTACAATTCCCATGCTAGCTCTATTAAAACGCACATTTCCACCATCGTCCACGAAAAGGAAAGTAACATGTGCAATTATTAAGGACACAGACTTATAAAAGCTCTATTCCAAACAGTGCATTACAAATTTGGAATATTTCTCCGCATAGGATAAACATTATTTCGTCATTCCCACAATTTAATAAAACTCCAAGGTCAGTCTTACTTGATCACTGTTCCTACGCAGCAGCAGAATCTTTGCAACATGTGAATTACGAGGCGTAAAAGAAAAAGGAGCAAAATATCTTTATACAAGTAGCGCAAGCTGTCCAGCAGCTTAAGCCAATCCAACAAAGTCACCCCTAAAAAAAAAGGTGAACTTATATTTACATAACATCAAATATTATAGTATATGCTTATATTAAATTAATAATAAAGTATCAGAACCTAATACAAACGCGAATGTTAGGAAAAAAAATTTGGAAGTGTTACGTTGCGAACCACCGCCCCCTCTTAAACTCATGACTGGACAGAGACACTACTCACTACGCTTTTTTTTTTTTTTTTTTTTTTTTTAGATGTAACGACCGTAGCGGTCACGCGGTTCCAGACTGTAGCGCCTTTAACCGCTTTTTTTTTTCTTTTTTATTTTTATCAGCCGCACAGTCCATGAGTGCAACGCCTTAGACCTTTTTTTTTTTTTTACAGCGCCAGAACCGTTTTTTTTTTCAAGAGAATAATTGTCTGAAAAAAAAATAAATAAATAAATAAACTCCTCACTCGAGGTTAGACTTGAACCAAGGACCTCTTTTTTTAATTCAGTTATTTAATTTTAATTTTTTTTTTAATTTTAATTTTTTTTTATTTTTTTTATATTTTTTTATTTATTTTTTTTTTATTTTATTGTTTAACAGTAAGGAACTGAAAACTAGTAAGTGCACTCGTTGGGCCGAGTTGGGGACGCACATAACTAAAACCATGCTAATAGTTGTAGAAAAAGGCATAAAGAAAGAGAGCAAAGTGCGGGGCGAAGGAAACCATGAAACAAAACTGAAGGGTGGAATCCTTACCACCATTAACCAGTGCTACATCTTGCACTGGATGGAAAAACAAAAACTGCGAAGACCTTTTCGCACTGGGGACAAAAAGAGGAAATGGGGCAAATACTGCTACAGAGTGTGAGGGTTCACAACGAACCTCTCCATCTGCTGTATCATCCAGGTATGACTTCTCGTAATGATGAAAGTAGATCCCACGTTGTACCGTGTAGTGTTCTATCATCGTCTTGTAATCTTAACTTCTCTTACCCGTGATGTTCCAGCTACGTGGAGGGTCGTGGAACGCACTCCACAATAAATTGGAAAAATATTGTCGATACTTTGGGTTACGGAGGATCTTGCAATGTCGTTCCTGCAAATAGTTCCAAAAGTCTAAAGTGTCCTTAGTGCCGTCTTGAAACAAATAATGCACTGCATATCCACGAAGCCACGTCATAGCATTAGTTTTAGTGCGTGGGTAATACATGTCATCCGGGAATAGGATAGTCTTGGGGTCGATATGATTCGGCGTTACCCGAAGGAAGTATGCTGACATTTGCCTCACTAAGTGCCACACTGCCGTAGACTCGCCACAGCTAAGACGGTGTTCATCGTTGTCTTGAACGCCGCAGCTCGTGCACGTGGGTGAGTCGACCATGTGGATCGCATGTAGCCTTGATTTGGTCACCTGCTTACCGTTGACAGTAATATACCACATCGCCGTGACGTCAGTGTCCAGTGTTACGTGGTGAATTGTCTTCCACACTACTCGCCAGTTGACGTTCGGGTGTTTCCTCTCCACGACGTTATCAGGTCGTCCACGTTGCAGGACCCTATAAACCACCTTTGCCGTCGCCAGGTGAGTCGCTGGTAAGGCAAGCCGAACGTAACTGAGTTCGAGGTAAAAGACACCGATGTAGAAGAGCGAGGAGGGGACGTGGTGTATCGGCACAGGCGGCAACAGTGAGGGCGGTGATAGTTCTTCTATTAACAAACTGGTCAAACTGTCCGGACGGCGGTGCCATAGTTTGACTAATGTGCTCACAAATAGGGCGACCGCTCTGTCATGAACGTGATAAAGGCCAAGCCCTCCCCGATCCGGGGGAAGGGTGAGAGTCTCATATTTGATCTTGAAAAGCATTCCTGAACTCACGAAGGACCCAAATGCCGCAAGTATACGGCGAGCTAACATCACCGGTATAGGTAATATCTGGGCGACGTGCGGAATGCGTGACGCTAAATGTGTGTTAACATACTGGGTCCTTTGGACGATGTCCAGGGCTCGTAGGCGGTTGTTGGCAATTCCATTCCGAACATTTCGTAAAAGCCGTCGATAGTTGTGAGCAGCGGTCCGTCGTATATCGTCTGTAAAATCAATGCCGAGACATTTCAAACTATCTCTGAGCTGGAAAGGGGTGACACTGTTCTCAGACAATCCGGCCCCGATGTTCATCGCCACCGATTTTGCGACGTTGATACGACTACCAGTGGCCATGCCATATTTCTCTATCCAATTCAGTGCGCTAGCGGTGTCGTCACCGTTGCGGATGACAATCACCAGGTCGTCAGCGTACGCTTTACATCGGAAAGTGTGGCCTCGTAACGTCATACCCGTTAGTCGTTGGCGCAGGCCGCAGAGGAGAGGTTCCATGGCCACAGCGTAAAGTAAAGTGGAGAGAGGGCAGCCTTGGCGTATCGATCGAGAAATGGTGAGGGGCTGCGAAGGTCGGCCGTTGACGATCACCTTGGATGTCGCGCCACGGAGTAGTCGCATGACGACAGTGACGAATGGCTGTGGGTACCGCATATGTTGGAGGACCGCTTCCAAATAGTCGTGGTCCACTCGGTCGAAAGCTTGACTAAAATCGATTGCCGCCAGTGCACCCTTCAGACGACATGCCCTCGCCAGTGAGATCAAGTCACGATATTCACTGAGTGCTGTTTGAATATTATTGTCGCCTCCTAATGACGTTTGATCGGGTTAGATAACATTTCGTAAGGTCTGGCGTATCCGCGCCGCCAACAGTCGAGAAAAGATCTTAAAGTCGCAGTTCAATAGCGTCAACGGGCGGTAGTCCTGCAGACGTGAGCCACCGGACGGTTTGTGAATAGGAATTATCATCCCTTCCACAAGGGCCGCAGGGAGCGGCACGTCCGGGGATAGTAGTTCGCGACAGATGTCCGTCCATCGGGAGGCTAATAAATATTGAAAAGTCCGGTAAAATTCCAAGGGGAGGCCATCAGGACCCGGTGACTTGTTGACAGCTCCTTTTCTAATGGCGTCGATCACTTCTTCTTCTGTAATTTCGTCCATCAAGGCCTCTTCCATTACCGGGGTGACGGTGCCGTAAATCGTCTGAGAGACGTCCTCCAGTGCTGTCAGATCAGGGGTCTGAGCGGAATAGAGTTGGGAATAATGATTGTAGAACGCTGTGTTTATGTCTTGTTGCGTGGTGAGGCGACGACCGTCCTCCGTGTCGATAAAGCGTATCAGCGCTCGTTGGCGTCGTTTACGTTCACGAAGGACGTGGAACATTGACGGGCGTTCGCTCGGTATCCGATCCTGCGTCCTCGAGCGGATGACTACCCCCTCTAGGTGGCGTCGCATATGAGCGAGGATCTGAGCCTTAGCACGGTGGACCGCCGTTTGTCGTTCCGGAGACGGCGCCATAGCATCGCAGTCGCGCAGGACCCGGAAGTAAAAGTCGAGTGTATGTCTTCGCCAAGTAGCGTGGTCGCGACCGTAGGTTATCAACGTTCGCCTCAGTGCCGGTTTGGCGCAGTCCAACCACCAGCGGATCGTTGTGGGATATGCACGGAGGCGATTTTCACACGAATGCCACGTATCCTCAACGGCTTGGCGGCAATCCGGGTACGACAGGTGAGCGATGTTTAATTTCCACGGGCTGCGGCTTCTCCACACTTGTTGCCGCCGCAGGGTGACTGCACAAATGTAAGCTGTGTGGTCCGAGAATGCTGCAGGCCACAGTTCCGCATCCTGTGTTCCAGCGGCGAGAGAGCGTGAGACATAAATCCGATCGATACGACTGGAAGAGTGACTCGTGAAGTGCGTGAATCCCGGTCGATGGCCGTGAAGATGTTCCCAAGTGTCCACCATCTGCAGTTCTCGAATTAGCGTCTCGAGTTCCGGGCACGGATTATGTCGTGGGAGTTGGTCTCTGGGCGCCAGTACGCAATTGTAGTCACCTCCAAACACCAGATGGTCGTGGCGGCCTTGGAAGAGCGGGGCGACGTCTTCCGCAAAGAATCGTGAACGTTCGCGACGTTTGTCCGTCCCGGAAGGTGCGTAGATGTTGATAAGGCGGACACCCAGTACTGTGAGTGCCATTCCTCTTGCCCCAGGCAGAAACAGGATATCGTCCGCCACTATCCCTTCCCGAAGAAGTACAGCGACACCGCTGCCTGTTGGGGAAGCTGGAGAGACGCAAGCATCGTAACCGTACATGCCTGGGAAGTCGTCGACGTACACTTCCTGGAGAAGGGCTATGTCGATGGAAGCAGAGTTCAACATATCCTGAAGCAAGGATAACTTAGCGCGCGTCCGTATAGTGTTGATGTTTATAGTTGCAACGCGATAAGTTTGAGGTCTATCCATAGCATCCGTGTTGGCCATCAATACCCTTGTAAGGCTGTCTCGTCACTGTAACTGATGGCGGGAAAGGATCAACACTGGTGGGGTAAAGTTCCCCCCGTGTCGTCCGACACGATGGGCAAGGAGTGTTCCTCACAGTCGTCCGCCCAGTCGCCATGAAATACCATCGGCTGCTGGTGGCTGTTAGTGGCTGCTGCGGCACTCGGCGCTGAATCCATCGGCTCTGCTGGCTGGGAATCGGCAGCGGCTGTCTGCTTGTGATCCTGTTGTTCTGTGGGGTCGGAGGGGCTGGAGCCATCACCACGGCGATCTGTTGAGTTTGATGTTACAGCGGCCTCTGTACCGTCGGTACCGTCGTCGGAATTTCCACAGTCCATGTCAGACGATCGCTGCAAACAATCGTCCGATGGAGCACGCCGCCGTCTCTTGTGTTTTCGCGGGGAACGCTGTTTACGGACGTGTGTTTCAGAATCTGAATGTGGGTGATTTTCTGCAGCTGCTCCGGTGTCTGGAAGAAAAGCCGCTGTCGGCACAACCCGTGGGTCAATGTCCATCCTAGCATCCACGCCTTCTTGCAAGGTCGGTCGGTGAGTATCTTCAGGTGGGGGCGCCGTTGTAGAGGCCGGATCCTGTACTGCAGAAGCCATCACGGTCTCGCTATCGGGGGCGGCTATCGGACTAACGTGGGCAGCATCAGAAAGGGTTGCTGCCCGTGTAACTTCTGCGTAATTGAGAGGAAGTGTCGTCACCATAGAAGGAGTCATAGATTCACCTGTCGGGATTTGAGTAAGCCGTCGTCGGAGACAATCCGACCGGACGTGCCCTTCTTGGCCACAACCGGAGCAAGTGCGTGGCTGACCGTCATACATAATGATCGCCCTACATCCGCCGATGACAAGATATGACGGAACATGTTTGGTCAGTTCAATTTTTATCTGTCGCACCCCGTTAAGAACGGGGTACGTTGTAAAGGTGGTCCATTTTTCGGCCATATGGCTGATCACTCTGCCGTAGGGCTGGAAAGCCGCGGTGACTACGTCCGGTGGTACTTCGAAAGGGAGTTCGAAGATGCGTATCGTACGGAGGCCAAGCCCCGCGTGATCGATAGAGACCGCCCCAATATGGCCATCAGAGTGTTTGAATTTAAGATCGTTCGCATGTGCGCGCACGATTCTGTTGCACACCTCGTCACTTACTAGCTTGACGTAGACAACACTGCTCATGATAGAGAGATGGATACCAATTATGTCTCGCGGTTCAATTTTAACGTCGTCACGTAGAAAACGTTCCACTTCAAAAGCTCGCGGTCGTGCATGATCGGGTTGAAAACTGATCTTGATGGTGGTTTGTCTGTATGAATGTGCCATGTTGCGTCGGTAGTGATGGACTCTAAACTAGCGACAACGCAGTAGTAAACAACGACGGGCACTCGTGACCGCGCGGACCGGACGTAAACAAGACGTCCTCGCCGCAGCGCTGCGGAAAGCAGACTGGCGCTAAACCAACAATGCACCTGTCTATAATCGTATTATCTTAGACATTGGTAAAAACGTTAATCGTAGGTAATTATGTTTCTAATTGAAATTTAATTACAACAAATTGTACCAAGAACAATGCGCTTTGGGTGGATCTTCTGTGTGTCGCTGACTTCAAGTAGCCTACTCTCATAATACGCAAGTTACAATAATTCTTTTGCTACGAATACGATGTTTCTCATTATTTTATTGGAACAAATCACACAGTTAACAACGGGTTTTCCAGTGATTCTCAATTTGCTGGTGGTCAGAAACGGCATATATAAATATAGGCTTGAAATGAATGCCAACATGGCGGCTCACAACTCTGTACTAAAGGGAGACGGCGTGCGTGTGACGTAGGTGGCGTTGTTCCATCTAATTGGTCAACGCTCAGACGCACGCTCGGAATATCTGACATGTCAGATATTGCTCTGCACGTTCGGAGATACTGTCGAGCGTGCTATTCCACGCTATGACGTCAGAAACTCGGCACGCTCAACGCTCAACGTTCGGATGCACGGTCCGTGTGCCGACGGGTTTAGGGGATCCGGAGACTTTAGACGAGAGAGTGGATTTCAAGCCAGGGGTGGTCCTGTGTTGTACTGGGGAGTTTTCCGTACCACGACCTGGACGCACTCATGTTGAACCACGATGTTTATTTCCGTATTCTCGCTTACGAAGCGTTGTCCTCTCTCCTAGACCAACTCGACAAACATGCAGTTGACATTCCCCTCTTCCGAGCTGACAACAGGTGCAGTCGTAGCGAGCACGCGCACGCTTCTGGTTTGACAAACGCTGAGGCACTCTACAGCAACTCCAGTGGCCCGCTCAATCACCTGTTCTTAAACCCATAGAAAATGTCTGTTACTGTTTGGAAGGGCTATCAACATCCCTGAAATCTGGTGCGGCTACGAGATCTGGTCATCGACGACTGCCTTGCGCTGGATGTGGCGCATCCGATGGAGCTCGTGGTGTCTCATCATCGTCGAATTGCGGACATTACTCGGAATTACTGTCACATCTACTGGAGGTGGATTTTTTTTCTCTATGTTTATCGTAACGTGAGGCGCAAAGCTTTGTCTGTGGGTCGAAATGTCACATAACTTCTGAAACAATCTTGCGAACAGACACTCTTGGCGAAACGAAGAGAATGCACGAGTAACGAGACAGAACACACCTATTAGAAGAACCGATTCCAGTAAACGAGGTAGCCCAGGCGAAAGGTAACAAAAAGGGCATATTACACCAAAACCCATCTCCAAATAGGCCATCAATTGTGGCATCTGCAGAGGCGAATTTAAAAGTAACTAGGTAGACAGGAGACAGCAGAAACGATGTCGTATCACAGTCGACGAAACGAGACTATGCACGGTAGGGAAAACAACTCGACAATGAGGTCTGGGAAGTGCAGGGGTGTCGAAACGAGCAAAACGTTTCAATCACAGCCTGGAGAAATGCACCGTTGAGGATCTACTACTTCTACACGACAGCAACTACACACAAATTTACAGTAAATTAGTCTCGGCGCTTGTGGCAGTGCGGTTTTGTGTGACTGAAGTACTTAGTTCACACTTCTACAGGGTGCTTCAGTAAGTCACTACTCAAACGCTTATTTACCATATCCTTCGTCAATATCATTTAATACTTGTATATTCCCTTGTAAAAGATGCTGAAATTTTCCTCCATTTCCCAGTAGACATATATCGATTCGACGTTCCGTGTTTGAACGTACTGTACTTCCGCTACAGTAGCCATAATCCTTCACTGTCCAAGATAGCAATCCAATAACATTACAATCCACTAGATGCAAGCAATTACGGATCGCGTGTCTCCAGTTTGGCCACGTCAAGTAATAACGGTAATTCAGAGTACACAACATCTACACCTACGTCTACATCCATACTCTCCAAATCACATTTAAGTGCCTGGCAGAGGGTTCATCGAACCACCTTCACAATAATTCTCTATTATTCCACTCTCCAACAGGGCGCGCAGAAAACAAACACCTGTATCTTTCCCTACGAGCTCTGATTTCCCACATTTTATTATGATGATCGTTTACCCCTATGTAGATCGGCGTCAATAAAATATTTTCGCACTCGGAGGAGAAATTTGGTGCTTGAAATTTCATGAAAAGATTCCGCCGCAACGAAAAACACCATTGCTTTAATGATTTCCATCCCAAATCCTGTATCATTTCAGTGACTCTCTCTCCCCTATTTCGCGATAATACAAAAAGTGCCGCCCTTCTTTGAGCTTTTTCGATGTCCTCCGTCAGTCCTATCGTGTAAGGATGCCACACCGCGCTGCAGTACTCCAAAAGAGGGCGGACGAGTGTAGTGTAGTCAGACTCTTTAGTAGATCTGTTAGATTTTCTAAGTGTCCTGCCAATAAAACGCAATATTTGGTTAGCCTTCCCCACAACATTTTCTGTGTCCTTCCAATTTAAGATGTTCGTAATTGTAGCTCCTAGGTGTTTAGTTGAATTTACGGCCTTTAGATTTGACTGATTTATCGCGTAACCGAAGTTTGACAGATTCCTTTTAGCAGTCACGTGGATGACCTCACACTTTTCGTTATTTAGGGTCGATTGCCAATTTTCGCACCATTCAGATATCTTTTCTAAATCGTTTTGCAAATTTGTTTTGATCTTCTGATGACTTTATTAGTTGATAAACGAGAGCGTCATCTGCTAACAACCTAAGACGGCTGCTCAGATTGTCTCCCAAATCGTTTATACAGATAAGGAACAGCGAAGGGCGTATAACACTACCTTGGGGAACGCCATAAATCACTTCTGTTTTACTCGATGACTTTCCGTCAATTACTACGAACTGTGACCTCTCTGACACGAAATCACGAATCCAGTCACGTAACTGAGACGATATTCCATAAGCATACAATTTCACTACAAGCCGCTTGTGAGGTACGGTGTAAAAACCCTTCTGGAAATCGGGAAATGAATCAATGTAAAATCCCTTTTCCATAGGATTTAACTGTTCGTGCGAGTAAAGAGCTAGTTGGGTTACGCAAGAACTGTGTTTTCTAAATCCTGTGTGTCAACAGACCGTTCCCTTCGAGATAATACATAATGTTCGAATACATTATATGTTCCAAAATCTTGCTTCATATCGACGTTAATGATATGGGTCTGTAATTTAGTGGATTTCTCATATTGCCTTTCTTTAATATTAGTGTGAGCTATGCAACTTTCCAGTTTTTGGGTAAGGACCTTTCATTGGGTGAGCGGTTGTGTATGATTGTTAAGTATGAAGCTCTTGTATCAGCTTACTCTGAAAGGAACGTAACTGATATAAAACCTGGTCCGAAAGACTTGCTTTTATTACGTGATTTAAGTTGCTTCACTTCTCCGAAGATATATGCTTCCAGTTGCTCGTATTAGAAGCTGTCGCATTGTCTGGTGAAGGAATTTCGGAAGGCTATGTTTAGTTTTAGTTTTAGTAATTCTGTTTTAACAGCACTGTCTTCGATACTATTTCCATTGCTATCGCGCAGAGAAGGCATTGATTGTGTTTTGCCGTTAGCGTACTATACATGCGACCAAAGTCTCTTTTGTTTTTCTGCCAGGTTTCGGGACAAAGTTTCGTTGTGAAACTATAATCAACCGTAAGCAACTATTAAACTCTAAACATAAATTAAAACCAGGTCACAAACACGCCAGCTTGTAACCCATAAACTTATATACCAGTTATATCCAAGTCACGATGACCTAGAGAAGGCATTGATTGTGTTTTGCCGTTAGCGTACTTTACATGCGACCAAAGTCTCTTTTGTTTTTCTGCCAGGTTTCGGGACAAAGTTTCGTTGTGAAACTATAATCAACCGTAAGCAACTATTATACTCTAAACATAAATTAAAACCAGGTCACAAACACGCCAGCTTGTAACCCATAAACTTATATACCAGTTATATCCAAGTCACGATGACCGGTCGTAATGGCACCACTGGACATTAATTGACAACAGACACTTAAACTGCGATTGCTGCTTACATTTCTCTGCAGCTAACCTCGGAAAGTAAAGTCAATGGTAACTAGCGGCCGCTTTATCGCTGTCGTTTGTGTTCTACTTTAAAAAAAAAAATTATTTAAAGAAGAAAATGTAACAGCGTTACATAAAATTACAATGTCATCGTTAAATACTAAAATGCGTTCAGTAATTATGTTATACAGAGAAGGAAGTATCCACACGTAGATGGCGAAAATTGAAATACTTATAACATCAGCCGGCCGCTGTGGCCGAGCGGTTCTAGGCGCTTCAGTCCAGAACCGCGCTGCTGCTACGGTCGCAGGTTAAAATCCTGCCTCGGGCATGGGTGTGTGTGATGTCCTTAGGTTAGTTAGGTTTAAGTAGTTCTAAGTCTAGGGGACTGATGACCTCAGATGTTAAGTCCCATAGTCCTTAGAGCCACTAATAAAATATGTTTTCCTATAAAAACTAAAACCAGTATCAACATTTAAAAAAAACTAGTTGTACGTTACGGATAGATTCGAGCGTTGAGAGCATAATTATCTCTTCCATCTTGGCTTACGTTACGAAATGCAACTTACGTGGTTGTCGAGTATGAGGCAGTGTTACTATTCAAAGGAAGTGAAACATAGTTACTGAACGTATTTTAGTATCTAAAGATGGCATCACAATTTTATGTAAGGCTATTACATTTCATTTTTTAAATACTTTCCGAAAAACATGTAGTACACAAACGAGAGTACAGTAGTGAAGAGGGCGCTCGTTACTATTGACTTCACATACCGAGATTAGCTGAACGGGAATGAAAGCAGCAAGCTCAGTTTAACTGTTTGTTGACGGCAGTGTCATGTGGCACAATGTGCGAGTTAATTTACTACGAGTCATCGCGACATAAATGTAACTGGTGCGTAAATTTATGGTTTAGATACTGACCTATTAGTGACCTGATTTAATTTATATTTTGATACTTGATTTTCATTATGTTGTTTTGTTCGTGTAGCAATGAAGATAGCTGAGCAGCAGCTGAAATCGATCTGCAACAAACAGATTAAAAATTTACGACCGGTGCCGCCCTTCGTCCTATCTTGGATTTCATTTATGCCGTCGTGGAGCACGCTGCTCCTGGTGAAAAAAAGACAGTGACGTTGTTCCTCAGATGATCCTGCGTTCTCGGATTAGTACAGTGCATCTTCTCCTTAAGATTGTCCCACAGAAAGAAATGTGGGGAAGTCGTGAGTAACGAACGCGGAGGCGGCAGATGTTTAGAGATTAGTCAAAATGGCTCTGAGCACTATGGGACTTAACATCTATGGTCACCAGTCCCCTAGAACTTAGAACTACTTAAACCTAACTACCCTAAGGACATCACACAACACCCAGTCATCACGAGGCAGAGAAAATCCCTGACCCCGCCGGGAATCGAACCCGGGAACCCGGGCGAGAGATTAGTCGATCATCGCAGAACTCACTAAGCGACGTCTTCGTTTCACTGGAGTTGACACGTAGCATAGATGACTGAAATAACAGTTGTATTAAAAATATTGGTCCAGCAATTCGCTGCTTAGAGATGGAGCAGAAAACTCGAATATTTTGAGGGCGACGTAGCGTAACGTGCAATGTGTGAGGATTATTGGCAGCCCAGATGCGAATGTTCCGGTTGTTCGGAGATGAACTTAACTGGAACCGTGCTTCAGCAACGAAAAGCGTACGGTTCAGCTTACTATTCACGTCGTTAGCAGCGATGCCCTTCAACCACTGGCAATAGTAAACCCGTTTTTCTGAATCCAAAGGACGCAGTTCTTGAACTACTCGATCTGGGTATGGCTGCAACTTCAGACGGTTAGTGGCCGCGTGGCAGGTCGAATAAGCTGCTCCGAGCCGTTCAGAAAACCGACGGAGTGACCTGCAGAGAGATCGCAGCAGAGGCTACTGAACAGACACGCTTCATCGATTCCGGTGTTAACACAACACGCGAATGGCTTCGAAATCTTTGAGTAATGCTCTCACTCCACGGAAACGTCTCATAGTGTCACAAACTGCTGTTTTTCCTGAAATAAGGACGTAAGGGAACTCTGCGCAATGCTTGTAAGATTTTACAACGAAGTGAGCTTCCAGTAATGCGAACCTCTACTCTCAAGTGAGCATCGTGGAGCGGCAAGTAGTCGCCGCCGTGATTGTTTGTGTGTGTGTGTGTGTGTGTGTGTGTGTGTGTGTGTGTGTGTGGTGTGTGTGACAGCGTCTCCCAGCGTCAACGCTGTGAGCAATGATGTAACAATCACAATCAACAACACAGAGAAGTCATTATTACTCTTAAAACTAACTGCATAAATATTAAGGTTCTGACTTATCTGAATCGCACTTTGCGTCTACATCTATATTCCGCAAGTCACCTGACAGTATTTCGTGGAGGGTGCTTCTCCTATCAGTAACTAATTCCTCCTTCCCTGTTCCACTCGCGAATGGCGCGTGGGAAGAATAATGATTGACGCTAAACCTCTGTATCAGCTCCAGTTTCCCAAATTTCCTCGATCTGGTCATTTCGCGAGCCGTATGTAGGTGGAAGTCATACGTTCTTCGACTCTAAAAAGAAACTACTCTCTCGAAAATTCAGTAGTGAAACTCTACGTGACGTACAAAGCCTCTCTTGTCACGCATGCCAATGCAGTCTGTTGAGCACCTATATAACGCTCTCTCGCCGACGAAACCATCCCGTGACGAAACGCGCCGCTCTCTCTCTCTCTCTCTCTCTCTCTCTCTCTCTCTCTTCCATCAGTCCTACCTGGTAATGGTTCCAAGGTGATGAGCAACACTCAAGAACGCACCGAACTTCCTCATCAGTTCTGCTTATTAGAATAAAGGTTTGATCATGATCTCTGTGCACTAGCAGAGATTAAACATGTGTCTTTTAGATTTCATTATTAATAACGCTCCTCCTTACTGAACCACGTGTTACATTACATTACTATTTGTTCCATAGATCATGAATATGACATTCCGTAATGATGTGGAACGTGCCAGTTTAACCTAAGTTTTGATTACTTTTTTTTTTACAATACTACTACTTCATATGTAAAAATTCATCTATTGAGTACAAGGAATTTTCATTCAGAAATTATTTTAATTCGTTTTTAAATGTTGGTTGGTTATCTGCCAGTTTTTTTACTAAAGATTTTTGTGGCAGCGTGATTCACCCTTTCAGTGCCAAAGTCAGATTTAACCCAGAGTAGGAAGATCACCCTTTCTTCTGGTGTTGTAGTTATGCACTTCGCTATTATTTTAGAATTGCGATCGATTATTAATAACAAATTTCAGAAGTGAATATATATGTTCTGACGGTACTGTGAATATCCCTAGTTCTTTAAATAAGTGTCTGCAAGGTGATCTTGGGTGGGCTCCAATTATTATTCTGGTTACACGCTTCTGTGCAATGAATAGTTTTTCTCTTGATGATGAATTGCCCCAAAATATGATGGAATATGAAAGCAGTGAATGAAAATATGCATAGTAGGCTAATTTACTGATATGTTTATCACCAACATTTGCAATAACCCTAATAGCATATGTAGCTGAACCTAACAATTTCACCATATCATCGTGTTTCTTCCAGTTCAATTTCTCATCAATGCACACACCCAGAAATTTTGAATATTCTGCGTTAGAAACAGACTTCTGGTCAAAGTCTATATTTATCAATGGTTTTATGCCATTTACTCTACAGTATTGCATATATACTATGTTTTCTCAAAATTTAGTGAGAGTCCATTTGCAGAGAACAACTTAATAATTTTCTGAACGACATTATTTACAATTTCCTCAGCTAATTCGTGTTCATTGGGTGTGATTACTATACTTGTATCATCAGAAAAAAGAACTAGCTTTACATCTTCATGAATATAGAATGGCAAGTCATTAATACAAATGAACAACACTACGGGACCCAAGACTGAATCCTGTGGGACACCATTCTTCATACCTCCGTAGTTAGAGGACTCTGCTGAGTTTTGCAGACTATCTGCACTGCTAATTTCAACCGTCTGCATTCTTCCAGTTAAATATGAATTAAACCGTTGTTGCACTGTCCCTCTCATTCCACAATACTTAAGCTTATCTAGAAGAATTTCATGATTCCCACAGTCAAAATCCTCTGAAGAGATCACAAAATATCTCAGTGTGTGATGTTCGGTTATTCAGAGCATTTAATATTTGATCAGTGGAAG
Organism: Schistocerca cancellata; assembly: GCF_023864275.1. Lineage (NCBI taxonomy): Eukaryota > Metazoa > Arthropoda > Insecta > Orthoptera > Acrididae > Schistocerca > Schistocerca cancellata. The sequence goes on from NC_064634.1 coordinate 5,480,968, forward strand.
CTTATATAGCATTTTGTGTTGAAAAGCCTTTCTGGAAAGCAAATTGACATTTAGTTAGTACTTCATTTTTACAAATATGTGAAGCTACTCTTGAATACATTTTTTTCAGTAATTCTGGATAAAACTAACAGAAGTGAGATTGGGCGGTAGTTGTTAGCAATAGACCTATACCCTTTCTTACGCAATGGTTTAACTGTAGCATATTTTAGCCTACCTGGAAAAATTCACAGTGTCAGTGAGCTACTACATATGTGGGTGAGAATCCTACTTATCTGTACTCTGTTGGAAATGCCATCAATTCCACGCATACTTTTACTTTTGAGTGAATTTATTGTTTTCCTAATTTCAGAAGCGCAGCTGGGTTGAATTTCAATTTTATCAAATTACATAGGTAATGCCTCTTCCATTTACTGCCTTGCATTTTCTAAAGAATAGCTGGATCCTATATTCTCCCCAAGACTTAAACAACATTATTAAATTTTTTTTCTACTTCTGACTTTTTGTTAACAAACTTTTCATTGACTTTGATAGAAATACAGTCTTCCTGTGCTTTTGGTTGCCCTGTTTCCGTTTTAACAATATCATAAATAGTTTTCATTTTGTTATCAGTAGTGCTAATCTCAGACATAATGCACATACTTCTGGACTTTTTAGTAACTTTTATTAATGCAGTTCAGTGGTTTTTGTAATTTTTCTCTGTTTCTGGACCATTACTCCATCTACCCACAAGATAGATTTCCCTTTCAGTTTACAAGAAATTTTAATTCCTTCGGCTTGTCAGATGGTTTCTCAGAATTATGTTTCGCTGTTTTATAAGGGAAACTGTTCTCAAATATCCTCAAAAATGTAGCATGAAATAAGTTAAATTTTAAATTAGCATCAGATTCCCTGTAAACCTCACCCCAGTCTAACGGTTGCAAACTTTCCCTAAAATTTGAGAGTTGTTAAATCGTTACTTGAACGCACTATTTTGGAGGACTGTTTTGTTGAGTATGGAGCTATGTCATATACTGTAACTAGCTGTGCATCATGATCACAGAGACCATTCTTAACAGGAAAAGTTTTTATTTGATTAAATTTATCTTCGTCTATAAAAACATTATCTACCAGTGTACTGCTTTCCAGTACACCCAAGCAGAAAAATCAATAACGGACGTCAAATTGAAAGAACCAAGTAATACTTGAAGGTCAGGCTTTCTATCGGACTCTTTCAGAAAAACTACATTGAAATCCTCCCACAATCAATAATTTTCATTCCTCTGTCTGACAGACAGCACAAAAAAAAAAAAAGGTTCAAATGGCTCTGAGCACTATGGGACTCAACTGCTGAGGTCATTAGTCCCCTAGAACTTAGAACTAGTTAAACCTAACTAACCTAAGGACATCACAAACATCCATGCCCGAGGCAGGATTCGAACCTGCGACCGTAGCGGTCTTGCGGTTCCAGACTGCAGCGCCTTTAACCGCACGGCCACTTCGGCCGGCCCAGCACAACAAAGAATCGAAGTTTTTCAAAAATAGCTGAAAACTTACCAATAGGTACCTAAACGCAGCTACTATACAATTATAAAAGTATCATTGAAACTTCGTGGAATATTAAAATTGTGTGCCGGACTGAGGCTCGAACTCGGGACATTTGCGTTCCGCTGGCAAGTGCTCTACCAACTGAGCTATCCAGCACGACTCTTAACCCGTCCTTACAGCTTTACTTCCCCCAATTCCTCGTCTCCTACCTTCCAAACTTCAAAGAAGCTCTCCAGCGAAACTTGAAGAAAGGATATTGCGGAGACACGGCGGAAGCAAAGCTATGATGACGGGTCGTGAGTCGTGTACCAGAATTCAGTTAAACATTGTTTTCGAAAGTAAAGTCCGTTCAACTAATGTTGACGAAAGATAAGGTTTTATACGTGCAACTGCATCACAAATAAATCTGGCGAATTAATATCAATTAAACATTAATCGCAAAATTAAATTCTGAATAACTTTAGGAATATACCTATCTCAAAAAAATCTAAGACCAGTTTTTTAATTCGCTCACAATTGCTTTAAGAGAAGACACTTTAGACTTTATTCCACAGTCATTCTAAGAACGAGTCGTAGAAGGAATAACTGCCTCAGATATTGTTCCTACGGCGTTTACATACATTATAACTAATTTAACATGCAGACTGACTATCTCCTTTATGTTGAAAGTGTTATGAATTATGATATGGCTTGCCGCTGGATCTAGAAACGTGCGGGGGCGTTCTGAAAAGTAATGCGTCCGAATTTTTGGTGAATGCTTGTAAAGTTTTTTTTAAATAAAACAAACGTTATTAATATACTACATATTTATTTTTCATGTCTGCATATTTGCAACACTCTGCCGTTAGAGGGCGCCGAATTGTGTGGTGTAACATGGCGACGTGTAACGCCAACTATGTCGGTGCGTGAGACACAGCGTGCTGTAATCAATTTTCGAATTCCAAGAGTTCCTCCACACATGATGCACCCTCTGCTTGAGCATTACAATGCCAGACCACACACGAGCGCTGCGACGTACGCAGCAATGCACTGCCTTGGGTTCACCGCCATCGATCATCCTCCACACAGTCCCGACTTGGCCCCATCTGACTTCCATCTGTTTTCAAAATGTAAACAACACCTTCGAGAACTTCGCTTTGACGGTGACGAAGCGGTGCAGGCACAGGTGATGTTGTGCCTCCGCCAGCAAAGACAAGCATTCCACAGTGACGGTACCAACAAAGCGGTCTGTCGCTGGCAGAAATACGCTCCTCGCCAGGATGATTGTTTCGAGAAATAGACAGGTATATACGAAAAATAAAGCTGTAGAATGTTAATAAAATTTATTTTACTGAAAAAGCTGTAAGAATTTTCGCAAAAAGAATTCCGACACTTTACTTTTCAGCACATCTTCCCACGTACTTATACTTCTGTTTTGTGACGTCATTTGCGTTAATCTGGTGGGGATGGGCAGGGTTATACAGGGTGGTCAGGAACGATTTGAAAAGCTTGTGAGGATGTTCTACATCTACATCTACACTTATACTCCGCAAGCCACCCAATGGTGTGTGGCAGAGGGTACTTTACGTGCCACTGTCATTACCTCCCTTTCCTGTTCCAGTCGGGTATGGTTCGCAGGAAGAAAGACTGCCGGAAGGCCTCCGTGCGCACAAGAATCTCTCTACTTTTACATTCGTGATCTCCTCGGTAGGTATAAGTAGGGGGAAGCAATATAAAAAAATGGCTCTGAGCGCTATGGGACTTAACATCTTAGGTCATCAGTCCCCTAGAACTTAGAACTACCTAAACCTAACTAACCTAAGGACATCACACACATCCATGCCCGAGGCGGGATTCGAACCTGCGACCGTAGCGGTCCCGCGGTTCCAGACTGAAGCGCCTAGAACCGCTCGGCCACTTCGGCCAGCGAAGCAATATATTCGATACCTCATCCAGAAACGCACCCTCTCGAAATCTGGAGAGCAAGCTACACCGCGATATAGAGCGCCTCTCTTGCAGAGTCTGCCACTTGAGTTTGCTAAACATCTCCGTAACGCTATCACGCTTACCAAATAACCCTGTGACAAAACGCGCCGCTCTTCTTTGGATCTTCTCTATCTCCTCTGTCAACCCGACCTGGTACGGATCCCACACTGATGAGCAATACTCAAGTATAGGTCGAACGAGTGTTTTGTAAGCCACCTCCTTTGTTGATGGACTACATTTTCTAAGGACTCTCCCAATAAATCTCAACCTGGTACCCGCGTTACCAACAATTAATTTTATATGATCATTCCACTTCAAATCGTTCCGCACGCATACTCCCAGATATTTTACAGAAGTAACTGCTACCAGTGTTTGTTCCGCTATCATATAATCATACAATAAAGGATCCTTCTTTCTATGTATTCGCAATACATTGCATTTGTCTGTGTTAAGGGTCAGTTGCCACTCCCTGCACCAAGTGCCTATCCGCTGCAGATCTTCCTGCATTTCGCTACAATTTTCTAATGCTGCAACTTCTCTGTATACTACAGCATCATCCGCGACAAGCCGCATGGAACTTCCGACACTATCTACTAGGTCATTTATATATATTGTGAAAAGCAATGGTCCCATAGCACTCCCCTGTGGCACGCCAGAGGTTACTTTAACGTCTGTACACGCCTCTCCATTGAGAACAACATGCTGTGTTCTGTTTGCTAAAAACTCTTCAATCCAGCCACACAGCTGGTCTGATATTCCGTAGGCTCTTACTTTCTTTATCAGGTGACTGTGCAGGTTAGGTTGTGCTGATAAATTATTATTAAAAAAAAGTTTGATACGTTGCGCCGTTTTCGAGTTATGTAGCATTCGGGTTAGCCACTCAGGTCGTCGCGTGAACAAATTCAAGCACTTGCAAGCTGCTAAAATGCGGTAGTGCACATACACCTGTAGGTCCGCGAGTTACCTCTTGCTCAAATGCTTAGCAGCAGTTAAGATTTGCCTTTTTCATAAGTGATAAATTTAAGCTAAAGTGAGCAAATGTTACGTTTGTTCGGTCTGAGGAATCCAAGCGAAGAACACGTTTGCGTTACACTGCGTGCCTAGCAGTCTGGTTGACTATGGGCGAGCGCCGACGTGATTAATGATTCGTAAACGGCCCAACGTAAAGTATTTCTTTCGTAAGAATTATTTCTTAGTATGACTTCCCCTGCAACGCCCTTACAAGCTTTCCAGATTTTTAAGGGCTGCTACCTGAGTTGATACTGAGACAGGTCAGTACGAACGTCCAGCACTTTATTTTGGTCAGGGTCTGCCAGAATTTAGTTGGCAACAGTGAAAAACAAAACACGAACGATTGCTCTTATTGTGGTCTCTGTTAGTTGTGTTCACTACTGAACTACGTCCTTTGAATAAGCCGGTCGGTGTGGCCGAGAGGTTCTAGGCGCTTCAGTCTGGAACCGCGCTACCGCTACCGTCGCAGATTCGAATCCTGCCTCGGGCATGGGTGTGTGTGATGTCCTTAGGTTAGTTAGTTTTAAGTAGTTCTAAGTTCTAGGGGACTGATGTTAAGTCCTATAGTGCTCAGAGCCATTTGAGAGCCTTTGAATAAATGTTTTGATTTATCGTGCGATACATGTAACACAGCATATTTAGCACAAGTGAGTTCTGGGGCCAATCTCCTGGAACTCACTGCAGCCTGTATAATTTATCAATGAATCCGTAGTATGGACTTGTGGTGTAGTTTCTGGGGGGGGGGGGGGGCCTCAGAATCTGACCATAGACTCCAGGTGACAGGTAACGCAACAGCGTGCAGTCTACTGTCTGTGACAGTGCAGCCAGCGTGACGCTGGCAGCGCCTGCAAAGTGCACAGCAGGCCGCCCGCGCGACACCTAAGTTTGTTTGGTTGCGGGCTGTGTCGGGCGCGCCGCGCCGCAGCATCCGAGAGGCGAAATGGACCCAACTGGGTCACGCCGGCCGGCCGCGGCCGACTGCCTCCGGCTGCACCCGAAGGGCCGCCCCAGCCCAGCCCAGCCCTGCCCAACAGCCCTCCGCAGGCGGCCAGCCGCCACCCGCCAGCCCACAGCGGCGGTCGATGCCGGCGCCCGCGGCCCCGACGCGGCCGTTCCCTCCAGCCGCGGCCGACACGGCTGCGATCGCCGAGTGCGAGCAGCACATCGCGTCAGGGCGCAGCAGGAGTCGGCTCACTGCGTTACACAACTCACAGAAAAAAAGTCTTCTTACACACGGCAGAACCTGTTGCGGCGCTTCCTATTCGTGACCAACTAGATGATATAAATAATAGCTTCTGACTTTCTGCAGTCCACCTATCTCTAATGAAGTAGTGTCTACAATAAGTTGCCCAAATACCCAGTGAGGCCTTGATAAGATTTCCAAATTGTGCAAGGATTCGCAGATTGCTTTAAATGACCAGACATATGAAACTGTGCACTGCACAAAAGGCAGAAAACTAGTGTCCTGTGACAATATCAGTGAATGACAGTTGGAATTACTCGATTCATAGAAATACGTGAACGTAAGAGTTTTCAGGGTTATGAAATGAAATTTCCGCCTACGCTCAGTATATGTCAGACTGGTCACAAATAACTTCTGCGACCCACCCTAGAATATTGCTCAAGTGTGTGAGACCGATTCCGAATAGGGTAACAGCACATATTATACGTATGCTAAGAACGTCAGCACTAACGATGATTGATTTTACTGAGCCACGGCAGTGTGTCACGAAGATGCTGATAAGAAGGAATTGGTAGACGCTTAAAGGAAGACGCCAACTATCCTACGGAAATCCGCTTACAATGTTTCTGGAGTCAGAGGTACGTGCTGAATCTAGGGATATTCTGGAGCCCCGTACGTATGGCTGCCATAGCGAGCGCGAGGACGAGATGGAACTAACTAGATCCCTCACAGATGCGTCCAAGCAGTGACTCATCCCTCGCCCCATACGTGACTGGAATGGGGGAGACGCTCTGACATGACGTACCACACACAGTAGCTTCTCCCCGTCGCTTCGCAGTGGTTTGAAGAGAATGCACGTACATGCAGAGCCAGAAAATGTTAGTGAACTCCCAATAAATTTAGTTGTATGTTCACATAACGAAGGCAAAAACTGTCACTACCTCTATGAAGCTATTCGACTTAACACAGTTACATCTGAAACTATTTTCTCGTTTCGCAATATCGGCGCACCACGAGGAAAGGCAAGGCGAGGCCACGCCAACTATTGCTGATACTGTCTGAAAGATAACACAATTGCCACGTGACTGTTCTTTTGCCTCCTTTTGGACACCGTCGTAGATTCGCACCATAGGTACTTCCGAGTGTTTCATTATTACCTTGAGGTAGTTAGCGGCACTCCACGTCACAGCACATGTCAAGAACACGAAACGTGTTTACAGCTGCGCCACGTCTCACGCTGTGAATTGGGCTCGTGTTAAATTGGCAGGCAATGCCCGTTTGACGTACCATACCATATAAGCGGCGCTGACGTGGAATTAGTTGTATGGAGAGATGCTGCCTGTTACGTTCTTGACATGTGCTGTGAACTGCAGTGCGACTAGTTACCCTAGAGTAATAATAAAAGCGCTTGCTTTTTACCAACTGATCTTCTTTGACGATTTGTTCTTGGTGTGCGTGAGGTTTGAGGGTAAAACAAGGCCAATGTTTAGTGTCGAAACTCCAAAAGTGAATCTGAACAAACTACGAAATCCTTGGAACCCGTGTTAGGTGGAATATTTCCGTCCGGGTTTTGCTGTCTACATCCTTGGCCGTGGTATTGCTTTCAGGGTAGATCACACATTTCGATCTGGGTGGTCGTCCCTGAAGTTATGGCAGTCTCGATTAAGCCTGGCTACCTTTCTCGTCGTCATCGATCGAGGGGCTCTACACTTGTTGCACGATTGTGGACTGACATACGCTACATGGCAGAGTCGGCCAACAGTGTTGCCAAGGAGGTCCGCGTTACTGAATAGCATAGAAGCGAGGTGCAGTCAAGTAGTAACACCTACGATTTGTTTCCTCGCTACAGGAAACAGCTAGCCACATGCGGCTCGTCTTAAAACACGCGCGCACCCCTTGTGAACGCGCGGCGTCGGCGGCGGCAGAGTGCGGCCACACAGGAGTCTACCGGCAGTGGCGAGAGCGAGGGCTGTTCCCCATACTTAAAACTTTTTCGTGCCTTGCCATGTTGATGCATCACGGCGGCATGAAAGGGACTTTCTTTTCATTGATTGTGACGATGGATGAGACGTTAATGCGTTTCTCAATCCTAAAGCGAAGCGCGAATCACGTCAATGGAAGCTAGCCGTACCACGATTGCACCAGAGATTTTCCAGTCATCAAACGAGACTCCTAAAAAAGCTCTCCCACCGCCAATGGAATCGTGGCGTCGACGTTGTGAATAATCTGTATAGCTAAAGGGTGGTTATGTCCAGAAGTGACACAGATCTTATATTTTGATGTGATTAGTCTGTGAGAAAAATATCAGAGGCGTTATAAATTAAATACACCTCATATACCTTTTTTTTTTAAAAAAAATTCTTTATTAACAACAATATTAATTATACATGTTTAGCCCACCTCCTAACATGATTAGTGGGCCATAATTGTTACATAAGTCTGAAAAATATTTTTGCAGCTAATGTTACAATTAGTGTTAGTGAGCTACTTTTAAGTTCTTAAGCTAGTGTTGAATTCCTGCAGTAACAATGGACTCTTTAATTTACCTACACTTTGTATTAGTGATCTACTACTTTTTAAGTTCCTGAGCTGGTGTTAATTTCCTACGGTAGCAATGAACAGTTTAATTTTACCTACTTCTAACCTAGAAATGACTACTAACGGCAGCGTCACAGGTGTGCCAGTAAGTATAAACCTACTTGGAGTGGCCAGGCTCCCCGAGCTAACCCCGAGGAGCGTGCCCCTGGCACTGGGCCGGCCAAGGTTAGTAATCGCTGCAGCTTCCTATGTTAGTATTCTAATCTAAGTCCTACTCTACTAACTTAACCTACGTCTTAGTTGGTGCTTTGTCGTAGTCGGTATGATTGATCCCATCCCCCTAATCCCGTACGTGGCGGTTTCCAACTGATAGAAGTCGGCCATTCCACGCACAGGCGGTATGGGATTGGGATCAGGTCTTAATCGGTTGGTTGGTTGAGAATTTGGTATTTACCCTTGATCCCTTAGGTACTCTATTAAAACTTTTCGTGATACCTCTTCTGCCAGAGCATTCAGGGTATGAAAAGTGTCTTCTTGTCTTAGAAGGTCGTATGTCTCGTTGTGTGGAAGTCTGTCTCTATATGTTTCCGCCACGTCATTGAAGAGAGGGCACTCGAAAACCACATGTTCGGGAGTTCCTTCCGCCGCGCCACAGTCACACTCGGGGGTTGCCCTTTTCCCAAACCGACATAAGTATGTCGGATAGGGTCCATGACCAGTGAGAAAGTGGATGAGTCCTCGTGTGGGTTCGAAATAATTCATGGTCCCGCGTTCTTTAACATTAGGTAAGAACTGGAGTGTTCTTCTCCCCGTTTCATCTTCCTCCCAATTCCTCTGCCACAGTTCCTCCCCTCTGTTTCTTATCTCCCTCTTATCCTCTACTCTCACACCCATGATATCTGTTATTTTTTCCCCATCTCCTTTTTTCGCCCAATACCATGCCGCTTGTTCTCTTATTTTAATATCTAGCGGGCAGAGCCCCATTATGACTAACAGAGCTCCCCCTGGTGATGTCCTGTAGGCCCCTACTGATCTTAATATCATATTTCTCTGGACTCTTCTCACTATCATGGCGGGCACGACCCGCGTGAGCCTGTGCGCCCAGACTCCCGAGCCGTAACCCACTACTGATGTCAGGATGCTATTGTGATAAAGTTTGATGAGATGAGGGGGGAGATGAAATCGTTTATGTCCGATGGAAATGAGATTATTTAATAACTGTAAGGCTTTCTGTGTTACGGTTTCTATGTGCTTTCCAAAGTTCCATCTCTCGTCAATTATGACTCCCAGATATCGCGCCTCACGTCGCCGAAGAACTGGTGAGCCATCGATTCTCACAGTGGGATTTCTAATAAGCTGACCTTTTAGTAGTAGATAAGTAGACTTAGTAGGGGAAACTTTCATTTTCGTTTTAAGGCACCATTGGTGCAGTCTTTCAATGGCCCTTTCGATTTTTGGCTCTATGTCCTCTCGGCTACGACCGCCGACCAGCAGGAGGAGGTCATCTGCGTAGGCTATCACCTCTAGCACTTCTTCACTTTGTTGCAGTTCGTCTAATAAGGGTTCCATATGCATGTCCCAAAACAGGGGCCCCAATACAGAGCCTTGGGGACACCCCTTACTGATTACTTTTCCAATTCTCCCGCTAGGGGATGATAGCCAAACCTCCCTATCCTTACAATAGCTCCTCAGACACCCATATAGCGGCCCTCGACACTCTTTCTCCCGTAAACAGGAGAAGAGCGAAGGCCACCACAGGTTGTCAAAGGCGTCACTGATATCCACCATGATGCCGACGACGTACTTATGCGGGGTCGAGCCGCAGACTTCAGCCGCCAGAGCGATAGCATCAGATGCCGACCGCCCCGGCCTGAAGCCGAACTGCCTGCTGCTCATCCCCCACAGAATCCGGTGAGCCGTCAATCTGTCAGCCAGCAGTTTCTCCAAGAGCTTCCCAAATAGGTCCAATAGACAGATTGGCCTGTAAGATTTGACTTCAGTTGGATCTTTCTCCGGTCCTTTTTTAATTATAATTACGTTCGCGGTTTTTCACTTCTTGGGAAACCTTCTTTGTCGGAGGCACTCGTTGAAAAGGTGAGTTAGCGGCGCGACCAACTGGGGTGCCAGAAATTGCACCAACTCAGCCACAATGCCGTCTGGTCCTGGAGCTTTCCCTCTTTTTAGGGATTTTATTTGTGTAGCCACCTCCTCTTCCGAGAATGGGTAGACTGCCGTGTTGTTGTTGTAATCCATTAAATATGCATCACGCAGTTGCTTCTGGTTTTCAGTTTCCCCATCCGCATTGTCGTCAGGCAGCAGGGACTGGAGAAGGACCTCAGCAGTTTCCTGCCAAGACTCCGTCATCCCATCCCCTCGCCTGACAGTTGATAACTCCAGAGGAGAGCGGATTTTTTCCCGTACCAATTTATAAGGGAGACCCCACGGATCTAACGCCAACTGGTTCAGCACATAGCTTTCCCAGCTACGCAGTCTCACTTCGCGTAATGCCTTCTGAAAACTTTGCTTAGCCTCCCTGTATCGCAACTGCCATCTTTGTCTTTCCAGCCAGACGACACTGCGCTGGTAGTTTCTCCTTAGCCTTCTAACAGATTGACGTAACTCCTCTAATTCGGGCGACCATGGTGCTGGCGAGGCCGCCACGGCCTTCCTCCTGGTTGGTACGGCGGCCCTCACCGCTCTATGTACTGCACCCACCAGTTCCTCAGCTCATATACCTTCTCGTCAGACCATCTAGTGCTAGGCGTATTCTACATGCAGTTCCCTGTGTACACACACGCTCCGCAAGTCACCGTACGGTGCGTGGCGGAAGGCACCTCCCTCGTACCGCTGCTACTCGTTTCCTTTCCTGTTCCACTCGCAAACAGAGTCTGTATGCCTCCGTGTCAGCCCTAATTTCTCGTGGCTCATCTTCGTGGTCCTTACGCGAAATGTAAGTTCGAGGCAGTAGAACCGCTGTGCAGCCAGCTTCAGACGCCCGTTCTCTAAACTTTCTCAGTAGCATTCCTCGAAAAGAATGTCGCCTCCCCTGCAGGGATTCCCATTTGAGTTCCCGAAGCATTTCCGTAATATTTGCGTGTTGTTCGAACTTACCAGTAACAAATCTACCAGCCCGCTTCTCAATTGCTTCGATGACTTTGCTTAATCCGACCTGGTGTGGATCCCAAACGATCCAGTAATACTCAGGAATAGTTCGCACCAGCGTCCTGTATGCGGCCTACTTAACAGACCAACCACACTTTCCAAAAATTCTCCGAATAAACCGAAGCAGACTATTCGTCTTCCCTACCACAGTCCCCACATTCTCGTTCAATTTCGCATCGCTTTGCACTGCTACGCCCATATATTTAAACGGTGTGACTATGCCAAGCAAGACACCTCTACAGCTGTATTCGAACATTAGGATTTGTTTTCCCTACTCATCCGTATTACCTTACATTTGTCTACATTTAGAGCTAGCTGCCATCCATCACAACAAGTAGACATTTTGTCTCAGTCATCTTGTACCCTCCTACAGCCACTGAACGTCGACGCCTCACCGTACACCACAGCTTCATCAGCAGACAGCCGCAGGTCGCTGCCCACCCTGTCCGTCAGGTCACTGATGTATACGGAGAGTGACAGCGGTCCCATCACACTTCCCTCGGACACTGCTCATCAGCAGAGAAGTTGTTGTCGTTGGGTGAAAGCACTGGTGATTTTGTGCAGTAGCATGAGATGGAGCCAGTATATTACTACAGGGTGGTCCATTGGTCGTGACCGGGCCAAATATCTCACGAAATAAACATCAAACGCAAAAACTACAAACAACGAAACTCGTCTAGCTTGAAGGGCGAAACCAGATGGCGCTATGGCTGGCCCGCTAGATGCCGCTGCCGTAGGTCAAACGGATATCAACTGCGTTTTCTTAAACAGGAACCCCCATTTTTATTACATATTCGTGTAGCACGTAACGAAATATGAATGTTTCAGTTAGACCACTTTTTTCGCTTTGTGATAGATGGCGCTGTAATAGTCACAAACATATGGCTCACAATTTTAGACGAACAGTTGGTAACAGTAGGTTTTTTAAATTAAAATACAGAACGTAGGTACGTTTGAATATTTTATTTCGGTTGTTCCAATGTGATACATGTACCTTTGTCAACTTATCATTTCTGAGAACACATGCTGTTACAGCCTGATTAATACCACATTAATGCAATAAATGCTCAAAATTATGTCAGCCAATCTCAACGCATTTGGCAATACATGTAACGACATTCCTCTCAACAGCGAGTAGTTTGCCTTCCGTAATGTTCGCACATGCATTGACAATGCGCTGACGCATGTTGTCAGGCGTTGTCGGTGGATCACGATAGCAAATATCCTTAAATTTTCCCCGCAGAAAGAAATGCTGGGCGCCACATCCGGTGAACGTGCGGGCCATGGTATGGTGCTACGACGACCAATCCACCTGTCATGAAATATGCTATTCAATACCGCTTCAACCGCACGCGAGTTATGTGCCGGACATCCATCATGTTGAAAATACATCGCCATTCTGTCATACGATGAAACATCTTGTCGTAACATCGGTAGAACATTACGTAGGAAATCAGCATACATTGCACCATTTAGATTGCCATCGATAAAATGGGGGCCAATTATCCTTCCTCCCATAATGCCGCACCGTACATTAACCCACCAAGGTCGCTGATGTTCCACTTGTCGCAGCCATCGTGGATTTTCCGTTGCCCAATAGTGCATATTGTGCCTGTTTACGTTACCGCTGTTCGTCAATGACGCTGCGTCGCTAAATAGAACGCGTGCAAAAAATCTGTCATCGTCCAGTAATTTCTCTTGTGCCCAGTGGCAGAACTTGGGCATCATCATTTGTTGCAGGTCGTGGTTGACGTTTCACATGTGACTGAACACTTCGTGTTTCCTTAAATGACATATGTATCCGTCGAACGGTCCGGACACTTGGATGATGTCGTCCAGGATACCGAGCAGCATACATAGGACACGCCCGTTGGGCATTTTTATCACAACAGCCATACATCAACACGATATCGACCTTTTCCGCAATTGGTAAACGGTCCATTTTAACACGGGTAATGTATCACGAAGCAAATACCGTCCGCACTGGCGGAATGTTACGTGATACCACGTATTTATACGTTTGTGACTATTGCAGTGCCATCTATCACAAAGCGAAAAAAGTGGTCCAACTAAAACATTCATATTTCTTTATGTACTACACGAATATGTAATAAAAAATGGGGATTCCTATTTTTAAAAATGCAGTTGATATCCGTTTGACCTATGGGGGCCATCTAGCAGGCCAACCATAGCGCCATCTGGTTTCGCCCTTCAAGCTAGACGAGTTTCATTCTTTGCAGTTTTTTCGTTTGATGCTTATTTCGTGAGATATTTGGCCCGGTCACTACCAATGGACCACCCTGTATATTTAATGTTCTTTACTATCCAGATTACGGCTTTTATGACATTATCGGGTAGAATGGTAAACGTTGTTAGACCATTATTAAGTCATAGCTGTTAGGGCAGTCCAATGCAGGTAAATAAGGCTAACACATTTCTTTAAGATGTAGCTGCCAAACAAGTCCCAGTGCTAGTGTTAGCGATAGAAGTAGTGGAGCAGTACCTGTGTGGGATTCTGGCGCTGAAAGTCGCAACATGTAAAACACACTCCTCGTCACCGAGCCACAGCAGCACTACAACGCTGACTCGGTGTTCCACAAAAGAGGAGGGTTTACGGCGGTGGAAATGTGGAAACTTTTACTTCCCTCTAGGGATTGGGTGATGAACCGCTTTTACCCGTGGCCTATCACATAAAGAGCTTCATCTTATGGACTTCCCGACGCAGTCCATTATAATGGGGAATCACATAAAAAATATTATAATCTAAAAATAACCGGAGAAAACAGCGGCTGTTTCTGTCTCCCTACCCCTCTGTAGTTCAGCATGTGCTGCAGAAAAATGGGTTCTTCTCAGCAACTTTAGGAAACAATGACGTGTGAATGTTGATAAATAGCTGCTAGTGTAACAGTAATTATTGCTTTCACTTCACTCTCAGAAGCTCGTCAGCTGATTTGTGTCCTACGACCATTCAGTTACATGAATGAAAAAAAAAAAAACAGATGAATGTTGTCGTCAAATAGTTAAACTTCGTACTAGCAGAAGGTGGATTTGTAAATATAACCAATGCTTGTCACTGTCTACTAAATGCCTTTCTGAAGTAACCTTTTCTATTCTTTATTTTCATTTCATCCTCCTCGCCCCATATGGGGGGGCGGGGGGGGGGGGGGGGGGGAGCTGTCAGTGGTGTAATATTCCACTCTTCAGCAAAACGAATTAAAAAATTATAGTGACAAGTGGAAACAAAATATGGGGCTGTTTTTCTGTTCTAAATTAAAAGACGAACAGTTAGAGAAACGAAAAAATATACATTCTAAAATCACATCGCAGGAAGGTGAAACTCTTCTGATAAAAACATTGAAGTATTGCACTGTCATATAAAAACGGAAGGACCTACTCAGGGTGAGAAGTATAGTCAGAGGAGAGAGTATGTTTCATAAGGTTATGGAATGTGAGTAGAAAGATAAGGGTCTGTTAGGTAGGAAAACTGTGGAGATGATTCCTAGGAGTTAAGGTGGATAGTGGAAAATGCAGTCGGTGAAAAGACAGAATGGGGAATTCTGTGTTGTGTGCGTAGGGCAGTGGCCACAAGAAGAAAAGGATGGGGATGAGTGGAGAGGAAAAAGGAGAGAGGAGCTCTGATGTGATGTAAAGTGTGATAGGTGAGGAAGAGTTATGGTTGGTAGGAGGGATAAATGTCGGGGCGGATCTCACGTCTGCGAGAGGGAGTTGGTTGAAGTTGTGTTGGGATAGCAGATCGAGTGTGCGTAGGTGTAGGGGCGGAGAGATGAGTTTGCGAAGGCGCGGCAGCATACCAGGGTTGCTGACCAGGAGATGCTGAGGTGTTCGCTGTGAGTGAGAAGGGGTGGGAATCTGACGAGATAGTAGAGGATCCATGTGGGCGAAAGTAAACGAATGTGGAAAGGGAAGTGGAGTGCATGGCGTTCGAGGATTTGGAGGGACTTAAAGAACTTTGGTGGCAGAGGTCCATGCAACATTTGCGTAGCAGAGGATGGGTCAGATCAGGGTTTTGTAGGTGTGAGGAATAGTGGAGAGGTTCTCTTAGTAGTTTTGGTGTGCTGTGAGCTTTCTGCTGGATGGTTAGTAGGTGAGGTGTACACGTTATTTGTCGGTCAAGGTTTAGTCCAAGATATTTTAGTCTATTAGTTAACTGAATAAAACGGTTGTAAATAGAGAGGTAGAAGTCATGGAGGCAGAAAATGCGGGTTTCGTCCTATAATTATTGTTTTGTTGGCAGAAGAGCCAACACCGTGTTACTAGTGGAGGCGGAAATACACGCGTTTTAGCTCACGCAGGCTGGCGTGGGGAGGGAAGAACTATACTGACGTGAGGCCTGGAACATGACAAGGAATTAGAATTCAGAAATCGGACGTAATTAGTTTGATACTTAACTTTAATCCATTAATGATGAACTTCGCTCTTGACGGTACGTGATTCACAATATTATCTGTTCAGAATACATTCATAGTAACTGAATATGGCGCCTTGCTCGGTGGTAGCAAATGACGTAGCTGAAGGCTATGCTAAACTGTCGTCTCTGCAAATGAGAGCGTATGTAGACAGTGAACCATCGCTAGCAAAGTCGGCTGTACAACTGGGGCGAGTGCTAGGGAGTCTCTCTAGACTGGAGCTGCCGTGTGGCGGCGCTCGGTCTGCAATCACTGATAGTGGCGACACACGGGTCCGACGTATACTAACGGATCGCGGCCGATTTAGAGGCTACCACCTAGCAAGTGTGGTGTCTGGCGGTGACACCACAATTATTGCCCGGGTTTTGGAGGAATTGACCTTGAGGAGCCATTGGTTACAGCAGGAGATAAACTGACAGAGGTTATTTGAAAGGGTCGTTGGGATTTATGAAGTATAGGTTAGAGGTCGAGGAAAGCGGTGTCATCAGAATACTGAAGGAGGTGGACTGGTGTGGGTGGTTTGGGCGTATCAGCAGCGTAGAGGAGATAAAGGAGGGGACAGAGGGCAGAGCATTGGGACACTCCTGCAGTGAAATGAAAGGTACAGCAATTGGTATTCTTAATAGCGACAAATGATGAGCGATTACACAGTAAGAATGCAATAAGGCGGACATAGTTAACTGGAAGTGCGTGTGTCTGGAGTTTGAAAAGAAGACCAGAATACTATACACGGTCGCAGTCTTTTTGAGGGTCGAGGGAGACAGAAATAGCATATCTAGAGAGGTTGAGTAGGGGGCATAGGTGATGTGTGAGATGCAGGAGCTGCTCATCGGAGGAAAAACTGGGACGGAAGTGGC
This sequence comes from Schistocerca cancellata, assembly GCF_023864275.1. NCBI lineage: Eukaryota > Metazoa > Arthropoda > Insecta > Orthoptera > Acrididae > Schistocerca > Schistocerca cancellata. Next base: position 5,497,635 of record NC_064634.1, read on the forward strand.
GATGGTTAACGGGAAGAAGGTGGCGTCGGTTCGAGTGTTGATGGATGTGTCTGGAAAGGATGGATTCGAAGACCTGGCTAAACACTGAGGAGGGGCGGACGGGGCAGTAGTTGGAGTTATCAGTAGGAGGTTTGTGTGGTTTGGGGAAGAGTAGAGTTCTGGATGTTTTCTATTGTTGATGATAGTAATCTGTGGAGAGGATAGTGGTGCAAAGGATTGCAAGACTAATGAGTAGGCTTTCTTTGATGTCTCGATAAGTTATGCAGTCGCGACTGGGGGAAGTGTTGGGATTTTTGTAGAGTACTTCTTTTTTGTCGCTTGCTGTAACTGGTGTATTTTACTCTCTTGGTGATGTGTTGTCCAAGTACTGGAAGTTGAAAGCCTGGGACGGGACGGTATTGTTAGTACGTTCATAGATGGAAAGCAAAACTGAGTAATCAAAATGTGGGTCATCACGGAGGGATAAGATGTCAGAGGGATAGGACTCGAAACGGTTAGCTTCGGTCAGGTTGTCAGGTATGGGACGATTATTGGGGAGAAAGAGTAGTGAGGTACGGGGTTAGTGCTGGTGAGTCGACGGAATGCTTTGCTGTACTTGCAAGAGTTAATGGGGAGCGTAGCGTTGCGTCTGGTGCACGTCTGGCGCCAGTGCCGGCGTCTCCTTGCGATTAATGAATTCCTGAAGTCACTCTGATCTCTTGCCAGTGGCATATGAGTGTATCCCGACCACGAGTGTGTAACAAGGAGCGGAACATACGGTGGGATACTCGGGGGAGTGGTGAGGATTGTGGGGACAGCGTGGGGAGGTGACGATACATCATGGTCTTGCTAGGAATGAAGGTGGCTATAGCGCCTGAAGCAAACTTGGCAGTCGCTAATCTACGGACACGCTACACGTAAAGGGTGATGACTGATTATTGTTCCGTGAAGCAAGGATGGATCTCTCTAGGCAAGGATAGATCTCTCTCTCTCTCTCTCTGTCTCTCTCTGTCCCTCTCTATCTATCTATCTCTCTTCCAGAATTTCGTAGCGATTATTTCGGCGTACAGAGTGCACTGGTTTTTATTGTTGGGTAATTTAGTTTTATTTTAATTTTATGGGTCTCACGAGCAATTTGGCGCGCCATCGGTCTGTGAATCGAGTTAACTTTTTTGTATGTCTCGAGAATGAGATTTTCACTCTGCAGCGGAGTGTGCGCTGATATGAAACTTCCTGGCAGATTAAAACTGTGTGCGCGACCGAGACTCGAACTCGGGACCTTTGCCTTTCGCCGGCAAGTGCTCTACCAACTGAGCTACCCAAGCACGACTCACGCCCCGTCCTCACAGCTTTCTTTCAGGAGTGCTAGTTCTGCAAGGTTCGCAGGAGAGCTTCTGTAAAGTTTGGAAGGTAGGAGACGAGGTACTGGCACAAGTAAAGCTGTGAGGACGGGGCGTGAGTCGTGCTTGGGTAGTTCAGTTGGTAGAGCACTTGCCCGCGAAAGGCAAAGGTCCCGAGTTCGAGTCTCGGTCCGACACACAGTTTTAATCTCCCAGGAAGTTTCTTGTATGTGTTGCCGAATTTGATCAGTGTGCGTATAGTATTTCCAGAGGCAGAAAATGGGGACCAGCTCAGCATTCTCATCAACGAGCGTGGAAAACCGCCTGAAAGGACACTCATGCTGGCGTGTACACCAAACTAATGGCCGTGAAACTTGTTGCCAAGTCGAAACTGTGTGTAGGTGGTGGCGGCACCCGGACCCGGTACGCTGGCCTTCGCGGGGAATCCCCTGAGCGGCGGACGTGGACGGCTTCCATCTGCTGCTGCTCGCCCTCACGGCTGGACTCGCGACACCAGCTTCTCTCCCAGTTGCCGAGATTTGCAGAGATCGTCCTGCGTATCTTGCGCAAGCTAGGACTTTGACGCTCGAGCTGTGCGAACAGGGTAGCGAAGCAGCGGGCCGCAGTGGGATGACATCGGTGTCTATTTTGGCATACGTCTGCAGAGTTATCGCGTTACTCGAGTTGTTTTGGCGTGTCGTGCTTCCAGTAATGAACTGCAATGAGGGTACTCGCTGTTTGGCGTAACCCGATCGCAGCGGCAGGCGCGCGGCTATCGCAGCGAGGCGAGTAATCGATCCACGCCGGGATGAGCGACTGCGGCGCCGGCCGTAACGAGATACGCACTCGACCGGACGTGTGATGTGGTCGATCGCCGGCCGGCGGACCGTGAAACGCGCCGCTAAAACGCTCTCCAAACCGTTAAGCGAGGGCTCCACGCCTGCCGGCACCTGTCCGGTAGCTCACACAAGGACCCTCCGAAAACTCAGTTCTTCTTAGTTTTACGATCGCTCAGCTGGATATCGTGATGCTGTTGCACATGGCAGACACAGCAAACCCTGCCTCGGGAGTCACAGCTTGCAGCTTAGCGGTTTTCAGAGATACTGTGCCAGTGCACTGATATAAGGGAAGTACACAACTCACAAGCCAAGTTGAACGCTTCGAGTACTGCTTTTGAGGCTAGAAAAGCGTCCACGAACGAAACAAATAAGAAAAAGCGATATTTAACGTAACTATTAAAATAACACCGTTACTGCCGTACCCATTCAACCCGTCCGGATAGCCGACTGCTTTAAACTGCCCAAATCCGGGCCATGGGGAGACGCTTCGGCTCCGGATCGAATTGAGGACGAGGGTCGGTGTGCCGGCCAGCCTGGCTCTGGATTTTAGGCGGTTTTCCACATTCCACTAGGTGAATACCGGGCTGGTACCGAACTCCCGCCTCACTTACACGATTCCCAAACGATTAGAAAACGTTTAGCTTTACGTTATTTAGAGCTGGCTGGGTCTGGACGAGAAAAGTCAGAAAAACTCTGGTGAAAATGTTTGTGAGACACGTTTATGGCGCCTCCAAAGCAACCTTGTTCTCAAGTTGCCCCGATGTGCATCGTTCTGGTTGTGGGGATGTGAGTGTTTGAAGCGGTCGCCATCACACCTTGGGGGTCACCAGGACGTTCGTCGAGATTAATGTATAATTTCCTCGAGCTTCCACGAATCTCACCTAATTTCTCGACTGTTCTACAATATTTCTAACGTTCTACATTACTCTAGAGTGTTCAAGATCATCCCGCAGTATTCTTTAACGTTTTCAAATCTTCTTGAATGTTTTACAACGTCCTAGCGTTTTATTAAAGTTCTCGGAATTTGATTAAAGTTCAATAAAATACAATATATTTCAGAAAAGTCTGGAGCACTCTGCAAGGTAGATTTACAGTACACTTGTACATGAACTCAAGTTGAAGGCTTCCTTCCCGGAAAACACCTTCTGTTCTGTGATGTACTACTAAGACAATTTACGAGGCTGCAATTTACTGTTCGTATGTGAATACTACGAGAGGACATAACTGGTAAACTACGGGCGGAGAAGAGGATAAGATGGATGTTCCGATACCGCAGAAGCTACGACATGTTGCAGAGACAACTTACGCGAAAAACCTCCTACAGAGAACCGATAAATCGAGACGTCACACGCATATAATCACACACGCAGCGGAGAGGACGGCCTTTGGCAAGACAGCCTGGAACTCCAGGAGACGAGCTGGTTGGGGTCTGGCTGCACCGACCAAGACAGGAGCGGCGCGGCACTGTACAACACATCTTCAGGTATGACACGGAGATACGCTGGGCACTTTGTGACGTCAGCATCTTTGCCAGCGAACAACTGGGAAATAAATTGGAATAAAGGAAAAACCAAAACAGAGCAGTGCAGTTGAGGGCGAGCTATAGGAATACTATGAAAGGCCATAAGCAGACTGATAACAGGATAGAAAGTAAGCTGACACAAGAAGAGAGATCGAGGGCAGGGAAAGAGTGAAGAGCTATCTGGAAGAAAGAAGACGTTCTGAGGATGTCACTCGTTATCGTAAAGGATCTGAACGAATGAAATAAAATAAACAAACATTAAAATACACTCCTGGAAATTGAAATAAGAACACCGTGAATTTATTGTCCCAGGAAGGGGAAACTTCATTGACACATTCCTGGGGTCAGATACATCACATGATCACACTGACAGAACCACAGGCACATAGACACAGGCAACAGAGCATGCACAATGTCGGCACTAGTACAGTGTATATCCACCTTTCGCAGCAATGCAGGCTGCTATTCTCCCATGGAGACGATCGTAGAGATGCTGGATGTAGTCCTGTGGAATGGCTTGCCATGCCATTTCCACGTGGCGCCTCAGTTGGACCAGCGTTCGTGCTGGACGTGCAGACCGCGTGAGACGACGCTTCATCCAGTCCCAAACATGCTCAATGGGGGACAGATCCGGAGATCTTGCTGGCCAGGGTAGATGACTTACACCTTCTAGAGCACGTTGGGTGGCACGGGATACATGCGGACGTGCATTGTCCTGTTGGAACAGCAAGTTCCCTTGCCGGTCTAGGAATGGTAGAACGATGGGTTCGATGACGGTTTGGATGTACCGTGCACTATTCAGTGTCCCCTCGACGATCACCAGTGGTGTACGGCCAGTGTAGGAGATCGCTCCCCACACCATGATGCCGGGTGTTGGCCCTGTGTGCCTCGGTCGTATGCAGTCCTGATTGTGGCGCTCACCTGCACGGCACCAAACACGCATACGACCATCATTGGCACCAAGGCAGAAGCGACTCTCATCGCTGAAGACGACACGTCTCCATTCGTCCCTCCATTCACGCCTGTCGCGACACCACTGGAGGCGGGCTGCACGATGTTGGGGCGTGAGCGGAAGACGGCCTAACGGTGTGCGGGACCGTAGCCCAGCTTCATGGAGACGGTTGCGAATGGTCCTCGCCGATACCCCAGGAGCAACAGTGTCCCTAATTTGCTGGGAAGTGGCGGTGCGGTCCCCTACGGCACTGCGTAGGATCCTACGGTCTTGGCGTGCATCCGTGCGTCGCTGCGGTCCGGTCCCAGGTCGACGGGCACGTGCACCTTCCGCCGACCACTGGCGACAACATCGATGTACTGTGGAGACCTCACGCCCCACGTGTTGAGCAATTCGGCGGTACGTCCACCCGGCCTACCGCATGCCCACTATACGCCCTCGCTCAAAGTCCGTCAACTGCACATACGGTTCACGTCCACGCTATCGCGGCATGCTACCAGTGTTAAAGACTGCGATGGAGCTCCGTATGCCACGGCAAACTGGCTGACACTGACGGCGGCGGTGCACAAATGCTGCGCAGCTAGCGCCATTCGACGGCCAACACCGCGGTTCCTGGTGTGTCCGCTGTGCCGTGCGTGTGATCATTGCTTGTACAGCCCTCTCGCAGTGTCCGGAGCAAGTATGGTGGGTCTGACACACCGGTGTCAATGTGTTCTTTTTTCAATTTCCAGGAGTGTAGTAGCACGTCTTTAAAAACAAAGCATTCTGCTGGTTACGATGAAATATCAACAAAGTTAATGAAGGTATGTTCTTGTGAGTTTAGTACAATTCCAAGTTACTTGTGTAACCAGTCAATTATAACTGGGGCATTTCCTGAGTGGCTAAAATAGGCAGATGTTAAGCCTCTATTCAAGAAAGGGGATAAAGAGATACCATCAAACTAAAGACCGATTTCACTTTTGCCAGCATTCTCAAAAATTTTTAGAAAAAGTAATGTACAGGCAGCCTCTCAACCATCTGACCACAAATAACATATTATCAAGAACACAGTTTGGATTTCTGAAGGGTTCTGATATCGAGAAGGCTATTTACACCTACAGTGAAAATGTACTTAATTCATGAAATAACAAGTTACAAGCAGCAGGTATTTTCTGTGATTTGTCAAAGGCATTCAATTGTGTGAACCACAACATCCTTTTAAATAAATCAGAATTCTATGGTGCCACGGGCAGTGCTGCAAAATGGTTCAAGTCATACCTCGCTACCAGGAAACAAAGGGTGTCAGTGCAAGGGACTAGTGAATTAAGTCATCAGTCATCATCAGAATGGGAAGAAATAGCATGTGGTGTCCCACAAGGATCCATCTTAGGGCCATTGCTTTTTCTTGGCTACATTAATGATCTCTCATTAGTTACACTGCCAGAAGCAGAGTTCGTTTTGTTTGCAGATGACACAAGTATTACAATAAATAGTATGTCGTGTGTAGTTCTAGAAAGATCTGATAATGATATTTTCATAGATATTAATAAATGGTTTAAAGCCAACTCACTGACATTAAACTTCGAGAAGACTCACTATATGCAATTCAGAACCTGTAAGAGGTATCCACCAAGCATATACATAAAGTATGAAGAAGAGCAGATAGAAGAGGTTGACAGTCTTAAATTCCTGGGATTACTACTTGATAATAAATTCAGTTGGGAGGAGCAGACCACAGAACTGCAGAAACACCTTAACAAATCTGTATTTGTAATTCGAGTGTTTGCAGACATAGGCGACATAAAAATGAAAAAGCTTGCATAGTTTGCCTACTTTCATTCCATGATGTCATATGGTATAATATTTTGGGGTAACTCTTCAAGTCAAACAAAAGTTTTCAGAGTCCAAAAGCGTGTAGTACGTATTATTTGTGGAGTAAATTCACGGGCGTCCTGTAGAAACCTCTTCAAAGAACTGGGTATACTAACTACTGCCTCTCAGTATTTTACTCCTTAATGAAATTTGTCCTAAATAATATATCTCTTTTTCCAAGAAACAGCTCAGTTCATACATACACTACCAGAAAATGATCTGCACAAGGACTTAAAAGCACTGACTTTAGTTCAAAAAGGGGTCTACTACTCAGGAACACTCATCTTCAATAATTTGCCACCAAACATAAAAAATTTAGTTACAAATAAAGATCAGTTTAAAAGGAGCCTGAAAGACTTACTAGTGGCCAACTCCTTCTACTCCACTGACGAATTTTTTAATAGAAACAAATGATGTATTGTATACATTCATACTATTAGTATGGCTTTACTAAAACCTGGCAAGGAGATAAAGGACCCCAAAAGTTACAGACCAGTGTCACTTCTATGCCATCTCTATAAGATACTGGAGCGGATGATTCTCAAGCGGGTGGCAGAAACTATAGATGGAAAGCTCATAAAGGAACAAGCTAGTTTCAGACCAGGAAGATCTTGTTGTGGGCAAATACTTAATCTGACGCAACATATAGAAGATGGGTTTGAAAAAAAATTAATAAGTGGAGCAGCTTTCATAGATCTTACTGCTGCATACGACACGGTAAACCACAGAAAGCTACTGCGCAAATTATATCACCTCACAGGGGACTGTAGGTTGACGATGGTTATTGGTAGTCTTCTGCAGAATCGAAGATTTTATGTCTCCCTAAATGGTAAGAACAGTAGATGGCGACTGCAGAAGAATGGCTTACCACAAGGAAGTGTACTTTCTCCCTCATTTATAATGTGTACACTAATGACCAACCTATACCTCAAGATTCGTATATGTTCGTATATGCTGATGACACAGCTGTGGTGGTCCAGGGGTCCAATTTTGATGCAACATCTGGAAATCTCTCTAGAGCGCTTGAAGAACTGGCTCAATACTACGACGCCAATCACCTCAAGCCAAACCCTGACAAAACCCAAGTATGTGCTTTCCACCTGCGCAATAGAGACGCTGGAGTTGAGCTCGACGTTACACGGAAGGTAAGAAGCTAAAGCACTGTCCAACACCTAAATACCTTGGGGTTGTACTTGACAGAACGCTTTCCTTCAAGCAGCATTGCCAAAACACCAAGGCTAAAGTCTGCTCCAGGAATAACATCATCCGCAGGCTGACAAACTATGAATGGAGAGCTCAACCATTAGTACTGAGAACGTCAGCACTTGCTCTGTGTGTTTCTGCAGCAGACTATGCACCGGCAGTGTGGGAAGCATCTGCACATGCTAAACGGGTTGATGTAAGTGTAAATGAGACAATGCGAATTGTTACAGGCTGTCTCAGACCCACGCCAACGGGTAATTTGTACCTACTTGCTGGAATTGCGCCATCCAAGATCAGAAGGCAGGTGGCAGCAGACGCTGAGAGAACAAAGAAAGAAACAGATTCTCGACACCCACTGAATGGGCACATCACTCAGGCTCGGAGGCTTAAGTCTAGAAATGGCTTTATTGCAAGAACCGAGACCCTTGACGGTTCACAGGAAGATAATAGAGTCCGTAAATGGGAGACTGAACAAACGGCACTGCAGATAATACCAAAAGAGCAAATGACACCGCGAAACAAACCTCCTTATACAGTGTGGCGAACACTAAATAGGCTGAGGGCTGGTGTAGCCAGATGCAAAACTAATCTGTGCAAGTGGGGACTGCTGACTAGCGATGACGACGTTCTTTGCGGATGCGGAGAGGTACAAGACGAGGCACACCTGCTCGTGTGCCGACTACTGCCGGAGCCCTGCAGTTTCAGTGACCTGCTGGAAGCCAACGACAAAGCCGTAGCGGTGGCTAACTATTGGAAAAATAAAACTTGACATGGACACGGAAAAGTAAAGTAAATTAGTATTGTTATTTCAGATCATCATCATCATCATCATCATCATCATTTAAGACTGATTATGCCTTTCAGCGTTCAGTCTGGAGCATAGCCCCCCTTATACTGTTCCTCCACGATCCCCTATTCAGTGCTTACATTGGTGCCTCTTCTGATGTTAAACTTATTACTTCAAAATCATTCTTAACCGAATCCAGGTACCTTCGCCTCGGTCTGCCCCGACTCCTCCTACCCTCTACTGCTGAACCCATGAGTATCTTGGGTAACCTTGCTTCTCCCATGCGTGTAACATGACCCCACCATCTAAGCCTGTTCGCCCTGACTGCTACATCTATAGAGTTCATTCCCAGTTTTTCTTTGATTTCCTCATTGGGGACACCCTCCTGCCATTGTTCCCATCTACTAGTACCTTCAATCATCCTAGCTACTTTCATATCCGTAAACTCAACCTTGTTGATAAGGTAACCTGAATCCACCCAGCTTTCGCTCGCATACAACAAAGTTGGTCGAAAGATTGAACGGTGCACAGATAACTTAGTCTTGGTACTGACTTCCTTCTTGCAGAAGAGAGTAGATCGTAGCTGAGCGCTCACTGCATTAGCTTTGCTACACCTCGCTTCCAGTTCTTTCACTATGTTGCCATCCTGTGAGAATATGCATCCTAAGTACTTGAAACCGTCCACCTGTTCTAACTTTGTTCCTTCTATTTGGCATTCAATCCGTTTATATTTCTTTCCCACTGACATTACTTTCGTTTTGGAGATGCTAATCTTCATACCATAGTCCTTACATTTCTGATCTAGCTCTGAAGAATTACTTTGCAAACTTTCAATCGAATCTGCCATCACAACTAAGTCATCCCCATATGCAAGACTGCTTATTTTGTGTTCACATATCTTAATCTCACCCAGCCAGTCTATTGTTTTCAACATATGATCCATAAATAATACGAACAACAGTGGAGACAGGTTGCAGCCTTGTCTTACCCCTGAAACTACTCTGAACCATAAACTCAAATTACCGTCAATTTCAGATTTTAAAAAAAATATATTGACATGTTCCACATCCACGAGGATCTCCTCAGCACGGATCTATGGAACGAAAAACTAATCTAATGTAATCTAACGTGAAGATTCGACCACTTTCGTCGTTTTCGAGATACTCGTTCAGAGACTCTGCGTATTAATAATCTGGCCTTTGTCAAACTGGCTTATCTCAATGGAGCTCCCCATTTGGAGCCGGTATCTTCGCTAGGGTGGTCTGCCGTCCGTGTCTGCTCCGCTTACGTTCTCTTGTCACCGCGTCACGTGCCCGCAACGTCACCGGGCGGCATGCGACGTCGCGCTGGCCCGTCGTCACAGTGTTTCGGCTCGTCAGCTTACACTGCGAAGCCGTTCGCTTTAGCACGCTGCCAGCGAAAGCGCGCTAATAATTCGCCGCAGCGGCAGTCGTGACGCGGTCGGGGAGGCGAAGCGCTAACACCCAGGTTCTGACGCAGCAGAGCCGACAGGTGGGTGTGTGGGTGTGGGTGTGGGTGTGGGTGTTCCCGCCGCTGCGAGCACGGCGCCGGCCCAGCGCACCACAACGGCCGCCCTCACACCGCCGACCCCCTGCCGCTTAAGCCGTCGGCACACGGACCGTGCTGTCGAACGTTAACGTTGAGCGTGCCAAGTTCAACGTGCTGCTGAACGCCCAGGAACGATGCGACTTGTGCATACGGTACGTGGGCCCCAACGTGGTATACGCGATCGCAACGCACTCCAGCGGCAGTTGGATGTTTCTAGTTCGTAAATCACACTGTTTACCCAAGGGGCGTGCGTAAAATTCCCACGTTACCTCTATTAAAGCGCACATTTCCACCATCGTCCACGAAAAGGAAAGTACCATCTCCAATCAATAAGGACACAGACCTACAAAAGTTCCATTACAAACAGTGCGGTACAAATTTGGAATACTTCTCCGCATCAGATAAATATTATTTCGTCATTCCCACATTTAGGTAAAACTCCAAGGTCAGTCTTACTTGATCACTGTTCCTACCCAGTAGCAGAATCTTTGCAACATGTGAATTACGAAGCGTAAAAGAAAAAGGAGCAAAAGATAGATCCCATATCATTTAGCTACAAAATAGCAGGTCAGCAGCTGGAAGCAGTTAATTCCATAAATTATCTGGGAGTACGCATTAGGAGTGATTTAAAATGGAATGATCACATAAAGTTGACCCTTGGTCAAGCAGATGCCAGACTGAGATTCATTGGAAGAATCCTAAGGAAATGCAATTCGAAAACAAAGGAAGTAGGTTACAGTACGCTTGTTCGCCAACTGCTTGAATACTGCTCAGCAGTGTGGGATACGTACCAGATAGGGTTGATAGAAGAGATAGAGAAGATCCAACGGAGAGCAGCGCGCTTCGTTACAGGATCATTTAGTAACCGCGAAAGCGTTACGGAGATGATAGATAAACTCCAGTGGAAGACTCTGCAGGAGAGACGCTCAGTAGCTCGGTACGGGCTATTGTCAAAGTTTCGAGAACATACCTTCACCGAGGAGTCAAGCAGTATCTTGCTCCCTCCTACGTATATCTCGCGAAGAGACCATGAGGATAAAATCAGAGAGATTAGAGCCCACACAGAGGCATACCGACAATCCTTCTTTCCACGAACAATACGAGACTAGAATAGAAGGGAGAACCGATAGAGTTACTCAATGTACCCTCCGCCAAACATCGTCAGGTGGCTTGCGGAGTATGGATGTAGATGTAGATGTAGATCTTCATACAAGCAGCGTAAGCTGTCCTGTAGATTAAGCCACTCGAACAAAGTCATCTCTCAAAAAAAAGGTGAACTTATATTTACATAACGTCAACTATCATAGTATATACTTAATACTAATACTAATAATAAAGTACCAGAACCTAATAAAAACGCGAATGTTAGGGAAAAAAAATTTGTATCAAGAATCGAACCACCGCCCTAATAAACAATTTTATAGAAGACAGAGATGCTACTTTTTTTAATTTTTTTATCTCATTTTGTTCGCTTTTGTCCGTTGCATCTGCTCGGGGCGGACATCGTAAGACATCCGTTTAAGTTCGATGTTGATCGATTAACTCAGTTTTTCTACTGGAGAGGGCAGCTAACCCTCTGACCGAACACGCTGAGCTACTGTGCCGGCTGCTGCTCATTGCGCTAAAGTAACGTCACATTCCTTGCACCTAATCATGGCTTGTTAGGGCTTTCTGAAAGCCTTATTCGTAGATATGTTACGAATTGAAATTTAATTACAACAGATTGTACCAAGAACAATGCGTTTTGGGTGGATCTTCTGTGTGTCGCTGACTTCAAGTAGCCTACTCTCATAATACGCAAGTTACAATAATTCTTTTGCTACGAATACGATGTTTCTCATTATTTTATTGGAACAAATCACACAGTTAACAACGGGTTTTCCAGTGATTCTCAATTTGCTGGTGCTCAGAAACGGCATATATACATACAGACTTGAAATGAATGCCAATATGGCGCCTCACAACTCTGTTCTGAAGGGAGATGTCGTGCGTGTGACGTAGGTGGCGTTGTGCCGTCTCATTGGTCAACGCTCAGACTCACGTTCAGAACATCTGTCACGCCAGATATTGCTCTGCACGTTCGCAAAGACTCCCGAACGTGCTGTTCCACGCTATGACGTCACAAACTCGGCACGATCAACGCTCAACGTTCGGATGCACGGTCCGTGTGCCGACGGCTTTGGGCTCACGCCGCCCTGCCCTGTGGCTCGTCTACGCGCTCGGTGTGCGGACATTTGCCACGCCGGACATTTGCCACGATTTTACCTGCTCCGAAGGGTTGGGTCTCTCGTCTCCCCCTCCTCCTCCTCATCGCTGTCGAACAGCAAAGGTATTTACTGAGCCTTTCCGCTAGTTTACTTAATATAGGACCAGAATCTCTTTCGATTGTCCGCCACATTTCTAGAGAGACTTCCGTTGTGGAAACTATTAAATGCATCTCGCATTGAAATCCGCACCAAATTTCGAGCCTCAGTAAAACTTCGCCAATGTTGGAGATTTTGCGTTCGTCTAAATTATACGTGCCTTTTTCGGTGCTCCTGCAGCAGCTTTTTGTGTACTATGGGGGATCAGTTCCGTCTCTTATTAATTTATTTGGTAGAAATCTCTGGAGTGCTGTTGATACTATTTCTTTGAACTTAAGCCACATATGGTCGTCACTTACATAGTTTGGAAGGATTGGAGACTGTCTCTTAGAAAGATGTCAACCGAATTTTTAGCTGCTTTTATAAATATATATATTTCGCGTTTAATTTTGGTGAATTTCTTTGTTATGTAATTGAGCCTAGCTCGACTGAATGTTCAGTAATCCCTGTATCCGTCGTGATGCTCGGGATTATTTGTAGCTAAGAGGTCAAGTGTGTTTTCATAACCATTTACAATTTGAACAGCCTCGTGAACTCATGGTTCAAAATAATTTAAAACAAGCATTTTAGTTACGGAAGATGTTTTCTATCTACAATAGGATCTGAAAATGTATTTTTGTCAACATACAGAAGGTATTTTGGGTATTTTGAAGTCACTGCCAACTATAATTGTATGAGCAGTGTACCTATTTGTGATGAGACTCAAGTTTTCTTTGAACTGTTCAGCAACTGTTTCATCTGAGACCGGGGGTCGGTAAAAGGAGCCAGTTATTAATTTATTCCGGTTGTCGAATATAACCACTGCCCATATTAAGTCAGAGGAACAGTCTGCTTCAATGTCACTTGTGAGATGGAACACGCATTACATTATTTTTCCTTAAGTTGTGCTTCTTGTTTCTGTTGTAGTGCAGATCATTACAATTACGGCTTTTCCCTCCAAAACCTAGGATGCTTTCTCTGTGACCCTGTAAATACCAGAGCTAAGCAATGTAGAACAGCAACGTACGTTACAAGCATAGAATTTTGTACACTCCTGGAAATTGAAATAAGAACACCGTGAATTCATTGTCCCAGGAAGGGGAAACTTTATTGACACATTCCTGGGGTCAGATACATCACATGATCACACTGACAGAACCACAGGCACATAGACACAGGCAACAGAGCATGCACAATGTCGGCACTAGTACAGTGTATATCCACCTTTCGCAGCAAAGCAGGCTGCTATTCTCCCATGGAGACGATCGTAGAGATGCTGGATGTAGTCCTGTGGAACGGCTTGCCATGCCATTTCCACCTGGCGCCTCAGTTGGACCAGCGTTCGTGCTGGACGTGCAGTCCGCGTGAGACGACGCTTCATCCAGTCCCAAACATGCTCAATGGGGGACAGATCCGGAGATCTTGCTGGCCAGGGTAGTTGACTTACACCTTCTAGAGCACGTTGGGTGGCACGGGATACATGCGGACGTGCATTGTCCTGTTGGAACAGCAAGTTCCCTTGCCGGTCTAGGAATGGTAGAACGATGGGTTCGACGACGGTTTGGATGTACCGTGCACTATTCAGTGTCCCCTCGACGATCACCAGTGGTGTACGGCCAGTGTAGGAGATCGCTCCCCACACCATGATGCCGGGTGTTGGCCCTGTGTGCCTCGGTCGTATGCAGTCCTGATTGTGGCGCTCACCTGCACGGCGCCAAACACGCATACGACCATCATTGGCACCAAGGCAGAAGCGACTCTCATCGCTGAAGACGACACGTCTCCATTCGTCCCTCCATTCACGCCTGTCGCGACACCACTGGAGGCGGGCTGCACGATGTTGGGGCGTGAGCGGAAGACGGCCTAACGGTGTGCGGGACCGTAGCCCAGCTTCATGGAGACGGTTGCGAATGGTCCTCGCCGATACCCCAGGAGCAACAGTGTCCCTAATTTGCTGGGAAGTGGCGGTGCGGTCCCCTACGGCACTGGGTAGGATCCTACGGTCTTGGCGTGCATCCGTGCCTCGCTGCGGTCCGGTCCCAGGTCGACGGGCACGTGCACCTTCCGCCGACCACTGGCGACAACATCGATGTACTGTGGAGACCTCACGCCCCACGTGTTGAGCAATTCGGCGGTACGTCCACCCGGCCTCCCGCATGCCCACTATACGCCCTCGCTCAAAGTCCGTCAACTGCACATACGGTTCACGTCCACGCTGTCGCGGCATGCTACCAGTGTTAAAGACTGCGATGGAGCTCCGTATGCCACGGCAAACTGGCTGACACTGACGGCGGCGGTGCACAAATGCTGCGCAGCTAGCGCCATTCGACGGCCAACACCGCGGTTCCTGGTGTGTCCGCTGTGCCGTGCGTGTGATCATTGCTTGTACAGCCCTCTCGCAGTGTCCGGAGCAAGTATGGTGGGTCTGACACACCGGTGTCAATGTGTTCTTTTTTCCATTTCCAGGAGTGTATTACTTCATTTCCTTATTTCTAACATATTAAAATTGTACGTCGACTTTAGATGACATGTCAATCATAGATGTTCTTATCTCTATTTAGTGAACGTATTTTCAGGCATGTTTTGAATATTGTCCCGCTACACTTTATTAACTAATGTTTCGCCGCAAAGGATATCGGATTTTAGAGAGTAAATTAATATGGAGTATGAAACTTCCTGGCAGATTAGAACTGTGTGCCCGACCGAAACTCGAGTCGGGCACACAGTTTTAATCTGCCAGGAGGTTTCATATCAGCGCACACTCCGCTGCAGAGTGAAAATCTCGTTCTGGAATATGGAGTATGCCGTTCTTCTTTTCAAACATTCCCATTCCTTCTTTCCTTATTGTCTTTTGGGGATGCAGTTGTACTAATTAAAGTAGGCACAACTGCAGTGATCAAAAAGAAATGATTAGCGTACATTCGCACTCTCTTTACACCGTTCCTTTCTTGTTGCTCTCATGGCGATAGATTGTTTCTATCGGAATCAGTAAGCGTGAACGGAACCTACCGTACAGACAGAGGAATCTATATTTATACTTGGCAGAACTAATTACATACTGACATAATCGTCGGTATTGCTTTTGTTTCCCAAAAGTTATAAATATTTCTATTTCGGAAAAGAAGCTCTGTATTTGGCCAAGATGTCGGAGAAGAAGGTCCCTTACGTACTGGTTGTATGGAGTAAGATGTGGAGACGACGGTTTGAAAGCGGACAGAAGAAGTACGAGGAAGGGCGTCCCTTACCTGAGGGATCGCTACTCAAGCTACCTGGCGAAGGGGCAAGTGTGTGGCAAATGTCCGACGTGGCAAATGTCCGGCATTCTGCGCGCCCACCTATCAAGCATGACCCTGCTACAAGTCTGGTGCGTGGTCCGCGGGCGGAAGTAAGCAGAGTCATCCACGTCGTAAAGGGTTGTCAGTTCGACGTCTTCCTGAAGTCGTCAAGAACATTCAGCTTATTCGACAACGTAGGAAACCGACGGCACTGGAAACACACTCCATTCGTAAGAGTTGCTACAGCTATTCAGTGGCTATATTTGACAATTCCGAAGAAGGGACAAAGCGATCAAATACAGATTTCTTAAAACACTAAAAAAATTCTGACATTTTTATAACTATCTCAAACACGTACATTATTAAAGTTTTATAATGTACTCGATCTCGAAAATTATAAAAAGATTAAAAAATAACAATAATTGTTACTATTTGTACTTTAAGACACCTACTCGTAACTGGGCTACTGAAACACATCGAGAACGCAATGGGAATGCCGTCACTGCGGCCATACTTAAAGCTGAGGTGCCTCAGTGGAGAGAACTTCAGCATCCATCTAAGCAATGTCAATTAAAACAGAAAAAGTATAAACTAGCTTGTGGTATCCAAACTCTTACACTGTCGAGCGATGAAAAAAGTCCTTTAATGGAGCACTTCTTGTGGTGTCTTGCACACAGATTGCTAATATCATACGAAAAAAAAGCGCTCTCACCCATCATTTTTATAATTATCACTGGATACACTTCAAAAAAACCTTTTTTAGCGATTTCACTTATATAGCGTGATTCAGCTGCCCTTACCGATGTCGTTTTATGAGACGCGAAATTTCATATCTGGCCTTCAAATACCACGCACGGCACTTTCATATTCTCTCGGTCACTACGCGCAAACTATCAGCCCTAGATGAAAAGTGAGCAGGATCTTTTTGTTGGAAATTTAATGTCTTTCAATTTTTTTATTGGGATACGTTTTCGCTGGAGGCCACGATTTTCGAGTTATTCAAGACAGACGTAGGAAAGTGACCTTCAAGGGTACCTACACCTCCGCGCTCACTGGTCAGGATTTCTACTACGTGGTCCGTGGCACTGTCTCCTAGCCGGCCGCTGTGGCCGAGCGGTTCTAGGCGCTTCAGTCTGGAACCGCGTGACCGCTACGGTCGCAGGTTCGAATTCTGCCTCGGGTATGGATGTGTCTGATGTCCTTAGGTTAGTTAGGTTTAAGTAGTTCTAAGTTCTAGGGGACTGATGACCACAGCTGTTAAGTCCGATAGTGCTCAGAGCCATTTGAACCATTTTCGAACTCTCTCCTACCACTCTACAAAAAATTCCGACCACACGAACTGTTCCCGATGTTCTACCTCTCGTGATCTCTATTGACTGGGCCACTACGCCATCAGCATGGTCGGCTATTTCGTTACGATAATTAATTTAAACGAGAGTGTGAGAGTGACGAAAGAGAAACGGCTCTTGTAAACGTTACGCTAAAACTAATTACGTTGATAGTTGGATCCAAAGTTATCCCTTATAAGCGTAATAGTTTGATAATCAGAAGGCTTGACGAGTACAACGATGAAGTTGTTCATATTAAGTAGTTAAAATGTACAAAATGGTTAGGTAAAATTTGTACAAACGTCACTCTTGTAATTTTTAATTGTCCGACTAAACCGGTGGCGTAATAAGGCACATCAGTGAAGACCAAAAAATTTCTAATACGAGAAATAATTCGCGCAGCCATATATTTCTCTACCGTGGTAGGAAGGAGTGCTATGAGAAAGTACTACACATTCTGACAGGTACAGGCTGAGTGTCGGAGTGGGTGCCCGTTTGAAAGTCACTTTTGTACGTTTTTCTCTCGAAAATTACGATCTATGACGAAAACGTGTCCAGTAAATATTTTAACTACATTAAATTTCCGTCAAAAAGACTGATTTTTTCTGTAGCGGTAACAGTTTGCGCGTAGCGAGAAAGAGAATATGTCAATCTCACCCGTGGTTTCTGAAGAGCACTTATAGAACTGAGGGTTGTACAAAGCGGCGTCCGCAGGGGCAGCTGCACCACCCCGTGTGCACGGTCTGACGTAAGGGATTGGAGCGCCCATAACGGGAGGAGCAAACAAAATGAAACTTCGCGGTTTGGGTGGATACGTGATGTTATTTCCGTGATTACAATACCGAGTCACATTTACAAAGTACTCGGCAGCAGGAACGCACTTGTCAGTATGGCCTTGCACCCCTTCTCTCCAGGGTGTAACCGCTGATTGGGTCGGGAAGGTTGTCATAAAATTGTCGGACCTTCCTCCGAGGTACGCTGGCCCACAACTGTTGTAGCCGGTCCTCCACATCCTGGATAACGGTAGTGGGGCAGGGTTGACGCAGGAGGAGCTCCCTCACATAACCCGTCTGGTGATCGTGTTGTAACGGGTAAGGCGAACTCTAGATTGCGGTTTATTGGTAGAATACTGAAGCGATGCAGTCCTTCAACAAAGGAAATAGCTTACAATACGTTAGTTCGTCCAGTCTTGGAGTATTGTTCGTCTGTATGGGACCCTCACAAGGTGGGTCTGATTCAAGAGTTTGAGAAGGTCCAAAGAAGAGCGGCAAGATGCGTGACTGGTACATTTAGCCATCGCGAGAGCGTTACAAATCTCACAGAAAGTTCGAAGTGGGGCACACTTGCAGATAGACGACGCGCTAAACAGAACTGGTCACTAAACTCCGAAATCCGCTCTTCACCGAGGATGCAGAGCATATATTATTGCCACCAACTTGGAAGACCAGTTGAACGGAATGGACAGCATCTTGACAGGAGGGTGTAAGATGAACATCAACAAAAGGAAACCGAGGATAATGGAATGTAGTCGAATTAAGTCGGGTGATGCTGAGGGAATTAGATTAGGAAATGAGACACTTAAAGTAGTAAAGGAATTTTGGTATTTGGGGAGCAAAATAACTGATGATGGTCGAAGTAGAGAAGATGTAAAATGTATACTGGCAATGGCAAGGAAAGCGTTTCTGAACAAGAGAAATTTGTTAACATCGAATACAGATTTAAATGTCAGGAAGTCGTTTCTGAAAGTATTTGTATGGAGTGTAGCCATGTATGGAAGTGAAACATGGACGGTAAATAGTTTGGACAAGAAGAGAATAGAAGCTTTTGAAATGTGGTGCTACAGAAGAATGCTGAAGATTAGATGGGTAGACCACATAACTAATGAGGGGGTATTGAATAGAATTGGGGAGAAGAGGAGTTTGTGGCACAACTTGACCAGAAGAAGGGATCGGTTGGTAGGTCATGTTCTGAGGCATCAAGGGATCACCAATTTAGTACTGTAGGGCAACGTGGAGGGTAAAAATCGTAGAGGGAGACCAAGAGATGAATACACTAAGCAGATTCAGAAGGATGTAGGTTGCAGTAGGTACTGAGAGATGAAGAAGCTTGCACAGGATAGAGTAGCATAGAGAGCTGTATCAAACCAGTCTGAGGACTGAAGACCACAACAACAAGAACCAACTTTCAAATCGCGTAATGATCATCATTCAAAGATAAGGGGAATTGGAGCTCGTACTGAGCCGTTCAGACAGTCGTTTGTCCCTCGCGCGATCTGCGAGTGGAACAGAGGGAGGGAAATATGACTTTGGCGTGAATTGTGCCCTCCGCCATACACCGCTCGGTGGCTAGCGGAGTATATATGCAGATGTAGATGTAGATGTAGATGCTCGCCACGTGGCAGACGGTTCACAGAGAAACGTGTGGAAGGGCATTGTCCGGTTGAAAAAATGCACCTCTATACTGTCACGTGGATGGGAACACACGAGGAGCAGAATGTCCGTGACGTCCGTCAGTGCTCCTCCCTCAGTCGCTGCTTGTAGTGAGCTGGCGTTACACCTGACGTTTCCGCACACCATACCGCACTGCTGTGACTCTCCAACGTGTTGGGAGGCTGGGACCTCTGGCCGGGTGGCAGTGGAGAGCCGCGGGTCGTCGCCGGACACAGCGCGGCGCCCCTGACCGGCAGCCCGTGGCGCCACTGTGTCGTGGTTCCGCCGGCAGCCCGCACGCGGCGCGGCACCTCCCCGGCCCGCCTGCTGCCGCCCTCCCACCAGTGGTACACGACGACACAGAACACTGCAGGCACTCCACTACCTGCTCTCGGACGGCAAGAGCAATTGTAAAGGGGTGACGATGCGCTCGATGCTCAGTACTGCAGTCCGTCCCCGTAGTATTCAGATGTGGCCGACAGGAGCCTGGACGACAAGCGTGCCTGCCCTCACATCCCCACGCAGTTCAACAGCGGGCCACTGTCACATGCGAAAGCGCCATAAATCTCGATATTGCACAATTCGACCAGACGGCCAAACGGATGTAAGGTGTCAGGCAAACCCAACACCTTCCATGAAAACCCTGACACGATAGCAAATCCGGCAGTATGTCACATAGCTCCGAATAAATCCCGACATTAAATTAACCAAAGTAATACGATCAACGAGTGAGCAAATGGAATACCACAGACTAGCACAAGAATGCCTAAATGCATTTCATACCTTCCCACCGTGAAACAGACGCAGTTCCGAGGAGAGAAACGAGAACAGAAGCCGAGAGCAGAGCCGTGTAGGCTAGAAGGCCCTACGATAAGGGACGGACACCCACATCCCCAGCCAATCGCCAAGAGCAGCCCCAGCCCATGTTAAAAGATAGAGCCAAAAAAATGGCTCTGAGCACTATGGGTCTCAACTGCTGTGGTCATAAGTCCCCTAGAACTTAGAACTACTTAAACCTAACTAACCTAAGGACATCACACACATCCATGCCCGAGGCAGGATTCGAACCTGCGACCGTAGCGGTCGTGCGGAAGATAGAGCCCTCCAGAAGATAACGCTAAAAGGGCCACACTAGCTGCAGGTTTTAGCGTCTCTGTTACGGAGCTTAAGGTTAACATTGAGACCCTGATTGGTCAGATGAAAACACAGGCAGATAGTTTTTTTAAACCAACTTCGGTAAATTGTAGTAAGGAGAAGTTAGGAGAGAGTTGCTGGAGAGTTGCTTCCGAGAGGGCGAGCTGAACGGAGCTGCGCCGGCCGCCGCCCCCAAACGAACACCGACAAGGTAATGAACGCACGTGATGCCGCATTTTTGAGCGCATAAGGCTTCACTCAGAACTGCAGAAGTCTCATCTGTTACAACCCCTTTTTGCGTAATACTAGTGTCGATCGTCAATTAAAGCTCATGGTGTTCACATTTGCCACTTGAAGTAAAAATCTGAAACGCGATGATTTTTCTGTTATATAGTTATTGAGAAGCCACATAAGCCACTGTAATTTACGACAAGTTAGATAAGTAATTAAAGATAATTGAGGGTCAGCGTAGACCATTTTGATAGTTTTCTCTCTTGTGAAACTTAATTTAAACCTAGATTATAGATGTGATATGTCATAGGTCATCCTTCGATCCATTGTAGAACTTGTAAACCCACTCAGGGAATATTCGTTCACATTTTTGTTGAACGCAGTTGGTTTTTACCATCCTGTATTGAAACATTTCCTTTTATGAATAGTGCAATTTATAAACAATGTTTTGTTAGTAGAATAAAATTTCCAGTGGTAAACTTAACTGCTTTTTTGACGTTATTTTACCAGCTAACTAAAAATAGGAAAGCCTTGAACCCCTTCCAGTAAATTTAGTTAGTATTAAGACTCTTTTACAGGGAGTGCAGTGGAGCTGACGCTGAAATCATTAAGTATTTGATTATATCATCGCTAGTCTAACTGAGCTCTTCTGAACTCTACGTGTCATGTGTCGTCTGGCGTCTCCTTACCAGCAACAGGTCGCAAGTTCAAACTAGTCAATTCCCTAAAAAAACACGCTCAGTGCGTCGTTGCGCGGAAGTGGTAGGGAGACACGACTCAAAACAAACAAACACCACGCAGAATGCTAGACGGAGATGCAGAATGGGGCCCCTTTCAAGATGTGTCAGGTGCTCGGAACGCTGTGCTCGCTCAACATCTCAAGCTGTTCGCGCGTCTTCTGACGCTACCAGGCCTGGTAACAACGTAAAACACGAAAACCGAACATCACTAACGTCCTCTGCTGATCCCTCCACCTGTCATAGAAGATTGCAGCATTAATCACTCGTATTGCCGCTGATGTTCAGTACGCGTACGAAGGCAGACTGACACCCGACCGTGTCCACTGGCTGCTACAGTTTCCTGGCGAGGCAGTGTATATCTCATACACTATTGAAATTAATAATAACGTGAAGCTGAAATTTTGGTGACTGCGGTTACACTTGTAGCTAGTATGACAACCGTTTAGGCTTTTCTTCTTTAGAATTTGGTGAGTTCGAGGAAAAATCCATCAGCACCGGTTCTCTACATATTAAATTAGACCTAATACGAGGTGCATTCAAGTTCTAAGGCCTCCGATTTTTTTTCACCGGACTGGAAAGAGATAGAAACATGCGCATTGTTTTAAAATGAGGCCGCGTTCATTGTCAATATGTCCCAGAGATGGCAGCACTGTACGGCAGATGGAATTTTACCGCCAGCGGCGAGAATGAGAACTGTTTTAAATACTTAAAATGGTGACGTTTTCCTTACTTGAACAGCGTGCAATCATTCGTTTTCTGAATTTGCGTGGTGTGAAACCAATTGAAATTCATCGACAGTTGAAGGGGACATGTGGTGATGGAGTTACGGATGTGTCGAAAAAGCGTTCGTGGGTGCGACAGTTTAATGAAGGCAGAACATCGTGTGACAACAAACTGAAACAACCTCGGGCTCGCACAAGCCGGTCTGACGACATGATCGAGAAAGTGGAGAGAATTGTTTTGGGGGATCGCCGAATGACTGTTGAACAGATCGCCTCCAGGGTTGGCATTTCTGTGGTTTCTGTGCACAAAATCCTGCATGACGACCTGAAAATGCGAAAAGTGTCATCCAACTGGGTGCCATGAATGCTGACGGACGACCACACGGCTGCCCGTGTGGCATGTTGCCAAGCAATGTTGACGCGCAACGACAGCACGAATGGGATTTTCTTTTCGTCGGTTGTGACAATGGATGAGACGTGGATGCGATTTTTCAATCCAGAAACAAAGCGCCAGACAGCTCAATGGAAGCACACAGATTCACCGCCACCCAAAAAATTTCGGGTAACCGCAAGTGCTGAAAAAATGATGGTGTCCATGTTCTGGGACAGCGAGGGCGTAATCGTTACACATTGCGCTCCAAAGGGCACTACGGTAACAGGTGCATCCTACGAAAGTGTTTTGAAGAACGAATTCGTTCCTGCACTGCAACAAAAACGTCCGGGAAGGGCTGTGCAAGACAACGCACCCGCACATCGAGCTAACGTTGCGCAACAGTTTCTTCGTGATAACAACTTTGAAGTGATTCCTTATGCTCCCTACTCACCTGACCTGGCTCCTAGTGACTTTTGGCTTTTTCCAACAATGAAAGACACTCTCCGTGGCCGCACATTCACCAGCCGTGCTGCTATTGCCTCGGCGATTTTCCAGTGGTCAAAACAGACTCCTAAAGAAGCCTTCGCCGCTGCCACGGAATCAGGCGTCAGCGTTGTGAAAAATGTGTACGTCTGCAGGGCGATTACGTCGAGAAGTAACGCCAGTTTCATCGATTTCGGGTGAGTAGTTAATTAGAAAAAAAAATCGGAGGCCTTAGAACTTGAATGCACCTCGTACAACGGTGTGTCAAGCCTTTACTCAAAGGTGGAGACTGTTTCACGTACCTCTGCGAGAAGTTTAAAAGAGGACCCATCTGCAGGACCCGGCGCTCGAAAAACAATGTTCCATTCCAGCTTTGGATCAGAGACGAATGAGGGAGGGCGAAGCTAGTGTGTCATTAAAAACGGCTTTTACTAAGCTGTTTAGCGATATAAAGGACCCACATTAAATTTATGTTGTAGTGGACAACACGCAACAAAATGTCAAAAAACTGGGCTGTTTGAGATTAACTTTTTGAACAGGCACTTACACTACACAGAACAGAGGTTCGATAAGAAATGCACCACAAGAAAATAGTAAAAATGAAACATCTCTATCACTTGACACAACACCTTCGCAATGTGATGTTCTTCTTTCCGTTTTCTTCTTTGGAAAACCTCACTGCCAGTGGTCGGCAATGTATAGTAGTAACAACTTATACTCCTCCTGAGGTCAATACCTCATTCACTATTCTGGGACGACGCCTCAATTTTTCTGGTAAGAAAATGGGAAATTGTGGTATACAAAATGGAAAGCAAGCGGCGTCGTTGTGGTCCTGATCTGTCTATTGTCACAGTGTAAAGTAATTTGTGTAACGTCTGTGTAGCGTCAGCAGTGGATATTCAGTGGACGTTGCAGTACTTGCCCTTTTACACTATTAAGTAACTTCTTTACAAAAGAGTGTTGTACACTAGAGACAGACCGAAGCGCATGGCACTGTTTTAAGCAGGCCTATCCGAGACGATAGCTGCTCCGGTCTTCGTCCGGTCACCCTGGTTTAGGTTTTCCACGGCTTTCCACAATTATTGCAGGCAAACGCCGGGATGGTGCCTAATACAAAGCCAAGGCCGGCTTCCTGTCCCATCTTCGTCAATCTGGACCTGCATGTATGTAAACGCTTATTATACATTAGTGACGTTACTCCTGTTGTTCTTAATTTGTAACCGTGACATGTCAACTAACCTTGTAAAAGTGACCCACGGATGACTACAACGACTAATCCTACGAACTACCACCTTGACTTTATGTGTGATATCAGCAACAAATTTAGTACTTTCTTCAACTGGCCAAAGTGACGGAAAGACAACACGAAGAGCCGGCCGCGGTGGTCTAGCGGTTCTAGGCGCTCAGTTCGGAGCCGCGCGACTGCTACGGTCGCTGCTTCGAATCCTGCCTCGGGCATAGATGTGTGTGATATCCGTAGGTTAGTTAGGTTTAAGCAGTTCTAAGTTCTGATGACCACAGATGTTAAGTCCCATAGTGTTCAGAGCCATTTGAACCATTTTTTGAACAACACGAAGACCTTAAGGAGACTACTACCGATCACTTCACGGTGACGTAAAACAGAGAATTCACGGAGAAAAAGCGACGAGGGTCTTGACGGAGCGGCTTCCACCTTGTCGCGGTATCTGGCCGTCAAACGGAACACGTGACGATGGCCGGCGCTGCAAAGGCTCGCGTCAGCTGAGAAAGACGACACCGCGTTGTCAGGATCTCCTAAACTCCACACGGAACAGGAAAGGAACCACATTTCTGTGGATATATTGAAGCAGAGCTAGCTAAAATGCATGGAAATATCATGTCATAAATTTTACCTGACGTCGCTAAGGCAGGGCAGACAGCAGTTCCGCCGCCAGCGTTTCTAACGCAAATCTAGACGTGTCCTTCTGCCAGTGGAGATAATTTTCAAGAGGAACAAGGGTACTGGATGTGCAAAAACTGTTTTGTTCTAAGAGCCAACTGATACAAATTTTTAGACGAACCTACAATCTTTTAACTGTTCAAAATTCAGGACCAAGGCATCTGACTGAGTTTCAATAAATCGTATTTGCCTAGTAATACACGCCAGACTTTGCTTGTCTATTAACGAATATCGTATTTTTACACTCATCTACATCTACATATACATGACTACTCTGCAATTCACAGTTAAGTGCTTGGCAGAGGGTTCATCGAACCACAATCATACTATCTCTCTACCATTCCACTCCCGAACAGCGCGTGGGAAAAACGAACACCTAAACGTTTCTGTTCGAGCTCTGATTTCTCTTATTATATTTGGATGATCATACCTACCTATGTAGTTTGGGGTCAACAAAATATTTTCGCATTCGGAAGAGAAAGTTCGTGACTGAAATTTCGTAAATAGATCTCGCCGCGACGAAAAACGTCTTTGCTTTAATGACTTCCATCCCAACTCGCGTATCATATCTGCCACACTCTTTCCCCTATTACATGATAATACAAAACGAGCTGCCCTTTTTTTGCACCCTTTCGATGTCCTCCGTCAAT
Organism: Schistocerca cancellata; assembly: GCF_023864275.1. Classification (NCBI taxonomy): domain Eukaryota; kingdom Metazoa; phylum Arthropoda; class Insecta; order Orthoptera; family Acrididae; genus Schistocerca; species Schistocerca cancellata. The sequence continues at coordinate 5,523,302 of NC_064634.1, forward strand.
CCCACCTGGTAGGGATCCCACACCGCGCAGCAATATTCTAACAGAGGACGAACGAGTGTAGTGTAAGCTGTCTCTTTAGTGGACTTGTTGCATCTTCTAAGTGTCCTGCCAATGAAACGCAACCTTTGGCTCGCCTGCCACACCATACAGCAATCTTTTCTAAATCGCTTTCCAACTGATACTGGTCTTCGGATGACCTTACTAGACGGTAAATTACAGCATCATCTGCGAACAACCTAAGAGAACTGCTCAGATTGTCACCCAGGTCATTTACATAGATCAGGAACAGCAGAGGTCCCAGGACGCTTCCCTCGGGAACACCTGATATCCCTTCAGTTTTACTCGATGATTTGCCGTCTGTTACTACGAACTGCGACCTTCCTGACAGGAAATCACGAGTCCAGTCGCACAACTGAGACGATACCCCATAGGCGCGCAGCTTGATTAGAAGTCGCTTGTGAGGAACGGTGTCAAAAGCTTTCCGGAAATCTAGAAATTCGGTATCAACTTGAGATCCCCTGTCGATAGCGGCCATTATTTCGTGCCAATAAAGAGCTAGCTGCGTTGCACAAGAACGATGTTTTGTGAAACCGTGCTGATTACGTACCAATAAATCGTTCCTTCCGCGGTGATTCATAATGTTTGAATACAGTGTATGCTCCAAAACCCTACTGCAAACCGACGTCAGTGATATAGGTCTGTAGTTCGATGGATAACTCCTACTACCCCTCTTAAACACTGGTGCGACCTGCGCGATTTTCCAATCTGTAGGTACAGATCTATCGGTGAGCGAGCGGTTGTATATGAGTGCTAAGTAGGGAGCTATTGCATCAGCGTAATCTGAAAGGAACCTAATCGGTATACAATCTGGACCTGAAGACTTGCCCGTATCAAGCGATTTGAGTTGATTCGCAACCCCTAAGGTATCTACTTCTAAGAAACTCATGCTAGCAGGTGTTCGTGTTTCAAATTCTGGAATATTCCATTCGTCTTCCCCGGTGAAGGAATTTCGGAAAACTGCGTTCAATAACTCCGCTTTAGCGGCACAGTCGTCGGTAGCAGTACCATCGGCACTGCGCAGCGAAGGTATTGACTGCGTCTTGCCGGTTGTGTACTTTACATACGACCAGAATTTCTTCGGATTTTCTACCAAATTTCGAGACAATGTTTCGTTGTGGAACCTATTAAAGGCATCTGGCATTGAAGTCCGTGCCAAATTTCGCGCGTCTGTAAATTTTAGCCAATCTTCGGGATTTCGCGTTCTTCCGAACTTCGCATGCTTTTTCCGTTGCCTCTGCAACAGCGTTCGGACCTGTTTTGTGTACCATGGGGGATCAGTTCCATCTCTTACCAGTTTACGAGGCATGAATCTCTCAATTGCTTTTGCTACTATATCTTTGAATTTGAGCCACATCTCGTCTACATTTGCATAGTCAGTTCGGAAGGAATGGACATTGTCTCTTAGGAAGGCTTCTAGTGACACTTTATCCGCTTTCTTAAATAAAATTATTTTGTCAAAAAAACTGGTATAGGCATGCGTATTCAAATACAGAGGTATGTAAACAGGCAGAACACGGCGCTGCTGTCAGCAACGCATATATAACACAACAAGTCTCTGGCGCAGTTCTTGGATCGGTTACTGCTGCTACTGTGGCAGGTTGTCAAGACTTAAGTGAGTTTGAACTTGATGTTACAATAGGCGAACAATCGATGGGACACAGCATCTCCGAAAGAGTGATGAAGTGAGCATTTTCCCGTAGACCATTTCACGAGTGTACCGTGAATATCTGGTAAAACATCAAATTTCCGACATCGCTGCGGCCGGAAAAAGACCCTCCAAGAATGGGACCAACAATGACTGAAGAGAATCGTTCGACGTGACAGAAGTGCAACCCTTCCGCAAATTGCTGCAGATTTCTGTGCTGGGACATCAGTAAGTTCAAAAATGGCTCTGAGTACTATGGGACTCAACTGCTGTGGTCATCAGTCCCCTAGAACTTAGAACTACTTAAACCTAACTAACCTAAGGACATCACAGACACCCATGCCCGAGGCAGGATTCGAACCTGTGATCGTAGCAACAGCGCGGCTCCGGACTGGAGCGCTTAGAACCGCACGGCCACCGCGGCCGGCAACATCAGTAAGTGTAAAGCGTCCGAACCATTCGACGAGACATCATCGATATGGGCTTTCGGAGCCGAAGGCCCACTCGTGTTCCTTCGATGACTGCAGCACACAAAGCTTTACGCACCGCCGCCTGGGCCCGTAGACACAGACATTGGACTGGAAAGATCTTGTCTGGTCGGACGAATTTCGTTTCAAATTGTATCGCGCGAATGGACACGTATGGGTATGGAGACAACCTCATGAATCCATGGACCCTGCATGTCAGCAGGGGACTGTTCAAGCTGGTGGAGGATCTGTAATGGTGTGGGGCGTTTGCAGATGGAGTGATATGGGACCCCTGATACGTCTAGATACGACTCTGACAGGTGACGAGTACGTGAGCATCCTGCCTGATCAACTGCATCCATTCACATCTATTGTGCACTCTGAGGGACTTGGGACAAAATTCAACAGGACAATGCGACACCCTACACATCCAGAATTCCTACAGAGTTTCTCCAGGAACACTCTTCTGAGTTTAAACATTTCCGCTGGTCACCCAGACATGAATATTATTAAACATATCTATGATGCCTTGCAACGTACTGTTCAGAAGAGATCTCCACCCTGTCGTGCTCTTACGGATTTATGGACAGCCCTACAGGATTCGTGGCGCCAGTTCCCTCCAGCACTACTTCAGACATTCTTCGAGTCCATGCCACGTCGTGTTGCGGCACTACTGCGTGCTCGCTGGTGCCCTACACGGTATAAGGCAGGTGTACCAGTTTCTTTGGCTCTTCTGTGTATTTTGAAGAGCTCGTGAACGCAACTTGCAGAGTGACATAATAATGTTTAATTAAAGGGTGTGCTTCATTATACGAGGGGGGACCCGAAAGAAACCGGACTCCGAGGGCGCTGCCACTCGTAGACGTAGTGCATGGTTCTCACGCTAGATGGTGTTAGTTGAGACCTTCATGAAACAGCTGTGCAGACGGCGTCAGTGTAGAGCTGAACGTGCAAGTGTGGTATTGTGTTTGACTGTTGACGGGTTACCTCTGCGAAGTCGTTATGGAAACTTTAAAAGAACAAAGAGTGTGTGTGAAATTTTGTTTCCTGCTTAAAAAAAACTGCAACGGAGACACACCAAATACTTCAAGAATCTTTCCAGGAGGACGCTATGAGCCGCACACAGCTTTTCGAGTGGTTTGGGCGCTTTAAACGTGGTGAGATGTGTGTTGAAGACCGAGCTCGTTCTGGGCGCCCTTCAACATCGCGAAATGAGGAGAACATTGAAAAGGTCCGCCAAAAGATCAACGAGGATCGTCGCCAAACGATCGACCAAATTTCAGCAGAGACAGGAGTCAGTTGGAGCTCGTGCCAGCGGATTTTGAGTGAGGATTTGCACATGAGATGTGTTGCAGCTAAATTTGTTCCGCGCCTTCTGACACGGGAGCAAAAAACCATCCGCACGAATGTGTGTCAGGACTTGAGAACAGAGATTGCACGTGATCCGAACTTCTTGAACAAAGTCATTACAGGGGATGAGAGTTGGTGTTACGGGTATGATCCAGAAACCAAGCAAGGGTAAAGCCAGTGGAGGTCTCCCAACTCTCCCAGACGAAAAAAAACAAGGCAAGTGAGGTCAAATGTGAAGACGATGATCATTGTCTTTTTTGGTGTTCGTGGAATTGTGCATCGGGAATTCGTACCCCCTGGCCAGACTGTAAACCAGCACTTTTACTTGGATGTTTTAAGGCGTCTGCGAGAGGATGTGAGGAGGAAACGCCCGGAACTTTGGCGATCAGGTGACTGGTTTCTGCATCACGACAACGCTCCAGCACACACGGTCTCACGAGTGACCCACTATTTGGCATCTCAGGGGTGGTCTGTCGTTCCCCACGCTCCGTATTCGCCGGGCCTAGCCCCGTGCGACTTTTTCCTATTTCCACGAATGAAAAAAAACACTAAAAGGGGAGCGTTATGACGATGTGGAGGCAGTAAAAACAGCTTCGCAAAGGGCACTGGACAATATCAAACCTGAAGAGTTCCAAACATGCTTCCAACAGTGGGAAAAGAGACTTGACAAGTGCATCGCACGTAATCGAGAGTATTTTGAAGGTGACTGAAGTAATTTTGTAAAAAGGTTCATCAATAAATTTTTTACGAGAACAGTCCGGTTTCTTTTGGGTCCCCCCTCGTATTGACTAAGCTTAAAACACACGCACTATGATGTGTGATTAGCATTCAAAAATATACCTGGAACGGATTACAAGTATTAGCTGTATACTCTCGGTGGCTCTCAACTGTACGTCCCATCCTCGTTACAGGGTGCTGATGTCAGAGCCGTTGTACAATATTAGCGGGAGAGGAGAGGAGAGAAACGTAGCCGGCGCCCACACAGGCGGCAGTGCCACCCAACCCTGGCCACGCTTCCGGTGACCCCTGACATAAAGCAAACCGCCCACACCTCTCCCCTTCCCCCTCACCCCTCACTCCCGACTCGGAGCCAAGAACGACAAAGGGGCTGAAAACGCTGACAGATGCGGATTTCTGCGCTTAAGCCACTCCCCCACCGCCCCCCCCCCCTCTCTCTCTCTCTCTCTCCCTCTCTCTCTCTCTCTCTCTCTCTCTCTCATGTCTTCCTTCCCGCGCAGCAGAGTTTTCGCTAGTCTTGGCCTGCACCTCCTCCTCTCGCCTAATAGTGCCAACCAAACTTTTGCAAATGTTCGTTGTGGGATCGGCCACCAGTATTAAAGCGGGACGTTTTTTTTTTTTTTTTGGTCATCAGTCTACTGACTGGTTTGATGCGGCCCGCCACGAATTCCTTTCCTGTGCTAACCTCTTCATCTCAGAGTAGCACTTGCAACCTACGTCCTCAATTATTTACTTGACGTATTCCAATCTCTGTCTTCCTCTACAGTTTTTGCGCCCGCATCTCGTGGTCGTGCGGTAGCGTTCTCGCTTCCCACGCCCGGGTTCCCGGGTTCGATTCCCGGCGGGGTCAGGGATTTTCTCTGCCTCGTGATGGCTGGGTGTTGTGTGCTGTCCTTAGGTTAGTTAGGTTTAAGTAGTTCTAAGTTCTAGGGGACTTATGACCACAGCAGTTGAGTCCCATAGTTCTCAGAGCCATTTGAACCATTTGAACAGTTTTTGCCCTCTACAGCTCCCTCCAGTACCATGGAAGTCATTCCCTCATGTCTTAGCAGATGTCCTATCATCCTGTCCCTTCTCCTTATCAGTGTTTTCCACATATTCCTTTCCTCTCCGACTCTGCGTAGAACCTCCTCATTCCTTACCTTATCAGTCCACCTAATTTTCAACATTCGTCTATAGCACCACATCTCAAATGCTTCGATTCCCTTCTGTTCCGGTTTTCCCACAGTCCATGTTTCACCACCATACAATGCTGTACTCCAGACGTACATCCTCAGAAATTTCTTCCTCAAATTAAGGCCGGTATTTGATATTAGTAGACTTCTCTTGGCCAGAAATGCCTTTTTTGCCATAGCGAGTCTGCTTTTGATGTCCTCCTTGCTCCGTCCGTCATTGGTTATTTTACTGCCTAGGTAGCAGAATTCCTTAACTTCATTGACTTCGTGACCATCAATCCTGATGTTAAGTTTCTCGCTGTTCTCATTTCTACTACTTCTCATTACCTTCGTCTTTCTCCGATTTACTCTCAAACCATACTGTGTACTCATTAGACTGTTCATTCCGTTCAGCAGATCATTTAATTCTTCTTCACTTTCACTCAGGATAGCAATGTCATCAGCGAATCGTATCATTGATATCCTTTCACCTTGTATTTTAATTCCACTCCTGAACCTTTCTTTTATTTCCATCATTGCTTCCTCGATGTACATATTGAAGAATAGGGGCGAAAGGCTACAGCCTTGTCTTACACCCTTCTTAATACGAGCACTTCGTTCTTGATCGTCCACTCTTATTATTCCCTCTTGGTTGTTGTACATATTGTATATGACCCGTCTCTCGCGATAGCTTACCCCTACTTTTTACAGAATCTCGAACAGCTTGCACCATTTTATATTGTCGAACGCTTTTTCCAGGTCGACGTAGCAGTTGAAAATAGAACTCCAGTAAAAAAAGGAGTGAAAGGGATTTTCTTTTTCTCAGTTGGTGACATTACGAGCGTAACTCCCCTATTTCGGCGCTGTTATCATCGGAAAGTTGGTCGAGAATCATCACGCAGACTACAAATCCCAACAAGTGCGATATTAGTGTTGGTTTCCAACTATCGAAAATTTTATGAAGAGGCGAAACGTTGCAGGTTATCGTGAAGAGGGAACAACTGTTGCTCATCGCTAGAGGAAGAGTGGAAGGCAGCCCGTAGTCAGAGGTGAAATTGGCGAAAGTGTTGAAGGAATACCGCGAGCCCATTTTGTGCGTGCAGACGAGAAGACACTGACGCGCACTGTGGAGGCGCCGAGTCAGATAGGGAGGGAAGCAGTCAGCTAGCGGACAGCGCCCTCCTCTGGGCCGGTCACTGTGGTCGTGACGTGTCGTGACGTGGTCGTGACGTGGTCGCGACGGGGCGTCGGGGGTCTTTAGGGGAGCTCGGGCATGGATGTGTCTGATGTCCTTAGTTAGTTAGGTTTAAGTTGTTCTAAGTTCTAGGGGACTGATGACCTCAGCAGTAAGTCCCATAGTGCTCAGAGCCATTTGAACCATTTTTATCTGTCATTTCAATTGAATACTGTGAGTGATTTTCTCTTAAGACATAAGGATAACAGTTAATGCTTTTGAGTCAACGAAAACCGTTCCACACGGAAAATACAACTACTCTCGTCCCTTATGTTGCGATTTATCTGCCATAGCGCCTACTGAGCCGCTAAGTACGCCGAGGACACCGCACCTGTACGCTAGCTCCTGGGTAACGTGCTTGCCTGTCAGGTACACGCTGCCTCTGTCCGCCTTTCGAGACTCGCTGAAAGCCACATTTTTAATTCTTTTGTAGCAGAGCTACAAGCAGGCCGATACAAATTCAATGAGGGAATCGTAAGACAACGCTAGAGCAAAATTCGTCTTGCTACTTTCAGTAACCCTTAGTGTCTGAGCGAAAACCTTACGGTACTGCCAAATTCATAATGACACTTTTGTTTTCTGCCGACATATTTTTTGTTGTTGTGAATACATAATTTTATCTATGAACTCTCACATTTTCCTAATATTTGCGAATGATACAGGAAATGAAGTAAATACAGATCTTTTCCAAGTCAAAAGTCGGTAATATCCTACTAATATAGGCTCAATCGTCTTCATTAAGGAAATGAAGTAAATACAGATCTTTTCCAAGTCAAAAGTCGGTAATATCCTACTAATATAGGCTCAATCGTCTTCATTAAGATAGACTGCCGTCGTAATATATCTGTAGTAAGCTGAATTTAATTTGTATTAGTACAGTGAATATTTTATTTGCATTTTCCATTAGTTTACTAAACGCAACAGTAATCATCAAAGAGAAATTAATCAGCAGAAGAATTTTCTTTCACGATATCTAAAACAATCTGACAATGCCTAAGTAGTTTACAAATTCTATACCCGTAGAAACCTACTGGTTCTAACGATGTCATGAAACCAGAGTAGTTTTAAGAATATTTTCGTCTAGAAATGAATTGCCTTGACGGTTGATCGATCAAGAGCGGGAAAGGTAAAATTTTACGAATATATGACGAGAGGGACAAGTGCTTGAGAGAGGACTTCCCTATCAATACAAGTGCCTGAGAGACGACTTTTCTATCAATCTCCTGGATAGTTTTGTTTCTCAAATCAACAGAGTGCGCTATCATGCAGTAGCACAAAAAAATGGTTTAAATGGCTCTGAGCACTATGCGACTTAACTTCTTAGGTCATCAGTCGCCTAGAACTTAGAACTAATTAAACCTAACTAACCTAAGGACATCACACACATCCATGCCCGAGGCAGGATTCGAACCTGCGACCGTAGCGGTCGCTCGGCTCCAGACTGTAGCGCCTAGAACCGCACGGCCACTCCGGCCGGCGCAGTAACACAGGTCATGTAGTTTTGTTGCTCGATTTTCGTACACTGCGACCGAAAGGTGTCTCAGTTTCTTAGGAAGTTAACGATAAAGGCATCATAACACGTCATCAGTAACAGTACTGCATTGGAATGCTCAATGAGCGACCTGATGACGTTCAATAATAGTCACTCCGTTGATTTTTGCTGTTTCGAATTAGAGCATGCAGTACTCCTACAACAGACTTCTGAACTATGCCTGTTGAATGCAAATGTCACATGATGGTTAAATGGTAATCCATCACACATATCAGTAGTCGAGACTTCCTTAAAGTGGAAAATCATTCATGCCAGAACGGCCTTTGTTGAAACAAGACTATGTTTTCTGGCGTATTTTCCCAAAAGCACTCGCTCCACACACAGTTCAAATCTTTCTAGCTGCCTCCTCTGCATTCACCCCTCTGTTATACCAAAAGTAAACGTTGTGTTGCAGATGTTACACCTTTTTCCACTTGCGACTCAATTTTACAATGCTTAATTGTAGTTCATAATTTTCAAGTATGCAAAATCCAGTGCTTAACTGCAAGATGATAACTAGAACTTCACATTCGAAAATGACAATTGATACATGCACTGACAGCGTGGCGGCCGGATTTCAGGCGGCGGGTGGCGTCTGGCCGGTGGCCGCTGCAGCGCGAGGGAACGCTCGAGCGTAAGCTGTTATGATCGCGACGCAGCCACGAGCTGTCCTGCGGAATTGTTTCTGGAAGTACTTGTTATTGCTGGTGGGTCGAAAGTGAAGCTAATTATCTTCGATGTTCAATCAGACTTATAACTTTAGACGAGGGCTGAAATGTGGTAAAAAAAAGAAAGTAATACAGTTGGACGCGAACAGGCGACTACAAGTTTAGAATGCACGACGATTACCACTAGACCACGGACCCACACGTTCCGAGAACGTCTCAAATGTGGACAACACTTCCTATTAACACTTCCACATCTTACAGTGTTGCCAGATTGTGCAGATGGCCGGACTTAAGAGTTGTAAGGGGGGTCAGTTTTATTGGCCACCTTAAGTGAACATCTCGGACATAGTCTCTGTGGCGGCCGGCCGGCGGTCAGTTTTTATGTCTCAGACTGTACGTGGCACTCGTCAGAGTCGTACGTAGACGTTATCAGGGGTCCCATATCACTCCAACTGCACATGCACCACACCATTACAGAGCCTTCACCAGTTTGAATAGTCCTTTGTTGACATGTAGGAGCCTTAGATTCATGAGGTTGTCTCCATAACTGTACACGTCTATCCGCTCGATACAAACGAGACTCGTCCGACCAGGCAACATGTTTCCAGTCATCAACAGTTCAATGTTGGTGTTGAAGGGCCCAGGCGAGGTGTAAAGCTTTGTGTGGTGCAGTCATCAAGGGTACATATCGATGATGTTTCGTTGAATGGTTCGCACGCTGACACTTGTTGATGGCGCAGCATTGAAATCTTACTTTGCGTAAGGGTTGCACTTCTGTCACGTTGAACGATTCTCTTCAGTCGTTGTTGCTCCCGTTCTTGTAGGATCTTTTTCTGGCCGCAGCGATGTCGGAAATTTGATGTTTTGCCGGATTCCTGATATTCAACGTACACTCGTGAAATGATCGTAAGGGAAAATCCCCAATTCATCGAACCTCGGAGATGCTGTGTCCCATCGCTCGTGCGCCGAATATAACATCACGTTGAAACTCCCTTAAATCTTGATAACTTACCATTGTAGCAGCAGTAACCGATGTAAAAACTGCGCCAGATACTTGTTGCGTTGTATAGGCGTTGCCGACCGCAGCTCTGCATTCTGCCTGTTTACATATCTCTGTATTGAATACGCATGCCTGTGCCAGTTTCCTTGGCGCTTTAGTGTATGATGCCACAGGAGAACGCTGAAGCTGGAAGGCCAGAGTAGACAAGCAACGAGGAGTTAGTGAATCGAAATGTGAAAAAAAAAGTTTGTGGCATAGCTTGAGTAAAAAAAAGGACCAGTTGACAGAACATAGGAGGCCGGGATGGCAAATGAAAACAGAGGAATTGTTTCCCAGGCTAAGAAGGTTGTTAGAAAGTTCTCACAGAACTGACGAGCTGACTTCTGCTATGCGACTTCAGAACTGAGACTCAGAATAAACTAAAATAGCCTGGCGATGCAAATATCCGTTATTGTCTATACCTAAACCTGTTGGAGAACTCGGACGCGTAAGTGCCCTATAGAAGGAAAATGGGAGTGGAGTCAGTGGTTGCACAATGTAGACGAAGGAACAATGGAAACCATCAAGACAATAGACCTCAAATCTGTAGAGTTCACACTTGAGACTGCGGACCTCACGTAATGTAGCTATCGTGTCTTGGTGAACAATGAATGCCTTCACCGGCAAATATGTAGGGCTCTAGGAATGGCAGATCCACACACTTGAAGCGATCACCCTGGCTGGACGTAAACCTATACTGCACTGTTAACAAATACGTGTGTACCGACGGAATTGTAGCACAGGTAACAAGCCTGTCATTGTTGTACGCCAAATATACAAAATATCGAGCTCCGTCACCCACGTCCCAGTCCTGTGATGGAAATATTAATGATAAGACTGCTATGAAATAATTTCAATATAAGGATCTGAGCGTCGAGGTTAGTTGAGCGTTAATGTTAAAAATGATGCCATCATTTGCGTCCTGGGAAAAAGACCTTATGACATGAGAGAGCCCTATCTAGAACGTCAGGATGTAGTTTGACTGTGAAATACGAGATACATTCTATCGTAAAATATTGCAGAACCACATAAGTCACCAGGACTACTGTTCAGGAAGGTGGTAGTAACCTGAAGTACACAAAAATGTGAGAAATAAACAACAATGTGAGAAATAAAAATAATTATAATAGACTTATGAACTTGTATCGCAGTTACGCCACCTGTTTCAATGTTTTCGCAATCTCTTGAACATCATTTATAGCGGCACACTTTATTTCGTTCATATTTAAAATCAACGAAAATTACGATTCGGTCTGCACCCGTTTCCTCTGTCAAACACTGCGATCACACAATGCCATAAAAACCCTCCGCGACATTGCACTTCGTATTAAAAAGCGTGCATCAAGAGGAATTTGCGATACTAAACGTAGATTTTGACCAGTGTTACAGTAATAATAGCTGCTGCCACCTCACTTTTCCACATTTTTAATTGCATTTCTGTATAGTGCTCTTTATCATCATCTTTCAATGGTTTCGAGATACATTTTTAATCTCTGTTGTATATGAGAAACAAAATACTGATCTTCTGTTTCGGAAATATTTACAATATTTAGTCCGTATATCAGTCTTTTTTTTTTCTACGATAAATATTTCAAACTCCTACTGTGTAGCGAGGTATCCACTTTCACTGTAAAACTTCTTTCTGTGGCACCCAGTTCGTTTTCTTTCCGACAAACAGTTAAAGTTATTGTGACATAATACTTTCGCTTTACTACTGCTACATTCGTAACCCCGTAATGCAGTTCCCATTTGAATTACATAGCTAAAATGTGTTTCCAATACTAGCTTCACTTTCTTTTCGATACTATTTTTTTTTAAGTTCGTACTGTGTTTCGCAGTCTCCGCTGCAGCTTGCAGAGCTGTTTTTACACACTCGATTTGGTTTCTCTTTGAGAAATAGTTGAAGTTCTTGTCAAACACTCGTATGTCGTGTGCTCACTTGGTCTCTCGTCAAAGTCCACTGCTAGTATCGCCATTTCCTCTCCAGCTCCGAGCATAAATGAAATAGTATAACGATTCTAAATTAGCTCCTAAAGTTCGCAGTTCACTAACCTGCTTTCGTACGAAAAGCCACCCGATTATTCCACGCAGTCCATGTTCCCGTGATAAGTGTAACTTTGTGAAAACAGAAAACAGCTGAAGTCCGCGGATGGAGTAAACAAACAAGAGCAAAGAGGTTTCTTGAGGCAGACAGCGCAGTTCGCGTGCGGTGAGGACTCTGGCGTGTTCGCTCGTGCAGTATGTACGGCGTAGCACCCTGTCAGCAGCGCAACAATGTAACAAGAGCCCCTCTGACGGACGCCGAAACTCGGCGTTAATTACGAGGCGCGATCATTACCCGGAACGGAGCGTGACGGGTTAATTAATGACTCGCTTCAGGTTGCTAAACGTTGCCCGGAAAACTCTGCCGAGGTAGCGTTACAGGCACTCTACGCTTCCCTCGCCTGGTTTCTTGTGCGCCTGAGAGAAACCGGCAAGATATGCGGAGTGTTTTGCGAGAAGAAAGGGGAAAGGCACCTCAAATAACATTGCAGGACAAAATTACTTCGTGACCTTTTCTTAAATGTGTCTGGTGACTGGATGCTAATCTTCAGTTTACTTTAATGCTTAAACTTCATTCACGAGTCATTTAACTTTGCCCGCTTCCATTTGGTGGAGTGAAAAATGTGAAAGTTTTTCCAGAGAGAACAAAATCAGTATTCCTGTTGACAAACATTTCAGATTGTGCAGCGTTATTTATTTCTCTTCGGGGTTTAGTATCAGGAGGACGTGTTGACACTTGTAGCAATATTTGATTCTGAAGGAAGGAAGATTAGGTCTTAACGTGCCGTCGGTATCGAGGTTATCACAGACATTATTTTGTTCTGTGTCATTTATTTCGGTTACGACTAAACATTATGTCCCTTTATCAGAAGATAAACATTAGTTAGCTAAAACTTGCTTTGCTACATGCCAGATATTTTATGTAATTGGACAAATGATAAAAAATGTTTGGTGCTACAATCTCAACTCCTTTCTGAACGACTGAAAGTTTTAATAATGGGCAAAAAAGGTCATTTTTCCCTCTAGTGTTGTAGGTATGGACATCACTGTGCTTTTTAAATTGTGATGGATTATTTATGGCGAATTTCACTGGCGAATATATGTATCGTGGCGACGGAGTTAAGACGCCAAAATCCTTGAACAGTTCCTACATGACACCCGTGGGTGAACATCACAACTTATTTTTACTTCTCGCTTCCGTGCAGTCAACACTTTTTTCTAAGTGATGCGTACCCTCGGAAAATTATTCCATAAGAAATAATTGACTGGTAATATACAGAATATGTTAGGGGACTGATCCTTTTGTTTCCAAAATTAGCAGTTATACGAGGAGTAAAAGTAGCTGAACTTAAGCGTCTGCGAGGCTCAGTAAAGTGCTTCTTCCAGTTCAAGTTTTTATCAATATCTACGTCGAAAAATCCGGAGCATTGTACCCCACTTACCGACTTTTGCTCATGTGCTACATCAAATGTTGGTGTGATGCAATTGTTGTACGGAAATGAACACAAAGCGTTTTTCAAAATTTGGAAAGAGTCCGTGTTGTGATAACTACTTTACAATTTTTGGAAAATATTATTGACCATCTCTTTGTTGCTTTTTCTCTAAGGGATTCGTTATAACATCAGTATCATGTGCAAAAATGTACTAATTCTTCTTATTAAATGTTAAGTGGGAGGTCATTCACATACATAGGGAACAGGAGTGGACCCACAATGGGACCCTGTGGCAGCCACTAAAATTTTCTACCTTTTCGACGTTGTAGGAATTATTCAGCACAATCTTTTGCATTCTGTTTATTAAGTATGATTCAAATCATCTCTGTGTGTAACGCCATTAGTTCTATAAAACTTGAGTTTTCCTAAGCGAATAACATGATCTACGCTATCAAATGTCTTGGGAGGATCACAAATGTATTATTATTTAAGGCTTGTACTGTTTGATGAATGAATGAACAAATATCATTCTCAGTCGAGGAGTCCTTCTAGAACCAAAGTGTAATATACATTAAGTAAATTGTTTCCACTTAAATGTCAGACTACTCTCGAGTACATTGCCGGCCGCGGTGGCCGTGCGGTTCTGGCGCTGCAGTCCGGAACCGCGGGACTGCTACGGTTGCAGGTTCGAATCCTGCCTCGGGCATGGGTGTGTGTGGTGTCCTTAGGTTAGTTAGGTTTAAGTAGTTGTAAGTTCTAGGGGACTTATGACCTAAGATGTTGAGTCCCATAGTGCTCAGAGCCATTTGAACCATTTTGAACCGAGTACATTACTTTTTCGAATATTTTTTAAAAAAGATGACAGAGACGAAACTGGACAATAGATGTTTAAATCTGTTTTGTCACCTGCTTAACAAATGCATATTTTAATCTGCCTAGAAAAATTCCCTGTGCCAATGACGCATTGCATAAAGGGAGAAGGAGATAATGTAGATAATTTTAGATCTGTTTCTATGCCATCAGTGTTTGCTAAAGTTACTGAAAAGGCTGACTATTTAAGGATACTTGATCATTTTATATCACACGATTTGCTGTCAAACGTACAATTCGGCTTTAGAAGTCGTTTAACAACTGAAAATGCTATATTCTCCATTCTCTGTGAGGTACTGGATGGGTCAAACAAAAGGTTTCAAACGCTAGGCATATTTTTTTGATTAACTAAGGCATTTGGTTGTATTGATCACAAAATATTGGCCGGCCGCTGTGGCCGAGCGGTTCTAGGTGCTCCAGTCTGGAAGCGCGCGACCGTTACGGTCGCAGGTTCGAATCCTGCCTCGGGCATGGATGTGTGTGATATCCTTAGGTTAGTTAGGTTTAAGTAGTTCTAAGTTCTATGGGACTGATGACCTCAGATGTTAAGTCCCCTAGTGCTCAGAGCCATTTGAACCATTTTTGAACAAAATATTGCTCCAGAAGTTGGACCATTATGGAATACGAGGAGTAGCTCTCAATTGGTTCAACTCTTACTTTAGCAACAGACAGCAAAAGGTCATTATTCACAATGTTGAGAATGGCTGTGATGTGGGGTCTGAGTGCGGTGCTCCAGGGATCAGTATTGGGGCCACTACAGTTCTTTATTTATATAACTGATATGCCCTCTAGTATTACGAGTCATGGGCGACTGGAATTCGAGAGTAGGAAAAGGGAGAGAAGGAAACATAGTGGGTGAATATGGATTGTGGGACAGAAATGAAAGAGGAAGCCGTCTGGTAGAATTTTGCACAGAGCATAACTCAATCATAGCTAACACTTGATTCAAGAATCATTAAAGAAGGTTGTATACATGGAGGAATCCTGGAGATACTAGAAGGTATCATATAGATTATATAATGGTAAGACAGAGGTTTAGGAACCAGGTTTTAAATTGTAAGACATTTCCAGGGGCAGATGTGGACTCTGACCACAATCTATTGGTTATGAACTGTAGATTAAAACTGAAGAAACTGCAAAAACGTGGGAATTTAAGGAGATGGGACCTGGATAAACTGAAAAAACGAGAGGTTGTACAGAGTTTCAGGGAGAGCATAAGGAAACAATTGACAAGAATGGGGGAAAGAAATACAGTAGAAGAAGAATGGGTAGCTCTGAGGGATGAAATAGTGAAGGCAGCAGAGGATCAAGTAGGTAAAAAGACGAAGGCTAGTAGAAATCCTTGGGTAACAGAAGAAATATTGAATTTAATTGATGAAAGGAGAAAATATAAAAATGCAGTAAATGAAGCAGGCGAAAAGGAATACAAACGTCTCAAAAATGAGATCGACAGGAAGTGCAAAATGGCTAAGCACGCGTGGCTAGAGGACAAATGTAAGGATTTAGAGGCTTATCTCACTGGGGGTAAGATAGATACCGCCTACAGGAAAATTAAAGAGACCTTTGGAGAGAAGAGAGCCACTTGTATGAATATCAAGAGCTCAGATGGAAACCCAGTTCTAAGCAAAGAAGGGAAAGCAGAAAGGTGGAAGGAGTATATAGAGGGTCTATACAAGGGCGATGTACTTGAGGACAATATTATGGAAATGGAAGAGGATGTAGATGAAGATGAAATGGGAGATACGATACTGCGTGAAGAGTTTGACAGAGCACTGAAAGACCTGAGTCGAAACAAGGCCCCGGGAGTAGACAACATTCCATTACAACTACTAACGGCCTTGGGGGAGCCAGTCCTGACAAAACTCTACCATCTGGTGAGCAAGATGTATGAGACAGGCGAAATACCCTCAGACTTCAAGAAGAATATAATAATTCCAATCCCAAAGAAAGCAGGTGTTGACAGATGTGAAAATTACTGAACTATCAGTTTAATAAGTCACAGCTGCAAAATACTAACGCGAATTCTTTACAGGCGAATGGAAAAACTAGCAGAAGCCGACCTCGGGGAAGATCAGTTTGGAATCCGCAGAAATGTTGGAACATGTGAGGCAATACTGACTCTACGACTTATCTTAGAAAATAGATTAAGGAAAGGCAAACCTACATTTGTAGCATTTGAGACTTAGAGAAAGCTTTTGACAATGTTGACTGGAATACTCTCTTTCAGATTCTGAAGGTGGCAGGGGTAAAATACAGGGAGCGAAAGGCTATTTACAATTTGTACAGAAACCAGATGGCAGTTATAAGAGTCGAGGGACATGAAAGGGAAGCAGTGGTTGGGAAGGGAGTGAGACAGGGTTGTAGCCTCACCCCGATGTTATTCAATCTGTATGTTGAGGAAGCAGTAAAGGAAACAAAAGAAAAATTCGGAGTAGGTATTAAAGTTCACGGAGAAAAACTAAAAACGTTGAGGTTCGCCGATGACATTGTAATTCTGTCAGAGACAGCAAAAGACTTGGAAGAGCTGTTGAACGGAATGGACAATGTCTTGAAAGGAGGATATAAGATGAACATCAACAAAAGCAAAACGAGGATAATGGAATGTAGTCGAATTAAGTCGAGTGATGCTGAGGGAGTTAGATTAGGAAATGAGACACTTAAAGTAGTAAAGGAGTTTTGCTATTTGGGGAGAAAAATAACTTATGATGGTCGAAGTAGAGAGGATATAAAATATAGACTGGCAATGGCAAGGAAAGCGTTTCTGAAGAAGAGAAATTTGTTAACATCGAGTATAGATTTAAGTGTCAGGAAGTCATTTCTGAAAGTATTTGTATGGAGTGTAGCCATGTATGGAAGTGAAACATGGACAAGAAGAGAATAGGTTCTTTCGAAATGTGGTGCTACAGAAGAATGCTGAAGGTTAGATGTGTAGATACATAACCAATGAGGAGGTATTGAATAGAATTGGGGAGAAGAGGAGTTTGTGGCACAACTTGACAAGAAGAAGGGACCGGTTGGTAGGACATGTTCTGAGGCATCAAGGGATCACAAATTTATCATTCGAGGGCAGCGTGGAGGGTAAAAATCGTAGAGGGAGACCAAGAGATGAATACACTAAGCAGATTCAGAAGGATGTAGGTTGCAGTAAGTACGGGGAGACGAAGAAGCTTGCACAGGATTGAGTAACATGGAGAGCTGCATCAAACCAGTCTCAGGACTGAAGACAACAACAACAACATTACGAGTAACTCTAACTTATTTCTGTTTGCTGATGACACTTGCTTGGTAATAAAGGATGTAGTGTGCAACATTGGCTCGGTTTCAAATAGTGCAGTTCATGACCTAAGTTCATGGCTTGTAGAAAATAAACCAACGCTTAATCACAGTAACAGTCAGTTTTCATAGTTTTTAACACACAATTCAACAAAGCCTGACTTTTTAACTTTACAGAATGGGCATATGATAAGTGAAACTGAAATTTCTAGGTGTTCAGATAGATAGTAAACTGTCGTGGAAAGCCCACGTTAAGGAGCTTGTTCAAAGACTTATTACTGCCATTTTTACTATTCGAACCGTATCTGCAGTGAGTGATCTAATGGTTCTAATGGCTCTGAGCACTATGGGACTTAACATCTGAGGTCATCAGTCCCCTAGTCTTAGAACTACTTAAACCGAACTAACCTATGGACATCACACACATTCATATCCGAGGCAGGATTCGAACCTTCGACCGTAGCAGCAGCGCGGTTCCGGACTGAAGCGCCTAGAACCGGTCGGCCACCCCGGCCGGCAGTGAGTGATCGTTCGACACGAAAATTAGTCTACTTTGCTTATTTTCATTCGCTTTTGTCGTATGGTATTATATTTTGCGGTAACTCTTCCCATCCAAAAAAGATACTCTTGGCTCAGAAACGGGCAGTTCGGGGAATAAGTGATGTAAGTTCACGAACCTCTTGTCGACCCCTGTTCACGAGTCTGGGTATTTTGACATTGGCCTCTCAATATATATATATTCCTGTCATTTCTTGTTAACAATATTAGCTTATTCCCAAGAATAAGCAGTTTTCACTCAGTTAATACTCGGCGGAAATCAAACCTGCATTTGGATTGGACTTTCTTAACTCTTGTGCAGAAAGGTGTGCAGTATACTGCTGCATTCATTTTCAATAAGCTACCACACGAATTCAAAAATCTTAGCAGTCATCCACGCGCTTTCAAATCGAAATTGGAGAGTTTCCTCATGGGTCAATCCTTCTATTCTGTCGAGGAGTTCCTTGAAAAATTGAGCTGATTCTTGTTGTATTGCGTTGATTGCGTTTACCTGAACTTATGAGTCGACTTGTTTCAGATTGACAAACATTTTACTTTTATCTGTTATTTCCTTTATGTTGTAATTTGATGTAACGACACGTTCCATGACCTTGGAGATTTGCTCCTCAATTTGGTACTATGGAACTTGACGTGTAAATAAATAAAAAAATAAACTACGGACAGTGCTTACTGATGGAAGAACTTTTCAGAATTCTGTCTGAATTTCCAGCAACGCCACATGAGTTTTTGTTCTTTAGACTTTTTACAATTCTATCAATTTCAGTGAAGTCTGCAAGCAAGTTCGGATCTTGAATTACTCTGACTTTTATATGAATTTCCTTCTATCTCTTACAAGGGAACCTCCCCATCGCACCACCCTCAGATTTAGTTATACGTTGGCACAGTGGATAGGCCTTGAAAAACTGAACACAGATCGATGGAGAAAACAGGAAGAAGTTGTGTGGAACTATGAAAAAAATTTGTAAAATATACAAACTGAACAGTCCATGCGCAAGATAGGCAACATCAAGGAGGTCATGAGTTCAGGAGCACCGTGGTCACGTGGTTAGCGTGAGCAGCTGCGGAGTGAGAGGTCCTTGGTTCAAGTCTTCCCTCGACTAAAAATTTTACTTTGTTTATTTTCGCAAAGTTATGATCTGTCCGTTCGTTCACTGACGTCTCTGTTCACTGTAAGAAGTTTAATGTCTGTGTTTTCCGACCGCACCGCAAAACCGTGCGATTAGTAGACGAAAGGACGTGCCTCTCCAATGGGAACCGAAAACATTTGATCGCAAGGTCATAGGTCAACCGATTCCTCCACAGGAAAACACGTCTGATATATTGTATACGACACTGGTGACGGCATGTGCGTCACATGACAGGAAAATGTTGTCGACCCACCTAACTTGTACACTTAGCGAATGGGTAAAAGGATTCTTCTACCTTGCCCGATTTAGGTTTTCTTGTGGATGTGATAATCACTCCCAAAAAAGTGACGAAAACATAAGAGTTTGTCACATATACTGAAAATAAAAAATTAAACTTTTCGCTCGAGGGAAGACTTGAACCTGGGACCTCTCGTTCTGTAGCTGCTCTCGCTAACCACGGGACCACGGCGCTCCTGGAGTCGCATTGTCCTTGATGTTGCCTATCTTCGCGTGGACTACTCAGTATGTATATTTTACTAATTTTTTTTATAGTTCCACACAACTTCTTCCTCTTTTCTCGATTGATCTGTGTTCAGTTTTTCAAGGCCTATCCACTGTACCAACTTATAAGTAAATCTGATGGGGGTGCGATGGGGAGGTTCCCTTGTTAGTTATGCACAACTTATTTTTTTAATGAGTCTTCTGAATAATTTCTTAGGAAAGCAGCTGTGAAATATTGACATAAATTTGCTATGGAATAAACTGAAACTGACATTAGCATCTCTTTGTACATGTACCTCATCGCATACAACCCGTTTTAGCTTACTCTTAAAACATTGTATCCTGTTCTCATTAACGAGCCTCATTGTTTTGTACGAACCTGCCTCTGGGTGGTAAGATGCTAGACTGTTTATTTCCATCAATTGTGCGTCACGATCAGGTAGTCCATTTACAACTGAATACACATTACTTGTTTCAGCCTGAGCACTGTCTATAAAAATGTTATGGTCGATGTCCTACTACGTTGCAGCACATAAATTGGAAAACTGACTACTGAAATTGTGTTAAAACACCCAAATAATGATTCCAGTTAAGTTTTTCAATCTGTATATTTTAAGAAATCTACATTTAAATCTTCACAAACTATTGATTCTTCTTGTGTGACAGAGTTCTCATAAATAGCTGATTGTTCCCTAGAGGTGATCTGCAGACTGCCACAGTTATCAGGAAGTCTCCTACAGTAACGTCTTACACGCACATGCTTCTAGGTTCTGATCAACACAAAAAGCATTTGCTTCAATATTTTTGACCTTGTAACCAGCTTTCACATATTTTCCAAGCCCTCCTTTTTCCTTGTTAATCCTGCATGAAAGTGATAGTGATCTATAATGCCTGATATTTAACTTTTCCTTCCCTGTGAACTATGTCGTTTAGCCCTACTCCAGCGCGCCCTCTACCGATTAATCAAATGAAATATTCCTGCTTAAAATAACAGTCACTGTCGACAACGCAGATTATTTTATTTGTCCTTCTGATATATGTTTGGAGACAATGGCGAATAAATACGTAGGGACTTCAGTTTGTCATGGAATGAAAGTCACATGAAATGTGTCATTACTGTCGTCATCAGAAATGGTAACAAGACGTGGTTCAAAGCCTCTTTTAGAAACAGATCAGCCACCTCTTACAACAGATCAGTTAGCCCCATCAACGGTTGAATCTTCTGAGAGTCGCGGTAACAGACTCGTCCAGAGATGGTGCAGAGACAGTCCTTCAAGAGCTTTCTCCAAATCGTTCCTCCTCAAATGCGGCCACAAGAGCTGTGGTGCCGGCAGGGTAGTAAGTGGCTTACTGCAGCACCAAAATCTGCAAGCACTGAAGGAAAAAGGAAGTGAGGAACTGAGAAAATCCAGGCGAGCAGCTGCGAAGCGATGTTTTGTCATGATGACAGGATGGAGAAGTAGGAGCAGAAGTAAACACTCTTACTGTTGATGATGAGGATGCAGCTTGTTTTTACTGCAGCGAATTATTCAGCCAATGAAAAGGAAGATCAGTATGGCTGAAACGCATGATCTGTTCAAAGTAGAGCCATACAGGTTGTGCTGGAGTTTATAAGCAAACAGGAAAGTGACTTGTGTCCATAAGACAATAACTGTCTCATTATCCAAACTGAAAATAATGTCGAAGACTTGAACACTACTGAAATTTTAAATGCGAGTCGTCAGTTTTTAATTTTCTAATGCCATTTTTGTTAATGTATATTGTATGACAATCCTAACCTTTAATGCAGGTACCTTTATGTTTATGATCTATGATTAACAAACGAATTTCTCTGATAGGAGAAAAGGTGTGTCATTTTGTCCTAGCGGGTAAGGCAAAATGAAACGGTGAAGATATTTCGGAGGCTGCGAATTCATGAAAAAAATGGTTATGTTAAATAATTTAAGCATATAGTACTACAGGAACATTAGTGTTTGGTAAAACTGCACTTAAAAATTTTTCTTGGCCTATATTAGCTCTGAAATGCAAATAAAATGTTATTACGTCGGTTTGCGTCACCTTCCCCTATGTTAAGAACCGATGACACAGATTATTTTGGTGGAAACACATCACAAAAACATATTAGGCGTTGTTCTCATCGATTTCCCGTGCACACATATATGAGACTTGCAGCAACGATACTGTACATTAACTTGAGCGGATCCTTCACTCTGTAGCAGAATGTGTGTCGGCACGAATCTCCCCTGCGGATGAAAACTGTTTGCCGGACCGGGACATGAACTCAGCACATGTTCCTTTAGTGTACATCTGCTCTTACCAACTGAACTATCCGGGCACAACACAGCGCATTGCTCAAGAACCACCATGAAGAAACTCTCTCCTGCTTTACCTGACATACGGAAAGGTCTGGCTGCAAGTATATATCAGTAACTATATACTACAGATACACTGGGACAACAAAAGTCACGTGATAGTTCGTAATGTTGTGCTGGACTTCCTTTTGCTCGGCATAGTGCGACAGCTCTTGCTGGAAGTCCCCTGCAGAAATATTGAGCCACTCTGCCTCTACAGCTGTCCACAATTGCAGAAGTGTTTCGGGTGCACGAATTATTGTATCTCGATTATATCTTATAAATGTTCGATGAGATTCATGTCGGGCGATCTCGGTGGGGAAATCACTCGCTCGAGCTGTCCACAATATTCTTCAAACCAGTCGTGAACAATTGTGGCCATTCGCGAATTGTCATCCATAAAAGTTCCATAGCAGAATGGGAAGAAATTACATGTGGTGTCCCACAAGGGTCCATCTTAGGGCCATTACATTTTCTTGTGTACATTAATGATCTCTCATCAGTTACACTGCCAGAAGCAGAGTTCGTTTTGTTCGCAGATGACACAAGTATTGCAATAAATAGTATGTCGAGTGTAGTTCTAGGAAGATCTGATAATGATATTTTGATGGATATTAATAAATGGTTTAAAGCCAACATACTGACGTTAAACTTCGAAAAGACTCACTGTATGCAATTCAGATCCTGTAAGAGGTTTCCACCCAGCATATGCATAAAATGTGAAGAAGAGCAGATAGAAGAGGTTGGCAGTCTTAAATTCCTCGGATTACAACTTGATAATAAATTCAGTTGGGAGGAATACACCACAGAACTGCAGAAACGCCTTAACAAATCTGTGTTTGCAATACGAGTGTTAGCAGAAATAAGCGACATAAAAATAAAAAGGTTGCATACTTTGCCTACTGTCATTCCATAATGTCATATGATATAATATTTTGGGGTAACTCTTCAAGTCAAACAAAAGTTTTCAGAGTCCAAAAGCGTGTGATATGTATTATTTGTAGAGTAAATTCGCGGACGTCCTGTAGAAACCTCTTCAAAGAACTGGGTATACTAACTACTGCCTCTGCACAAGGACTTAAAAGCACTGACTTTAGTTCAAAAAGGGGTCCACTACTCAGGAACACTCATCTTGAACAATTTGCCAGTAAACATAAAAAATTTTGTTACAAATAAATATCGGTTTAAAAGGAGCCTGAAAGACTTACTAGTGGCCAACTCCTTCTACTCCATTGATGAATTTTTTAATAGAATCAAATGATGTATTGCATATATTCATACTATTAGTACTGTTATTTCAGCTTCAAAAATAAAAAAAAAGTGACAGCTTCCACATCCACGAGGATCTCCTCAGCACGGATCTATGGAACGAAAAACTAATCAAATCTAATCTAATCTAATCTAATCTAATCTAATCTGCGAATGGTCTCCAAGAAGTCGAACACGACAATTTTCAGTCAATGATCGGATTAACTGGACCATGCGTCTAGCTCCAGCTACCATTCCGTGTTGAAAGTCTGTTAATTCCCGTCGTGCGCCCATAATAACGTCGGAAGCCTGTAACGCCGGAAATGCATATCCTCCTATTTCCATCTATTGTACTATTATTTTTTTTCCTTGCTTTGTTACCTCAAGATATGACATTTCTGTCTCTTTGTATATTGTAATTGTTTTACTGGTTGTATATATATATATATATATATATATATATATATATATATATATATATATATGCGCTTATGTCGATGTATAATTGGTTGTTTAGTAAATATTACTTGTATTTTTACGCTGGGTCTTGCCTAGAGAAAACTATGTTATCGAACGAATACGTCGATAGGTCGTGTGGAGAACCAGAGTGTTTAGGATCTTTGGTAGTGTTAACTCTGTCGCGTGGAGCGCGGGCAGAGAGAGAGGGAGTCTGGCTGGAGTAGCGAGTGGAGCAGGTGTGTTGTGTGACGCTCCCGCGAGTTGCCGCGCTTTCGGGGTTTGGCAGCATGTAATTGCGATCGACTTGCGATGATAGTTTCTGACATGGTGTCGCGGACGGGAAACATTAACTAGCGCACATCAAGAGCCCGTTTCGTCTGGTGACCGTGTCGAGAAGAAGGCGCGCCAACATCCAGTTTCTGCAACAGCGACGGGCGACAATGAGTGACTGTCGCCACCTCCTCGACCGACGGCTTCAAACCTTCAGTCAACCGACGAGGAAGACTGGATGAACGTAAAGTTTTAGAACTGTAAGGCAGACCTCAGCTTTTCAAACTGTTCCATTTTCGTCACCATAATTACAGGAACTTAGCATGGACTTTTGTTGCTCATTGTCCCAATTGCATTACCAAGCAGAGTCGCTTCCTTTTCCGAAATGAACCCGAGTGTCGTTGAAATTCAAACGCCAGCATTAAATTAATATAGCTAACTCGTTTTCACTGCTTTAATTTCAAAGTTCAGTTATGGCATTCATAGCTGGCTACAATATTCAGATTACACAAGCACGAATTAAGATTGCGAGCTTTGTTACCGTATTTTAGCTTACCTGTGACTGCAGCTCAGCTTGGTACGTACTAAATTTTACTATTGTTAATTGTTCAGAATCATTTAATTCAAGTTCAAACTTAAATCACAAATTTCTAAATTGCGTATATTCAAGTAGCTTTTGAAATGAT
This sequence comes from Schistocerca cancellata, assembly GCF_023864275.1. NCBI lineage: Eukaryota > Metazoa > Arthropoda > Insecta > Orthoptera > Acrididae > Schistocerca > Schistocerca cancellata. The sequence continues at coordinate 5,548,007 of NC_064634.1, forward strand.
TGTTGAGGTAGTCCAAGACTAACCGTATTTTACTGAATTTCGATGTGCTTCAGAAAGAAAGCTCACTATTAACTTCAGTCACTAAATTAACTTTCGATTTTCCTGTTTTATTAATTCTTTTGCTAAATTAAGTCAGAGTGTAGCGAAATTTATTACTTCTGACAAACTTTCAGTTTTCACACTACACGTGTCAACCTTCAGTTGCCACGCCTCTAGTGCTAATTACATGTGTAATAACCTTTCTTTTTCAGTTACTATAGTAATTGTCCTTAGGACTGGCGACCGTGATTTCCCCCAAATCTCAAATACCTAATTACCGCTAGTTAATTGTTAACGTAACGGCTGCACATTTACTTTCTTTATTAACTTTACCCCTTTTCAAAATTAATTTCCACCTGTTTCATTAGCATTTTTCCTTTCATTTAGATGTAACCCTTTCCTCCCTCTTTACCGACAGATTAACTTTGGTGACGATTGCTTTTCCAAAATTCCCATTAGGTACACGCGGTTTAATTTTTCACTGCCATTAAGGTCGATAAGAGAGGGGGAGGTTACAAGCCCTTTCACGTGAACCACATGAGTACAAATGAAAGCTCCGCCAATACACTGCCCTTTCATACCGTGTGTACGTGATACCACCGCCATCTCTATATATACATGCACACCGCTATCCCACGCCTTCTGCCACTTCAGCTACTTCACAATCCACTGTACGATGCGTTTTGGAAACAAAATCGCACCAGTGTTAACGAACACTTGGCCTACTCCATTCGGCTTCGAGTGATGGGAAAATGAGTGATTGCAGACCTGGTAACGCGCCAATATCTGCCTTACCTTACCCTCATCATCGTAACAGGAACACTGATGTTCTTTATTTACCCGGCTGAATTCGGCGAGTAATTCGCCCCTTCAGGTTCCTCGAGCATCCTTGCCAGGCTGAGCCATGAAGAAGATGGCCGCAGTGTTGCTTTGTTGTACGGAACATAGCACGCTGTCAGCATAACAGTTTCTTATTGTGATGTGAGCTGCCATTGTCCTGACGAGCGAATTTAGACACTTGCTAAATAATTAAAAAACGACCTTACCAGGGAAACGACTTTCTCTAAGAAGCTAAAATTAGGAGCGAGTGGAATATAAAAAAGACAGTCCTTAATATTTGTGGAGCATCGCTTCAAAATGTATTAACCGCAGCCAAGATCAGAATACAGTTTGATGAGTTTTCACCCCAGTTGTGATATGCTCTTTAACACTGTTGAGTCACAGCATGTCATTTCGTATTCACTCTCGTAGTAATTTAGTGCTGAAAAACGTGAATCAGATGAAGTCGTATTATGTAAATCGCAGCCGACCGTTCAAAGGTAGCTTGAGTTTCCAGAATGAGATTTTCACTCTGCAGCGGAGTGTACGCTGATATGAAACTTCCCGGCAGATTAAAACTGTGTGCCGGACCGAGAATCGAACTCGGGACCTTTGCCTTTCGCGGGCAAGTGCTCTACCAACTGAGCTACCCAAGCACGACACACGCCCCGTCCTCACAGCTTTACTTCTGCTACCTACCAAACTCTACAGAAGCTCTCCTGCGAAACAAAGGTCCCGAGTTCGAGTCTCGGTCCGGCACACAGTTTTGCCAGAAAGTTTCGTAGCTTGAGTTGTTCGCCCGCTCTGTTGTTGGCTGTTCGCACTATTTTGATCTTGGAGCTCGCTGTGTGTTCACACTGTGGCCTTGACTGTATGACTGTGCTCATTCGATCACCATGGGGACGGGAGGGGGGGGGGAGGCTATTTTCCCGTGAGAGAGCGATCGAGAAGAATAGAATGAGAACTGAAGCTGCGAACTACACTGGTGCGCCAAAGAAACTGGAATAGACAAGTGTATTGAAATACAAAGATATGTAAACAGGCAGAATACGGTACTGCGGTAGGGAACGCCTATACAGGGTGGTCCATTGATAGTGACCGGGCCGAATATCTCACGAAATAAGCATCAAACGAAATACCTAGGCTCTGCCGTCGAGAATTTTGACACATTTCCTTTGGTTAGGGAGCGCAATGTTTTCCTCTTCTTTTCGCTTCCTGTAAGATTATGATAAGTGCACTTAATACGATTTGAAACGACGCTCCTGATTTCTGGGTAGCACAGTCGGCACGAACGTTTCCCACGGCAGGGAAGGTCGCAGGTTACAGTTTCGGTCCGACACACAGCTTTTAAGCTGCGGGGAAGAGTCACAAAACAGGCGCACAGTGAAATAGCCATTCCGCCTCCTAGAGTTTTGTGCGGCCGAGAGTACGAGAGGACAGAAGCCGGCTGTGTGGTGTGATGCGCTTACCTGCCGGCCACGGACGTCGCACACGGCGCCCAGCATCGCGTCGCCATCAGGCGGGCAGTACAGTACTGTGCTACACTGGCGGGGTGCTCTCCGCACGTCACGTTAGCGAGCGGGCCGCCCGTTACACATTCACACCTCAGACGCAAACGGCACCGGCGGTCAATGGTCGCGCGGCCGCGGTCAACTGTTGCCGAAACCGCAGCTGTCATTGATGTTTTAATAGGCTAGGCGCAAAATGAGACGCGTATAGCGCGGGTGGCGCGACGCAGCGCAGCGCGCGTTTTTGTAACATCACAGGTTCAAGTGGGACCACGGCGCAAATTGCGACGCGACGCGACTGGGACGCGACACGCGCCTGCGCCAGGTCGCGCGGCGCTGTGGCTGAGGCACAGTTTCTCGCGCCGCGCGTCGTGTGTGCCTCGCTAGCGCCGTGGGAAATTTGAGGCGGGGAGCGGAAGAGTAGCCCGGCCATGTGCCCACATCGGAACGGCGCATATCAGCAGTGGTAGCATTGCGCATACGATAAATTTTGGCTTACTGTGTACTAAATTTTATTGCCTTTGGGTAGTGTTTCGTTTTTCGCCATTTAAACGCTCCAGCTTTCTTCGTTAGTACATTATACTTTTCTGTTATTTATATCTGCATAGTTTTGTCTGTGTTGTTTTTCTTCTGTCAAGAAAAATGCATACTTCAGTAACTGATCAGCCATTGGCCGCTGGAATTGTATCATACGCCTCCACCGAGCGAGGTGGCGCAGTGGTTAGCACACTGGACTCGCATTCGGGAGGACGACGGTTCAATCCCGTCTCCGGCCATCCTGATTTAGGTTTTCCGTGATTTCCCTAAATCACTCCAGGCAAATGCCGAGACGGTTCCTCTGAAAGGGCACGGCCGACATCCTTCCCTCACCCGAGCTTGCGCTCCGTCTCTAATGACCTCGTTGTCGACTGGACGTTAAACACTAATCTCCTAATCTAATCTCCTCCATACGCCTCCGCGATGTTTTCAGATCGCAAGAAGGGACAGAGGGTAGTGAATAAGGAACCAAGGAATATTATAAAATCATGTGATTAAGAATCAAGGTAGAAAGTAAAACAAGGTTATCTTCTCGCTGCCTAGTATGCTGGCGTATCTCTACGATCTGTTTCAAAAATTTAGAATGGGATAATCTCCACAGGTGTGATCCCTTTGTGCTCCTGGTAAAAAGCGTCCAAGATCTGAAGTATACAAGTCTCGCTGTGATGACTGTGATATCGATGTAATAATGTAATACGCCACACTGTACTACATGCATGTGAACATCAAATTTCCACTGCAAACTAGAAACAGGCGAAAAGCAGTCACAAATAACAATGTTTTAATTGGTTCGCCGTGATGAGCAAAAGCATTTCAATTGTTGCATGGACATTATCAGCATTAATAAACTAATTATACAACAACAGGCTACACAAATGAAGAAAATGGTCGGTATTATTACGAAAGTAGGAATATCCTAAAAGAGTGTTATGATTAGATATATTTAATTTGTTGAAATGTGCTCCTGACAAAGGCAGATCTACTTTCATGACAATGTTTTTCGAACTCCATCTCACAAGGCACACATGGCTAACTTGTGCATTCCTGTCGCGCGCATTATCCTTCGCTGCTGACAATACACTGACCATTGTGTTGTGTGACAGATCAATTGCTTATTTTTCTCAATAACAACTATTTTATTCGCGATCACGCATTGTCAGTTTGGCAAGCCCTAGGTGAGTAACCAGTATCTGGCATGTGCCTATCATTCCGCCTGAAGGAACGCTCGTCATTATTTTAATACTGCTCAGATCAAGAGAAGGAGTACAATCCTTTGGTAAGTTTCCATTCCAGTCGATCAGTGTTAAAAATACGATGGGTTACGGGCATTCTACCAAAATTCCAACAGAATTGCCAATCTGTTTTTGTGTGAGTTGTTACCTTTTCTCATTCGAAGAAGCATCACCATTTATGAGTAAAGGCCACACTTCTCTTGGTGACTGGTTTAATTGTACTTCCTTTGTCACAGTGTAATTTGCCAAACTCATCTCACAGCAGCTACTGAGACAGAATTCCGAAACGTAGGGCCTCATTAAACAAGTAATTGGCAATTACAGAGCTCAATAGCTTACGAAAAAGCTCGTAGTATCGGTTTGTAGTAACATAAAAGAAGGAATTTCATGTTATTTTCATACTAGGAAGCTCTTGTTTCGCTAGCTGTCGATAACTCTTAAAAAATTACAGTCAATGGAGTGAAATAAATAAAATAAGAAGTATAAGTAGTGATACATCGCCATAGATAAGAAAGTTCCGTGTGTTTAATAATTGTCAAAACTCTCTCCTCCTTGTGTGCTATCATTCGCCAAACTTTCGTTTCGATGTCTCGAGCGGTTTAAGAGATACGAGAGTTGTTGCGAGTATTTCATTCTCGCGGGCGTGAGATCTGAAGTGAGCGCTCTACATGGGATCCATTTTCTCGAGATCGGAGGCAGATAGAGATCTCCTCCCAAGTCTAAATAAAAATTCAGCATGTTAGCTAAATTTCTTACGCAGCAACATATGGTGTAATACGCACCAAACGCAAAATCACAGCGACCCCTAATTTTCGTTGCAAACTTTTTGAGTTTTGCGTAGTGTCTTACTAAAATGTGTACATCACAATAAGAATGGCCATTAGCGAGTTGATGGGCACTTCGTCACGAAGCTGACATATAACGCTACAAGTAAGGCAAAAATCAAATATTTTCAGTGAATAGTTTCTGTAAAATCGTTTGAGAAAGATATCAGGTTGCGCGCGCTTCGGTTCTGTCAGCGCAGAGCGTCGCCAGTCGGCGCGTGCGAAGTACGGTGTACGCGTCGCAATATGCGCTGCACCCGCGTGACCCGTGCGGCACGTGCGTGTCGCGCTGTAGTGTCGTGTCACGTCACACGTGCTATACGCTTCTCAATTTGCGCCTAGCGTAGTCTGACGATTCCATTGGGCGACGCGCAGCAAACGCCGTACGACTCCATCTGAAGAGCCAAACAAACTGCTGCACCTGTTTAATATGTTGTAGGGCCCCCGCGAGCACGCAGAAGTGCCGCAACACGACGTGGCGTGGACTCGACTTGTGTCTGAAGTAGTGCTGGAGGGAACCGACGCCATGAATCCTGCAGGGCTGTCCATAAATCCGTAAGAGTACGAGACGGTGGACATCTCACTTGACCTTGCCAGGTATCACATGCAGCGTGAAAAGTATTTAAACCGACAAACTTTGGGAGGCTGTAGGGGACATCAAAACAAATATTTTTCCCTAATGTCATTTTTTTCCTATGAGGATTATTTAAACCGGTGGAGGCCGTATTACGCTCTCAAGGTGTTCGAGGCCGTATTACTATATTCAGTTGTCAGAGGGCGTATTACGTTCTTCAGTTGTAGGAAACTGCTATCCACCAGTGTAGTAGTGCATTGTCTCTGTTTACTAATGGAACGATGCACTTGGAGTGAGTACACTGATACGGTTGGTGCGTACTACGTAGCGCACCACGACGGACGAGCTGCACAGCGGGTTTATCAACAACAATATCCTAGTCGCCGTATCCCGCATCATACGATCTTTGCTGCTGTGTACCAATGTCTGCGTGAGACCGGGTCATTTAGCAGATTACCTGGACAGGAATGCCGTCGCACGGTAAGAACGCTGCAATTCGAGGAAGCTGTCTTGCAGCATGTGGAGCGGGATCCTTCAATCAGCACTCGTGCGATTGCACGTAACATGGAGACGAATCAGATGAATGTAAGAACAGAACTTCGAGAGCAATTGTTACGTCCATTTCAGTTACAGCGTGTCCACAACCTGGAACCAGTTGATTATCCACCCAGAGCACAGTTTTCGGAGTGGTACCTGGAACAGTGAGAAATGCATCCTACACTTCCATCCTCTGTATTGTTTACCGATGAAGCAACGTTTGGGCGTGATGGAGTCTTCAACATGGTTCAAATGGTTCAAATGGCTCTGAGCACTATGGGACTTAACAGCTATGGTCATCAGTCCCATAGAACTTAGAACTACTTAAACCTAACTAACCTAAGGACATCACACAACACCCTGTCATCACGAGGCAGAGAAAATCCCTGACCCCGCCGGGAATCGAACCCGGGAACCCGGGCGTGGGAAGCGAGAACGCTACCGCACGGCCACGAGCTGCGGACTCTTCAACATGCACAATTCGCATGTTTGGAGTGAGGATAACCCACATGCCACAGTTACTAGCGCTCATCGAGTGCGGTTCTTCGTTAATGTGTGGATCGGTGTAGTTGGAGACTGTTTAATTGAGCCGTATCTGCTACCTAGGCCATTAAATGGCAGGCACTATTACAATTTTCTCGCCAGAGCTTTGCTAGAATCGCTGGAAGACGTGCCGCTCCCTACAAGACAACGCATTTGGTTCCAACATGGCGGGGCGCCAAATGTGCCATTTCAGTCGTCGTGTGCGTCGATTCCTGGACCGACGGTTCCCAGATACGTGGATTGGCAGAGATGGTCCTGTACCATGGCCTGCTCGATCCCCACTTTTTTGTGTCGGGAACAATTCAGGACACTCCTGATGTTTTTGCCCGTGTCATACAGAACATGATCCGACAGTGTAACCTTTGTTTACGTGTCAATGTAGACATTTTTGAAAATCTACTGTAATTGAAATTGGGTTGTGTTAATGTGTTGTCTCTTGGTCATAAAAAAATGGAAAAGTGTTTGTTGGTTTAATTAAATGATCCTCTACCGGTTTAAATACTCCGCATAGGAAAAAATGACATTAGGGGGAAAATATTTGTTTTGATGTCCCCTACAACCTCCCAGAGTTTGTCGGTTTAAATACTTTTCATCCTGTATATATTCAATAAAGTTCATGTCTTAGGAGGTTGGTGGTCAGCGGAAGTATTCAAACTCAGAAGAGCGTTCCTGGAGCCACTCTGTAGGAATTCTGGACGTGTGGGGTATTGCATTGTCGTGCTCGCATTGCCCAAGTTCGTCGGAATGTAAAACAGACATCAATCGATGCAGGTGATTAGACAGGATGCTTACGTACTCGCCACCTGTTAGTCTTATCTAGACGTATCGGGGGTCCCACATCGCTCCAACTGCACACGAACCACACTATTACAGAGCCTCGAGCAGCTTCGACAGTCCCCTGCTGACAAGCAGGGTCCACGGATTCATGAGGTTGTATCCACACCTGTACACATCAACCCACTCGATACAATTTGAAACGAGCCTCGTCCAACCAGGGAACATGTTTCCAGTCATCAACAGTCCAATGCCGCTGCTGACGGGCCCATTCGAGGCGTAAAGCTTTGCGTCGTGCAGTCATCAAGGGCACACGAGTAGGCCTTCGGCTCCGAAATCCCATATCGATGATGTTTCGTTGAATGGTTCGCACGTTGACATTGTTAATGGCTCAGCATTGAAATCTGCTGCAATTTGCAGAAGCGTTGCACTTCTGTCACGTAGAACGATTCTCTTCAGCCGTCGTTGGTCCCGTTCTTGCAGGATCTTTTTCCGTCCTCAGCGATGTCGCAGATTTGATGTTTTACAGCCTTCCTCATATTCACGGCACACTCGTGAAATGGTCGTATGGAAAAACCCCACTTCGTCGCTACCTCGGAGATGCTGTGTCCCATCGATCGTGCTCCGACTATAACACCACGTTGAAACTGATTTAAATTTTGATAACGTGCCATTTTACCAGCGGTAACCGACGTAACAACTGCGCCCGACGCCAGTTGTGTTATATGGGCGTTGCCGACTGCAGCGCCGTATTCTGCCTGTCTAGACATCTCTGTATTTGAATACGCATGTCTATACCAGTTTGTTGGCGCTTCAGTGTATGATGGCTCACTGCGACTGCCCTGTCCGGCGACCGCTCCCCGGCCGCGTCAGACCTCTGACACCTACCCACACCCCTTCCCGCCTTCCGCGACAGAAATGACAGTCGCAGACATTGATGATGATCACGATGAGGTCCCGTACTCCGAAGAGCGTAGGGGAGACACGCACCGCCGCATAGGCAAAGTCCTAGCGCAGGGCTTCACAACATACGTGCTCGCGGAGCAAGCTGTGAGCAGCAAGGCGCGAGCACGGAGCAGCGCGAGCACGCTACCCCCACTACCGGACCAGAGCGGACAGTGGGGAGAATCGCGTGGGGCACACAACAGCTGCCGCCGCCAGTCAATGTAAATCCGCGGCCACCTGCAGGGATATCACTCACGAATAAGAACTGGGACAAATGAAACAAATAAAGGAGAATGTGCATGTACCACATAATTTTATTAGCTTAGTGTTGTATGCCTCTACATTCGCATTAATTTGTGAACTGTTACACAATAAAAGGTGTCACTGAAGTGTGGGATTCTCGGTTATCTTGTACTTTTTGCCCTTCACAATTGCGTGTATGTTCGGAGTAATTGTTCTTGTGCACAGCGTGCAGTTTAAATTTCGATCAGACAATGCGTTTCTCAGGCGCGTCTTGTTACATTTCACTGCAGAGAACAGTTGTTCACAAACATACGTGGAACCGAACATTGATATTATTGTAGCCGCCAGTTTGTGCAAACGAGGAAATCTATCCTGAGGGAAGTGTCTGTAGAATTCCAAAATGTTTTTCTTGTTCTGAAATTTGTCACTGTATTCTCTGTCACACCGGAGGTCAATAATTTCTTGCTGCAGCTCAGGACGAATCTCTCAAATATTCGCTGAATATGGAGAGAACAGATCAAAATCAGTGTCTAGTGCTGTCAGATCTTGAAAGCGCTGATCAACTAAACTATGTGAATAACGTTCACAGTCTTTGTGAACATCTTGCATGGATGGTAATTTAGGAAAATGAGCTAGGTTTCCTGTTTCCAGCTGACTCACCCAAAGTGTCAATTTCATTTTAAAAGCTCGTATTCCATCTAAGAAATGAGTAATTAGCAGATCTTTACCTTGTAGTAAAATGTTCAAAGTATTCAGATGGCTAGTTACATCTGCTAAGAACGCGAGATCACATTCAAACGTGCGCGCGCATTTCCCCTCCCTCCCCTCCCTCCATACTCAGCGACCTTGCAGCTGCTCGCGAGCACGTGCCTGAGCAGACGCGAGTACTCGCGCTCAAAACCGACCAGTTGTTAAGCCCTGTCCTAGCGGTAGCGGTTTGCCATTGCCTTCCTCCGACCGTAAGGGGGATGAATGATGATGATGAAGACGACACAACGACACCCTGACCCCGCCGGGAATCGAACCCGGGACCAGGTGCGCGGGAAGCGAGAACGCTACCGCAAGACCACGAGCTCGCAGTCATTAACGAATGAAATAAAACTGTACGCGTCTGTGTGCAGATAACGGAACTGTACGTGACAGAAACGGCCCCTGCCAGTATCCCAGCCACTCGAGGAGGCAAGTTTAAAAGTTTCTTCAAGTATGGCGCGTCCGCCTCAAGTCACTCATTGTTGACTAGATCACGCTTTGTTGCAACTGCACCAGTCACTTTTTTATTGGTACAAGCAGTGTATTAGCAGCTGTGATTACGGGGAACCTTAAACTGCAGAACGGAATGACGACACTGAAAATTTGTGCCGCACCGGGACTCAAACCCGAATTTCCTGCTCGTCGCGAGCTGTCGCCTTAAGAGGAGACTTAGGCGAAATTGCAACGCTTTGAAAAAAAAAACCTTACAAACCCCAAAACTTTCAAGATAATGTAACTATATTTGCCACAGTTGTTTAGAGATGTTGCATGCACACACACGTAAGTATTCATGCTTGTTGACGCAATGCTTTGTTAAATATAAGCAACTGAAATTTTTTCAATAAGGTGGCTACAAACGTTCCTTTTTTTGAAAGATCTATCAGAACGAAGTTTTCCATTTCTGTACAAAATTTTATATACCATTATTACAAACATCAGTGGAACGGAATTTTTACCTCGTCTATTGCTGGATATTTACAAAAATGTTCAAATGTGTGTGAAATCTTATGGGACTTAACTGCTAAGGTCATCAGTCCCTACGCTTACACACTACTTAACCTAAATTGTCCTAAGGACCAACACACACACCCATGCCCGAGGGAGGACTCGAACCTCCGCCGGGACCAGCCTCAGAGTCTATGAATGCAGCGCCACTAGACCGCTCGGCTAATACCGCACGGCTGGATATTTACAGTTCTTCAAATATCTGCGCAAGAGAAATGCACCAATTTCTCGTGCTTTTCTCTTACACAAATGCCTTACTATGGTATTAAATGAAAATTACTTCCACGGAATACTTCATTATGGCACTGACTAGTTGCATGCCGAGTCCGCAGCTCGTGGTCGTGCGGTAGCGTTCTCGCTTCCCACGCCCGGGTCGATTCCCGGCGGGGCCAGGGATTTTCTCTGCCTCGTGATGACTGGGTGTTGTGTGCTGCCCTTAGGTTAGTTAGGTTTAAGTAGTTCTTAGTTCTAGGGGACTGATGACCATACATGTTAAGTCCCATAGTGCTCAGAGCCATTTAGCCAGTTGCATGCCGAATTTAAGTGTTCTAACGTCAGTGGTTTGTGAGCAAAAGGTACACAAAGTTTCCAAAATGTAATTTATTGGAAATTAGAATCAGACGTTTGACAGTGTTTGTATAACACTTTACCTTAAGTGAGTGAAAGAGTGCAAATTGGAAGGAACACACAGAAAATGTTGTGGGGAAAGCTAAACAAAGATTGCGGTTTATTGGAAGGGCACTTAGAAAATTAACAGACCTACTAAGGAGACTGCCTACACTACGCTTGTCCGTCCTCTTTTAGAATGCTGCTGCGCGGTGTGGGATCCTTACCAGATAGGAGTGACGGAGTACACCGAAAAAGTTCAAAGAAAGGCAGCACGTTTTGTATTATCGCGAAATATGGGAGAGAGTGTCACAGAAATGATACAGGATTTGGGCTGGACATCATTAAAACAAAGGTGTTTTCCGTTGCGCCGGAATCTTCTCACGAAATTCCAATCACCAACTTTGTCCTCCGAATGCGAAAATATTTTATCAACACCGATCCACATAGGGAGGAACGATCACCACGATAAAATAATGGAAATTAGAGCTCGAACAGAAAGACATAGCTGTTCATTCTTTCTGCGCCCTATACGAGACTGGAATAATAGAGAATTGTGAAGGTGGTTCCATGAATCCTCTGCCAGGCATTTAAATGTGATTTGCAGAGTATCGACGTAGACGTAGATGTAGATGTAGATGTAGATGTAGAAATCATAAGATACGCCTCTTCTTCCTGAACCAGTCTTTTCTTTGGTTGTCTTGTTTGGTTAATCTGATTTTCAAACTGAGTAGCAATAACGTCAGCTGCAGTAATTCTGCTGTCACCGATTTCCTGCAGTGTGCATAGTGTGACGGGTCCTGGGTCAAATCCTAGCCTCTGCAGACTTCGCAGTCAGGCAAGATTATAGTATTACTATGTTTTAATAATCTTGTCACTCTACTGGAACGAGGAATGCTGGAGATTGTAATAACAGATGTACACACAACTTCCATAAAGTTTAATCCTTTGCAGCTACCTGTAAAAAAAAACTCCATAAACCACTGCTCTTCCACAGCTTTCTCGATGTATTACAAAAACATACCCTACACGCTGATTAAATGAAACTGGAAGAAATCGCCGCATGCATAAAAAATATGAAGAAAGATGGAACAAGACAGGAGCGTGACCCCTTGCAAGTTTTTTCCGATTATTATTTTTGTCACACTCGGGAGCGGAATTAGGACGTAATATTCTGGAATTGAAATTTCAATTCCTTGTAATAAATTGAGAGACAATAAAATTTTTTTACAATTTTGGTTGCTTTCATTTACTTCCTCGGCTATCCGTGCATGGCTCACGGCCAGACCCAAACTTTCACATGTCGTCGTCCATATGTGACCGACCTGCACTTGTAGACTTTTCTGGACTCCTCGTACAGGAAAGATGTTTAATCGAAAGTCGCTAGCTCTGAATCGCCGGAAAAATACGATACTGCAGTGCCTGTCTTTGTAAGAAGTACGATGCAATGTTCGAACACGCACACATGTGCGAAGGAAAGGGTACTGTGGCGACTACAGCCGTTATGAAGTACGCGAAATGTATTCGCAGCTGAGAACACGGGCAATCTCCCGGTCCAGCATAGATTTTCAATGTCATAATTCCATTGTACATTTGGAGGTTGTAGGGATTCGCGGCTGCGGATACAATTCCTTTATTTCATAACAGTAGTATTTGCACAGTGCCCGTTCTTTCGGAGATGCACGCATGTCCGCGGGAAGATTTTATCGTAGTTCTTAAAAAGCACAGGCACTACAATATCGTACCTTTTACTGGATCAAATACGGGGGATTTAGCGGGCACTCGAGGTGTGTCTGTGAGCCTGACTGTTCTTCAAACCAGAAATCTGCGAACGCAGCCGTTTGAACACAATTGCTGTCACTTGGAAGACGCGTGGTGCTACAGAACGTTCACGTACACATTCGGTTCCATGTTCGCGGTACTCTTGATGAACGGGCGCAGGTCGCTGTACGAAGATAGCTCTGGAATGACCTCTGGTGCACGGAACTCTTCGCGTTTATTTGAAAACAGCAATTTGGACGTACCCGGCACCAAAAATCCGTGACATGCAGTTCCCGCCGTAACGTTCACTCGGAAACTCTTTGCGATGGCTCTGCAATTACAGACGGCAACAATTCGTGTCGGTTTTGAAATCAGTGGTCACTGGCAAGGCGTTAAACTCGGATCTGGTCCCTGTTGGTTAGGACCTTCTTACGACCACTGAGTTGTTATGCGAAGTCATGTGGCTGCGAGTGGAACACTATCTATGTAGCTATCTATATCCGAATCCCGCTCCAGCTACTGCCGGGTCTGGGTGCTGACGAGTCCTCTCCATTTGGCTCGGTATTCCCACCACTTTTCTTCCTCCACTTGCTGCCAGGTTACACCTCTCCTTTCAACAGATATTCTCACCCCCATTTTCCACCGTGTTGTTGGGCGCCCTCTAGGTCGTTTCCCATCCATCTTTAGTTCTTCCATAATTTTGGGGAGTCTCTGCCCATGCATCCTCTTAACATGCCCATACCATCTTAATCTCTTTCTTTCAATTTCTTCTCTCATACTTTTTTGTTTGAGATCCTTTCTAATCTCTACATTCCTCACTCTGTCCATTCTTGTTTTTCCCTTAACTGCTCTGAGAAATTTCATTTCCCCTGCTTGCAGTCTGCTCCAGTCCCTTTCTGTCATTGTCCATGTTTCTCCACCATAGGTGACAATAGGGATGTAATAATTCTTATACATAAGGAGTTTTGCTCTTTCTGAAACTTCATTGTTCCAAATCATATGTTTTATTGTTTGGTAGAAATTGCCTCCCCTCTGTAAACTCCTATTAATTTCGTTAGTTATTCATCCATCCGTAGATATTTCACTCCCTAAATAAGTGAAACTTTCTACCACTTTGAAGGGTTCTCCATTGAAGGTAATATTTCCGTTTATTCCTTTCTCCCTTCCAAATACCATTACTTCACTCTTATCTTTATTTATTTTTAATCCATACCTTTTCATTATTTCCTTCCACGCATCAAGCTGTAACTGTACATCTACCTCTTTATCACCCCATATTACCATATCATCTGCAAAAATCATCTTTTTGTCTTTTTCTTTTGCTATATCTTTAACTGCCCTATTCATTCCCTCCATCACAACATTAAAAAGCGCAGGAGATAGAATACTTCCTTGCTTAAGTCCTTGTCTTATTTCGAAGTATTCAGAGTTCCCCAATGGTGTTCTAATTCTACAATTGTGGCCTCTGTACATTGTCTTTATAACATTAATGTATCCATCTTCTATATCTATCTTCTTCCCTTCTGCCCTTTGATTGTGGCACCATACACAATCATTAACCTGGCTCCAGGGAGGTAGGCTCCCCTTCCCTATTCCTCCACTGGGGTAATTCCTGCCTGGCGCGTCCACGTCGCGGGGGTGGCCATCCCACACTTCAGTAGGCCGGAGTTCAGGCAGGGACCCAATCCCGTGGGGTATAACACGGAACCCATGCCCACGGTTACGGGTGAAGACCTTAATGGCAGCGACGGCGGAGAAGGAAGACTTCGGAACGGCGTAGCTGGCAGATGAGGCAACCCTCCTTCCTGGGGATTAAATGAGAAGGGAACCACTGCCTTGTGGTGGAGGAGAAACTCCAAAGGCTAAGGGAGACAACCCCAACAGAAAATCCTTCCTTGCGTTAGGCCTAGCAAGCCAGTAGGAAAGTCTTCATATATTGCTTTCAAAACACAGACGAGCCTCGAAGATAGTGGAACACTGTCCTTCGCAAAAACGCTGGACTGTCCGCTTTTATATATCGAGAGATCGGGCAGGTCTCGTGTGTGGCCACGGTCACGTCCAAACACGGCAACTCAATTCTGTTATTGTGGCGCGTCTGCACGTCGAACCTTGTGGCTGCGCTGGCCCACCACAACAGACTGATTACGTTCTGCAAGGACGCTCTACACTGAGGCGACAAAAGTCATGGGATAGCGAGGGTAGTGCCACATACACGAGGTACAAAAGGGCACTGCACTGGCGGAGTTGTCAGTGTTACTCAGGCCATTCGTGTGAAAAGCTTTCTGGCGTGATTATGGCCCAACGACGGTAATTAAAGGGGGTAGGACGTCAAACGGGCCGACTTGGAGCAGGAGAGTCACCACAGGACATTTTAATTTCTACTGTCTATACTTCCACAAATACATTCATAAAACTTTGTCACCACGACCAGGAAGGATTGAGGACTCACACTCATCGCAGTGGAAGTTCAAAATCGTAGAAAAATACCTTTTTTTACATGTGAAATTTCGTCATTTTTTCACTTATTACTGGCTGCATTTGTTGCTACAGGTACACTTTTCTTCCTAAGTAAGAGAGATTCTTTGATGAATTTTTCATAGCATACAAACAGTAGTTACAGGTGTATGAAACTCTAGATTTTACCAAATCTATTAAAAAACTGTGGAAAAATTGAGATAATTAACTATAAAACTTGAATTTTTTTGTAAACATGAAGTTTAACATGTAACAGTTCATTCATTTTTTCATAAATTAGTAACTTCTAGAGTTTCATACACCTGTAACTATGGTTTGTATGCTGTGCAAAAGTCATCGAAGAATCTCTCTTACTTAGGAAGAAAAGTGTACCTATAGGAACAAATGCATCCAGTAGTAAGTGAAAAAATGATGAAATTTCAACATGTAACAAAAATGTGTTTTGTTACATTTTTGAGCTTCCACTGCTATGACTATGAATCCTGAATCCTTCCTGGTCATGCTGTTAACGTTTAATGAATTTATTCGTAAAAGTATAGGCAGTGGAAATTAAAATGTCCTGTCGTGCCTCTTCTGCTCCAAGTCGGCCCGTTTGACGTCCTGCCCCCTTAACAGACAACGAACACGGAATGGTACTTCGAGCTAGGAGCATAGGATATTCCATTTCGGGAATCGTTAGGGAATTCAATATGCCGCAAACCGCAGTGTCAAGAGTCTGCCATTGTTGTTGTTGTGGTCTTCAGTCCTGAGACTGGTTTGATGCAGTTCTCCATGCTACTCTATCCTGTGCAAGCTTCTTCATCTCGAACTATCTACTGCAACCTACATCCTTCTGAATCTGCTTAGTGTATTCATCTCTTGGTCTCCCTCTACGATTTTTACGCTACACGTGCCCTCCAATGCTAATTTGTGATCCCTTGATGCCTCAGAACATGTCCTACCAACCGATCCCTTCTTCTACTCAAGTTGTGCCACAAACTCCTCTTGTCCCCAATTCTATTCAATACCTCCTCATTAGTTACGTGATCTACCTATCTAATCTTCAGCATTGTTCTGTAGCACCACATTTCGAAAGCTTCTATTCTCTTCTTGTCCAAACTATTTATCGTCCATGTTTCACTTCCATACATGGCTACAATCCATACAATTACTTTCAGAAATGACTTCCTGACACTTAAATCGATACTCGATGTTAACAAATTCCTCTTCTTCAGAAACGCTTTCCTTCCCATTGCCAGTCTACATTTTATATCCTCTCTACTTCGACCATCATCAGTTATTTTTCTCCTCAAACAGCAAAACTCCTTTACTACTTTAAGTGTCTTATTTCCTAATCTAATTCCCTCAGCATCACCCGAGCTAACTCGACTACATTCCATTATCCTCATTTTGTTTTTGTTGATATTCATCTTATATCCTCCTTTCAAGACACTGTCCATTCCGTTCAACTGCTCTTCCAAGTCCTTTGCTGTCTCTGACAGAATTACAGTGTCATCGGCGGACCTTAAAGTTTTTATTTCTTCTCCATGGATTTTAATACCTACTCCGAATTTTTCTCTTGTTTCCTTTATTGCTTGCTCAATATACCGATTGAATAACATCGGGGTGAGGCTACAACCCTGTCTCACTCCCTTCCCAACCACTGCTTCCCTTTCATACCCCTCGATTCGTTTGACTGCCATCTGGTTTCTTTACAAATTGTAAATAGCCTTTCGCTCCCTGCATTTTACCCCTGCCACCTTCAGAATTTGAAAGAGAGTATTCCAATCAACATTGTCAAAAGCTTTCTCTAAGTCTACAAATGCTAGGTTTGCCTTTCCTTAATCTTTCTTCTAAGGTAAGTCGTAGGGTCAGTATTGCCTCATGTGTTCCAACATTTCCACGGAATCCAAACTGATCTTCCCCGAGGTCGACTTCTACCAGTTTTTCCATTCGTCTGTAAAGAATTCGCGTTAGTATTTTGCAGCTGTGACTTATTAAACTGATAGTTCGGTAATTTTCACATCTGTCAACACCTGCTTTCTTTGGGATTGGAATTATTATATTGTTCTTGAAGTCTGGGGGTATTTCGCCTGTCTCATACATCTTGCTCACCAGATGGTAAAGTTTTGTCATGACTGGCTCTCCCAAGGCCGTCAGTAATTCTAATGGAATGTTGTCTACTCCCGGGGCCTTGTTTCGACTCAGGTCTTTCAGTGCTCTGTCAAACTGTTCACGCAGTATCGTATCTCCCATTTCATCTTCATCTACATCCTCTTCTATTTCCAGAGTCTGCCAGGAACATCTAATTTCTGCCGTTACCTCCTCACCACGGACTACGCACCGGCCGAGAGCAGCGGCGTTTGCGTGGACATGCCACTGCTACCAGACAAGCAACGCTGCGTGAAATAACAGCAGAAATCAATGTGGGACGTGCGACGAACGCAATCCGTTGGCACAGTGCGGCGAAATTTGGCGTTAATGGACTACGGCAGCAGACGACAGGACGACATCGCCTGCAGCGCCTGTCCTGGACTCGTGGGCGTATGGCTTCGAGCCTCGACGACTGGACAACCGCGCCCTTGTCAAGTGAGTCCCGGTTACAGTTAGTAAGAGCTGACGGTAGGGTCTGAGTGTGGCGCACACCCCTCGAAGCCATGGAGCCGGGTTGTCAACAAGGCGCGGTGGAAGCGGTGGTGGTTCCGTACATCGTGTGGGCAGTGTTGACATGGAATGTGAAGTGTTGGCAGAAGAGCCAACACTGTGTTGCTATAGTAGGCCGATTTGCACGCGTTTAATTACACGCTGACTGGCGTGAGGTCTGGAACAGTTAAGGGAATTAATAGTAGCAAATAAAGTACGTAGTTGATATAATACTTAACTTTAATCCACAATTGTAGAACATCGGTCTGACGGTACAGGCTTTAATATCTCAATATAAACTGGTAATGGCGCCTTGCTAGGTCGTAGCAAATGACGTAGCTGAAGGCTATGCTAACTATCGTCTCGGCAAATGAGAGCGTAATTGTCAGTGAACCATGGCTATCAACGTCGGCTGTACAACTGGGGCGAGTGCTAGAACGTCTCTCTAGACCTGCCGTGTGGCGGCGCTCGGTCTGCTATCACTGACAGTGGCGACACGCGGGTCCGTCGTATACTAGCGGACCGCGGCCGATTTAAAAGCTACCACCTAGCAAGTGTGGTGTCTGGCGGTGACACCACAGAATGTATTGCGTCCCCTAATCCAGGTAACTGATTATGGACTGGAAATGTTTATGTTCGGCTACTCGGTGACCATTTGCAGCCTTTCATGGACTTCATGCTCACAGACAACGATGGAATATTTATAGCTGACAGTACGCCATGTCACTGGGCCATAAAGGTTTGTGAAGATATAGTTATTTGCGATACATATATATTGTTTTTTTTTCCTTTTTTCCGTCTGTTCATATATCTTTGATGTTGTAGCGCATTTTTCGTTTGTCCTGTAATATAGAGATAAAAGCTGTTTTCTAGATGTAATATGTAACTGGAAATTATTTCTTTTTTTGTAAGTAGATAAATATGTTTAGAGTTTATTGATTGTGGAAAGCTTTAATTTTTTTGTTTTTGTTTATCGTGTTGTGTAAAGATATATGTAATTTACTTTGATGTTGTATAAACTGTGGGCGAGAGTATTGAGAGAGAGCAATATCGATAGTCGATCCAACAAAGCGGGGGTGTGTTGTTGGGTAGCTAGAGAGGCGGACACATGTTTTACTGTGGGAGTCGTGGCTTTTACGAGCTGGTGAAGATTGAGTTTAGTGGCAAGTGATGTACGTTTTCAATGACTGTTTTATACCAGGACGTGATATGATAATAGTGAGTGTAGGAACTGGGCGAAGTAAATACTGAGACTGTGCCGTGAGACGAAGTAACTATGACAATGCAACCGAGAATGGACGGTAATGTAGCTCTGTGTCTGTGAATTGAACTGCGCTTGTATTTTGACTATGTTTTCGTACACCCAAGTACTGTGAACTTACGTATTTATTCGCGTTTCGATGGACTACCGGACGCCTATAATCAGTAACAGTCGTTCTGAACTTATGCGAACTGTCTATTGTGTGTGAGTACATTCCCGCCCAGGACAGTTTTCCGCGATCGCGGCACTCATAATACGAATTGACTTTCTACAGAATTCGCGGTCGACAAGTTCTATAAACTGTGTGTGGCATAAGTAATCTTAAATTGGGTGCGCCAGAAACATTAAAACTGTGCCCATACGGACATATGTAACAACAATTACATCGACCAGCCTGTTGCCTGCAAAACGCCGCTGTAATCAGATTTGCAGCTTCGTGAATACCACCGCCCCCTCCCCCCCCCCTGATTATGAGGAAAAAATCATTAGCTGCAATCACACGACCGTGGGAGCAGATCTCAGCGTTTCACCAGGACCAGCCATCTGCCGTCGATATCGCGACCATCGTCACAACACACAAGATAAGATTTAAAAGCAGCGCTCTGCTCTCAAAGACTCAAAATTATTGCAAATAATTTTAATTTGTAATTTCTTTTCCTTTTGGCTGACATTCACGTAACGTTTGTCTTCTTTAGAATGAAAGTGTTCTCCACGAAGTGCTGGGTTCTATGTAGACATTGTTGACTTTTATTAGCAGTAGCCATTTCCCTTTTAATTATTTCCATTTTTTTTACATTTTAAATCCGCTGCCGCTGCATGTGTATTTTTTATAACTTTTGGAGGGTATGTGTCTAAATTCGTGTGCCGTAACATTTACCAGAAGTATTGTAATGTTTTTCTACTTGGACAAGAGCGCCCGCCATTAATTTCTTAAACGTCCACCAATGACAGTGAAGCTCGCTTGCTAATGGTGCTAACATTCTATAGTGGGTAATTCAAAGGTGGGTAGCTGTCAGACCACACGGGTTGTGATTACTTTGAATGAGAGTCGTGTAAAATTGTGGGTTCATCACCCAACTTTGGTATTCTTTTGTTTATTGATGTTAGAAGCAAATTGTTGTTTTTTTTTTGTCAATGTCATTAAGTCTTATGTAATATGGTTATTCTGTGCTGAACTGGGACAAATACACGGTCAGATATTGTGTTGGGAAGTAAAATTCGGAGAAACGTCTCTTTAGATACGACTTGATTTTGACTGCATTAGTTAACACGGTACTTTTCGGGTATTTTGGCGATACTTAGTGTCAGGGAAGAATCGCAGTCGTCACAGGTTCTCGACTGGTCTGAAGAACATGCTGGACAATTTGAGAGAATCATTTGCCCACCCAGATCGCCCGGCATAAATGCCATCGAACATTTACGGGACATAATCGAGAGTCAGTTCGTGCATTAAATCCTGCCCCGACAACGCTTTCACAATTACGGATGGCAATAGAGGCAGCGCGACCCAACATTTCCGCAGGAGGCTTCCAACGGCTTGCTGAGTCCATGTCACGTACAGTTAGCTGCTGCACTACGCCGCGCAAAAGGAGGTCCGACGCCATATTGGGACGTATCCCACGACTTTTGTCGCCTCAGTGTAGACTGAAAATAAAGAGAGATGTGGTTCGGCTTTTTGGTGGACACTGCCTAACTTCTGACAGAAAAGGAGGTCGAGTTTGATACCGATCGAGTTGGCGCATTGGTCAGTACACTGGACTCGCATTTGGGAGGACGACGGTTCAGATCCGTGTCCGGCCATCCACATTTGGGTTTTCCGTGATTTCCATAAATCGCTCCAGGATAATGCAGGACGGTTCCTACGAAAAGGGCACGACCGATTTCCTCCCCCATCCTTAATACAAGCCGAGTTGGTGCCCCATCTGCCCTCCTGCCCTCTCAAAGTTGGTGAGGGAAAATGGTATATTCAATGCTATACATCGAAAGACCGCCCAAAAACAAACATTTTTGTTTAAATGCGGTGTCCACACTCAGACTTCTCGCATCATGGCAGTAGCTCAAATGCAGATGTGGGCTTACTATTTGGCGAAGGAACATCAAAAGCAGAACAAAGGCCAGAGAATGAGATTTTCACTCCGCAGCGGAGTGTGCGCTGATATGAAACGTCCTGGCAGATTAAAACTATGTGCCGGACCGAGACTCGATCTCGGGACCTTTGCCTTTCGCGAAAGGCACTTGCCCGCGATAGGCAAAGGTCCCGAGTTCGAATCTCGGTCCGGCACACAGTTTTAATCTGTCAGGAAGTTTCATAAGAGCCAGAGACTTCAAGGAATAATCAGAAGGCCTAACAAAGTACAGTCTTTACTAGGTACCGATCTAGCGTCAGTAACTGCACGTGCTCCAGTTATCCTACCAGTTCTCCTTTCGTGGAGAAAAAAGTATTATTTGTGTGCAACTATTTTTAAACATTATATTCAAATTTACGAGACATATCAGTTGAATACTATATTTGGTAACTTGACTACAATACAACAACTTTACAAAGGGTTATTTCAAGTGTTTTTATTACGCACTCATCCACTTTTATCCATCTCTATCTCAAATGGGTCAGAGATCTGCACTGCGGGGCCTTACCACATTCTGTGGGGAAAAAACCACGCAATTTTTGTTTGAACTAAATCGTAAATTTCTCTGTAATTAATAATGAGACGAAGTTGGAATTTGGATGGGTTATACGTAAAAACCCAACCTATGGCTTCAGTTTCAAATGCGTCGTCGTTGTCCTAAGTGGAAGATGGGCACTTCTCTTTATCCCTCGTACCTTTCCCCTTCCGTACCAAAACGCGACACCACGTAAGGAGAGCCTGTTCCTTACCCCACTCCGACATAACTTTTCATTTCGAAACAGAAAAGTACTGTAACAGGAAGGTAACTTTTAAGTGCACAGTTCACGGTATGTTTCTGTTACATAAATCAGTTTTTGATTAGTTATTTTGTAATATGGAATCTTACTTTATTCGTACATGAATTTTTTTAAATATATACGTCGAAATTGAAGAGTTGGGGGGGGGGGGAGTGGGAGGGAGAGAAGAGGAGGGGCCGACCAAAGGGGCATGGAGCGCGTCAAGCAGACTCTGGACGCGCTGCAGATCACTGGTCTCGACCTCCCTCCGCCGAACCGATACGTCGGAGGTCCCAACACATTCCTACGTCCCTCGCTCAATTGTGAGTAGGCCTTCTCGGGTTAGTTTGCATCGATCCCCAGGCGCCTGCCATTTCAGTTCCTTCAGCGCCTCCGTGACACTCTCCCATCGGTCAGACAAACTTGTCAACAGTCGTGCTGTCCACTTACGTACACGTCGAGCATTGCTCGGCAGTCAAATTTCGTTATGGCATTTTATGATGGGTTTGCAAAACTGCTCTGTCAGCAGTCTCATTTGTAAACTGTGACTTGTTCATACCGTAGTCATAAAATACCGTGTTTATTCGTATTGTGAAGTGCAGAATTTTACATATCTGCAGGTTTCAAAACCGTTGCCAAGCTGTGTAACTGTACGAAGATCTCACTGTATACATGTATATCTTATAACCTCGAGCCTTGCACCTATGCATCAACTTCACCAATAACTGTTTCCTTCCTTCACTGTGGCACCATTCTCTTTAAAAAGCGTTTGTGCGGAACTGAATCAAGTGAACTAAGCTGACTGCAGCGCTGCATTCTTTGAAAACGTCGTATCTGATTCCGTACCTCAGCGTTTCCTTACCTGGGATTGTGCTTCGATCCCCAATGACCTCATCGTCGACGCGACGTCAAACTCTCACCTTTCTTCACAGGGCAAACGAACCCTGTTGGCCACTGGTACGATCACGAAGATCCGGAGCAAATTATACAACGAGAACATTTTTCGACTATTTTGAAATTGAGAAACCTCGGTTTCCTGTGGGTCGTTCAAAAGTAATTCAGTTTCGGTTAATTTCTTACCCTCCTTACTTAGAGGTGACAAAAAGTCTTGGGGTGTCACCTTCTGTCGGAAACACTGCAGCAACTCGACACAGCACGGACTCAACACGTCGTTGGAACACCCGTCCAGAAATATTGAGCCATGCGGCCTCCATGTTGTCGTTGTTGCGGTATTCAGTCCTGAGACTGGTTTGATGCAGCTCTCCATGCTACTCTATCCTGTGCAAGCTTCTTCATCTCCCAGTACCTACTGCAGCCTACATCCTTCTGAATCTGCTTAGCGTATTCATCTCTTGGTCTCCCTCCACGCTGCCATCCAATACTAAATTGGTGATCCCTTGATACCTCAGAACATGTCCTACCAACCGGTCCCTTCTTCTGGTCAAGTTGTGCCACAAACTTCTCTTCTCCCCAATTCTATTCAATATGGCTCTGAGCACTATGGGACTTAACATCTATGGTCATCAGTCCCCTAGAACTTAGAACTACTTAAACCTAACTAACCTAGGGACATCACACAACACCCAGTCATCACGAGGCAGAGAAAATCCCTGACCCCGCCGGGAATCGAACCCGGGAACCCGAGCGTGGGAAGCGAGAACGCTACCGCACGACCACGAGCTGCGGACTTCTATTCAATACCTCCTCATTAGTTATGTGATCTACCCATCTAATCTTCAGCATTCTTCTATAGCTTCACATTTCGAAAGCTTCTATTCTCTTCTTGTCTAAACTATTTATCGTCCACGTTTCACTTCCATACATGGCTACACTCCATACAAATACTTTCAGAAACGCCTTCCTGACATTTAAATCTATACTCGATATAAACAAATTTTTCTTCTTCAGAAACGCTTTCCTTGCCATTGCCAGTCTACATTTTATATCCTCTCTACTTCGACCATCATCAGCTATTTTGCTCCCCGAATAGCAAAACTCCTTTACTACTTCAGGTGTCTCATTTCCTAATCTAATTCCCTCAGCGTAACCCTCTATAGCCATCCATAATTCCAGTTGTTTTCGGTGCCGGATTTTGTGCACGAACTAACCTCTCGATTATGTCCAGTAAATGATCGATGGGATTCATGTCTGGGTAGCCGGCGGTTACTGCATGCGAAGGATAGAGGGGAAACTCGAAGTCTGGAAACAGTTCACTGTTCTACGCCTATTCATCGGAGAGCATGTCTGCAGACTCCTGCGGTGGTGCAGTTCATGGAAACTCAAAGCATGGAAACAATTCTACATCTTGACTTGATTTCCACTCCAACATGTAGGGAGTTGTCCTGTCGTTGGAGCTGATTTGTCCCTCTGCTACTGTCTCGATATTCCGTACGTATATGCTCTTATAGCTTACCAGCTGTAATCCCCTTTTTCTGTTTGTACCATCCAACTCTGATACATGCCCCCAAGCCAGCCAGAGTATCTCCAGTCCATCGATAACACTCATGTACAGTCGTGCTCAAAAGTATCCGAACGACCTGAATTGCATTTCATCTGATTCGCATGCAACCCACATAACGCAACTGTCTAGCATGTCCTCTAATCGCTCCTTGGTACAGTCGTTTGACTATTGAAAATGGTTCCAACAAGTCACCACTAGAAAACACTGCTCTGTATCGCAATAACTCAAGATGTTAAGTAATACCACGATTCTAGAAATAACAGGGAACACTCTATCACAGATAAGACTGTCCTTAAGGCTTGTAAACTCACATTTATTGCAATAAATGACATTCCTGAAATGTTACCACTCTCATTATTACTTCAGATAGGTAATGCACGTATTAAGTTTGTCATATACATGATTTCCTCTTCAAAGTAATATACCGTACTTGTTATTTAACACAAAATGAGATTAAAAAATTAAGTTATTCACGAGCAGCTAGTTGAGAATATGTATGAACTTCAAATGAAACGACGAACCGTCGCGTTCTGCACATGGATTCAAACCCAGGTCATGCAGACTAAGATTTCGTGACTGACAGAAACTAACAGTCATTCCTGACTAGGCAGACAGAGAGTGATATAGCTCGATTTTAGACAGTATCAGTTAGCAAATATCAACTTTAAATTACATAACGTAAACATTTTTAATGGAGCGAATTCCTACCCAATATCTATTGTCCCTGTTAACGGACTACGAGAGATGTTAAATATTGCTTCTTCACAAGTAACTTACTTGAAATGCCGCTTTGTGTTGGACAGGGATTCCAACCCAGAACCTAATTGGATTGTTATCGAAGCACAATCAACTGTGACATATCGGATTTTCTCGGCAGTAGCAAGATGTTTTAACTGAAATGACGAGACGAAACATTAATTTTTTCCTTCCCAGGACTCCAACCCGGCACCTATCGCTGTTATATTCTAGAGAAAATGAACGTTAAATATGGGTTTGTTACACCAGCAGCGACATGTTTGAACTAGAGATAATATAACGAAGAGTTCAGTGCTGACTGGAAATCGAATCCCACACATATCGTTGTTGACTTGACACAAAGAGACGTCAGCTACCGAATTTTTCTCCACCAGCAGATCGGAATGACGTCCTTGAACTTACAGTGATCTCTCAAATATTTCTGTCTCCCACTGGAACTCAAAAACGTCAGATATCCCTAGTGTTGGCAACGATTGAAAATGCATTAAAAATCAAAATTATTATCAAATGGTTCAAATGGCTCTGAGCACTATGGGACTTAACATCTATGGTCATCAGTCCCCTAGAACTTAGAACTACTTAAACCTAACTAACCTAAGGACAGCACACAACACCCAGCCATCACGAGGCAGAGAAAATCCCTGACCCCGCCGGGAACCCGGGCGTGGGAAGCGAGAACGCTACCGCACGACCACGAGATGCGGGCAAAATTATTATCCATCAGCAGATAGGTGTTCTCACGCTAGAGCTTGATAATACAAAATAAAAACTTTAGTGTCACGCCAGTATTGAAACCCATTCACGCGCAATATGTGGAGATGTTGATGAATCTGCAGTTTTGAACAAACAACAAATAGTAGTAGATCTGTATTGTCACGAAGGGATCAAATTCCGTGTTAAGGGCGGTCTGAGTTGCATTCCCAGTTCAGAACCAATTTTATCGATATATAAAAGCTCAAATAAAAGATGGAATAAGTGTCCCGTGACCCTACATAGCGCTTGTTTCGTCACTAGAAATAAATAACTACTATAAGAAAGGTTACTTGTGATAGAGTTCCAACATTTCGCCACTCCAGATTTAATTGTGATGCAACCAAACTTGTACTTGGTAGAGAAGGAATATCAGGTTTAATGTGAATTTCAGACCACAATGCCATTATACCTTCTTCACTTGGCGTAGCCGGAAGAGAATAGAATCTGTCTCTCCCTATTAAAAATCATCGGCAGAAGTCGCAATCGAACCCAGATCATCATCATAGGAACCTATCACCAATGCAACAGACCACCAAATCCTCTTCTCGGAGACTTATTTTTCTATCATAACACCGTTGCTGCACACTCGATGAGAATTCTGACACACAGGCTCCCTGTAGTGGTTTGCAGCATGTTCAGTACATTCATTTACTTAGTTGACCAAATTGCCATGAACTAGCTGCCTCAGCTACCCAGTGCATACATTCGACTCTCTTTGGTAATCACCGAAATAAAATCACATAACTGCTTCTTACACAGAACTGCCTACAGTGTAGGATGCAGAAATTTAAATAGGAAGTGTTCCTTTCCATTTGAGCTACTCTATTGCGCTATCTGTTTGTTGAAAACGTCATGCAGTTCAAAAGAAGAGCTGTAACTCTCTGTCTCTCAGAAATCTAGATCCGGCAATACGCATTATCTCACAGTACTGTGGAATGCGGAAGTTGTGGAGGAACTGTTATTGACTTCTGGAGCTGCTGTAACTACATTATAACTAGTAACGTAACGGTAAGTGTCGCGCCCCGTAAATAAGACGTCGCGAGTTCTGTTAAATTCGTTGCTACATTTTTTTAAACGCAGTTCTGCTGTTTGCTGAAGTTATCAATTTAATGGAACTTTGAACATAATTCCCTTCACTTATCAACCCAAAATAGCTGCATATGGAAAAAGGGCTGACTGCTGCGACATTTTGTTCTTTTCAGGTTTAATAGATGGCCAGGCAGCAGACACATCTCGAAGCTTTTGTATTATGTATGGGAAGAGCGCATCATGGCAAAATAGAAAAATATTAAAGTATTTTCTACATTAGCTGTCGTGTGGTAGTGGCATTTTATTCTTCTTCAAACCTTGTCTGACAGCTTTAACTCAGAACAAGTTTTCTACATGCATGTAATCAATAAACTACATGTGCATTATCAGACTGTTATAGATAACATCAGAGAATTCGCATATATTGTTGATGATTAATTTCTCTCTCACGTTTACTATTGTTTTAACAACACTAAAAGAAACCTTACGAAAATTGTGCACTTTATTATAAGAAATGAAATAAAACTACCCACGATAACCTTACGACGAAAGTCTGTTTTAATAAAACTGAATGACTGTACACAGGCGTGCCTCTATCGGCACGAATTAGTAAAACACTACTCACTTAGATTTCGATTGGCTCTGTGTTTAATTGGTATGCTGTGTCATACTCAACAGGTATGCAAATGTGGCATTTCATAAATAAAATTATATATTCCTAGATACTAACTCCGCCATTGCCGGTCCCAAGCCCGGATGAGAAAGGAGGAGGGTTAGAGGATGGGCCAACCCCCCATCCTCTGTAAAAAAAAAAAAAAGATTCTGGTTAAAGAAAAAGACAAAAGGAAAAACTGGACGGATCAAAATGGTGACGAAACTGGATACGTAAATGGATTTTCTGGATTTAGAATTGGAACATGGAATGTAAGGTCAATCATGACGGGGGGAATGAAACAACTTGGAGGAGAACTGAGTAAATATCAATGCATAGTGGCAGCAATTCAAGAAACAAGACTTCCTCAGGGTGTTATGAAGATTGGAGATACTCACACGCTCTTTAACAGCAATGAGCTAAGCCCAGCCTGGACTTCTGGAGTTGGTTTTGCTGTACACAATAAAATGATATCGGCTGTCAACAAATGGTCTCCTGTAAACGACCGAATCTGTTGGATGATTTTACACGCTAAACCATATAAGATCTGCCTAGTCAACTGTCATGCCCCATCAGAGGATGCCGATGAAGAAACAAAGAATAACTTCTATCTAGAACTAGAGAATGTAGTAGACAAACTCCCAAGACACTCAATTCAGTTGATAATGGGAGACTTCAATGCCCAAGTGGGAAGAGAAGTGCAGTATCGTCCAACGATAGGGCCTGATAGTATCCATGAAACAAGCAACGAGAATGGTATCAAATTAATTAACCTTGCCGATACAAGGAGAATGATCGTTAGAAGCACATACTTCCCCCGCAAAGCAGTGCATAAAGTAACCTGGATATCCCCAGATGGAAGTACGATGAACCAGATCGATCACGTTCTTGTTGACCGAAGACATCATTGTAGTGTCGAGCATGTAAGATCCTTTCGCGGGGCAGATATGAATTCAGACCATTTCTTAGTGGTAGTCAAACTACGTCTGAAACTTTCAACCATGTGGAGAAGAAATTCTGAAATGATGGTCCGCTTCGACAAGAATAAGTTGAAAGATGTAGAAGTGAGACAGCGCTATCAAGAAAAAATTGCAGAACATCTCACAATAACAGAGAACCCTACCAGTGTGGAGAACGCATGGATGCTGCTGAGGAATGCAGTGTTAGAAAGTGCAAATGAAGAACTAGTTTGCGATGCAAAACGAAGAAGTAAACCTTGGTTCGATGAACAATGTCGAGAATCTGTTGAGATTAGATCAGCGAAGAGGATAAAATGGCTACAGCAACTCTCGGAAGAAGCAAGGGTAGCTTACTACGAAGCGAGGCGTAACACGGACCAACTCATGAGAAAGAAGAAACGGGACCACCACAAAAGTCTGTTGATTGCAGTCGAAGAAGCAAAGTCGTCACGCTCGTTTTTCCAGGCCTCAAGATTCGCCAGAGGCGCATACAGACAACGTACATTGGTCCTAACGAATGAGACGGGTGAAGTTGTACCGCCAGAAGAGCAAGCAACCCTATTTAAAAAACATTTTGAAAACCTATTGAATCCCGACAACCCACCAGTAGGGACAACACAGACGGATGCCCGTTTTGACAGAGTTGAAGTCCCTGAACCATCTGAGGAAGAAATCAGTGTTGCCCTAAAAGCACTCAAGAACAACAAGGCTCCAGGAGGTAGTGGTATCACAGCTGAGATGCTTCGCTTGGGAGGGGAAACACTGGTGGGTGCTTTGAAACGATTAATTTCTACCATCTGGGAAGCAGAAGTTATTCCTGAGGAATGGAAGGGAGCAATCATATGTCCCATATTCAAGAAGGGAGATGCTACTCATGTATCCAACTACCGAGGGATTTCGTTACTTGAAATTGGCTACAAAGTTTTTACAACACTGCTACTAAACCGCATGAAACCACTGGCTGAAGGAATTGTAGGGACCTATCAATGTGGGTTCGTTGCTGGACGATCGACAATTGATCACATATTTACTCTGAGGCAGTTTGTAAGTGGGCTGTTTAGATTTTTATATGGGTAATG
The DNA here is from genome assembly GCF_023864275.1 of Schistocerca cancellata. Taxonomy (NCBI): domain Eukaryota; kingdom Metazoa; phylum Arthropoda; class Insecta; order Orthoptera; family Acrididae; genus Schistocerca; species Schistocerca cancellata. Next base: position 5,577,653 of record NC_064634.1, read on the forward strand.
CCACGTAGCTCTCTGTATGAAAATCACTGGCTGTGCTGTGTGCAGTATGTGGCTAGTTTGCATTGTTGCCTGCCATTGTTGTCATGAACTGCTATAGCTGGATGCGAACAGCGCGTAGCGCTGGGCAGTTGGAGGTGAGCCGCCAGCAGTGGTGGACGTGGGGAGACAGATGGCGGAGTTTTGATAATCTGTAAGACTGAATGTCAATTATGAATATTAAGGTAAATACATTGTTTGTTCTCTATTAATATCTTTCATTTGCTAACTATCCCTATCAGTAGTTAGTACCTTCAGTGGTTTGAATCTTTTATTTAGCTGGCAGTAGTGGCGCTCGCTGTTTTGCAGTAGCTTGAGTAGCGAAGATTTTTGTGAGGTAAGTGATTTGTAAAAGGTATAGGTTAAAGTTAGTCAGGGCCATTGTTTTGTAGGGGTTATTGAAAGTCAGATTGCGTTGCGCTAAATAATATTGTGTGTCAGGTTAAGCACAGGCTTGTATAATTGTTCTAAGCGGACATTTCATATGTACAATTGTTCTAAGGGGATGTTTCATATGTCGACCCTTAGCCTAGGATACCTCACTGGAATCTTCTGATTTTTTCTTGTGTATTTAGTGTAGCTTTTGTTTATTGCTAGCGCGTAATTGTAGAGAGAATCTCCTTTGTAGTTGCAGTCTTTCATTGTTGTAATGTAAAACAGTTGTGGCATGCATGTAGATTTGCAACAAGTATTTCGCAGCTGCGCTTGTAATTAACTACATATTATTTTCAGTGCTATGTTAATGTGTTTTCTTATTTTTGCTCTTCAAATTGTGTTTTTGTGTGTTATCGTGTGAAATATTGTCACAATAATGGCGTGTGAAAAACGTAACACTCGGCTCCAAAGTAAACTAAGAAACGACAGTGAAGACGAAAGCAATGTGTTAGCGCCACTGTGTAATGAGTTAACTAATGTTCAAAGTAGTAATTTGGTAACTGTGCATAGGGAAATGGAGCGGGCGTCAAACAATGGTGTAGACAGTCAAACAGGTAGTGAACAGGGAAGCATTATCGATCGATCGGTCGGCAACAGCTCACCTCAGGAATCCGAAATGATAGGACACAATTTTGCAAATACTGTAGATTCAGGTTTTGCGTCCTCACCGTCTTCTCAAATGAGTCAAGACACATTTTCTGCTTGTCAAAATGTGAATGTTGCTGGTGCAAATGCACTGCCGAAAAGCGTAGAGGAACAGATTCCAGACACTAATGCATTGTTATTACAATTAATGCAACAAATGGGACAAAATCTCCTAAAGTTAGACACAATGGAACAAAATCTTAATAAGTTAGACACAATGGAACAAAATCTTAAAAAGTTAGACACAATGGAACAACACCAGAAACAAACACAGCAACAGTTACACACAATGGAACAAAATCAGAGACAAACACAGCAAAAGCTTCAAAAGTTAGACACCACACTTGAACAAACACGTGAAGATTTAACTACTGAATTACATAACATTGAATCGAAATGTCAAAAAGTCTGTAATGACGTAAAAACACAAATTTGTGAGCATTTTCAGCCTATTTTTTCGCGGCATGAAAATGCATTACAGAATCACGAAGCAGCCATAAAAGAGCTGCAAACCATTGTTCATGAAAATCATGAGACCTTATGGGCTAAAATTGACTCAGTTGCATCTACCGATTCGGTTACGCAACTGGCAAAAACTCAGGAAAACTTAAAGAACACAGTAGATTCGATTTCAACACAAATGGACACTCTGAAACTTGGTTCAGAAAAACACACTGAGGAAATGTGTTCACTATCGGAGAAAGTAGCTGAACTTTCGGATCAGGTCACTAACTTATCTACAAAGGTAGATGCTGATCTAAATGACACAAGACCCGTAGCCTTCACTGACACAGAAGAGTATGAACAAATAAGAAAATTCAAACAAAATCAGAATCAAATTAATACGCAATACAAAAGAGAAATGCGGGAAGTACAAGATCAGCTGACACAGGTAATACAAGAATTACGTATTTCAGAGGACACTCGCGCCCCAATAAGGGAAGAGGGACATAGAAATACGGAACAGCCACAAAATAATAACACAGAGCATTTCGGTAATTATGAAAGGAATTGGCAAGGTGCACCGAATTTTGAGATGGAACCGCCGACACGACGTAACAATGACCGATATGTGACTCGCCGACATGATGATTTTGACTATAAGCTGTTCATTACTACACGTAAATTCAAAACATTTAAGAATTCTGGCAACGACATTCATCCACAAGCATGGCTCCATCAATTCTCTCATTGTTTTCCTCCCAACTGGTCATTAGAACACAGATTAGAATTTATGTGTGGCTATTTGGAGAATGAACCAGCTGTAAGAATGCGATCGGTCATTCACGATTGCCACAGTGAAGGAGAATTTTACCATGCGTTCCTCTCAGCATATTGGTCACAAGCTACACAAGATCGCGTGAAACATAGTATCATGATGATGAAACACTTTGAACAATCTGAATTTTCCAGTCTTGTCAAATATTTTGAAGACATGTTGCACAAGAATCAGTACCTGTCAAACCCATACAGCCCCTCAGAACTCATCCGCATTTGCTTAATCAAACTGCCTGAACATTTACGACATATTATTTTGGCAGGACGTTGCAAAGACGACATTGAAGCTTTTCAGGGACTGTTACAAGAACTGGAAATTGACACAGACTGTCGCGGGATGCGAAAACAGGAAAACAATCATTACAGGTCACATCCGTCACAATTCCGTGACGACAGAAACAATAAATGGCCACGACAAACCTATTCTTACAACGTAAATCGTGACCAAAACAGACACCACCCATATGATAACCACTGGCAGAGTAATAGTTACAGGGAAAGATCACCTTTCCGCGGTAATGACTATCACAGAGACAATCAGAGAAACAGACAATATGGGAACCAAAATAACTATTATCAAGGGAGACAGAATAACTTTAGACGCAACGGTCCAGCGCGTAGTTACGATTCAAGGAGAAATTCTCCACCATGTGACCGACAAGAAAGAAACTATGGAAACTACCGACATGACGACAGACGATATGATCGTAACGACAGACCTGAATTGCATCAGAACTGGCGAGATTTAAACAGAGCTGGGCCCTCTGGGCAAGGCGAATTTGTGGAAGTTAGGCCTCCTAAACCCAGTAACGGCGCGCGCCAACAAAGAAACAGACAATGACTCGCACCGCAGGCAGCTGCGTGCGCCGGCTGGCTCCGAGAAAAATAACATTGACGCTAACCTTGAGCAAAATTCCCGTATTCTTTACGGACGAATACCGCATGATAATTGCATTCAAGCTGAAACTCTGCGTACTAGGAAGAGTAAAGGTTTACACCACATTTCTCATGTAAAACCATTTATTGACAGATAATCTGCTTTTTAACTTAGTCTTTGCAATTTTCACTTCACGCTACTTGTACAATTTGTCAGACTTAAGAAACTGTTAACATGCAACATTTTGGTTTGCTTACGAGTGGATTCAGGATTTGAAGTACTTTCTGTGAGATTCAAGATGACTTAGTATTTGGTTTCTTTGACAGCTACACGATTATATCACGATGTTACTAATGAGTGACAATTTACAATGTTGCTTTTGCGGTGTATCTGTTTTATATCTGCACAGTTTTTTTCTGAATTCTTCTATAAAGTGAGACATGTTTTAGTGGTGGCTTTTGTGCTATTGCTACAAGGAGACAGCCTTTTCCGTAGGACAACAATACGTTGCAGCACAGTGCTTTCCTCATCACGGCAATAAGCGTAATAACTAGGTTATCTATACGCAAAGCATTTCACTTTGTTTATCATGAGGTAAGTACATTGACTTCTGCAGAACTTAGCTTTTGGAGGACGATAACTACGACACTTCCCAGAGATTATCTTACAGCAAGACGCATATTTAGCGCTACAGGACACGTATTTGAGTGATTTATTTTGTACTTAAAACATTTATTTTTAAAGATTTTTGAATTACAAAGAAAGTTTTTCGTGATACATTTCATTCCATTGCTGTAATCTGTAACACCTGAGGGTATAATTACAATAAACCTCAGGGGGGTACACGCCTACTTTGTGTACCATGTGTTTGGCAAGCACAAGGAGCCCTAGCTAATATGGTATTTGCTTATACAACTTTACACATCGGTACCATATTTCTCTAACACATAAATTACACACCTATCTGATCATTTAACAGAGAAACAAACATCCTTTTACTACGTCAGTGACACATGTTTACGCAATTACAGAGTTGGATTACTTCACACTTAAGAAATTGTACTTTGTCTGTGCTTTGTGCACTGTTCATAATTTTTTTGAAACCATTGTGATACTATGAGAACTTTGAATGATGTATTTGGTAAGAGAGTATGATTTTAAAGTACGTTGGAGGCAGATGACACTTTTGACATGAGCAGAGAATTTTGTTAGGTTTTGAAATTATTGGAGGAAGCTACGACGTTTTTGACATTTGACTGAGGTGATATGATGTTATTTTTACGACGACGATGTGTATTATGCTGTTGAAGTATGTTTATGTCAATAAAATTCTTGACCTGTGAAATATTTTTATATGAGACTGTCACTGTAGCGGAAACTGCTGTCGTAAATATTTCCGTAAGAAAGTTAAGTGACCACCTGCATAATGCGTCGTGGGCACCCAGGTGTGTCAGACACCTGGAGAACAAGCCATTAGTGTGTGCCAGAGGCACAGGTGGAAGAGAAGGACAAAGAGAGGCCATTAAACTCGCTGTTGACAATTCTTTGTAGAGGGCATCGCTAATGCGACACGCTCGTTACTTGAAAACATATGATTTTTGTAATGCGTTGTGGGCACACAGCTGTGTCAAACACCTGGAGAACAAGCCATTAGGATGTGCCTTTCATCGCTAATGCGACACCCTCGTTACTTAAAAATTTATGATATTTACTGAAATGCCTAACAAAATGACAAGAAATATTTTTACATCTGCACACCTGATTATGACAAGTGTCTTTCTACGAGAGTTGAGAGCCATTAACTTATGAAATGAAATGTCACATGACTACTGAATGATATTTTTATGCTTTGGTTTGTGTAATTGCTTATTTCATTTGATATCTGGTTTCCAGCTGTGTTGCAGCATTGCTTTTATAAAATGAGATGCATTTGCTAATGTGAACTCTTTCTGTCAACAGATCTATTAAATGATAATTTTGTAATCCACATTCTTTAAAAAAGGAGCACTTGGAAAGGAAAGAACAATAAGAAGTAACTAGTAACAGTAACACTTAATTTTCTTTTCAGGTACATGGTAATATTTTTTTACAATCAGTTGTTATGGTGCACCACTTTAATTACATAGACATTAAGATGTGAATAGACATTTCCTTGTCTGCATTGTTGTTTTTCCTGTTATATTTTTTCTGCTTGCGCTATGTCATGTTTAGGTATAAGTTGCTGCTGTTTGTCAGGCATAGTGTTACTGAATTTGACTTTGTGTTACTCTTCTAAGCTAGTTTTTCTTGTTTCCTGCATTGCCTTATATTAGTTGTAATATTGCACTTGCTTTGCTAATTTATGCTGCTAGCTTTGCCAATTTGCATTTTTTGTCATTTCTGTTTGTGTTGATTTGTTGTGATGCTGCATTGCCTCGTCCCTTGGTATATATATCTGAGCTCAGTAGATTTAAGTTAGCTTAAGAGGGGGTAGACTATATAAGAAACTGACTATGGAGAATAGGTAAAGAATGCATTGCGAAGAAAGATTTGGGCCCCAATGAGTATTGTACAATCAGAAATAATTATTTTGAAAGAAATATGAATAGAATACAGGAACGAGGTATAGGTAGGATTTTCTTGGAAATAAATGATGAGGTAAGCAATGTGTGAACATATAAATACAGAAAGCATGCTTAGATAGAATTTTTGGTGGAAGCAAAGGTTGAAATAAGACGAACGATCTATGGAATGAAGGGAGATCTCCAAGCAAAATACTGCAGTAAAAGAAACCCTGTCCTTTCCTCTTTGCTGCTTTTTCCCAATATGTAATTGTGTGTTGTCCTTTCCATTTGTGTTATCCCACTATGTGTTTGGGTACCCGTGTGTATTTGTGTTTTTCCTGTCTTTATGTGTTTAGCTGATGAGAGCTATGTTGTAGAATTTTTCTAATACTATGTTATTTACTTTGTAAAGATGTTGAGACATTATTTATTCTGTTTTGTTTTAATGCTCATGTGTGAAGTTGACGTTTCAAAAGTTATTCTGATCTTTTATGTATGTACTCATGTCATCATTCCTGTAACACTGATGTATATGTTTATTTCTATTCTTTTGTAAAGCCCCTATTACCACAAATATTATCTGTATTGTTATGTTTTTAATGATGTATTTTGTATCTTTGTAATTGTATTCTTATGTTATATCATTGTAATTGACACCAGTTCATCATATTATTAACTTGTAAGCATTCATTTCACTGCACACTTTTCTGTTGGTCATACTATATGGACACTATGTGCGAAGTAGGGACTGATAGTGTTTGCACGTGTGTTACTAATTCAGCAAGGGACTGGATAACAGCATTGCTGGTTCTAAGGACAATTCCCAAAAACTTTGTGCGTGCACAAGTGGTGGTTTATGGACTTGCTATCTTCTCTGCAAGACTCTTCGATGGTGATTGTGCACCTGCACAGTCGCAGCAGATGGCTGCTGGCCATCTCTACCAGGACTACAGTGGGTCTACACCTTTGCTGACTCACCAGTACCACAGTTTCTACAAGGACTGCAGTGGGTCTGCACCTCTGGTGGCCCACCAATACCATACTCTCTACCAGGACTGCAGTTGGTCTGCTCTGTGATGACCTATCTACCAATATTCGTCAGAACTTCGAATGACTCTGCTGTGGGTTTGCTCCATTGTGGCCCATTACCTGTCAGCATGTCAAGAGTCAGCACTGTCTTACCGTTGGAAGGACAATACTACTTCTTCAAGACTGCATGGAAATCCACTACTTCTATGTGCAATTTCTTTTACTAATGAGACTTTGTGAAAAACAAAAACTGTAATTACTATTATGATGAGCAATCTGGACTGTCTTTATTGACTGTGAAAAAAATTTTAGCTGTTGACCAACATTGTATAAATCAGTGTGTGCATTTGATTTCTTTGTTATTGTAATTGTGAAAAAACAAAATTTAACAAATATGTATTGGCCACTGCCCAAAAATATTATGTAAAATTTTTTTGTGGGGAGCATGGGGGCTATGTAAGTGGGCTGTTTAGATTTTTATATGGGTAATGCCACGTAGCTCTCTGTATGAAAATCACTGGCTGTGCTGTGTGCAGTATGTGGCTAGTTTGCATTGTTGCCTGCCATTGTTGTCATGAACTGCTATAGCTGGATGCGAACAGCGCGTAGCGCTGGGCAGTTGGAGGTGAGCCGCCAGCAGTGGTGGACGTGGGGAGACAGATGGCGGAGTTTTGATAATCTGTAAGACTGAATGTCAATTATGAATATTAAGGTAAATACATTGTTTGTTCTCTATTAATATCTTTCATTTGCTAACTATCCCTATCAGTAGTTAGTACCTTCAGTGGTTTGAATCTTTTATTTAGCTGGCAGTAGTGGCGCTCGCTGTTTTGCAGTAGCTTGAGTAGCGAAGATTTTTGTGAGGTAAGTGATTTGTAAAAGGTATAGGTTAAAGTTAGTCAGGGCCATTGTTTTGTAGGGGTTATTGAAAGTCAGATTGCGTTGCGCTAAATAATATTGTGTGTCAGGTTAAGCACAGGCTTGTATAATTGTTCTAAGCGGACATTTCATATGTACAATTGTTCTAAGGGGATGTTTCAAGTTGATAGAAAAATTCTACGAATTCAATAAGGATCTACACCTCATCTTCATCGATTTTCGACAAGCTTATGACAGCATTGACCGCGCCACGTTATGGGAAACGTTAGAGGAACTTGGCATCCCATCAAAATACATCCGCTTAATTGCTGCTTGCTACTCTCAGTCTACGGCCCAAGTGCGGTTTGGTAATCAACTATCACCATCATTCAGTATACAAAATGGATTGAGACAAGGAGATCCATTGGCGCCAATATTATTCAATTTGGCCCTGGAAAAAGTAAGCCGTGACACTTGTCGAACCAGAGAGATGGAGATGGTGGGAGCAGACACAATCTTGGCATTTGCTGATGATGTTGTGATCCTTGGCGACACTCTAGAGCAAGTACGCAGGGATACTTCCCGATTCCTCCACAATGCAGAGAAAATTGGGCTGGTGGTGAACGAGGAAAAAACTAAATATCTTGTTGTATCACGCCGCCGAGATCTCCCTCCTTCCATTGATGTCGACAGGCATACCTTCGAACGAGTTGAAGAGTTCAAGTACCTGGGCTCCATACTAACAAATAGAAGTGAAGTAACGAAAGAAGTACAGCAACGTATAACAAATGCTAATCGCATGTTCTTTAGCCTGAACAATCTTTTCAGATGTCGGCTGATATCGCAGAAGAACAAGATCCACCTATACACGACACTGGTGAGACCAGTACTTTTATACGGCTGTGAAACTTGGGCAACATCAGCAACAGCAGAAGAAGCAATATGTGCATTTGAAAGGAAGGTACTTCGGAAGATATATGGACCCATCTACAATGCCATGGAAGGTAAATGGGAACGAAGGAAAAAAGAAGATTTATACCAGCGGTATGGAAAGCCACACATTGGACGAATATTGGCACAGAAGAGACTCCAATGGTTTGGCCACATCCTACGGGCAGACGGATCCCTTCCAAACAGAGTCCTCCACTCTCAACCCACAGGAAAACGCCCTAGAGGACGCCCAAGAACTCGATGGAAGGATAGGATAACAACGATCCTGAAAGAAGTGGAACCAGCAGCCGTGGAGGAGGACGCCAACGACCGGATGAGATGGACTGCCATCTGCAACAGCTCCCTCCTCTCGTGTAATTGACAGACACTGCGTGTGTGTTTTTTTTTTTTTTTTTTTTGTTTTTTGTTTCTGTAATGTATCCCTCTTGCCTTTTAAACCTTTGATTGAATGCCCTGTTTATTTTTCGTTTCTTCTTTAAGCTGTAATGTACATATGTAACTTTTACTACTGTATAGAGTACTTTTGTAAGCCTTTTTGTCTTTACTTTTCCTTTTGTTCTTCTTGCTGTAGGCCTTAAAGGCCCGATAAGGCAATAAATGATGATGATGATATTCCTAGATACTAATAATTTGCTTGTCATAAGCGGAAGCATTGTAAGTTTTACACCATTGCACTAGGAGCTGAAAGTATATTCTTGTGCTTTCCTTATTGATGTTTGATCTAACTGCTTGTAGCTCTTTCACAGAAGGGATAAAAATGTTACAGTCTGCAAGACTGGAACCGCAAACCAGAGGAAACGCTGTTTTACATGTCAGCACGTCCTCACAGAGCTAGCCTACCTCTTTTGAGGTTAATAGGGGCTTGAACTCGTAAACCGCTATTTAAAGGACGATATTACTTACGATTTCCACGTGCGACGACTTTCCTGGGCTGAAAACCGTAAATTTACAATCTTTTGTTACACCTCAAGCGATAATAACTCAGATTATCCAATGGGAATGACAGGAAAAGTGAAGTGAACTTTGAGGCTTAATTCCGTGCACACCACGAAGTAACTCGTCGATCACAGAGTTGCCAAACATACCTTCCCTTGTTGCCAAATCTCAGAGTACCAGCAGGAAGAAGACGAACCGATGTGATCCTACAGCGGGCTGGGAAGTGACCACAGCTGATGTCTCCAAGTCGCAGCTGCTACGGCCTGGAATACGTAAGGCGTCTGATTCGCATTTCTGTTACTAAGTTTAGGGACTGGAGCGTAGTTACTAATAATACTCAGAACTGACTGCAAACTAAGCATCATAAATCAGTAACTCTCATAGTTGTTTTTATATTTCTTTCGTAACTGTACTCAAAATTAAGAAACTCATTCACGGACGTTTTCATGCCTCACCGATACCCGAGCACACCAAACAAATAAAAATAAAAAGAGAGAAGGAGAGAGAGAGAGAGAGAGAGCGAGAGAGAGAGAGAGAGAGAGAGAGAGAGAGAGAGAGAAATAAAAAAAGAATGAGAGAAAGGGTAAAAAATTGTTGTAAAGAAATTGAATACTGGTATGTAGAGAAATCTTTCATTAAAATGAGACGTTCCACATCATTACGAAATGTCGTATTCATGATCTATGGAACAAGTATTAATCTAATCATACCATATTGCTGACTAGCTGTGAATAGTCATGAATTACCAAAATTTTCACCAATATCAGTAACCAAATCTAAACTCGAAAATAAAAGACGACAGTTTTTGTAATAAACCGGGACTGCTATCAAGACCCTTTCATCCCTGTTAACTAATCACGAAAGATGTCTGATATACCTCCGTTCAGAAGTAACAAAGTGGGTATGCATTTAAAAATGAAGCACATGATGTGAAGTTCTGTGATGGAGATACGAACCCAACACGTAATCTGATTGTTAACTAATTAAAATCAAATGTTACGTGTCGGCTTTTATTACCAGCTGCTAGGTGTTTGAATCTAAAATAAGGATATAAATTTTTGTGCCTGAGCGACAAGCGAACCGCACTCCTATCGTTCTTCATTATCGTCCACGAATATAGCTTAAGTATCAATTGCTTACCCACCAACAGTACGATGTGTGCGTGTTTGACCAGAAATTGTTGGCAACACAAGAACAGACACTAAAAATGCACATCAACTTTCACTAGCAGGCTGGTGTACACGTGATAGGGCTTGAAATGAAATTATGAACATTTTTGTACCAGTACAAAAGGAATCGGACCCACATACTTATCTTTGGCGGAGACCTAGACAAAATTGCAGTCTTGGAAAAAGGAACGAAATGATTGAACTATACTGTTCTGAGAGATTCAGATCCTCGAATGAGGACATACGAATTCGAATCACAGTCCAGCACCAAATTTTTCAACGTCTCTAGTTCAATCAATAACAGCCCTGTTCCTTTAAATGGCTATCGGTTCATCAAAAAAAAAAATTCTAATGTAAGTAAGTTTACTGGCGACTGTATTTTTGTTTACCATGACCTCCACCTATGTCATTTCCCAAAGTAAACCAGCTCTGTCCAGTTGGGAGCGAAGGAACGTTATGTTTAATGCTGATTCTGGATTATAACGTCTTTCTCTTCAGGTTGCTAGAGGTAAAGTAAATTTGTTTGTGCCTCTTAAAAGTAAATGCCTGAACCACGCATTGCACTTGTGATAGTTCGTTCCACCAGACCATTGTGGCCACATTTCCCAGCCCCAGGAGTGTGCTGTACCGGATGATGTGTTTAGCTTACAAACGTTAGTTACGATGGAAAAAATGCGAGTCTGTGAAATGGTTAAGTAGAAGGAAGCTTCGTCATGGAGATTGTGATGTTCTGACTGATGTGAATTGGCAGGAGCCAATTCACGGAGTTCGGAGGAAGCCATGACACAAGTAATTTAAGCAAGTATGAAGAAGAAGACCGTTTTTACACTCGTCGTCATGTGATGTGTTGGCAGAAGAGCCAACACCGTGTAGCTAGAGGAGGCCGAAATGCACGCGTTTAAGCTCACGCAGACTGGCGTGAGGTCTGGAACAGTTAAAGGAGTTGAGTCTAGTAAATAAAGTACGTAGTTGCTTGAATACTTAACTTTAATCCATAATTGGTGTACATCGCTCTTGACGGTACGTTAATAACAATCTCAATAGTAACTGGTAATGGCGCCTTGCTAGGTCGTAGCAAATGACGTAGCTGAAGGCTATGCTAACTATCGTCTCGGCAAATGAGAGCGTATTTGTCAGTGTAGTATCGCTAGCAAAGTCGGTTGTACAACTGGGGCGAGTGCTAGGACGTCTCTCTAGACCTGCCGTGTGGCGGCGCTCGGTCTGCAATCACTGACAGTGGCGTCACGCGGGTCCGACATATACTAGCGGACCGCGGCCGATTTAAAGGCTACCACCTAGCAAGTGTGGTGTCTGGCGGTGACACCACACTGACATCAGCAGGATGTAAAGACTCTTCTAGGCATCAGAGCCTCGATGTGAAGTAATTTCGAAATTTTCACTAATTAAGGAAATTTCTTAGTTCGAGAAAATTCACTGTGAAATGTGAAGTTACCGGATAATTCGATTATTGCCGTCATTGTTACTATCATTATCATCATACCGCTGCTGGAACACATGTGCTTGAAGATCATTTAAGGCCTTTTGGTCATTATTGATGAAGTCGTTACTTGATAACAAAAGCGCGCTGCCTTTCTTCATTTACTTGCACCTAGAAATGGCTGTCGAACACTGCCAAACCAAAAGCCAAGGGATATACGTCGCTGTCAGTTCTTCCATATTATTTGGTCGACGTGACCTGTTTCAAGTTATGTATGACAGAAAATGTTTTAGAAAATCAGTTGTTTTCCTTTGCAATAAACAAGAAGACTTTCATTCTAAGCTACACAAGTTCAAAATTTTCGCAATATTAGTTCAAATTTAATATTCGCTTCTATAATGTAGGAAAGTATTTCACAGTTGCAAAACCCGCATCCGACTCATTGTCCGTACACTTAGACGCTCACCATAAATTCTAGTTCAGAGTGACACCAGTTTAAGTAACCTAACGTAGCGAAGACTGTTTGCCAGTGCTCTTTATCACCGGAAAATACGCAATTCACTCATTGGGCTCCAAAGTACACTGTAACAGTAATTTCTGTGTGTATGCAATGCATACGGACTGCAGAATTTAGTGGTGCTCTCTCTTCCACTTCTGTATACAGTATGCCTGACCTAAACGGGCCCTGTATCATTACAGCCCCTGGGTAGTGCAACGTCATACTGACAACAGTAATGTGCTTATACTGACAACCTCAGTGTTCGTTTTACCTGATTTTGTAATCATTTAAATAAAACATGACCTTCCAGTGGGAGACATTTCGTCCCTCTTTTCCTTCTGTGAAATTTGTCAGTAAGCTTTTTGCCTTTCAACCAGCGAAATGCGGCAGAGTACGACCGGTAAACGATTCACAAACCACGATTTAGTGCCGTTAAGACGATTTCTTTAAAAATTGGCGTAGCTGAAGGAATTTAGTTTCCTCTTAAATCGTCTTGTGCAGCAACTTTCAGAGATCTCTCAAATAGGAAAAGCTCTTTATCCAGGTACGAAGGTTGTAAAACAAACTCCCCACAGTTTGTGTCAGGTTGATGTTGTCGTCTGATAGCACTGCATAAGTATTTTGTCTAGGAGGTGTCAGAAGTAGTGTTCCTGTAGCTGTGGGAATCATTGGTTGAAAACGAGTTTAACACCAGTGGGTACAGCACTGCTAAATATTCAGAATGATTATCAACGTAAAACTGAATTCATCCACAAACTGATGCGTATTTAAAATATTGAAGCTAGACTGTGTATCCTTGTCTTCCTTGAGTGGGCATTGGAAGGTGTTGACACACACGTATAGAATACAATGAATACTTCGAATGCTATAGCTACCGTTGCTATCATAAACTTACTTTGGTTTTTAATTCTTTTGGTTCTTAATCATGCAATATGTGTTGTAGATACAGTCTTAGAGGAAAAAGCTGACCGCCGTGACATTCACGTAAGGTGGATAACACAGTCGTGCTCCCCTCTGTATTCTATATTCGGCAACATTGTAGACTGCTATTCTCCCCGGGGGAACTCTTGACTGCAGTCTGAGTACATCACTCTTGTGTACGACCGCTGTCTTGAGGTAAAACGCGAGACTAGCAAATACGACATCTGGTAACCAAAAGCACACGACGACAAAATTTTTATCGCCCCTTTCCTCTCGATGCTGAAGTTATAAGTATCATTCAAGCGAATCTACAATATATTTCGCTTTCTGTCACATTGGTAATAACAGTTTGGTTCAGCAATATTTTAGCGAGAGATTTCTCGGCCGGTCATCTGCCTCTGAACACCACATGTCCCTGAGTTCTCTGCGACCCGTTTGCTGCCCACCTGCCGGGGCTGAGGCACTGCGCTGCCTCACCTTCTGCCGACAACGTCTGCTCCACTCCTCACTCTTGACAGTGTAAAAGCTTTAATGTTGTTGAGTGATGACCCATAAAATCTGTCTGCGATTTGTGTTCCACGCTCGATAACAATGGATGCACAAAACCGTTTTTATTTGATGAGTATTTTATTACACTAGTATGCAATAAATCAATGTGGCACTGATCCAGTGCGCTATAATTAAAGTGTCACATCCTGTTCTTTTTCCTTTCACAGGAGATTCTTCAAATAATTTATTTTTTACATGGATTCATATGTGTCAGTCAAGGCACAGACAGTAAATGCAATGTAATGTGTTTGTTCTCTTTCTTTGATTCCCTATGGTAAATGGATTGGAAACATTGTGTCAATACATTTCAGAACCTGCTCTATAGCTACTAAGGCAAATTGCATGTTTTGAGGTCCATAAATTAAATAATGGAAAAGTGAACGCTGTTGAAAAGCGATATTTAAAATATTCATTTGGATTTAAGGTGACAAAATTTCCCATATTTGAAGCTAACCAGAGAAAAAGTAAGTTGCTAGAGACGCTGTTAGCAAATGTCTGCAGAGAATTCCTAATTGCTACTGTGGAAATTTAGCATAGAGGCTCTGTAGTAACCAAGAGGTTCCTTTCCTTCATACTTATCAGCCTGGCATGTGAGTCTTAAGTGAAGAACAATATTGAATTTCGTATCGTTGACAGTCGATTCGAATTCCTTCAGAGACACTTGTATTGTAAAGCAGCTTGGCAGTCAGAAAGCCGAGATCTATCACCATTAACACAACTTATTGAGTCGCCTTACCAAGAGGACTTGATGCGTAAAGGTTTTCTCCTGATTTCGTTACAGAATTTTGTTCTGGAAATTCGCAGCCCCATAAAATAAATCAGAAAAAAGCTCACACACGCTGGCCCCTACGACGGTTAGAACTGACGACTCCTTGAACCATTATGACACGAGACATGGGCGGTACCACGGGGCTACGGACACACTGCTGCTAGCACGCCACTCTCATCATGGTATTGGTCGCTCAGCCTCATAATGTATCGTGAAAGATAATAAAAGTTGTCACTTATGTGAAGAACAGCATTTCTTTACATAAAAAATTGAATTCTCTGTCTCACTGTCTTAGATTACATGAGGATTATGTAGCACGAGTCATTCAAATGGAAAGGGAATATCGAGTAAATTTAGCAATTTAATTCAGTACCATATGCAGAAGTGATTGCACTGTCACAGTGTTGCCAAATGTTTGTGACGATGTTGCCAATTCTCAGCTGTGCTAGGAAGAGCTCTGTAGCGTTATGTGAGGAGAATCCTGTGCTCGAATCATAGGAGGATACGGAGAGGAGGCGCGGGGTTGGGTTAATATGCAGCGTTTTCTGCTACCAGTTGTGTCAAACATTCAGGTGTGTAATCTTCCATCACGATTACAGTTTCCCACAAAATATATACGAATTAAATACTTACTTTGTTACTTTGTGACAAAAGATTATTTCAGTACAATAAAAAGTCTTTGGGAATCAACTTCGCCCACCTGTCACGAAAAGTGAGATAAGAAACACTTTTCACCTCGAAATCGATTGCATCTGTGTGCAGTCTTGTGATCATACAAGTAGAATTTCATGAATTGCACGAGAATGTAGAAAAATGTTGCTGCGAATGGAAGCTGTAAGAAACACAGTTAACTAATTATTCTGTACCACGTAATAATCAATTCATTTGAAAATTCAGAAGAGAAGAAACTAAAAATTATCCCCATTAAGACAGAAGCTAATGTGCATATGCGGGCACTGGGCGGAGCTGCGCTTTTTCATCTTCAGATCTATACGAATAATGTATGCTAACCGGCGTATTCATTGCTTTCGTAATGTTTCCCTCTTGTTTAGTCTTATAGTGATAAACTGGATCCACACCCATGAGTCTGATTGTTTCTTTGTATCCTTCCACCTACTATCTTTGTGTGTTATTGTTCTGTGTTCAAAAAGCAAGATATTATGCCTGCTCCTACGAGGTATTAAGACGAGGTCGCGAGAAGGATAACGAATTATAATCAAAATAAAGTGAGACGCCAATTTGTCTTTCGTCATGGTGTTAAGTAGACAGAAATAGTTGGGTGTTATTGCCTGCATCACCGGCATCCCGTTGTTCTCTTCTCTTATTGAGATTTTCATATTACCCTGAACACAAGACGCCGAGATAAATGTGTATATTCTCCATGACGACACATCCGACATTCCATTCATCCTGATCCACTCGTTACGTGCATCAGCAGCAATCAGTGATAGGAAAGCTGTTGTGAGGTGACTAATAACAGTATAAATGGTAGTAATAACAAATCCGTAATCAAGGATGTTCACTGCATTACAGACGATAAACAAAATAACCAAGAAAGGCTGAGTGTTTAATTGGTCCACTGCATAGGTGTTCTTACACTTTGTTACTGAATTCTGTTCTGGTTGTCTGCAGAGAGAAAAGGCATAACCCTGTAGCCATACATATCGCTAGTACAAGCACATGTGCTCCAGCAGCGGTATGATGATAATGATAGTAATAATGACGGTAATAATCGAATTATCCGGCAACTTCAAACTTCACGGTGCATTTTCCCGAACTAAGAAATTTGCTGAATTAGTGAAAATTTCAAAATGGCTTCACATCGAGGCTATGATGCCTAGAAGAGTCTTTACATCCTGCTGACACGAGAATAGCATAATCTCCGCGTCAGCAGATTGATTATACTTAACCATTTAATAGACTCGTATTTTTTCCACTGTGACTAAGTTTGTTAGCTAAGCACATCATCCGTTACAGCACACTCCTGGGGCTGGGAAATGTGGCCACAATGGTCTGGTGGAACGAACTATCACAGTTGCAATGCGTGGGTTCATGCATTTACTTTTAAGACGCACAAACAAATTTAATTTACCTCTGGTAAACTCAAGAGAAAGACGTTGTAATCCAGAATCCGCATTAAATATCACTTTCCTTCATTACAAACTGGGCAGAGCCGGTTTACGTTGGGAAACGACAAAGGCGGAAGTCATGGTAAACAGAAATACTGTCGCCAGTAAATTTACTTACATTGGAAAATTTTATTTCATTTGATGAACCGATGACTGCGATCTTCTCTAGGTATCGTCCATAGGTAAGTATGTGGGTCCGAATCCTGATCCAGTACAAAAATATTCATAATTTCATTTCAAACCCTATCACGTGCACACCTGGCTGCTAGTGAAAATTAATATGCACTTTTAATGTCTGTTCATGTGTTGCCAATAATCGGAATAGGTGTCATTATTTCTGGTCAAACACGCACACATCTTACTGTTGGTGAGTGAGCAATTGATACTGAAGCTTTATTTGTGGATGATAAAGAAGGACGGTAGGTGTGCGGTTCCATTGTCGCTCAGACACAAAAATTTGTATCCTTATTTTAGATTCAAACACCTAGCAGCTGATAAGAAAAACCGATACGTAACATTTGATTTTACTTAGTTAACAATCAGATTACGTGTTGGGTTCGTATTTCCATCACAGAACTTCACATCATGTGCTTCATCTTTAAATGCATACCCACTTTGTTACTTCTGAACGGAGGTATATCAGACATCTTTCGTGATTAGTTAACAGGGATGAAAGGGTCTTGATAGGAGTCCCGGTTTATTACAAAAACTGTCGTCTTTTATTTTCGAGTTTAGTTTTGGTTACTGATATTGGCGAAAATTTCGGTAATTCATGACTATTCATTTCTAGTCAGCTATATGATATTATTACATTACATAAATACTTGTTCCATGGATCCTGAATACGACATTTCGTAATGATGTGAAATGTGTCATTTTAATGAAAGATTTCTTTACATACCATGATTCAATTTCTTTACAAATTTTTTTTTACTCTCTCTCTCATTATTTTTTATTTTTATCTCTCTCTCCCCCCCTCTCTCTTCTCTCTCTCATACACATACACACACATCCTTTTCTTAATTTTAATTTGTTTGTACTACCTGACTATCGGAGAGGCATAAAAACGTCCATGAATGAGTTTCTTTGCTTTGAGTACACTTACGAAATAAATATAAAAAACAACGATGAGAGATACTGATTTATGATGCTTAGTTGCAGACATTTGAGAGCATTATTAGTAACTACGCTCCAGTCCCTAAACCTAGTTACAGAAACGCGAATCAGACACATTACGTATTCCAGGCCGTAGCGGCCGCGTCTTTGAGACGCCAGCTGTGGTCACTTGTCAGCCCGCTGTAGGACCACATCGGTTCGTCTTCTTCCTGCTGGCACTCTGAGATTTGGCAACAAGGGAAGGTATGTTTGGCAACTCTGTGATCGACGAGTTACTTCGTGGTGTGCACGGAATTAAGCCTCAAAGTTCACTTGACTTTTCCTGTCATTCCCATGGAATAATCTGAGTTATTATCGCTTGAGGTGTAACAAAAGATTGCAAATTTACGGTTTTCAGCCCAGGAAAGTCGTTGCACGTGGAAATCGCAACTAATCTCGTCCTTTAAATAGCGGTTTACGAGTTCTAGCCACAGCTGGCCTCGTAAGAGGAAACAAAGGCACATACCAGTCTGCTAGCTCTGTGGTAATGTGCTGACCTATGAAAAAGCGTCTGTTATGGCTTCCGGTTCGAGTCTCGCTGACTATAACGTTTTTATCCCTTCTGTGAATGAGCTACAAGCAGTCAGATCAAACATCGGTAAGGAAATCGCAAGAATATACTTTCAGCTCATAGCACAATGGTGAAAACTTACAATGCTGCACAGCAGGTAACGCATCTTTCTCCTGCTGAGAAGCAAATTTTGGGTTTCTAGGAATACATAACTTTATTTATGAAATGCCACATTTGCATACCTCTTGATTATGACACAGCATACCAATGAAGCACAGATCCGATCGAAATCTAAGGGAGTAGTATCTTACTAATTCGTCCCGATAGAGGTACGCTTGTGCACAGACATTCAGTTTTATTAAAACAGACTTTCGTCATAATGTTATCGCAGGCAGTTTTATTTCATTTCTTATAATATAGTGTACAATTTTCGTAAGGTTTCTTTAAGTGTTGTTAAATCAATAGTAAACATGAGAGAGAAATTAGTCATCAACGATATATGCGAATTCTCTGATGTTATCTATAACAGTCTGACAATGCACATGCAGTTTATTGATTACATGCATGTAGAAAACTTGTTCTGAGTTAAAGCTGTTAAACAAGGTTTGAAGAAGAGTAAAACGCCACGATCACACGACACCTAATGTAGAAAATACTTTTCTGACGTATTTTGGCACGATGCGCTCTCCCCACACATAATACGAGGGCTATCCACAAAGTACACTACGTTCTGGAATTAAAAATAAATAAAGTATTGGAAATTTTTTGTATTATATACAGATGAAAGCCATACTTAAATACTACTTTTCTACATAGTTGCCATTTAAATTAAGGCACTTATCGTAGCGATGGACGAGCTTGGAAATTCCTTCGTCGTAAAATTCGGCCGCCTGCGCCTTCAACCACGTGGTTACCTCTTCTTGAAGCTGTGCGTCGTCATCAAAACGCTGCGTAGCCTACCACTTCTTCATTGCTGGGAATAAGTGGAAGTCGCTCGGTGCCAGGTCGGGACTTTACGGCGGATGAGGAAACAACTCCCACTTAAAAGATTCGAGAACTTCACGAGTGGCATTTGCCGTGTGGGCCCGGGCGTTGTCGTGAATCGGCAAGATCTTTGAGCCCAACTTTCCCCTGCGCTTGTTTTGTATTGCTCTTCTGAGGTTGTGCAGATTTTGGCAATACCTTTGAGAGTTTATTGTAGTGCCTCTTTGCAGGAAATCCACAAAAATCACACCTTTTCTGTCCCAAAAGAGGTAACCACGTGGTTGAAGGCGCAGGCGGCCGAATTTTACGACGAAAGAATTTCCAAGCTCGTCCATCGCTACGATAAGTGCCTTAATTTAAATGGCAACTATGTAGAAAAGTAGTATTTAAGTGTGGCTTTCATCTGTACATAATAATAAAAAATTTCAATACTTTATTTATTTTTAATTCCAAAACGTAATGTACTTTGTGGATAGCCCTCGTACAAAAGCATCTGCTGCCTGGCCATCTATTAAACCTGAAAAGAACAAAATGTCGCAGAAGTTAGCTCTTTTCCAAGATGCGATTATTTTAGGTTGACAAGTGAAGGGAATTGTGCTCATAGTTCCAATAGATTGATAACTACAGCAGCCAGCATAATTGCGTTTTAAAAAATGCAGCAGTGAATGCCCTCGAATTCAGGACGTCTTATCTACGGTGCGCGACGCTTACTGTTACGCTACCAGCTGACAAATACCTACAGCACCTCCAGAAGTCGACAACGATTCCTCCATAACTTCCGCATTCCACAGTGCTGTGAGGTAATGCGTATGGCCGGATCTAGACTTCTGAGAAACAGACGGTTACAGCTTTTCTTTCGCACTGCACAACGTTTTCTGCAAACAAATAGCGCAATAGATTAGCTCAAGTGAAAAGGAACACTTCCTATTTACATTTCTGCATCCTACACTGTCGGCAGTTCTGTGTAGGTGGCAGTTACGTGACTTTATTTCGGTGATTACAAAATAGAGTCGACTGTATGTACTGGGTAGCCGAGGCAGCTAGTTCATCGTGATTCGATCAACCAAGTTAATGTACTGAACATGCTGCAAACCGCTACAGGGAGCCTGTGTGTCAGAAATATCATCCAGTGTGGCGCAGCGGCGTTACGATAGAAAAACGAATCACAGAGAACGTGATATGGTGGTCTGTTGGATTATATATTTATGGCCTGGGTTCGATTCCAACTTCTGTCGATGATTTTTGATAGGGAGAGACATATTGCATTCTCTTCTGGCTACCCCAAGTGAAGAAAGTATAATGGCATTGAGGTCTGAAATTCACATTAAACATGATATTCCTTCTCTACCAAGTAGACGTTAGGTTGAACCACAATAAAGTCAGGAGTGGCTACATTTAGAAACTCTATCACCAGTAACCTTACTGATACTAGTTCTTTTTTTCTAGTGACGAAACAAACGCTATGTATGGTCACAGGATACTTATTCCATCTTATATTTGAGCTTCTGTCGATAAAATTGGTTCTGAACTGGGAATGCAACTCAGACCGCCCTTAACGCGAAAGTTGGTCCCTTCGTGTTAATACAGCTCGACTGTAATTTGTTGTTTGTTCAAAACTGCAGATTCCTGAACATATCCACATATTGCGTGTGAATGCGTTCAAATCCTGGCCCGGAACTAAAGTTTTCATTATGTATTATCAAGCACTAGCATGAGAACACATATCTGCTGGTGGATCATAATTTTGATTTTAATGTATTTTCATTCGTTGTCAACACTAACGATATCTGACGGTTTTGACTCTCAGTGAGAGACAGAAATATTTGCGAGATCACTATAAGTTCAAGATGTTATTCCGAGCTGCTGGTGGAGAAAAATTCGGTAGCTGACGTCTCTTTATGTATAGTCAACAACGATGTGTGGGGGGTTCGATTGCCAGTCAGCACTGAACTCTTCGTCATATTATTTCTAGTTCAAACATGCTCATATGTCGCTGCTGGTGTAACAAACCCATATTTAACGTTCGCTTTCTCTAAAATAGAACAGCGATAGGTGCTGGGTTGGAGGCCTGGGAAGGAAAAAATTAATGTTTTTTCTCGTCATTTCCGTAAAATCTAGCTACTGCCGAGAAAATCCGAAATGTCATTGTTGATTGTGTTGATATCAATCCGATTAGGTTCTGAGTTCGAATCCCTGTCCCACAGAAAGCTTTACCTCACGGCATTTCAAGTAAATTACTTGTGAAGAAGCAATATTTAACATCTGTCCTAGTTCGTTAACAGGGACAATAGATGCTGAGTAGAAATTAACGACCGTTAAAAATGTGTACGTTACGTAATTTAAAGTTGGTATTTGCTAACTGATACTGTCTAAGATCGAGGTATGTCACTCTCTGTTTGCCTAGTCAGGAATGACTGTTAGTTCCCGTCAGTCACGAAATCTTTGCTTAGTCTGCATGACCTGGGTTTGAATCTATATGCAGAACTGTACGGTTCGCCGTGTCGTTTTAAGTTCATACATATTCTCAACTAGCTGCTCGTGAATAACATTAAATTTTTGATGTCATTTTGTGTTAAATAATAAGTACGGTATGTTACTTTGAAGAGGTAATCATGAATACGACCAGCTTACTACGTGCGTTACCTATCTGACGTAATAATGAGAGTGGTAATAAATGTGAGCTTACGAGCCTTAAGGACAGTCCTGTCTGTGATAAGGTGTTCCCTGACATTTGTAGTATCGCGGTATCACTTTACATCTTGAGTTATTGTGATACAGAGCAGTGTTTTCTAGTGGTGACTTGTTGGAATCATTTTCAATAGTCAAACGACTGTATTGAAGAGCGATTAGAGGACTTGCTGAACACGTGCGTTATGTGGGTTGCATGCGAATCAGGCGAAATGCAATTCATGTCGTTCGGATACTTCTGAGCACGACTGTACTTAAGCATCCTGTCTGATCACCTGTACCCAATGTCCATTGAGCATTCCGACGGACTTGGGCAATTCCAGTGGGACAATGCGACACCACACACGCCCAGAATTGCAACAGAGTGGCTCCAGGAACACACTTCTGAGTTTAAACACTTCTGGAGACGTGACCATTATTGAGTATATCTTGCATGCCTTGCAACGTCCTGTTCAGAAGAGATTTCCACCCCTCGTAGTCTTACAGATTTGTGGACGGCCCTGCAGGACTCATAGTGTCAGTTCCCTCCTACCCTACTTCAGATATTACTGGAGTCCACGCCACGCCGTGTTGCGGCTCTACTGAATGCTCGCGGGGGCCCCGCACGATATTTGGCAGGAGTACCATTTTGTTTGCCTCTTCAGTGTAGAAGAAAAATCGTTCCATAAACAAAGGTCCACAAATGAGCCGTTTGCGAAATATTTGCGAATGTGTGAACCACCCGACACTGGCTTCAACATAAAGTATTGTGGTGTCAGCAAAAATCTATTTGAAATGTAAATCGCCGGCCGAAGTGACCGAGCGGTTCTAGGCGCCACAGCCCTGAACCGCGCGACCGCTACGGTCGCAGGTTCGAATCCTGCCTCGGGCAGGGATGTGTGTGTGATGTCCTTAGGTTAGTTAGGTTTAAGTAGTTCTAAATTCTAGGGGACTGATGACCTCAGAAGTTAAGTCCCATAGTGCTCAGAGCCATTTGAATCACCGCACGCTCGTACGCTGATACGGCGGCACGTGTTCCACGAGTGGTCCTCTTACCTGGAGGCAATACTGCAGCCGTCTGTGCTGAGGGTTTCGCAATTGTTCGAACAGCTCCTCATCAACTGTAACGAGAGAACTGCCGTATAGCTCACTTTAAAGATGACCCCCTCACAGAAAAACACACGAGGTTGAGGTCAGCAGATCTTGTCTACGGACATGAAAATTTAACTGGAAACGTTTGTGCTAACCACGTCAGTACTTCGTAACGAAGTCAGACGTGGTTCGTAATCACATACTGGTAGGTATCTTGTAAAATTCTCACTTGTTTGGCAATGTTTGCTGGAATGGTTTGCGTTCTAATGTTGCACACTTCCATCCTTGTCAGATATCGCTGTTAATTGTGACAGATCCTGCGTACAGAGCGCGTTGCGTAAGACCTAACACCCTTTTTACTTCTTGAGTGTTTCAATATATGGCAACTAGGTTATCGACAAATGGTAATATACAGACGGACGCATATTTTTGTTTGCCGTTAATGATACTGACTCTTGCAAAAACCAAGATTCTGAATCAAGTAATTTTTTAAAGGCGTTCGAAACTTCTTTAAAAGAAGGTTTGTTTTCTATCCTTATTTCTTTTATGTACGTATCTACAGTGTAAATGAAGGAACCGTTTTAACCGCAGTAGTTTGTCATTGTTACTCCTTTAATGCACCATGCATAGTATTTACATTATTGGACAGTTTCGGCAGACAACAAAAAACTTGTGTGTTACATTTGTTGTTTAAACTACTTACGTGATATTAGTGATGTGTGTGTCACATTCACAACTTTTTTGTTTCGTTTTATGTCGGACAGGCATGTTCCCACTCTTACACATGTCAGATGTTACAAATATAGTCTTGCACACACCAATCAGCTTATCCAGCCTGGATCTCTGCCCCCCCCCCCTACCTTTCATAAATCCCTCCAAATCCTTGAACGCCATGCTCTCTGCCTCGCCTATCGCATCCGTCTCCCCTCCCCCACGCGGATCCTGTACGATCTCATCCCCTTCCCCCACCTCCCCCTTTTCCTTGAAAGGATACGGATCCTGTACACCTCCCGCATACTCGATCCTCCTCACCCGCTTGCCTCTCCCATCCTCTCCCACCCCCGCCCGCTGCCGCGCCTGTATTCCCACGTCCCATCCGGTCTCCATCTCTCCACCCTCCTCACCCTCTCCCAAGGTGGCTTCCGCCAGCTCCCTCTCCCTGATGATGCCCTCCTCCCCTCCATCTACCCCTCCTACCAACTTTGATCCTCCCTCCATCTTCCTGTTTTCGCTCCTTTGGGCACCCTCCCACCCTTCTCTCCCTCTTCCCTCCCTCCTCCATTTCTCCCAACTCCTCCCCCGGGCTTCTCCTCCCCTGTCCCTCCACTCTTCCCCCCATCTCCTCAGCCATTGGCATCTTTGTTCTCCCCTCTCCCCCACCTCCCCCTTCTTCCCCTCTTGGCAGGTCCCCGGACTCGCACATACTGAAATTCGCGCGCAGGAGATCATCGCCATCAGTGTCTCGTGTGTGCCGTCGTGTTTAGTGTTCAGTGCTCACCGTCACACTCCATCGTTCACCTGTGCCATCGCCATCTTCAGTATTAGTGCGTCGTGACAACAGTTTGCAGTGTGGATTATCGTCGATTGTGAACGGCTCCGTGTTGTCTTTATGTGTCTACTGTTTTATTACCCACCGCTATGTAACTTATGTGTATTCTTTCTGTTATTTTCTCATTGTCTATTCTATGGCTGAAGAGCAGCGTAGAATGCTGCTGACAGCCTGCCTGTTGTACAGGTTTTAAAATAACAATAAAGAAAAAAAAACCAGCTTACAGGCACACCTTCCACAACACGTCAAGCAGGCAAATACCTTACTCACAGCTAAGTACGTACTGTGTATTAGTCCTTGCACATTTGTTTAACAGCATACCGTGTACTTTTCCGCACTCATACACGAATATAACTGTTGCAAATCACGAGAAATGCGCATCATCCAAAGATTATACTAAGACGTGTCATCGTCCAGACACAAAGTTATCATAACAGGACTTGTCGCCATGAAATCTGGTCGATGGCTGCAGAGCATAGAAATAGTTTTGTAACTTTACTGATAACGAAAATCGTTAATTTTAATACACTGTTTTAGGAAAACGAACAAGAGACCATTTCAGAGAAAAAATTGGTACTAGAATGACACTTATTTTTATAGTAATAACGGATTCAGTGATTTCAGTATTTGATAGTATTAAATAATTTTAGCAGTGCTGTAAGTAATTTTAATAGTTCACAGATTGATGTGACAGAGGACTATAATCAAATGTAAGGATGCCATTGCTTAAGCACCACCTGATGATGGCGGAAAGGTTATTCGCGGAAATATCGTGGGCATTCGACGACCGTATCGAACTAGACACCAGAGAACCCTTCGAACAGCATATACGCCGTGGAAGTCTCGGATCTCTGTTTTACTACAGAGGCGACGGACCCCTAATATTGTGCAACTTTATGGTTTTTGTGATGACAACGGGCATACATGCTGTTTTCAGCATTGGTACATAAAATAGAAAACAAGTTCTTAAAAAGATATAGTAAGTCCACGTAATATCATTGCAGCAATAGCGAATGTTTTATTATGCCTGTAATGGCTGCAATCATTGTCAGAGCCCATTACGTAAGAGGTTTAGTAAGAACTTACGCGAGACTGTGACCACGTGACTTCAGCTCCCTCTGGCGATAACTATATCTCTGCAGAATGACAGTCTCAGCTCAGTCTTTGGATGACGCACGTTTCCCGCCACGATTTGTAACAGTTACGATCATGTATGAGTGCAGAATAGTACACGATATGCTGTTAAACAAATGTTCAAGGACTAGTAAACTATCTTGAGTAAGGTTTTTGCCTACTTGAAATGCTGTGAAAGTTGTGCCTGTAAGCTGACTGGTATCTACAACACTATATTCTACATTTGTATATGTACGTTCCCATCCATAACACAGATTCCTACACCTTTTTCCCCTCCGCCGGTGTGCCCCAAGGCTCCGTCCTCTCCCCCCTTCTGTACCTTTTGTACACGGCGGACATGCCGCCGCCGTCACCCCCCGTCCACCTTCTCCAGTTTGCCGATGACACCGCCTTCCTTGCCCTTGCCCCCACCCTGCAGCGCTCCCAACACCTTCTCCAATCCCATCTTGACCGGTTGACCGCTTGGTGCAACCAGTGGTTGCTCAAGGTCAATCCCTCCAAAACCCAGGCGATCATTGTAGGCAAAACCACCCCTTCCTTCCGCCTTCTTGATTTCTATCTCACCATCTATGGCCGTCCTATCGCCCTCACTCCCACCCTTAGGTACCTTGGCGTCACCCTCGACCGTCGCCTCTCCTGGACTACCCATCTCCGGACAATCCAAGCCGAGGCACGCTCCCGACTCTGTCTCCTCAAGATCCTTTCCGGCCGTCCGTGGGGTCTGGACCCCTCCACCATCCTCCACACCTATAAATCCCTCATCCGCCCTATCCTTTGTTACGCCCATCTGGCCTGGATCTCCACCCCCCCCTTCCTTTTATAAATCCCTCCAAATCCTTGAAGGCCATGCTCTCCGCCTCGCCTATCGCGTCCGTCTCCCCTCCCCCACGCGGATCCTGTATGATCTCATCCCCTTCCCCCACCTCCCCCTTTTCCTTGAAAGGATGCGGATCCTGTACACCTCCCGCAAACTCGATCCTCCTCATCTGCTCGTCTCACCCATCCTCTCCCACCCCCGCCCACTGCCGCGCCTGTATTCCCACGTCCCACCCGGTCTCCATCTCTCCACCCTCCTCACCCTCTCCCAAGGTGGCTTCCGCCAGCTCCCCCTCCCTGATGATGTCCTCCTCCCCTCCATCTACCCCTCCTATCAACTTTGACCCTGCCCCACCCCCCACTTCCGGTGTCCTTTCCTTTAGGCACCCTCCCTCCCTTCTCTTCCCTTCCCTTCTCTTTCCTTTTTTTCCCCCGTCCCCTCCCTCCACCCCTCTTCCCCAGGGCTTCCCCTCCCCCTTCCTCCCTCCCCCTATCTCCCCTGCCTGTGGCATCTCTGCTCTCCCCTCTCGCTCTCCCACTCCCCTTCCTCCTCCTCCTCCTCTCTTGGCAGGTCCCCGAACTCGCACACGCACAGTGAACATTCGCGCGCCGGAGGTCATCGCCATCAGTGTCTCGTGTGTGTGCCTTCGTTTGTGCTTAGTGTTTGTTCGCCGTCACGCCGCCACTGTTCACGTGTACCGTCGCCATCATCAATGTTATGTGCGCCGTGTCAACTAGTGTCAGTCATGTTTTCTCGTCCAGCGTGAACGGCTCCATGTTTTTTGTTTTTTAGTGTCTACATTTTTTTTGCCCGCCGTTTTGATTGTATTCTCTGTGCCCCCTCTATGTATTACTTATTGTACAACTCAAGGCTGAAGAGCGGCGTACTCTGCTGCTGACAGCCCGCCTTGTGTAAGGTGATAAAAATCGCAATAAAGAAAAAAAATGTACGTTCCCACGTAACCTGAAACAAAAACAATTCTTAAATTTGCACACACGTCAACAATATCTTGTAAGTGCTTTGAACAACAAATGTAACACGCGAGCTTATTGTTGTTCACTGAATATGTGTTAGCTATTTACTGTTCTTTTTTTAGTTTTGGTATTATGTTCTACACATTTGAAGATGTCCAGTAATGTAAATTATATGCCTGGTGCAGTATAGTAACAAAACTGACAGCCTACGGTGGCTAAAACGGTTCTGTTATTTCGAAGAAGTGTTCAGTGATATCAAATGCATTAATGTTGGCTTGTAACTTTTCGCCAAAAGAATGTGAGAAACGTGCTAGAACTGAGGTTGGATGCTTTCAGGGATCCGCCATTGCGGTGTAACGGCCGCTAGCCGGGTCCCTCAGACGGGGCTGCGTCGCTACGACAGCGCGGCATCGGGAGGTGTGCTCTGGCGATGACGATGACGATGACGACGACGACGACACGGAACCACCAGCGGCGGGCAGAACCGTCTTTGTGCTTCTCCTCTCCGTTTCGTGAATCGTAACACTTTTCTAACGTGGCTTACTGTTGAAAAATTGAATTACATTCATTTGTACAGAAAGCAGATGGCAGTTATAAAGAGTCGAGGGACATGAAAGGAAAGCAGTGGTTGGGAAGGGAGTGAGACAGGGTTGTAGCCTCTCCCCGATGCTATTCAATCTGTATATTGAGCAAGCAGTAAAGGAAACAAAAGAAAAGTTCTGAGTAGGTATTAAAACCCATGGAGAAGAAATAAAAACTTTGAGGTTCGCCGATGACACTGTAATTCTGTCAGAGACACCAAAGGACTTGGAAGAGCAGTTGAACGGAATGGACAGTGTCTTGAAAGCAGGGTATAAGATGAACATCAACAAAAGCAAAACGAGGAAAATGGAAAGTAGTCGAATTAAGTCGGGTGATGCTGAGGGAATTAGATTAGGAAATGAGACACTTAAAGTAGTATAGGAGTTTTGCTATTTGGGGATCAGAATAACCGGTGATGGTCGAAGTAGAGAGGATATAAAATGTAGATTGGCAATGGCAAGGAAAGTGTTTCTGAAGAAGAGAAATTTGTTAACTTCGAGTATTGATTTAAATGCCAGGAAGTTGTATTTGTATGGAGTGTAGCCATGTATGGAAGTGAAACATGGACGATAAATAGTATGGACAAGAAGAGAATAGAAGCTTTCGAAATATGGTGCTACAGAAGAATGGTGAAGATTAGATGGGTAGATCACATAACTAATGAGGAGGTATTGAATAGGATTGGTGAGAAGAGGAGTTTGTGGCACAACTTGACTAGAAGAAGGGATCGGTTGGTAGGACATGTTCTGAGGCATCAAGGGATCACCAATTTAATGCTGGAGGGCAGCTTGGAGGGTAAAAATCGTAGACGGAGACCAAGAGATGAATATACTAAGCATATTCAGAAGGATGTAGGCTGCAGTAGGTACTGGGAGATGAAGAAGCTTCCACAGGATAGAGTAGCATGGAGAGCTGCATCAAACCAGTCTCAGGACTGAAGACCACAACAACAACTGAAAGGCATAAGTAATGCAGTGAAAAGGATGTTTCATTTGAGATTTACTTACTACGATTCTCCTGGATTTCCATAGTGCCTCTATTCGAGTATCTCTCATCGCTCAGCACTTTTTAATGTCTGCATAGAAACTGGACACAATAACAACATCGTCTTACCTAGGCGTCACATCGCTATTCACATGCGCCACTCCCTAACAGGGTATTTCACGAACGCCTGAACACGATTCAAGAGCAGAAGGTAGGACGGCCTGCACGTACTGCGGTGACTGCCAGTATTTCATAAGCTGTTCCTGATACCTGGACAAGGTTTTCCCCACGTTTCAGTACACGGACAGTCGAGTATGTTGCTCTTTGCTTAACAACGGTACGCTTTTTAATCCGTCAAGATAAGGAAGCATCAAAATTACTAACGAGCTACAGTATCTATAAAGCTAAAACGTTTCGTAATATTTTCACTTAACCTTTTTGCAAACATAATGAAGAATTGTGATATTTGAAGCCGAAATCTTGTTGTTCACAAAACGCATGATCACATCTACTTCCAAGTAAACATAACGGGTCTGATCAGCTAGTCGTTGTTCTGTTAAAAATTTTAATTCTGGGTATCTGGTAATAAATTTTGTGTATACTTGTGATCCGTATCCAGTTGTGTTGGTTCCTAAGTTTGTTGATTGGTAATAACAGAAAATGAGGTGTCTGTTAACTTCATCTGACCATCTCATCCTCTGTCCTTGTTTTCCTTCTAGGGTGGTTGCGGGAAGCATATCCTGCAAAACACCTCTATTTGGATTTAAATCATTTTCCGTGTGGCTAGCAGTGTCGTTACCGTTGTGGGCGGGCATAGGATTAAAGCGTCGTCCCCGACCATGACAGCGCTTGTCCGAGGCTTCATTAGTTCTGTCCTGAACCAACTAATCACACTAAAAGAGGGTTAGCCCTATTAGTGGTTTGTTCTTTTCGTCGCCTTTTACGACTGGCAGAACATACCGAAGGCCTATTCTTTTCCCGGGCCTCCACGGGGTTATTATTATTATTATTATTATTATTAGCGAATTCTCCCAATAAATGGAAGATGTTAAGCAAATAACTGAATCAGCTTTCTTTAGGTTCTTGCTGTCGTCCCGAGGGTTTTTAATTTTGTACTGTTTTTGTTTTGGTTGCACTGATGGAAAATCACGTTTGTCTATTTTGTGTCTGAAGATGTCTCTTTCTAAAATGTCGGCTGGTTTTATGTTTGCGTTATTGAGGTCCTTTCAGATTTCGTTCAGTCAAGATGTTGACTTGTTAAGTGATGTTGCACAGTCTACTATTCTTTTCGTCAGTATCTTTTCCGGTAGTCCATTGAGCTTTTCTTTATGTCAGTTTCGATGTTTGAAAACTTTTCTGTTGTTTTGATTGATTGTAGCCTGAGCCTAAACTTTTCCTAATGATCTTTCTCTCTTCTCTTTTTATTTCTTCAACGTCGTGTTTTCTGTTAAGTGTCAGTGTTTCGCTTGTGTAGAGGTTGTTGGTTTTATGATTGTATTGTAGTACCCGATTTTTGTCTGTCTTGATACTGGTTTCTTGTCCTACATGTTTGGGCTAACACCAATGCTTTTTTGACTTTTTGGAGGGGATTTTGCTGTGCATTTTTTTTCAAGGGCAGTCGGTTCGATGAATTCTCCGAAGTATTTACAGTACAGGACCTGTTGATTGTACCGTATTTTGTTTTAAAGATCGCGATTTCTGTCTTTGAACGTACGAAATTGTTTTTATCGAATGAGATTTGTAACGCTACTTTTCCCGCACATTCTGAGGTATGGTATGCAGAGGTTGTTTTTGAAAAAGGCCAGTAGGATAGTCTTCCAAAACCCACGTTTCTTGAGTTCTTACTACCGTTCTTCCATGACACTATCTAGGACGACGCTCAACAGAATAGGAGAGAGTCCATCTCCTTTTCTCACACCTATTTGAAAGTCAAAGGGTTCTCAGATTTCCCCATAAATTTTAGTTTAGATTACGTGCCAGTTAGTATTTGTTTTATGAGTTCTCGTGTTTTGGGATCTAGTAACCTCTCTTCTAAAATTTGGTATAGCGAGGGCCTGTCTATCGAGTTGTACGCCTTTTTGAAGTATACAAATACTCGTACGAAAAGTTTTGCTTTGAGGGCTCGCATTTTGAGTACGGTTTTGTGGTTAAAATTTTGTTCTAGGCATGTTCTGTTCTGCCTGAATCTTGCTTGATTTTGTGTTAGAAGAAGAGCCAACACCGTGTTACGAGTGGAGGCCGAAATGCGTCCGTTTTAGCTCAATCAGGCGGGCATGAAGAGGGAAGAACTATACTGACGTGACGTCTGGAACATGACAAGGAATGAGAATTCAGAAAGCGGACGTAATTAGTTTGATACTTAACTGTAATCCATTAATGATGAACGTCGCTCTTGACGGTACATGCTTCACAAAATTATCTGTTCAGAATAAATTCTTGAAATAATTATAGTAACTGAATATGGCGCCTTGCTAGGTCGTAGCAAATGACGTGGCTGAAGGCTATGCTAAACTGTCGTCTCTGCAAATGAGAGCGTACGTAGACAGTGAACCATCGCTAGCAAAGTCAGCTGTACAACTGGGGCGAGTGCTAGGGAGTCTCTCTAGACTAGACCTGCCGTGTGGCAGCGCTCGGCCTGCAATCGCTGATAGTGGCGACACGCGGGTCCGACGTATACTAACGGACCGCGGCCGATTTAAAGGCTACCACCTAGCAAGTGTGGTGTCTGGCGGTGACACCACACTTGATATTTTGCTAATTTCAGTCGTAATTGCTTTTCTGCTCTATGCAAGAGAAAAGCTCATAGGACCGGTAAGAGGGAGATCCCTCGAGTTGTTTACATCTGATTTGTTGTCTCTCTTATGTAGTGGATGGATTGTTATTTAAGTGGTAATTCATCAGCGCGTAACAAAAGACACCGACAAACTTACACGGGTTGTATAGGGTGTCTTCAAGAACAAACTGTGGATAGAAACCGGTTCCCGGAAACGTCATCCAACGAGAGTACTGGACATCGAAGTCACAGGTGCCAACGTCAGCACCTCGGCCAGCCCTTCAGCGCAACTCCCCGTAACGAGAGTGGCGGCCTTCTGGTGATCAGCAGGACCGCACCGGCGCCACCAGCACGTTCGCATAGTAAAGGGAGCTGTCGTGACGTCACAGACTTGAAGTCGTCGTGTGCCATGGCCAGTTGCCCCAAACGTTAGTCTGTAGTGGATTAGAGATTAGATTAGATTAGATTAGTTTGTCGTTCCATAGATCCATGCTGAGGAGATCCTCTTGGATGAGGAACATCTCAATTTAAAAAAAAAAAAAAAAAAAAAAAAAAAAAGCTGAAACAACAATACTAATAGAATGAATATATACAATACATCATTTGTTTCTATTAAAAAATTCGTCAGTGGAGTAGAAGGAGTTGGCCACTAGTAAGTCTTTCAGGCTTCTTTTAAACTGATCTTTATTTGTAATTAAATGTTTTATGTTTGCTGGCAAATTATTGAAGATGAGTGTTCCTGAGTAATGGACCCCTTTTTGAACTAAAGTCAGTGCTTTGAAGTCCTTGTGCAGATCATTTTTGTTCCTGGTATTGTATGTATGAACTGAGCTGTTTGTTGGAAAAAGAGATATATTATTTAGGACAAATTTCATTAAGGAGTAAATATATTGAGAGGCATTAGTTAGTATACCCAGTTCTTTGAAGAGGTTTCTACAGGACGTCCGTGAATTTACTCCACAAATAATACGTTTTACACGCTTTTGGGCTCTGAAAACTTTTGTTTGACTTGAAGAGTTACCCCAAAATATTATACCATATGACATTATGTAATGCAAGTAGGCAAAGTATGCAAGCTTTTTCATTTTTATGTAGCCTATGTCTGCTAACACTCGAATTGCAAATACAGATTTGTTAAGGCGTTTCTGCAGTACTGTGGTGTGCTCCTCCCAGCTGAATTTATTATCAAGTTGTAATCCCAGGAAATTAAGACTGTCAACCTCTTCTACCTTCTCTTCTTCATACTTTATGCATATGCTGGGTGGAAACCTCTTACAGGTTCTGAATTGCATATAGTGAGTCTTTTCGAAGTTTAATGTCAGTGAGTTGACTTTAAACCATTTATTAATATCCATGAAAACATCGTTATCAGATCTTTCTAGAACTACACTCGAAATACTATTTATTGCAATACTTGTGTCATCTGCAAACAAAACGAACTTGCTTCTGGCAGTGTAACTGATGAGAGATCATTAATGTACACAAGAAAAAGCAATGGCCCTAAGATGGATCCTTGTGGGACACTACATGTAATTTCTTCCCATTCTGATGATGACTGATGACTTAATTCACTAGTCCCTTGCACTGACACCCTTTGTTTCCTGGTAGCGAGGTATGACGTGAATCATTTTGCAGTACTGCCCGTGACGCCATAGAATTCTAATTTATTTAAAAGGATGTTGTGGTTCACACAATCGAATGCCTTTGACAAATCACAGAAAATACCTGCTGCTTGTAACTTGTTATTTCATGAATTACGTACATTTTCATTGTAGGTGTAAATAGCCTTTTCGATATCAGAATCCTTCAGAAATCCAAACTGTGTTCTTGATAATATGTTATTTGTGGTCAGATGGTTGAGAAGCTGCCTGTACATTACTTTTTTGATCTGTTTTGATCAAAAAATCAGCTCGCGTCATTTACAACTGTCGTAATCATTCTGATTATAGTGCAAAGGAACCACACTTTATACGTTTTTTATTTTATAAACGTCCATTTTTTAACATTGACGAAAAGATCTAATTCACCTATGGTAACGCCAAGTCCAGAATGTTAGGTCGCACAGTGGTTCAGAATCCGCATTAAACACAATATCCCTTCACTACCAACAGCGTCAGAGCCTGTTTAAATGGCGCCATAACAAAGGCGGCAGCTGGGGAAGGCACAAACTCTGTCGCCAGTAAAATAGCACTAAAAAGTTTATTTCATTTAATTTAGGAATGTTTATTTCGTTCGCAGTGTTCATTTTTAATCTGAACTTGAGACGTTGAAATTTTTGGTTTTCGGCTGGAATTCGAATTCGGATCTCTATAAATGGAACGTATCTGGGTTGCAATGCTGGTCTAGCACAAACATATTCATAATTTCATTTTTCGCCCTAGCATGTGCACATTGACCTACAACCGAAAAATAATTTGTATATTTAATGTCCGTTCATGAATAGTCAACAATAACGATAGGTACCGTTATTTCTAGTGAAACATGCGAGCATCTCAATACTGGTGAGCAAGCAGTTGTTACTTAACGTCTATTTATGGATGGGAAACAACAACAGTAGGTGCCGGGTTCGATTCCCGGACAAGCAAAACAAATTGTACCCTCATCTCATATTGATATAGCTCGCTGCTGGTAAATAAATTCGATTTCTAACATCTGATTTTACTTAGTTAACAATCCGATAACGTGCTGGGTAGAAAATCCCGTCACAACATTTTAAATCATAGCATTCCAATTTTCAGCACATGCATAGTTCGTTATTTGTGAAGGAGAGTATATTAAACGTCTTTCGCGGTTAGTTAACAGGGCGATAATGGTTTTGATGTAGTAGAAATAATTTCGTCATTTCGTTTCAAGTTCAGATGTGTTAACTAATACTGGTGAAAAGCTTTGTATTTCACGTCTCTTTATGGCTAGTCAGCATTGATGATTATTGCCTTGATCAAGTCCGGGGCTGATGTGAAAGTGTATTTTAATTAGTAGTGGCTACGTCTGCTGGGTTTCTGTCCAGATCCAGAGCAAAAAATTTCGTCATGTCATTTATAGTTCAAACATGAGGGCAAATAATTCTTCAAGAATAATTAGTACAGTGACGTTACTGATTATACTCCATTAACATTGCGGTTTCTATAGAGCATTTATCGATGTTTACCGCGATTTTTAACTATTTCCTTTAACGACCAGTTTATGGAAAAACCAATCGTCACTGGGACATTTAGCAGGCACGGGAAAACCTTATACAGAGGAAAAATACTTCGAACTGTCATAGACCTTTACTAGTCCAGATATTGTTCTCAGAATATCTTGTTCATGCAAACATTTACTTTGTTTAAGGATTGCTACATAGTTTATGTGCCATAGTTAGTTGTTTCAGATTGTAATGAGATGGTAACGCTTTTGAAAAACATTGTAACCTGTACAAGCGTTAGAGAGTAACTCATCTCTAATTACGTGTTTTTCTAGTTTTTGCAGTATCATGGTGTGATGTTACATCGCACTGATCGCCTTAAAGCAGTGGTTCCCAGCGGGTGGCCAGCCGACCCCCGGGAGTCCGCGAGCTATGCCAGAGGGGTCCGCAAGACGCTATTAGAATAAAAAATATATTAAATATATTTCGTATGATAACAGATTTTGTGTTTTGGGCGTTTTCTGCATGAGCAGGGCTTTAGCGAACGCTAACTTCCGCGTCTAGCGTCTTCCTAGATCCAACTGACACTAGCACACTCTAGCGCAAAACTAGAATTAGATAGAGGCAAATACACTCCTGGAAATGGAAAAAAGAACACATTGACACCGGTGTGTCAGACCCACCATACTTGCTCCGGACACTGCGAGAGGGCTGTACAAGCAATGATCACACGCACGGCACAGCGGACACACCAGGAACCGCGGTGTTGGCCGTCGAATGGCGCTAGCTGCGCAGCATTTGTGCACCGCCGCCGTCAGTGTCAGCCAGTTTGCCGTGGCATACGGAGCTCCATCACAGTCTTTAACACTGGTAGCATGCCGCGACAGCGTGGACGTGAACCGTATGTGCAGTTGACGGACTTTGAGCGAGGGCGTATAGTGGGCATGCGGGAGGCCGGGTGGACGTAACGCCGAATTGCTCAACACGTGGGGCGTGAGGTCTCCACAGTACATCGATGTTGTCGCCAGTGGTCGGCGGAAGGTGCACGTGCCCGTCGACCTGGGACCGGACCGCAGCGACGCACGGATGCACGCCAAGACCGTAGGATCCTACGCAGTGCCGTAGGGGACCGCACCGCCACTTCCCAGCAAATTAGGGACACTGTTGCTCCTGGGGTATCGGCGAGGACCATTCGCAACCGTCTCCATGAAGCTGGGCTACGGTCCCGCACACCGTTAGGCCGTCTTCCGCTCACGCCCCAACATCGTGCAGCCCGCCTCCAGTGGTGTCGCGACAGGCGTGAATGGAGGGACGAATGGAGACGTGTCGTCTTCAGCGATGAGAGTCGCTTCTGCCTCGGTGCCAATGATGGTCGTATGCGTGTTTGGCGCCGTGCAGGTGAGCGCCAGAATCAGGACTGCATACGACCGAGGCACACAGGGCCAACACCCGGCATCATGGTGTGGGGAGCGATCTCCTACACTGGCCGTACACCACTGGTGATCGTCGAGGGGACACTGAATAGTGCACGGTACATCCAAACCGTCATCGAACCCATCGTTCTACCATTCCTAGACCGGCAAGGGAACTTGCTGTTCCAACAGGACAATGCACGTCCGCATGTATCCCGTGCCACCCAACGTGCTCTAGAAGGTGTAAGTCAACTACCCTGGCCAGCAAGATCTCCGGATCTGTCCCCCATTGAGCATGTTTGGGACTGGATGAAGCGTCGTCTCACGCGGTCTGCACGTCCAGCACGAACGCTGGTCCAACTGAGGCGCCAGGTGGAAATGGCATGGCAAGCCGTTCCACAGGAATACATCCAGCATCTCTACGATCGTCTCCATGGGAGAATAGCAGCCTGCATTGCTGCGAAAGGTGGATATACACTGTACTACTGCCGACATTGTGCATGCTCTGTTGCCTGTGGCTATGTGCCTGTGGTTCTGTCAGTGTGATCATGTGATGTATCTGACCCCAGGAATGTGTCAATAAAGTTTCCCCTTCCTGGGACAATGAATTCACGGTGTTCTTATTTCAATTTCCAGGAGTGTAGTTCTGGTGTATGCCGTTAAACTGCGCGCGCTGCCTCTTTGCAGCTGACAACAGACTATCATCTCATTAAGAACTGAAAGTTAAAACTAACTGTATACCGATGGAGTATTCTGTTGTAACTGTATTTTTTCAAATAAATAATACCTCGTATGAAATTAGTGTTTTCTTATTTTTCACACATGTCTGCTCAATGCAATCTCAAGTGTAGTACACTTGAAAGACCAATACACCAGTCATTTTCAGTTCAGGCTCAATTTTTATTTTTTTAAGGAGTTTGTTATACTAAACACCCAGATTTGAAAACAAAGATTTTGAGCAATAATTTAAAATTTAACAATAACAATGATGGCTAAATTGAAAAAGTTTTAAGCTCAATATTTTTTAATAATGAATAAGTCAATGTTTTTTTCTAAGTTCCAAAAATAGAAAACGTATAAAAAGACTCTTAATTTGGCTTTTTTCAGGTACTTGATACTGTGATATGACAAGGTACCAATCATGCTCGATGAGGGGGTCCTCTAGAAAATTTTGTTGGGAACCCCTGCCTTAAAGAATAATGTTGTCTAGTGGTCTCTCGTGGTATCCATTTTGTATAATCGAACGACTGTACTGCAAAGCGATTAGAGGACCCGCTAGACGGCTACGTTATGTTGGTCGCATCCAAATCAGGCGGATCACAATTCAGGTCTTTCGGATACTTTTGCGCATGATAGTACAGCCCGAGTCTGTAGCGCCAAATCCCCTTACTGGACCTCCGTGGGCAGAACAGCACTGCGTCAGCGCCCGAGGGGTAGCCTAGCTGCAGGCGTCCGCCCCTGTGGGCGGGTGTCAGTTGCATCGGTGGGTAACACGTGGCTTCCTCTCCTCAGTTGTTCCTCGAGGCATCCTCTACAACCCCTATAACTATGCCGGTATAAGATAGTTACGAATGTGAGCCACAGAGCAAAACCATCGTTCATTTAGTTACTATCTTTGGGATATTTTGAATCATTATGACAAGTAAAATGAAGGGCCAAAGAAACTGGTACCTGCCTAATATAGTGTAGGGCCCCCGCGAGCGCGGAGAAATGATGCAACGCAACGTGAAATGGACTCGGCTAACGTCTGAAGTAGTGCTGGAGGGAACTGACACCACGAATCCTGCAGGGGTGTCCATAAATCCGTAAGAGTACGAGTGGATGGACATTTCAGAACAACAAGTTGCAAGGCAAACCAAATATGCTCAATAATATTCATGTCTGGGGGGTTTGGTGGTCACTGGAAGTGTTTAAACTCAGAAGTGTGTTCCTGGAACCATTTTGTAGCAATTCTGGACGTGTGGGGAGACGCATTGTCCTGCTGGAATTGCCAAAGTCCTTTGGAATGTTCAATGGACACGAACGGATGCAGTGATCAGGCAGGGTGTTTACGTACATGTCACCTGTCAGAGGCATACCTAGACGTATCAGCGGTTCCACGTCATTCCAACTGCACACGCCCCACGCCATTGCAGAGCCCTCACCAGCTTGAACAGTCCCCTGCTGACATTCAGGGTCCACGGATTTGTGAGGTTGCCTCCATACCCGTACACGTCCATCCCCTCGATACAATTTGATACGAGACTCGTCCGATCAGCAAACACGTTTCCAGTCATCAGCAGTCCAATGTGTTGACGGGCCGATTCTCTACAGTTGTCGTTGGTCCCGTTCTTCTTCCGGCCGCAGCGATACCGGAGATTCGATGCTTCATCTGATTCCTAATTTTCACGATACACTCGTGAACTGATCGTACCGGGAAATCCCCACTACATCGCTACCTCTGAGATGCTGTGTCCTACCGGTCGAGCGCCGGCTATAACACCACGGTCAAACTGACTTAAATCTTGATAACTTGCCATAGCAGCAGCAGTAACCAAACTATCAACTGCGCCAGACACTTGCCTTATATAGGCGTTGCCGACTGCGGCGCTGTGTTCTGCCAGTTAACGTATCTCTGTATTTGAATACGCGTGTCTATACCAGTTTCTTTGTCACTTCAGTGTATTAGACATGGTCACTTTACGCAGAGTATTGTATTAATGATTTTCAGATAATGAATGCAACTTTTGCTTCGTCATACGCGCTTCACCTCGATTTATCGAAGCATCTTCAGTGGCGATATCTTTTGGCGTCGCACTACATGCGTCGTGCTGGTGGTTCTATTCTTCTGCCTCCAGCACTAAAATCACTTGTGAGCAAAGCACACAAACTGCACGCACGCCTTTCCACAATGATAGAGACATGTAATACACCAAGAAAGCATGTAGTGCAACACCAACACACACTGCCACTGAAGATGCTTCCACAAATCGGGATGAAACTCTTACAGCATAACATAAATTGCATTTACTCAGTTAAACACTGACTTAATACCAGAATAATTAATGTAAAACTGCCAGCAACTGAGGGCTGACAGATGAAGAACATTAAAGATATCTACATCTACGCCTTCATCTAGTCATATTCCGTAAACCACTATGCAGTGCATGGCAGAAGGTACTTGTCTCTGTATCACATGCTAAAGTTTCTCGCCACTCACCGAAAATAAGGGCTCCTTAGACACCTCTACGGGACTGGACTCGCATTCGGGAGGACGACGGTTCAATCCCGTCTCCGGCCATCCTGATTTAGGTTTTCCGTGATTTCCCTAAATCGCTTCAGGCAAATGCCGGGATGGTTCCTTTGAAAGGGCACGGCCGATTTCCTTCCCCATCCTTCCCTCACCCGAGCTTGCGCTCCGTCTCTAATGACCTCGTTGTCGACGGGACGTTAAACACTAATATCCTCCTCCTCCACCTCTACGGGCGCAGCAGTTACTCTAATATTGTCTCCACATATCCTTCAAGAGCGACAGAAGGCTTGCTACACTGCACTCCTAGCCTACTCACTTAATACTGGTTTGGGATAATTTCCAAGTAGACTTTCAGAGGATACGTCACGTATATATACAACTGTTTACCGATTCACGCTTTTCGGCATAGGTCAAATCATTCGTGCTGCTCTTTCTTAGTATACGTTGAATATCCCCCATTAGGCCTATGTGATACTGGTCCTTTTACGAAAAAATGTGAAATAGTCTTACGAACACATGGTTTTAAGTTCCTAACAGGAGCAGTTATACATGGAAAGCACCAGCAGATAGTGCTGGATACTAAATCGATTACGTTCTAGTCAAACAAAATAACAGAAACAAAATAAAATCTATTCTTCTATATCCTACTTTTTTATACTGATGATCACATAAAAGTTATAGCAAAGTCCAATATTAGGTTTAAAAACAAGTGCAACTAGGTCTAGATGCGCAGGAGGATTAAATAATGAAGACACAGCTGAGAAATTTAGAGTGGAGACGGAGAAGATATCTCAGGAAACTCGAAGTAGGCAGGAAATAAGACGATGTTTCACTGAAGGGGCACTGAATGTGCTAGGGAAGAAGAAACTGAAGACAAGAAAACGATGGATGACCCAAGAAGTACTAGATCTCATAAAAGAGGGAAATACCTTGAGAAAAGTCCATTTTGACAGACAGTGAGAAATGTAAAACGAAATAACTAAGTGCCACATAGGAAAAGATATATGAATGAGACAAATAAGTTGGGAAACAAATGGTTCAAATGGCTCTGAGCACTATGCGACTCAACATCTGAAGTCATCAGTCCCCTAGAACTTAGGATTACTTAAACCTAACTAACCTAAGGACATCACACACATCCATGCCCGAGGCAGGATTCGAACGTACGATCCTAGCGGTAGCGCTGTTCCGTACTGAAGCGCCAAGAACCGCTCGGTCACAGCGGCCGGCTAGTTGGGAAACAGTAGCAGACCAAGCAAAAGGAAACACAAACAAGGTGTACTCAAAACTTAAATCACAACAGTTTAAATGCAAATCTCGTAGCAACATAGTTAAAGATAAAACAGGTACGAATCTGATTGAACCTGAAAAAAAAGCAAATAGGGAAAATGAATGCGATGAAGAACTATATGACGGAGAAAAGCTCGGAAATTACCCATATTACAGAATGTTGTTGTTGTTGTGGTCTTCAGTCCAGAGACTGGTTTGATGCAGCTCTCCATGCTACTCTATCCTGTGCAAGCCTCTTCATCTCTCAGTACCTACTGCAACCTACATCCTTCTGAATCTGCTTAGTGTATTCATCTCTTGGTCTCCATCTACGATTTTTACCCTCCACGCTGCCCTCCAATACTAAATTGGTGATCCCTTGATGCCTCAGAACATGACCTACCAACCGATCCCTTCTTCTGGTCAAGTTGTGCCACAAACTCCTCTTCTCCCCAATTCTATTCAATACCCCCTCATTAGTTATGTGATCTACCCAATCTTGAGCATTCTTCTGTAGCATCACATTTCGAAAGCTTCTATTCTCTTCTTGTCTAAACTATTTATCGTCCATGTTTCACTTCCATACATGGCTACACTCCATACAAATACTTTCAGAAACGACTTCCTGACACTTAAATCAATACTCGATGTTAGCAAATTTCTCTTCTTCAGAAACGCTTTCCTTGCCATTGCCAGCCTACATTTTATATCTTCTCTACTTTGACCATCATCAGTTATTTTGCTCCCCAAATATCAAAACTCCTTTACTACTTTAAGCGTCTCGTTTCCTAATCTAATACCCTCAGCATAACCCGATTTAATTCGACTACATTCCATTATCCTCGTTTTGCTTTTGTTGATGTTCATCTTATACCCTCCTTTCAAGAGACTGTCCATTCCGTTCAACTGCTCTTCCAAGTCCTTTGCTGTCTCTGACAGAATTACAATGTCATCGGTGAACCTCCAAAGTTTTTATTTCTTCTCCATGGATTTTAATACCTACTCCGAACTTTTCTTTCGTTTCCTTTACTGCTTGCTCAATATACAGATTGAATAGCATCTGGGAGAGGCTACAACCCTGTCTCACTCCCTTCCCAACCACTGCTTCCCTTTCATGTCCGCCTACTCTTATAACTGCCATCGTAAATAAATTCTCATGACGATCAGCTACCAGGTCAGAATTTAACATTTTAAACAACTCAGACAACAACAAAGCGGTTGAAAGAGATAGTATCCATGTAAAGTTATTCAAAAATGCTGGAGACAAGGCAAAAGGACGTCTGTACAAATATATGTGTGTGTAAGACGATGATGGAACGCTATCAGTGAAATTAATAAAAGGTAAAAGAATTACGATGCCTAGCGAAGGAAATGCCAACGATTGTTAAAATTATAGGACCTTGGCATTACTAAGCCATGAATCAAAATTTCTGCTCGACATTGTTAAAGAAAAACTAAGGGCTAAAATTAACCAACGTTTACGAGAAGACGAATGTCGATTTGGGAAAAGAAAAGAAACCACGGACGCTATAAAGGCACTAAGAATGATGTTAGGAAGAGGAACTGAGATGAAAAGGAAAAATATGTGCCGTATTCACTGACTTGAAGAAGCACTTGGTCGAGAGGTGTGGAAGATACTATATGAAAGAATGAATAAAACTGGAATGGACTGGATGGATAAAAGATTCATTCTTGACCCATACGAAAACCAGAGTTCAGAAATGGATATCAGTGCCACTAAGAAAAAGGCCAGGATAAGAGGAGGTGTGTCCTGTACTCACTTAATTTGTTTATAGGAAGTGCAATAGGAACAATGAAAAGCGGTAGCCAAGGAGTCAAAATTGATGGTAAAGAAAAACATTGTACTCGATTTGCTGGTGGTATAGTAGCTTCTGAAAAATGACACGAACTATATGTTAAAAAATTTCTGACGTGTTGGACAGTCACGAACTGAAATTAAACTTAAACATAAACAAGACTGAAATAATGGCGATAAATAAATCTAAGAGGCAAGTAAGGGCAAATATTAAGATAGTAAAGAAGGTTGTGAGGCAAGTAAATGAAGTTTGATACGTGGGTCGCACAATGAAAGACAACAACAAAAGTATAATAGATGTTAAAAAAAAGAACTGCAATGACTAGACAAGCACTCCGAAATAAGAGTATTTTACTAACATAACATAAGATAAGAAGAAACAAGAAAGAAATTCAGCGAGACAATAATTTGGAGAATTTCAAGCTAAGGCCGTGAAAGGTGTACTCTGGGGAATAGAAAATTAAAAACTAGAAGCAATAAAATGTAGATCTGGAGAAGAACCGCAAAATCGTGATGAGCTGAAAGACAGTCTAATGAAGTAATACAAAAAGAAATTAAAGGGAAAAGAACGTTGATGAGCGTGAAACAAAGAAGAAAAACTAAATTGTTTGGACAACTAATTCGACATAACAGCTTCACAAAAAGACTTCTTGGGAGGAAGAATGCTGGGGAAAAGATCAGGGGGCTGACGGAGGACATTCAGATTGGAAAGCGTTGTCAGTGGGGCGGAGCGCAGCAGCTACGGTTAAATGGTGGCGACGTCGGCGGACACGGTAGGGTGCGTACATCAGCAAGGTGTCTGTCTGGGGCCGGCCGCGGTGGTCTAGCGGTTCTGGCGCTGCAGTACGGAACCGTGCGACTACTACGGTCGCAGGTTCGAATCCTGCCTCGGGCATGGGTGTGTGTGATGTCCTTAGGTTAGTTAGGTTTAAGTAGTTCTAAGTTCTAGGGGACTTATGACCTAAGATGTTGAGTCCCATAGTGCTCAGAGCCATTTTG
Source organism: Schistocerca cancellata (assembly GCF_023864275.1). Taxonomy (NCBI): domain Eukaryota; kingdom Metazoa; phylum Arthropoda; class Insecta; order Orthoptera; family Acrididae; genus Schistocerca; species Schistocerca cancellata. The sequence goes on from NC_064634.1 coordinate 5,621,789, forward strand.
AACCATTTTGTCTGTCTGGTCTGCGTCCCACACACTTGAGCAATAGTTTACGGCAGGTCGCTCGAGTGTTTTTTAAGGAATCTCCCTTTGCAGGCTAACTGCATTTAGCCAGTGTCCTAGAAGTGAACCAAAGGTTGGTTTACCTACGACTAAGCCCGAACGTCGTTACACTCAGACATTTTTGTAACTGACTACAGTTGTGTGATATTGTGATCGAAGCAGATAACGTTTATGTGTTTTGTGAAGTGCACAATTATACATTTGTAAACATGCGAGGGACGTTCAATAAGTAACGCAACATATTTTTTTCTGAAAGCATATTGGTTTTATTCGCGATTCCAGTACACCAGCCGGCCGCGGTAGCCGTGCGGTTCTAGGCGCTTCAGTCCGGAACCGCGAGACTGCTACGGTCACAGGATCGAATTCTGCCTCGGGCATGGATGTGTGTGATGTCCTTAGGTTAGTTAGGTTTAAGTAGTTCTAAGCTCTAGGGGAATGATGACCTCAGATGTTAAGTCCCGTAGTGCTCAGAGCCATTTGAACCAGTACACCATGTTATTCCCCACTCTTGAGGCTACAAAACCCTATTTTTCAACATAATCTCCGTTCACTGCGACGGCATTGCGCCACCTTACTGGGAAGACCTGTATGCCTGCGTGGTATCGCTCTATCGGTCGCCGTCGGAGTCAACGTCTCGCTGCATCAGTAACCTCCCCATCTTCCAAGTACTGCTTCCGGTGAAGTGCATCCTTCATTCGATCAACCAGATGCAAGTATGAAGGTGCGAGATCTGGGATGTAGATTGGATCGAGAAGAACAATCCAATGATGTTCTGTGAGCTCCCCTTGGTTGCGCAGACTTGTGAGGTCGTGTGTTGTCGTGGAGAATGAGAAGTTTGTTTGCTTTTCTGTGGCGACGAACACGCCGAAGCCGTTTCTTCAGTTTCCTGAGGGTAGCACAGTACACTTCAGAAAATGGTTCAAATGGCTCTGAGCACTATGGGACTTAACATCTGTGGTCATCAGTCCCCTAGAACTTAGAACTACTTAAACCTAACTAACCTAAGGACATCACACACATCCATGCCCGAGGCAGGATTCGAACCTGCGACCGTAGCAGTCCCGCGATTCCGGACTGAGCGCCTAGAACCGCTAGACCACCGCGGCCGGCTACACTTCAGAGTCGGTCGTTGCATCGTGAGGGAAGACATCAAACAGAATAACGCCTTCAGAGTCCCAGAAGACCCTCGCCACGACATTACGGCCTGAGGGTACGGCTTTGAACTTTTTCTTCGGAGTAGAGGAGGTGTGGGACCACTCCATGGATTGCCGTTTCGTTTCCAGTTCCAAGTGACAAACCTAGTCTTCATTGCCTGTGACCGTGTCCGACAAAAAACCTGTTGCGATCATCGTCGTGACGCGCAAACAACTTCGCACAGACGGTCCGTAGTCGCTCTTTGTGGTCTTCTGTTTGTGGCGAGGAACCCAGTAGCCACACATCTCTGTTTACCCCAACAGGTGGACGAGTGTGTGAGCGCTACCAATACAGACGTCCAGCTGTGCAGCGATGTGATCCGTCGATCGCCTCCAGTGAGAGTGTCCGCACGTTCCAGCATTCCAGGAGTCACAGATGTGTGCGGCCGGCCGGCACGCGGGAGTTCGGTCGCGTTCGCGCCACCTTGTCGCGATGAGGACACGCCTCGCCCAACGGCTCACCGTGATTTTGTTCACTGCTCGGTTCCGATTTGAGCTAGAAACATGGGGTACAAATTTCTGGTTTATCCCCGACCAGCGGTCAGTTGTACGGTCATTTCAACATCTGTCTTATACCCATCTGAACGTCTGTCTTGCTGTAGCTACACTACTGCCCATTAAAAATTGCTACACTACGAAGATGACGTCCGACAGACGCGAAATTTAACCGACAGGAAGAAGATGCTGTGATGTGCAAATGATTAGCTTTTCAGAGCATTCACACAACGTTGGCACCGGTGGCGACACCTACAACGTGCTGACATGAGGAAAGTTTCCGACCGATTTCTCATGCACAAACAGCAGTTGACCGGCGTTGCCTGGTGCAACGTTGTTGGGATGCCTGGTGTGAGGAGGAGAAATGCGTACCATCACGTTTCCGACATGGTTAAAGGTCGGATTGTAGCCTATCGCGATTGCAGTTTATCGTATCGCGACATTGCTGCTCGCATAGGTCGAGATCGAATGACTGTTAGCAGAATATGGAATCGGTGGGTTCAGGAGGGTAATACGGAGCGCCGTGCTGTATCCCAACGGCCTCGTATCACTAGCAGCCGAGATGACAGGCATCTAATCCGCATGGCTGTAACGGATCATGCAGCCACGACTCGATCCCTGAGTCAACAGATGGGGACGTTTGTGAGACAACAACCATCTGCACGAACAGTTCGACGACGTTTGCAGCAGCATGGACTATCAGCTCGGAGACCGTGGCTGCGGTTACCCTTGACGCTGTAATGGTGTACTCAACGACGAACCTGGGAGCACGAGTGGCAAAACGTCATTTTTTCGGATGAATTCAGGTTCTATTTACCGGATCGTGATGGTCGCATCCGTGTTTGGCGACATCGCGGTGAACGCACATTGGAAGCGTCTATTCGTCATCGCCATACTGGCGAATCATCCGGCGTGATGGTATGGAGTGCCATTGGTTACACGTCTCGGTCACCTCTTGTTCGCATTGACGGCACTTTGAACAGTGGACGTTACATTTTAGATGTGTTACGACCCGTGGCTCTACCCTTCATTCGATCCCTACGAAACCCTACATTTCAGCAGGATAATGCACGACCGCATGTTGCAGGTCCTGTACGGGCCTTTCTGGATACAGAAAATGTTCGACTGCTGCCCTGACCAGCACATTCTCCAGATCTCTCACCAACTGAAAACGTCTGGTGAATGGTGGCCGAGCAACTGGCTCGTCACAATACACCAGTCACTACTCTTGATGAAACGTGGTATCGTGTTGAAGCTGCATGGGCAGCTGTACCTGTACACGCCATCCATGCTATGTTTGACTCAATGCCGTTATTACGGCGAGAGGTGGTTGTTCTGGGTACTGATTTCTCGGGATCTGTGCACCCAAATTGCTTGAAAATGTAATCACGTGTCAGTTCTAGTATAATATATTTGTCCAATGAATTTCTTCTTGGTGTAGCAATTTTAATGGTCAGTAGTGTATATTACACGATATTACGCAAGGTTCGAACTACAAACCGGAGTTGGCGCCCACGTAAATTGTGCGTGTTGATTAATTCCTTTTGCAATTCGGCTGTGGTTCAGTCTCAGCTAATGGCACTATTTGCATATGCACCGTTCGGATTTTACGAGCAAAAACAGTCACCCGCGCTCGGATTTTACGTGCAGAAACAGTCACCCTTAAATAGCTCCGCACTGGAGCGAGACTGGTGGTTCTTGGTCCACCGATGTATCGGACCTTGGCCTCAGATAAGCTTTAACCGTTTGAAAAAAATTGCTTTGTTTGCATTTTACGTGAAAAAAACACATTTTTTCTGGGAGACTTCTGAAGCACATCTCTCCTTTATTTTAAATTTGGACGAATCGGTTCAAACTCCGCACGAAGGTTGATAAATGGATAAACTCAAAACGAAATTTTTATATTCAATAAGATTTCTACGTTGTTGAGATATGAGGGTTTAAAGTCGAGCTAAATGTAACATGTAAAATTCGTTCTTACCTAAATAGAATGTGCAGAAACGGTTGAAAGTGAACCAAATGAATAAAAAAGCCATTATTACTAATTCGCTTTCAAAATATCTACCTTCATTGGGATTTTACGTGCAAAAAATCGTTCTTCCGAGTTTCTTGAGCGCGCCTTTTGTATGTTTCAGACTTGTGCGAATCGGTTCAAATTTTCTAAGAAGGTAGACAAATACATTTAATTAACGGACGTTCTGTTGTGTGGCGAAAGCCAAGACATAAGCAACATGGCTCGGAAGACAATATAAAAAGCTATACGTGATTAGCAGTCCCCCGAATCAATAAAAATCTACATCGGTTGCCAAATTATGGCGTGTAAAAGAGGTTAATTAGCTTTTCAATTTATCTGGCAGCTTCGAAGATATTTAGATCAAAACATTTTGACATGTTCGCCCTTTTTTACGAGTTAAACCTAGTGCCCCTTCGCAGTGAGCTCTCTTAGATGCAAGGTGTTGGCACACCTGCATCTTGTGATTTATAGCCTACAGTGCCTGATCCCGTGCCCAAAATCCAGGAGATTCGCCACTCAAGTAAACAGTAAATAATAATTTTGTACGGCTGAAGAACGTACATGTAACAGCAAAGAAAGTTTTTGTGGGAGGATAAAAATTTTGGGAGTGGATTAAAAACGTGAATGTTTTCATTTAAATGTCTTTGAAGCTGCCAGATACGTCGAAAGCTAGTTCTCTTCTTTTACATTTCTAATTCTGCCCAGGACATACTGACCTTTCTTGTGCTAACAATATGAAGCTGTTATTTACAGCATTTAGCGACTTGTGGTTACTAGCTGGGTTCTGCTGAAGTGTCTCTTTCGCTGTGTTGGTCCATTTGTAGTCTAACATCGATCAGTTGTATTCCTACAGTGCAAGATAATTATTTACGTGAAAGTTACAGTTTTTTTTATTCTTATGAAGAGCTAAACGTTCCGTGGAAATGGCAATTTTTTAGCACTCGCGATAATTCCGATTTATCGCCACACTGAAACACGATTTCAGATAATCGGAAAGAATGCCCAGGAGTAGTTATCTCAGATACTTAACAAAACTGCCAGGAGATGCGTATTTTTAGGTCGCTTTGTGTAGCGCCTACTTGGATGAATGGCTCTAACTAGGCACATCCAAGTACGAATGGGCTGTTTGTGAACTAAGGCATAAACGCTCAGCATATATTGAAGCCCATCGATATGATGTACCCCATACCCTTCAAGATTCGGAAACGAGAAATGGTAGTAGGCAGAATATCACGCAATTCCGCGCAATGGATACCAGTCTTAATTCTTGTATGAACGGAGATACGGAACCAGGAATCTTTGTTTTGATTTTTTTTTTAAGTAGAACGATATAGTTTTTAAAGGCATTCGAAAACTTACTATTTAAATCGAAGAAGTTAAAAGAAATTCAAGGGGATCTTTAAGACACAAGTGCGGCGATATAACGCGTTGAAAGCTTTTGCAAAAATATTCGAGATATGTGCTGTAACTGAAGGGCGAGCTGTGGGCGGTGTAAACAAACTCGGCGAGTTGCGGCTCTGGTGTTGGGCTGCGACAACACTCGCTACTGGTCACTTGTTTTCACCGAGGTTGTTCACTCGGCTGTGTATACATATACATCCAAATGTTTTAAGAATCTTCAGGCGCGCTAGAAGTTAGCGGATGCTTGCATTTATAACAACCGTAGCTGACCCCGTATTTCTGTCTTATAAAGCACGGCCGAGAAGAAACAACGTTTACCTTAGTGTAGCGCAGGCCCGTCTCCTCGCTGCGTATAACGGCTGGCGGCGGCACGCGCGCCGCACGTGGCCGGGTCGACATCCCCGGCTTGCCTTATAGCAGCACGTGTGACGGACGTATTTCCGGAAATTTTTAACGTCGATCGCTGCACATGTGTCGTCATTAAAGTTTAACGTGGAACCCGAACTACGCGTTCAGACGTGAAGGCTAGTTTAAGACGCAGACTGATAAATCCAAGTTCCGGCTGGGACTCGATCCTGCGATCTCTCGGCTTCCAGGTTGCGATTTATTGTTGGACAACCAGGCCCAACGTGTGTGCAGATAGTTCATCTGAAGATACTGACAAGTGACTTTGCAATGGTCAGAATATACCGTATCTTGATGGTGTTAGGACAGCAACCTGCCACAAATTTAGTTTCAGTTCCTTTATTCAAAGGCTACCGTTACCGGTTTCGAATCGTTGTCATTCATCCTCAGACAGTTTACATGCTTTCTTTATGACGTGTGGTGTTTTTTACATATTGATTGTCCTAAAATATAAATAATACATAATTATAAACACGCCACACACAGATGGTTGTGTTACAGATTTTCGTAAGCTTGTAAGATGATTTCTACCACGAACCACAAGCTTGTAAGATCTTTGTATGTATCAAAACATGTGGTGCGTGGTAGAAATCATCTAAGTGACTAATCTTAAGTGTTCAGTGAGAACAATTTACATGTGCAACAATAAGAATGCAGTGGGAATGCATTTACGTCTGCTGGACGAATTTTATGAAAACAAACACTCGAAACCGATGTTTCACGTAAGTCACATGCAACGAAAATCTGTTACACAACCATCTGTGAGTGGCGTGTTTATAATTATGTATTATTTATATTTTAGGACAATCAATATGTAAAAAACACCACATTTCATAAAGAAAGCATGTAAACTGTCTGAGGATGAATCACAACGATTCGAAACCGGTAACGGTAGCCTTTGAATAAAGGAACTGAAAGTAAATTTGTGGCTGGTTGCTGTCCTAACACCATCAACATTTGTCTTCAAACAATAGCCACGGTCTCCATCATGTCATCGTATGACAAAATCGCATACCGTATTGCACTTAGAAGCTTAAATTATTTATAAAGCCAAGGGACCGTAGACCTTAGAACATGACGTAAAGTTCAATGTGATACGTCTATCCGTTGATCTTAACTGACGGACGGACACACAGACGGACATACAACAAATTGAAAAAAAGGTGATGTAATTACAAATCAACAGTTTTAGGATTTTTTTTCCTTCGCTTGTACTGTGGGAACTTACTTTTTGTCAAATTTCGTGTTTCTAGGTCAGTGGTAATTCTCGTATTTTTTTGATGCGTGAGTTTCCGAGTATAGTGACATAAATGGCATTATCTTTTCGTCGCATTGACTTAGAAGTTTCGATTTTCCACACCGCCAAGGGACCGTAGACCTTAGTAGGTGACATAAATTTCATCTCGATGCCTCTAAAGGTTCCTGAGAAAAGGGGGGTCTTAACATGCGTACAACAGAGTGACCCTTAATAAGGTTCCGTTTTTAGCGATTGAGGTACGGAGAACTAAAAACATACTTGCTTCAGTATCTCGGCTGTTACAACAGGCGAGAGGTTAAACATTCGACTAAACATCGCTCCCCTTTGTCTAGTATCATCTCGTTTCCGTATCAAGAGGAGTTCACGAAATAAGAGGGGCGACGGTTCGGTGTCGGTGCGGTGGCTACGGTTAGACGGCGTGGCGCGGGCCGCCCGTTCGGGCCCCCCGCCTCGGTCTCGAGGCGAATTTCCGGCCTACGGGGGCGCCAGAAATTACTCCTTTAATTGGCCGAGGAAGGGTACTGGAAGGTAACCTGATGGCGGCAGATAACGAGCACGGCCCCGCCAGCCGGGCCGCTCCACGACAGACACAGCTGGGCGATCGATAGAGGAGGCTGCGGTAGGCGGGCAGCGTGTAGCCGGCGAGCGACCAGCTGCGGCTCACCTGGCGCCGAGCCGAGCTGCGCGCCTTGGCCGTCGCGAGCCGCCGCGCCTGCCCCTGGCCGCGGCCCTGCTGGGGCGGCGAGCACTGCCGCCCGCCGCCGAGCGCGGCGCCGCCCCCCGCGGCGCCGCCCCCACCCACCGCGACGCCGGCGCGCGTCCTCGCGCTGTCTGACCGCGCCGCCGCCGACGCGTCCGCTGCGACGGCTGCCGGCCGAGTGGCGGGCGCGCGCTCCACGCCCCGGCGGCAGCGCCGCGCGGCGGCCGGCCGCCGAAGCACGCCGGCGCCGGCTTACCGGCCCCGCTGCGCATCCCCCACTCACAAGGAGACGGCACGACCGTGCGGTCGGGGATTTGTCCGAAATTTTGTGCGGTGAAAGAGGACCCCTAACACCTCACGTAGTTAAAATATTAGGACGCACTACCTGGAAAATCTCAGGAACAATCGATCCAAAGTTTTTTAGGTGCCGTATGAGTATACAATGTTAGTCCATTGTCAAGCCGCTTTCTGGCCTAGTTGGTAGCCGGCACGGTAGCTCAGCGTGTTCGGTCAGGGGGTTTCGTGTTCGGTCAGAGGTTTAGCTACCTCTGTAATAAAAAAAACTGAGTGAACGGATCAACGAACAACCTGAACGGTTGTCATGAGACGTCCGCCCCGAACATATACAACGAACAAAATAGAACAAAATGAGATCAACAAAACAGCCGGCACGGTAGCCCAGCGTGTTCGGTCAGAGGGTTAGCTGCCCTCTGTAGTAAAAAAACTGAGTTAATAGATCAACAACGAACTTAAAAGGGTATCTCAGGACATCCGCTCCGATCAGATTCAACGAACAAAATGAGATTAAAAAAAAAAGAGGGTTAGCTGCTCTCTGTAATAAAAAAAAACTGAGTGAATGGATCAATAACGAACTTCAAAGGGCGTTTGGGAACGTCCGCCACGAACAATTGCAACGAACTATAACGAACAAAATGAGGTTAAAAAAAAAAAAAAAAGATAGTCAGGGCTCGGACTCTTAACGCCAGATGTCTCAGGTTCGATTCCTCCTCCGGCATTTTTTTTCTTCTGTTTCATTTTCTTTTGTTATTCCACAATTATTCAGAAAGTTTCCCAAACCTACATTACCTTTAACAAATTAGTTACATTATTGAATAAAATTTATTTTCTTTTTGTCGAACAACACAATTCACGGCGGTGGGTTTCCCATTTTTCATTGTAAAGTATATGAGGAGAAACATCGGGTTTTTAATCGGAATAACAAAGTCGATTGGGAAACATTCAATTTTTATACATATAATAATTATAAACAAGAACATAGCATCGCGAGAGATTTCTTCCGAAGATGTCGATGCAATTAAATTATTTTCCATCAACATCTTTTCATAATACACCACTGCGTCCTTCAATCGTGATTTTGATATATCACTATGAATGGATTATTCAGGAATTTCTTCCCCTATTCCAGACGAGCCAGCAATTTCTTCAGTCGACATGTTTAGCCTCGGATCGGAATAATACGTTGAAATTTGAAACAGGCACGTCTGTTCACGACGAAATCGGATAACAAACTGCCAGGGGTCGCGCACAGTCCTATGCGCAGATGACCGTCATAATCCGAAAGGGGACCCTTAGAAAGCCCCTTTAAGCCTTGAAACCCCATAAAACGAAACAGAACAACAACACGATTATTTTTCAGTGAATGAAAAACTTTTACGTTCTTGAGCTAAAATAATGTAGGTTTGAGAAACCTATTGGTCGAATAACAAAACAAAATGAAACAGAAGAAAAAGAAAGTGCCAGAGTAGGAATCGAACCCGAGACATCTGGCGTAAGAGTCCGAGTCCTAACCATTTATGCCAAACGGTGGCTCGGCAATGTACTCTCATTGTATACTCATAATGCACGTGAGAAACTTTGGATCGATTTTTCCCAGGATTTTCCGGGTTGTGCGTCCTAATGTTTTAACCGCGTGAGGTGTTATGGGTCCTCTTTCGCCACACAAAATTTCGGACAAATCCCCGACCCCACGGTCGTGCCGTCTCCTCGTCAGTGCAGTGTAAGAACACAGGGGGAGGCGGGAACCCGCGTGAGTCGGCTCCCTGAGGCGCCTGCATGTGCACACACAGACACACACACACACACACACACACACACACAGAGAGAGAGAGAGAGAGAGAGAGAGAGAGAGAGAGCGCTGATTGTGGTCAGTTCAGAATTACTTTGGGATTGAAAGCTACGACGGAGTAGAGGGGGGGGGGAGGGGGGCATTCCACGTGGGAGGCACTGACCACATTCCACCAATCAGAAGAGACCTGTGGCCGCAGCAATATTGTGAATTGTGGTTTATTAGTCTCGTAACGTACATAATCTAAATCATTTGATTCAGGTACAGGAGACACGTCAAAATTTTGCTAACGTTTTACCATATACATACAACACCTGACTTTAACAAATGGTACCATAGCAATAATACAATATAAAAATACACATACAATAAAAAAAGTAACAATTAATTACAACAACTGATTTTAACAAATGGTATCTTAATAATAATACAATTTTGTTACACATGCAATAAAAGACTAACAATTAATTACCCCTTGCTCAAATTATCATCTCATCCTCTATGAATTCTTCTACTGAATAGTAGCATTTCACCTACAGAATCTGCTGTAGCCTTATTTTTAGACTCTCTGGCTTCATATTAAATATATTTTTGCCTATCAGCTTGTTATATATTGTCATCCCCATATACTGTGGAGTTCGTGCATATAACTTCAAATGGTGTGTGGGTAACATAAAATTATTTTTATTTCTTGTGTTGTATGTGTGGTTAAAATGATTTTCCTCAAATAATTTTTGTCTATTGTGTACAAAGATTATAATTTCATAAATGTATGTGGAGGGAACTGTTAGCATTTGCAGGTTCCTAAATAATGGGCGACAAGATTCTGTTTGTTGTGCACTACACATGTAACTTATAATTCTCTTTTGCAGTTTCAGTATTCGAGATACACTACTTGAATTTCCCCAGAAAATGATACCATACGTAATGATAGATTCAAAATAACTATGCTATACTAATTTTCGTGTACTCATGTGAGCAGAGTTTGCTAGTATTTGCACTGCAAATGCAAAGCTGCTTAGTTTATTTGATAGGAACTCGATATGTGTACGCCACTTTAAGTTGTTGTCCACATTTAGTCCTAGGAATTTGACTGTGTTAACTTCTTCCATAGGATGATTGTGATGATGTATTTTAAGATCCACACATTTCAACTGTTTGGTTTTGAAATGTGCCATATTGGTTTTTGCAATGTTCAGTTTCAAGCCATTTAGCTGGAACCAGTTTTCTAGAGTATCCATTGTGCTCACAATGGAGCTCTGAATTTTTTCTGCATCATCTTCAATTAAGACAGAAGTGTCATCTGCAAACAGAACTGATGGGGAATTTATGTTTATGGGCAAAGCTTCACTCCCACGAGCACAACACTTCCCTGTTGCACTGTACTTGTGACTTCCAGGCAGCGTGCTGTCCTGTACGTTTCAGGTGCTACTATTTCATTTGTTGTTGCTGTTATTTCTTGCGTGGTACTGAACAGTGTCAAAAATAACTTTTTCGAAAGTTATGAGTGGAAAAATTCGGCATCGATCTCTTGTCCAGGAGATTACCTAACGAGCTCAGTCTGGGGAAATTGTTTCCCAGTTACGGGTGTACTTTGACACCGAAAAACCAAAAGGCTGCTCTCCGGTAGCAATGTAACTGACAGAGGTACTGCAGCTCTGAACACGAATAAAAATGATATTGCGAAGGCTGACGAGGAAATGTTCAAGGAAGAAGACCAAGCTGGAAAAACATAGAAGCTTGATACTCTTGCGGAGAAAAAACGTTGTGTGCATAAGCAGATAACCAATATAGATTCGTTTTCTGAGGATACGATCCGTCACCGTGTTTATTATCGCACAAAGAGTCAAGTTATTGGTCACCTTTACGGAATCAGGCTTTCTTCAAGGCAGTCGTACATCATTATTCACAGTTTTGCACTAATTAAGGTTTCGCTATCGACATTCCTGTCTCTTCAATCTCTTCGTGGAGAGGGAGAATATAGCTACATGACGATGCCGACTTCTACTGTGGATCCTCGCAAGCTTTTTCTCGAACAGTCTCCTGCTTTTTAAATCCAAGAACAGAAGATTTTATCATGAAGAAATGAACCAATTTACGTTTTCGAATCATCGACTCGATATCTGGAAAAAATCTTCACCATTGTTGTTTTAGATAATGCTCTTTAAGTACAACTACGCACGATTTCGCACACTCGTTGCTGGTGCCTGCGCTAAATGTATTGCATTTAGCACAAATTTGCTATGCACTACACTTGCCAGACAGCTACCAGTTTCAGTTTTGCAGGAATTGTCCATTAAATTGGTCGCACAGTGCTACCGTATAGAGAAGAGTAGATCGTACCACGAATTGTCATAACAATTGCTGTCAACGAAGTTTTCATTGCATAACATTGCTTCAGTCGTATTTTCCATGTTCTTGCCTTTCTGTTTTGGAAACATTTCCACTGATCAGGGCGCTTCTTCCTTTTCTGGGACGGACAGTCGCCGTGGGCCTTTGCAGCTAATACGACGGGTTGGATTTCTTGCAGAATTCCTACTATATCAATTAGTCCCACTTCGATTATACCATCTTCTGCATTTAAACCGTCCACAAAATCGCTCATTTTCTTCTAAACACTCACGCAGCTGCAGATCAGCTGAACTGTGTTCACTGGCTTTTATTTCGACAATGTGTCGGCAGCGAGAGCTTCATTGTTGCGTGCGCATTCTCTCCAGTGCAGCCAAACTAACTCTGAATACGAAATATATTCCTTCTAACAGTAACAAACTGAAAGGTAACTTTGAATGTCTAGACGGGTAAGTCTGATGCCAGTTGGCGTGCTTTGCATCCGTACATGACACGGCGACAGCCATGTCTGTGGAAATTCGCGGGTTTTGCAAACTTTGGACATTTAAAGCGCTTCGCACTCGAAGAAAACGTGCAGTTAGCGGCTTTTGCAAACGAATACGATTTTCTAGAGTAATTTTCAACGGTTTATAGCGGGTTTTCTAATCAAAATCGACAAAAAATGTATTTGGCAGATTCTGCATCCGAGCTACTCATATGCTGCTGCATATGAAATTTAGTTAACGTATTGAATTAGACTTGGGAGGATTTCTCTATCGATCTCCAATCTCCAGAAAATAGATTTTATACAGTACACCCTGTTCACATCGCATGTGCCGGCAATAAAGCCACAATGAAATACCGGGTGATCAAAAAGACAGTATAAATTTGAAAACTGAATCAATCACGGAATAATGTAGATATTGAGGTACAAATTGACACACTTGCTTGGAATGACATGAAGTTTTATTAGAACAAAAAAAAATACAAAAGTTCAAAAAATGTCAGACAGATGGCGCTTCATCTGATCACAATAGCAATAATTAGCATAACAAAGTAAGACAAAGCAAAGATGATGTCCTTTACAGGAATTGCTCAATATGTCCATCATCATTCCTCAACAATAGCTGTAGTCGAGGAATAATGTTGTGAACAGCACTGTAAAGCATGTCCGGAGTTATGGTGAGGCATTGGCGTCGGATGTTTTTTCAGCATCCCTAGAGATGTCAGTCGATCACGATACACTTTCGACTTCAGGTAACCCCTAAGCCAATAATCGCAGGGACTGAGGTCTGGAGACCTGGGAGGCCAAGCATGACGAAAGTGGTCGCTGAGCACACGACGCGCGCAAGAGATATTTCACGTGTCTTGCAATGGCGTGGAGCACCATCCTGCATAAACATCGTACGTTCCAGCAGGTGTTTATCAGCCAGGCTGGGGATGATGCGATTGTGTAACATATCGGCGTATCTCTCACCCGTCACAGTAACAGTTACAAAACCAGAATCACGCATTTCCTCGAAGAAAAAAGGCCCGATAACGGTAGATGTGGTAAATCCAACACATACCGTGACTTTCTCGTCGTGCAATGGAGTTTCCACGACAGTTCTAGGATTTTCGGTAGCCCAAATTCTGCAGTTGTGGGCGTTGACAGACCCTCGGAGCGTGAAATGAGCTTCGTCGGTCCATAACACGTTACTCAACCAATCGCCATCTTTCGAAACGCCCACACCGCAAATGCCCTCCGCTTCACTAAATCGCCAGGTAACAGTTCATGATGCCGATGGATTTTGTACGGATAGCATCGGAGGGTACGCCTTAGTGCCAACCAAACAGTAGTGTATGGAATGCCGGTGCGACGTGCGACTGCACGAGCGCTGTCTTCCCCGTGCATAGACGAACCCGCTACAGTCTCCATTTCTTCCTGAACTGTCTCAGCAGCATTACGCCTTGTGCTCGGTCGGCCACTACGAGGTCTATCGTCTAAACAACCTGTGGCTTCGAACTTCGAAATCATTCTCGCCACAGCTGCATTTGTCAACAGACTTTTACCCGTTCGAATCCCCTTCCTATGGCGATAGGATCCTAAGCTGAACTAGCACATTCCCCATTCTGATAATACAGCTTCACTAAAAGCGCCTTTTCAGGTAACGTCAACATGATGCGACTGCTGGCGCATCTGATTCTCTCTTTTTTTTTCCTTTATTGTATTTCAGTTAACCATCGGGGCGGGCTGACAGCAGCATATGCACTGCTCTTCAGCCGAAAGACATAGAACAATATACAAAGGAGAAAACATGGTGAACATAGATATAAAAAGGGGGGAACATCATGGAAGACAATAGACAAAAAAAGGGGCGACTGTAAAATGGAGATAAAAAACGTAAAAAAGTAGCAGACACAAAAAGCCACACACTGGGACAATTAAAAGAGCACTAGGCACAGTATGACCGGGCCATAAAAGTCTCGATGGATGTTGTAGCACATAACAAACACTGACAGTGACTCTAAGTACAATGCCAGCACACAATTAAAATCACACCTCTCGATGTACAGGAGAAACAGCACTAAGCACAACACTGACGTGGCACACTGACGATGATCAAAATGGAGGATCTGCCAGGCTCAAGGAGATGAGGGAGACCGGAAGAAGGGAGGGAGGGAGGAGGAGAGAGGGGGGAGATGGGCGGGGGGCGCGCTGAAGAGGGCCAGGTAGGGAGGGATGTGGGAAGGAAAAGGGCAAGGATGGGGTGTAGGGTCTCAGGGGGGGAGGAGGAAAATTCGCTCTGGGAGAAGGAGGGGAGATGAAAAAGGGGGCCCTGGGGAGAGGGGGGGGGCGAACAAGGCCAGGCTATAGTTGGAAGGAAGAGTAGATGTCACGGCGAAGTTCGTCATCCGGGAGGGGGAGGCTCTGGAAATTGCCCTGATGAAGGAGATGGAGTTGTGGAGGTGGAGAGAGGGAGGGGTACAGTGATAGAGGCACGGCAATGGGCGGGGGGTGGAGAGGAAGGAGGAAACCAGAGGGTGGGGGGGATCAAGCCTGCAGACAATGTAAAGGATGCAGAGATGTTGGACGAACAGGAGGAGGTGGGGCAAGGGGATGAGCTCATACAGGAGCCATGTGGGGGAAGGAAGGCGGATACGGAAGGCAAGGCGGAGCGCATCGCGTTCGAGGATTTGGAGGGCCTTGTAAAAGCGGGTGGGTGCAGAGATCCAGGCAATGCTGGCATAACAGAGGATAGGATGGATGAGGGATTTGTAGGTGTGGAGGATGGTAGAAGGATGCAATCCCCATGTCCGGCCAGACAGGAGTTTCAGAAGGTGGAGACGGGAATGGGCTTTCTGCTGGACGGTCTGGAGGTGAGGGGTCCAGGTGAGGTGACGGTCGAGGGTGAGGCCAAGGTATCTCAGAGTGAGGGTGAGCTGGATGGGACAACCATAACGAGTGAGGTAGAAATCATGGAGACGAAAGGAGCAGGTGGTGCCGCCTATGATGATTGCTTGGGTTTTGTAGGGGTTGAGACAGAGGAACCACTGGTTACACCATGTGGTGAACTGGTTGAGGTAGGTTTGGAGGGTATGTTGGGACCGTTGAAGGGTAGGATAGAGAGTCAGAAAGGCAGTGTCATCAGCATACTGGATAAGGTGGACAGTTGGGGGTGGCTTGTGGATATCAGCCGTATACAAGAGATAAAGGAGAGGGGAGAGGACAGTGCCCTGGGGGACGCCAGCAGTGGGATAAAAGATACGGGAGATTGTGTTGTGGAGGGTGACATAGGAAGGACGGTGCGTGAGGAAGGAAGCGACCAGATGGACAAAATTGATAGGCAGGGCGTAGTTTTGGAGTATAAGAGGAGACCAGGACGCTATACACGGTCATAGGCATTTTGGAGGTCAAGGGAAACAAAAATGGCAGAGCAATGGGAGTTGAGCTGGAGGGACAGAAGGTGAGTGTGATTAAGGAGTTGGTCTTCTGCAGAGAAGCCACACTGGGTAAGGGGGAGGAGGTGGTGTTGAGTAAGGCGCTGATGGATACGCTGGGAGAGGATGGATTCGAAGACCTTACTGAAGACGGAGGTGAGGAAGATGGGACGATAGGAAGAGGCGGCAGATGGGGGTTGGGTTTGAGGAATAAGAGGACGTGGGAGGTATTCCACAGGTCAGGGTAGAAGCCAGTAGAGAGGATGACGTTACAGAGATGGGCGATGACAGTCAGGAAGGAATAGGGGCTTTCTCGAATGTGGCGGTAGGTGACACAGTTGTGACCAGGGGCTGTGTTGCGTTTGGACTGGAGGATAAGTTTAATATCTTGTGCTGTGATGGGAGAGTTTATGTCGGGGAGGGGGGGGGGGGCACTGCCCCAAGTACTGGAGACTAGGAGCAAGTGGAGCGACCGAGGTATCGACACGTTCCATGACGGTGGGGAAAAGAGAAAAATCAAAGTGGGGATCATCGGGGATGGAGAAGACCTCGGAAAGGTGGGAAGCGAAGTGGTTGGCCTTACTGAGGTTGTCAGGAAGGGGGCGATCGTTATGGAGAAGGGGGTAGTGGGGAACGGAAAGGGAACCAGTAAGGCGATGGAAGGCGGACCAGTACTTGGAGGAGTTGATGGGGAGGGTGGCGTTGAGTCGTGTGCAGGTCTGGCGCCAGTCTCGGCGTTTCGTTGCTGTAATAAGGTTCCGTGCATGTCGCTGAATTTGCCGGTGGCGTTGGAGTGTATCCCTGTCACGAGTGCGCAGGAAGGAGCGATAGAGGCGGCGGGATTCACGGAGGAGGAGGACAGCCCGCGGAGGGAGAGTGGGACGGTGGGGGTGGATAGTTTTAGTAGGAACATGGGCCTCCACGGCGTCAGTAATTACCTTCTGAAGGAAGGACGAGGCATGGATGATGTCATCAGGGTGGCGATAGGTAAGAGGGTGGCTTTCCACCTGGGTTGAGATGGAGTCCCGGTAGGCATCCCAGTTGGCACGGTGGTAGTCGTGGACAACCATGGGAGGGGGTGAGTCTCTCTCTCATTACAGCTCCTTTTATACACGATTGTCATGCGCAGTCACTGGCGTTTTGCCGTCCAGCGCCATCTGTCGGACATTTTGTGAACTTCGTTTTTTTTTGTTCTAATAAAACCCCATGTCATTCCAAGCATGTGTGTCAATTTTTACCTCTCTATCTACAGTATTCCGTGGTTTATTAAGTTTTCACATTTATACTGACTTTTTAATCACCCAGTATTTGTAACATACCTCGTATGCCATAAACGGTTTGAAGTATCGAAACTAGATTTCGGCAAACGATACCACACAAAGAGGAGAGTATTTTGCTTTTTGGTTAACATGCGGAAGTTTATGATCTACGGCGCTATACCAGTAACAGCAGACTTTTTCAGTGGAATAATTTAATTTTAGTGGTTGTCGATAGCTCGTGAGATGATCATTACTGTGACTTTACAAAAATATAAATAAATAATTACACGTTTATTGTTATACCAAGGATGTGTTTTTTCATTAACTTTTGACCTGACTTGTCCTCAGTTCCTCGCTTAATAAAACACTGTTTCCTAGGAGATTTGAGGTACAGAAAGAAAATACTTTGGTAAGTTTCACTGCAACATGTTCATTATTAAAAACGCCGGTTTACAGGATTCCGCTGAAACTGCAACAAACGTTAATTAGATAAATGTATGCATTACTCAAAATTCGTCACTTACGACACCTCCCTGAAGAAGAAGAAAAAGATGTTTAAAAAGTCTAATGAAAATAAATCACCAATTCAGTTACAGTCTCAGGAGCGCCTCTTTAATAATGAACAGCTGTTACAAAAAGTTTGCGATATATTTGCTTCCTACACTTCAGTTATCTTTGACACACGAAAAAGTACAGCAAATAGGGGTACAATCTTTCCATTGTATCCCTCTACAATAGGAGGGGGTGAATCTTCTAATCACAGACCTCTTTCAGTTCATCAGTGATGTTGACTTCGACGAAGAGCTGGCAAGGTTGTGTAAGTCGTAAGCGTATTCACAGCTTCAGAGTTACCAAAGGGTTTTATTGCATCTGTTGTACTCTGCAGCAAAAATGCAACACTGTTCTATTCTCTGTGGGAAAAAAAGGTTACGAAAACATGATGGTCATGACCTTATTAACCGCTTGAGACTGTTCTTTAAGGTGAAAATGGATTATAAAAATATATAATCTGTCTTTAACACATCAAAAGATAATTAAGGTGAAGAAAGTCACACTTTTCTCTGAATGGGCACAGTAAAAAGAAGATGGTGTGCTATTTCCTGTGGATTATTTTCATGCAGGGCGATTGTAATTATACTTTGGCCACTTGACTGGGCCCCCATGAAAAACTAGTGATCATAGGACAATAGGACTTTGTGCAAACGTTTGTAAGGACAGGCAGGGAAGAAAAACGAATAAACCGTTGAAAGAAACACATTTTAAATTCCACGTGAAAGGGTAACATTGTTAATTGCGTTCTATTTTTAAATTCTAGGCTAGAAATGTTGCTCACAGTGACGACCATCTGGATTCATGATAGACTGGAACCACCGCTGCCCGAAACGACTGTGCACCATGGAATATTCAGCTGTCGTGACACAGTCATACACTGCTTGAATATCGCACATTGCGTCCAGCATTCCCGGCCATAGCAAAAGTAACTTCAACAAACAGTGGTGCAATTGGCCAGTTTCATGAAGTTCCGATAGGTGGCATCACTGTACGTAGCCTTCAGAAAGGCGTCTGTAGCGGAGGTAAGTTCAGGCAGAGAGCTGTAAATAAAATGGAAATGCCGTGTGGCTAGGGCCTCCCGTCGGGTAGACCGATCGCCTGGTGCAGGTCCTTCGAGTTGACGCCACTTCGGCAACTTGCGTGTCGATGGGGATGAAATGATGATGAAACACACAACACCCAGTCATCACGAGTCAGAGAAAATCCCTGGCCCCGCCGGCAATCGAACCCGGGACCCCGTGCGCGGGAAGCGAGAACGCTACCGCAAGACCACGAGATGCGGACAGAGAGCTGTCACTGAGTTTCTTTTCCTAGAAAACCAGAGCATTGCATATATTCATAGGCGCTTGTAGAATGTGTACGGAGACCTGGCAGTGAACAAAAGCACGGTGGGTCGTTGGGCGAGGCGTCCGTTAGCATCGGAACAAGGTCGCACAAACCTGTCAGATCTCTCGTATGCCAGCTGATCGCACACAGCTGTCACTCCTGCAGTGTTCGAACGGGCGGACGCTCTCATTCGAGGTCATCGAAGGATGGCAAACACCTCGTTGGACGTCTTTGTTGGTAGTGTTGACACGCTCGATCACCAGTTGGGGTAGTGAAGTGGTGTCACGCCAGCTCTCACCTCCAGAGAAAAAGTTCAAACCCGCGCCATCAGCCAGTAAAGTCATGGAGGTGTTGTTCTGGGATTATAGTCTTTGATATCCTCCCTCATGCTGTGATGATCAACTCTGAAGTGTATTATGCGACCGTCAGGAAATTGAAGCAACGACTTCAGCATGTTCATCGCCACAGAAATGTACACGAATTTTTCCTTCTCCAGAAGAATGCAAGACATCACACAAGTTTGCACAACCAAGAGGAGCTCACAAAACTTCATTGGACTGTTCTTCTTCGTCCACCCTATAGCCTGGATCTCGCTCCTCCCGACTTTCATCCGTTTGGCCCAATGAAGGATGCACTCTGCACGAAGCAGTACATGGGTGACGAGGAGGTTCCTCATGCAGCGAGACGTTGGCGCCGACGTCGATCAGTAGAGTGGACCATGCGGGCATGCAGGCCCACTGGGTTGGGTTGGGTTGTTTGGGGGTAGAGGCCAAACTTTTTTTTTCACTAGCTGCTTATTTTTTATGACCCACCGTCCAATTTCTTATGCTGGGTCGTCAGTTGCCGCTTAGCCGATGTGACTGGGTCCGGG
Source organism: Schistocerca cancellata (assembly GCF_023864275.1). Classification (NCBI taxonomy): domain Eukaryota; kingdom Metazoa; phylum Arthropoda; class Insecta; order Orthoptera; family Acrididae; genus Schistocerca; species Schistocerca cancellata. The sequence continues at coordinate 5,641,658 of NC_064634.1, forward strand.
GTCCGGAATGACTGAAAGTAACACCACCCCGGCTCACGTCCCCACTCACACCGTTGCCCGTGTCCCGCCACATGGAGGCGGGCTCTATTTGTTTACATCCGTTTGATATCTTTTTTGTGCAGCATTAGAAAAACTTATAACTAATACAAAATCAAGTGAGATATTAATAAACAAAACGAAATTAAATATTTAGAAAAAAGGAATGAAGAGAATTGAATAGAAGAGGGATAGGTATAATATTGCCCGTCACCTGGTTGTGGGCGGCGGCCCGGGTCTTGGAATGATCCTCAAGACGCTGGCCATCGCTCACCACGCCTTTAACATCTACCATCCTAAAAACTAACTTAACTAGAAGAGATTAGGGTCCGTTAAAGCTAGAAACTAAAACTAAGACCTCCATGTCCAGCCTGATAAACTATTTACGATGTACAATAGAGAGGTAACTGATTTTGTGCTTGGCTCAAAGTTGCTAATTAAAGGGTACTTGTGTTAAAAGTAATAAGGTAATCACGGTAACGGTTTGTGTTGAGCCTACAAGACTCCTAGTAGAGTATATCAGGTGCAAGCACCTCCCGGCCCCGCCGACAACACGACCTGAACTGTGGCTTTCCCAGATCTACCATAGGTATCCATCGGGTTGGGCTCAAAAGAGAGGAACCACAGTTAAGATCCTTCCATCCAGGCCATGCGCCACCTCTTACCAGTAGGCGTAGGTCCCTTGAAGAGGTGCCTAACTTTAAGCTTCAGATCAGAAGTTATTAGTGTAGTGGAGGTTGAGGTATAGGCTGTGTAGGTTGGTTGTACAAACAATTCATGCTGAGCCAATGAGACTTATAATGATACGTGGTGTGGCAGTTAGCACCTGCCGGCCAAACTGCGAGGTCATCGGTCTCATCGGATTGGGGAAGGAAGTCGGCTGTGCCCTTTCAAAGGAACCATCCCATTATTTGGCTGGAGCGATTTAGGGAAATCCCGAAAACCTAAATCAGGATGGCCAGACGCCGGATCGAACCATCGTCCTCCCAAACGCGAGTCCAGTGTGCTAACCACTGCGCAACCTCGCTCGGTCCAGCAAAGTGGGTTAAGGCCATCGCATTGAATGGAGATTGTGTTGAAAAATAGAGTTTTGTAGCCAAAAGACCGGGAAATAATATGGTGTGTTAGAATCGTGACTAGAATCAGCCTGTTTTAAGCAAAAAAACGTGTTGCATTACTTATTGAACGCCCCCGGTATTTTTTCACGATTGGGGGTAAACGGTGGCCTCCTCTCAAGTCTAATCTGAACTAAAATACAATATGTCATGTAACTTTTATATGCAGCAATGTATGAAGTAATATGCACCAAATGCAAAATCATAGCGATCCCTATTTTTCGTCGCAAACTTTTCGAATTTCGCACAGTATCTTACTTAAATGTGAAATACCACCCTAACTATGACCATTAAGGAAATGGTGGGCATTTCCCCATGGGGCTGACATATAAAGCCGTCTGTAAAGCAAATATCGCGTTTTTTAACGGAATAGTTTCCGTGAAATCGTTGGAGGGAGACTGCAGCGGGCGCGCGACTTCGACTTGGGCAGCGCAGCGCGCGTCATCCGACATCATTTCCGGCGCCGACACCGGCAGGCAGTATATGCCCAGTACCTACCTGACAGCGTCACCCCACAAGGCCGGCTGCCGCTGCATGCTGACTAGAGATGGGCAAAACTGTTCTTTTCAGAGATTGGATCAGAACTGTTCACTCCCTGAAATGAATTAGCTCTTTTTCATGACTCACCACTCATTTACAATATAAAATAAATGGAAGGCACATTGCCCTTTAAACTTGGTTTATTCCAGTACTATACCTGTATTTTGATCTTATTTGATCCTATTTTGAAATAACACAGATAATGAGTAAGAATTTTGTATTGTTTATTGAAATTTCCACGATATGACAAAGTTTTTGATTATTGATTTATTTTGCACTATCGTGGTTTTTTGGGTGATCAGAAAATGTTGTAACTTGAGATTTACATTAACAATATATTTGGCTATAACGTATTAAAATTTCATTAACCTCATACAAATACATCGCAAGCCATATATTTTTAAAGTGAACGTTTCCTTTCGAAGACGCCTAAAATCGCAAAATCCGTACCAGAATAAGAAAAAAAAATATAAATTTGACTGTAAAACGAAAGTGCTGCATATAGCCTTACGCAGAATAAAACAAGGAAAATATTGGTGTATCACATTTTGCGATACGTTTATCGGTTCGCTCGTAATTAAAGCGTAAATTCGAGTGTCTATAATAAAAATCCTATAGTAAGAGGAGTCATCAGGAACCTAATCTAATCAGTTTAAACAAATAAAAATAAAATAAAAACAATTGATGTATACATAACATAATAATGTAATATACATAGCGGCATTACTACGAAGAACAATATCCAGTGGGGACGAACTCCGATGCAGAGGTGCTGAGTCGAGTAGGTCGAGCCGCGAGCTGTATTACTGCGTGAGCTGAGACCGCAGAGACCAGCCGTGACACCTGAGTCGCTTTGCTCGACGCTCTGGCTAGAGTCGAGACGGTGGGGCGAGCGTTGAGCGGGCGAGTTCCGAGGGAGGGGGTAGCGGTGAACTCACCCGCTCCGAGACAAATAGTTCGTTCCCTTGCGAGCGGGTTTTTGCAAGTAGTTCCTATGTTATCCGCTAGGTGGCTCTCTGTCCTGTTGCTCACATCAACTGCCCAGAGGGCAGGACGTGCGACTGAAACGATCGCCGACAGAGTGCGATGTGAAGTTAGCTGCGCCAGACACTGCGCGGCAGACGACGCACAGTGACGCCACGGCATATGTGAAACACAAAATCCAATGGGGCACTGCACAATGCAGGCAGCCAAGGTAGAAGCAGGGCAGAGGCCGGCGCTGGCTGTGTTGTGTGGCGTGCACTGTGCTGTGACCAGCAGAGGCGCTGCTGATATGCTCCATCTCTCTCTCTCTCTCTCTCTCTCTCTCTGCCGTGGGAAACGTTTGGAGCTACCGTTCTTTTTTTCTGAATCACTGATTGTTCACTCCTTTGAAAGATTGAACTCTATGAATTAGTTCAAGAGCGGATCCCCCATCTCTAGTGCTGACCCACCGCACAGCGAGGGGAAGTTTCCCGCGCCAGTTCAAGCTGCCTCCGCGACGCAGGTAACACGCTTTCTGCCTGTGCGCGTACAGTTATAGTTCAATTCATTTATCTTGGCTGTTCGCGCATGCCCGCCCAGACGCGGGTGATTGCTGGGTTACCAGTTGTACGCGCCAAGAGAAGCAGCGCCATAGTATAGTTCGCAAACTTACGTTTAGGGGGGAGCGCGCAGTTCATGTAGTAAAGCCACCACGAACGCATTAACCCTTTCGCTGCTACAGAGACGTGCTCCACGCATTCCGCGATGTGCGCGATTTTGTCATCAATGCATTGCTCGCCTGTGCAGACGTGGTGTACCGACTGCTTTGACACACTTTATCATTCGATTTCACAAAAACTATTTGGCCCAAAAATTTGATTTTTACGCATCTTCTTGACTGAAACCTTCCCCCCATAAATGGCTTAATTTTGTTTCGGAGTTCAACGCAGTTATTGTGCAGCATTAGATGTAGTAAACCATTGCACGAAATTTTGAAGAGTTTGCAGAGGTAAATATCCACAGCGTATACTTTCCGTATAGTCGATTTTAGTTGTCACTAGAAATTTCACAAAATTACATTCAAACGAATAAAATTCATGAAGTAAGACACTTCGATATTGTTTTTAAATAAAGAAAATATTAAGCACTAAACAAAGCTTGAACTCAGCACCTTTCACTTAGGAGCTGTACACTTTAACCATTACGCTAACGCAGCTCGCCATTTAATACATCACCCGGAGGACTTCAAAACACTACGCAAAATACCGACAAACACTGTTGGTATGACTATGAATTATTCACGTTTCGTCGAAGTACAATAGGAAACAAACAATTACCACTGTTCTTTATTACGAAAAAGCGGTTTATGAGAATGATACAAACACCTTTCCTTGCTATCGCCTGAATTAGGAGGCTTATTGCTCGTTTGGTTTAATTAATTAATAGAATATGAAGCAATTGGTATAAAGAATGCTTTTTCCAAACTTTCTATACGAGAAAGTCTGCTACCAAGACATTGTTTTTGTTCAATTACTTTATTTATGACTGAAGGTTTCTAAAACTGAAGGCACTCGTCCGTGCTCTGCACTGCAGTTGAGATTTGGCAACATCGTTCTCTGTTCATTGGCTGACTGTGTTTTGTGACGTCAGATGCGCAGAACGAACCTAAACTCGGCCGCCGTCATAAATGCCAGCAGGGCTTTTCAGCTGGAGGCTAGCACCCGCATGGCCAACGGTGGACATCTTTGGGGATCGTCTAGCGACTATAAAAACACTGTTTTTCCTGATTTCTAACAGTATCCTTATCACCAAACTGCTGTCGAAGGACATTAAAATAAAGCTGTAGTTGAGGAGGGGAGGTTATACAGGCTTGGGTAATTGCAGGAAAATTAACGTCGTCGGTTGGAATAGCAGTGCACAACGTACATGCTGTAGTTTGCAACTGAGTTCACCGACAAATGCAGTCACGCGGTATTACATTTGATGTCACTAGTACAGTACGAGGATAATGGAATGTAGTCGAATTAAGTCGGGTGATGCTGAGGGAATTAGGTTAGGAAATGAGACACTTAAAGTAGTAAAGGAGTTTTGCTATTTGGGGAGAAAAATAACTTATGATGGTCGAAGTAGAGAAGACATAAAATATAGACTGGCAATGGCAAGGAAAGCGTTTCTGAAGAAGAGAAATTTGTTAACATCGAGTATAGATTTAAGTGTCAGGAAGTCGTTTCTGAAAGTATTTGTATGGAGTGTAGCCATGTATGGAAGTGAAACATGGACGATAAATAGTTTAGACCAGAAGAGAATAGAAGCTTTCGAAATGTGGTGCTACAGAAGAATGCTGAAGATTAGATGGGTCGATCACATAGCTAATGAGGAGGTATTGAATAGAATTGGGGAGAAGAGGAGTTTGTGGCACAACTTGGCTAGAAGAAGGGATCGGTTGGTAGGACATGTTCTGAGGCATCAAGGGATCACCAATTTAGTACTGGATGGCAGCGTGGAGGATAAAAATCGTAGAGGGAGAGCAAGAGATGAATACACTAAACAGATTCAGAAGGATGTAGGTCGCAGTAGGTACTGGGAGATGAAGAAGCTTGCACAGGATAGGGTAGCATGGAGAGCTGCATCAAACCAGTCTCAGGACTGAAGACCACAACAACAACAACAACAGTACAGTACATAAGAAGACATCGATGATTCAGGTGGTAGAGTGTGGAAACTTGCATAAAGACAGTCGGCTCTGTGAGCCTATATGCCTTTCCTGCAGAGAGTGTAGTCCGTTTTGTGGACATAAACCACAATTGTGACGATGCCACACTGAAAAGTTATCGTGTCATGAAAACGCAAAAATCCGTGTGTACAAAGCAACTCTCTTCATCAAATCGTCCGCCCCTGGTAGCTGAGTGGTCAGCGCGACGGAATGTCGTACTTAACGGCCCGGATTCGATTGCCGGCTCTGTCGGAGATTTTCTCCACTCAGGGACTGGGTGTTGTGTTGTCCTTACCATCGTCATTTCATCCCCATCGACGCGCAAGTCGCCGAAGCGGCGTCAACTCGAAAGACGTGCACCAGGTGAACGGTCTACCCGAAGGGAGGCCTAGCCACACGGCATTTCCATTTCCATCGTCAAATCCCCAAGAAGCTGAACCGTTCAAATACAGTGACTGATAATTTCTTTAGACTGGGCGCACGATATGGACAGATGAGCAAAGTAGAAAATTATCTCAGGCATCAAAACAGTTACTTTTGCACCAAGCAAAGGCCACAAACCGTTATTCTTCACAATTTGTTGTTAATTAAAGTCATTAGTAACTCACAGAAATGTACCACATATTTTGTCACGTGACAAATATCTTGCATACAAGAAACGACTGCAGAAAGCTGCTCTAACATCCAAACATAAACAGGCTGGATTTGAGTGTGCTGAAAAACACATGTCACCGATTTTAGCATGGGCTAAACGGATCTTCAGTGAAGACAAGAAATTTAATTTAGATGGGCAGAATGGATTTCAGTATTTATTGGCATGTTGTGAGAAGAGAGCAGTAGGTAAGTATGAGCAGAAATTTTGGTGGTGGAAGTGTTATGATAGGGGCAGCGTTCTGCACTAAAAGTAAACCACGCATTCCTTGGCTGAACACTGGAATGAACTGTAACATCTACACTGAGGTGCTAGAGACAGAATTGATTAGAATGTATGAGGACCTAGGGGACGAAAGCCTAAAGACTCACGCATCTGTGCATCTTTCTGCTATAACAAAAAAGTGGTTTGAAGATAAAGATATCGAAGTCTTGCCTTGATCTGCACGTAGCCCGGAATTGCAAGAGCGAGCCGCTGCTTGTGCCTCGTCAAGCTCTCGCGCACACGACGCTTTCCTGTGCCGGTCGACGCCTAAGACTGCCCGTTTGGCTCCGAGACCGCATTCGCGCCCTCCGCCTCCACCCGTCACTGAGGAACGGCCTTCCTTCGAGACTGAACACAATACAGCTGGACACGCGAGCTTGCCGCGTGGTTCTTCCGATGCCGGCCGACCGCCACATCACTCTAAAGCCGTCGGCACACGGACCGTGCTGTCCGACGTTAACGTTGAGCGTGCCGAGTTCAAAGTGCTGCTGAACGCTCAAGAACGATGCGACATGTGCATACGGTACGTGGGCCCCAACGTGGTATACGCAATCGCAACGCACTCCAGCGGCAGTTTGAGGGATGTTTCTAGTTCGTAAATCACACCATTCACTCAACAGGCGCGCGTAATTCCCACGTTAGCTCTATTAAAACGCCCATTTCCTCCATCGTCCACGAAAAGGAAAGTACGCTGTCCAATCAATAAGGACACAGGCTTATAAATGTTCCATTACAAACAGTGCGGTACAAATTTGGACTACTTCTCCGCATAAGATAAATATTATTTCATCATTCCCACATTTTAGTAAAACCCCAAGGTCAGCCTTACTTGATCACTGTTCCTACCCAGTAGCAGAATCCTTGCAACTTGTGAATTACGAAGCGTAAAAGAAAAAGGAGCAAAATATCTTTATACAAGTAGCGCAAGCTGTCCTGTAGGTTAAGACAATCGAACAAAGTCACCCCTCAAAAAAGGTGAACTTATATTTACATAACATCAAATATTATAGTATATGCTTAACTAATTATAAAGTATTCAGAACCTAATAAAAACGCGAATGTTGGGAGTAAAATCTTTCGAAGGGTCAAGACGCGAACCACCGCCCGAACAAGCAACTTAATTTAAAACAGTGACGCTACTCATTACGCTAAACCAACAACAGTATCTGCGCATGTATTCATATTTCCTAACCGTACCTGAAAACCTTAATCGTAGATATGTTACTAATTGAAATTTAATTATAACAAACTGAACCAAGAACAATCCGTTTTGAGTGTATCCTTAGTGTGTCGCTGTCTTCAAATAGCATATTCTCATAATACGCAAGTTACAATAATTCTTTTGCCACGAATATGATGTTTCTCACTATTTTATTGGAATGAATCACACAGTCAACAACGGGTTTTCCAGTGATTCTCAATTTGCTGGTGCTCAGAAACCGCATATATACGTATAGGCTTAAAATGAATGCCAATATGGCGCCTCACAACTCTGTACTGAAGGGAGACGGCGTGTGTGTGACGTAGGTGGCGTTGTGCCATCTCATTGGTCAACGCTAAGACGCACGCTCACAATATCTGACACGCCAGATATTGCTCTGCACGTTCGGAAAGACTCCCGAACGTGCTGTTCCACGCTATGACGTCAGAAACTTGGCACGTTCAACGCTCAACGTTCGGATGCACGGTCCATGTGCCGACAGCTTAAGCGACTCCACACCAGCCTCGTTAGCCCCTCCTCTTCTCCACGCTCCGCTCGCAAAGGGGGGAAGACAGGGCCGGGTGCTCTGTGGCGACTATCCACAGTGAACCGAACATCTTCGACAAAGGAAGTGAAGATCTTTTCCTCTAGTTTGCTTTTCATCACTTCTGTGTATACATGTGCTTACTTGCAACTTGTTTGGGATACAAATAAATTATTGAGTTATATCGACTAGTTGGATTTCTGTGTCAGTCTCGGCAGAATTTGGAGCTGAAACCTACGAACTACTCAACAAAATCATCGACTCCCTTCATTAATGTGTGGCTGGCCGGTGTGGCCGAGCAGTTCTGGGCGCTTCAGTCTGGAACCGCGCGACTGCTACGGTCGCAGGTTCGAATCCTGCCTCGGGCATGGATGTGTGTGATGTCCTTATGTTACTTAGATTTAAGTAATTCTAAGATGTTAAGTCCCATAGTGCTCAGAGCCATTTGAACCATTTTTCCATTAATGTGTCCAATGTAGGTTGATCAGTTTTGGTCTCTTGCTTAACATTGTCATAATTTTGTAAGGATACCAACTCCGGCCCTGCAGCAAACTCTCCTCACGTTCCAGATGTCAAACAAAGTGTAAAAGTCCAATGTGTTTGGTCTTTTACACGTGCAGCATCCCTCATCAGTTTTACGTTTTGGTGATAAACGCATAGACAAACGTTATGCATTCCACCACCGTTTATAACAATGTGTAGGTAGTGGGGAGCAGGCGTGATAATTATGACGATAAATAATCACTCGCATTCCCGTCACTACCTATGAATACTTTTACTCTCGCAGCGTATACATAATGCATTTAATATAGAGCGCATACTAGAGAAAACTGATCTGGCAAAGATACAGTTGTTCTTACTGCGGTTAGGGCAGCGATATTATTGGAGGTAGAGCCAGTGGTTCTACATCCCCACTAGAGATGGGCAAACTGAAACACGTAAATGTTTCGAAACAATGTAATGTTTCGATACGGTGTTTCGAAACAGTGAAACAGTTTGTTTTGTAATCTAATAAATCTACACATTTTATCATCTTGAATGTCTACTGTATAAGTATGTCCATATAAACACAAATGAGGTGCGAGAGCGCTAATATCGCAGAAAGTATGAAACTATCACTTAGGCGTCTTGGCAGTTTCGTATTTCCTGCAGCAAATGCGCTGCTTTTGTGTCATGTGACTTTCATACTTTTCAATTGGCTGAGGAAAGCCTTAGCTGAAGACAGAAGAACCACCACGAACGGAACTGGAGGTGGGAGCAAACTGCAGAAACAATAGATATGCTACTGGGATTCCCACATTCCATTAGTATGGCTAATATACCCATCCTACTAATTTCCATGCACACAAAGGGAATCATTGTGGATAATAGACACAGTGACTATAGACTCACAAATAACGCCAAATAATTCGAATAAATAACAATATATTACAGAAAAAAAATGTGTTTCAAGGTGTTTCGAACCGTTACTATGAATTTACGATGCTTCCCGTTCACCATTACACTATCAGTGATATGTCAAACAGATTGCTTGCAATTATACCTGTCACTCTACGCCTTTTTTTATTTAAAATGTTGTAGTCTTACTTGCGTTTCTTAATATGATTACTGTACATGAACAGAGAAGCGTGTGTTATAAAAAGAGTGTAATTTAACTGAATGATTTTCACATATTTATTATTTTGAATGCGAATAGTATGCGTTGCTTTATTGTTTGGTTAGTGTTTATAAAGCAGATGTTACGCCATTTCGGAATAGGACAGTCAGCTAGAAACGAAGCTTTATTTTCGGATATCTTGAGCTTCATGCTATTGCTTGTCAAAAGATTTCGACACTCTTGAAAGTGTTTCATGAAGTGGTATGTTGTGTTTCAGTACCTGTGCCGAGCCCAAATCTCGTCCGACACAGAGCGGAATGAAACATCACTGTTTCGATACAATTAGTCCGTTCCAGGCGCAGGTGGACTGAAACAGTCTTATTTTGAAACAACGATACAGTTTCTGTGTCTGGCTCGAGATCCGAGACAAGGGCGGAATGAAACACCACTGTTTCGAAACAGTGAACCATAGCCGTTCCGAAACACTGAAACAGTTCCAGGTATCGATACACTGTATCGAAACATAGAAACAGTGGCCAAGTCTAATCCCCACAAATGTATTCTTTCGCTTGAAGTTTATGAAACTCTGTAAAATCAATGTTATTGAAGGGTACATCTTTCAGATTATGCAAAATGAGTCATTTGCCTTTCACACTCTTTCGTCATTTTCTGAAGGAACGGATAGACGGTCTCCCTTCTTTTCAGGAATTTTGCTCGATTTGTGTGTCTAGACACGTGTTTCTCCTGCATCACTCAGTAGCTGTCCGAGAGCATGGAACCAGAACCGGGACCCAGTTGCAGATTGCGCTTGTAACAGCTCTTCCATGGGCAACCAAATAGTGACCGAATTTGAAAATTTTATATGCTGTCATAATCTACTCATTAAGTGGTTTAATTTTATGTGAAAGGTTCAACACAGTAAAATGAGCCTTACGGTTCTGAGACTTAGTAGAAGTCTTTGAGGCAGCGTAAGTCATCGCGTTCAAATACCCCGACTGTGTTCTTCCAGTACCAGAAAATGATGAGAGCACTTACTCACTTGCAACAAACTTCATACATCATTTCAAAGCTTTCTTAAACTTTTTCCCGCCGACACCTCCGAGAGATGCTGAAAGGAAACAAGTTTATCGCCGACTGCACTTTCGCTGTTAGTGCAATAAGTCTGGCACGGAGTTCTCTTTATTGTTTCTTCACTGCAAGCTGCGTTCACAGTGCATTTCACAGACAGTATTCACTCATAACACAGAAAGTACCGGCAAAATTGTAGTATGACATACTTCAGGAGATACATCATGAACAGTGAGATGAATGAAAAACGAGCTTTTACTTAAAATGATGTGCAAATTACCCACAATATATTCATCCAGTGTTTGATAACAACAGCATTTAGTGACTTCCAACAAACCTTAAATGTAATTTTAGACCTTTTCTGAACTTTTTTTTCGTGCTTATGAGCTTAATGTCAAATAATTAACACATTATCTCATTTATAAAGTAATCAGAACCTGTTTTACACATTGGAGCTCAATTCTTCCCACTTCATAGCTTCCTTTTGAAAAAACACCACCTTCTTTTAATAACACCCTTGAATTCTTCACAGCATATTCAGCAGTGTTAAAAAATGTTTGGATTTTTCATTATTCCGTGAAGTTTGTGCTAAATGTAAGTATTTGTAGTTTTTCTTTAACACAACTTCTGCTAAATTTCTCTTGAAGTTTTTTCCATTACACTATTAACGTCTGTGCATTCGACACTACCATGTTCTGTACACACATTTTCCGCTATAACATGTAGCACTTCTGATGCTGTTTGCTGGAATTTTAATGCTAAGCGACAAGATTTTGTTGAGTTGTATTTTGGGCCCCTATCTTGTGTTCCTTTGATAACATTAAATGATGAAATTTCAAGTAATGCACAGTTTTTATTAAGTTTTTTCAAGGAAAAATATATATTCTGGATCTTCAACTTCTTTCATCCATCCATGGCGAGCTAAATAAGGTAGGAGATGAAATAAATAGCCTCATGCCAGGTTGTAAAAATCCTAGTACCAGGTATAAGTTCAAGAATTTTATATTTTCTTGCCATGATTAAAGAAACAACTTTCAATGATTTCTTAATAGTTTGCTTACCATGCTTCTCAAAAGGGTCACAACAAATTTTTACTATCTTGAAATATTCCCAAATAGGACCTTTGATGAGAAGAACTAATACTGTCAGTATTTTCATAGGTACTTCTTAGCTTCTGTAAGTCAATATCAGCTTAACTCAGACTTGACATATCTACAAAGCCAATCTCTTTGCTACTACTCACTCATAGTGTATATACATTTCTATGTAAGACGCACTTTTAATGATTTTTGAATAGATTCAGTTCCATTAGTTCCTTACTTGATTTTGGTAACTTATTGTAAAACCTTTTGCCTGCTTCATCAGGAGCACATATTTTCAGTTTGAGTTTTCGCTGTCTTGGCTAATAATTTTCCTTTCTTCTTGCGTGGTCACATATGTCTCTGTTTAGGAGGTGTTTATCACTTACTCTCGCTCCCATAATATTCTGATATACAAGGCTGTAGCAGAACAAACTGGGACCCCGTCCCATTTTGTTCTGTTATTTGCCTTCTTAAATAATTTTTTTATTATTTATCTATTTATTTTTGCTTCCTTAATTATCATTAGTGTTAGTTGAGATGTGCCATGAGATAAAGCTGTTATTCTGTAAACTCTATATTTCAGAGTACAAGATTGGGCTGAACTTTGCTAAATTACATTAGTCAAAATAATTTCTTTATTAATTTGAACCATTTGAAGTAATTAGTTTTGCTAAAACTCAGTTCAACTAACTAAAAGTAATTATTTTCTATTCCAGTCACATTATTGACATATAAATAGATGTAATTACTATATTACTAATAAAATTACGAAAATAACCCATAGAAATCTTTAAATTATTCATGTAGCTAATTTCCAAAACATGGTAGGAACACCGATACTTAATTACTTTCCAATAATTAACACTTTTATGTATGATACTGTTTATTTAGCTATTTTTGCAGTTTTGTCATCAAGAACACTTATTTCAGTAAAAACTGTTATTGTAAAATAAAGTTCAGACCAAAATCAATTTTTGTGCACTATTCAATTAATTTGAGATGTAAAATTCTAGTTGTAAATCATCAAAATTGCATATTTAACAATGTGAAACTTTAGAAACAACTTTTGCAAAACTGTGTAAGCATTGGGCCTGAAGCTGTGTTTTGGTCAGTCTGCTCTGAGATTTTGAGTGTGGAACCTGTGTCAAATGGAACTGTAATAATGGTGCAATGCTGTGCTGTTGTGAATAAGAAGATGGACAGTGAAGTAGGACAATTAACAATGATTACTGATTAATACGAAAGAGCCACACGTATTGTTCATCTGAGTGGTGTTGTAGGTTGATTAGGTTATACTGCAGATTGACTATTTGTTGTATAATTAGAAGATGTAGTATGTGCAAACCTGGTAAAAGAGACTTAACTACATAATTTAAGTCATGTACTAGTCGTAGCTAATTCAGTGAGACGGGTCGGACGTCTATGGAAGTAAAACCTATGAAACCAAATGTGTGTTTGTCGACCACATTATTGAATGTAGATAGTGCTTCACTGCCCACATCTACAACCAATTTGTCACCGTGATCACTGCCACCAAGGAACTAAAAGTTGATTTATGACCAGGTATGGCACAAGATGATTAAAAAGTCGCATGACATATGACAACCCCATTGTTCTTGCAGATACAAAAAAGAAAAGAGAAAAAAAAAAGGATACAGGGCACAATTGTTGGACATATATTTTAAATCGTGACCTTAATGTTGAATTTTTTCTCTTTTTCGTCAGTAAACAACAACAATGTCTCAATACTCAATTCAGAAAAGGGTGGAGATGGTTGTTAGACCTTCTGGAGGTATGAGTCTACAGGAAGCTGAAGAGGTATATCACACATGGCATTCAGATCAACCACCCACACGTGGAACAACCACTGTTTGTTTATGGGGTCAGTTCAAGGCAACAGGCAGTATCCGTGACAAACAAAGGGCAGCGCAGCCACGTGCAGCGACCCTAGGTAGCGTACTAGCTAAGCTGATGGCCAGTCCAACATGAGTCCATTACATTTACCTGTTTCAGGTTGAAATATTAAAGTACTGCACTGAAAATTACGATTATTTCACATTGCGCAAGACACACTTCTGTAAACAACTCGGTTATATTTCTTGTCTCTCCAAAGACTCTGCAGCAGAAGTGCTGCCATCTTCATTTCAAACTTAATTAAATACAGAGATACGTAACTGTAACTCCATCATACCTACAAGATAACCTTGACAGCTTTCATATCCATTTTGTGTCTTCTTTGAACCAGGATGTAAGCATAGCATGTAGAGCCTACTACACATAAATGTTTTATTATCAGTGTCTTACATAACCACAACTCAAAAGGACTGATTCCTTCCACAGACAATTTTGCTGTTTGATTTAGAATGCACACTGACGCTCCAACCACTTCTGCCCACATGGCTGCTGGGAAATTAGCTTCTTTATGTGAGTACTTGATGGTTCTTGACATTTCAACTATAGTTCACACATCATGCTCACTTCCACCATTTTTCTGTGATGTGTAGGGTGTTGTCAGCCTTTAAGTAACACCTGCATGCAGTATGTCCTGAACTTCCTTAGTGTCGAATTCTCCACCATTGTTACTTAGCAGCTCTTTGGCTGTATGATATGGAAATCTTATTTGGATCCTAAATTTGGTCTCAGTACTTAACTGTCCAACACAGGTGGATAAAGAGAGTAGGACCCTTATTGGTAACATTTTCTTAGATGAAGCTCAAGATAAGAAAATAACTTTTTACCCAGTAACAAATGCTTTCTCTGTTCATAATGCACATTTAGGTAGGATAAGGAACATAGTGCCTTACAATATGGATACTCCTCAGTGGAAATCAGTTGGAATAATTAATGACTCCATTACAAATGTTTTTAAGAACAGTTTACAGGAGATGACACGGGATGTAATTTATAACAAATCAAATGCTAACATTAAATTTAATCTATTCCATGATAAATTTGTATCATTATTTGAAAATAGCTTTCCACATAAGCTAATCAGACAGAACATAAATAGCCATGTAAAAAACCATGGATCACTAGAGGCATTAAAGTATCTTGTGAAAGGAAAAGAGAAATGTATTGTTTGGCAAGAACAAGCAGGGATCTCGCAGTCATTGCACACTACAAAAGCTACACAAAATTACTAAGAAACGTTATTAAAAAATCAAAGAGCATGCACATAATGTCAGAAATCAGTTCTTCCAACAATGTAAAGCTACACTCCTGGAAATTGAAATAAGAACACCGTGAATTCATTGTCCCAGGAAGGGGAAACTTTATTGACACATTCCTGGGGTCAGATACATCACATGATCACACTGACAGAACCACAGGCACATAGACACAGGCAACAGAGCATGCACAATGTCAGCACTAGTACAGTGTATATCCATCTTTCACAGCAATGCAGGCTGCTATTCTCCCATGGAGACGATCGTAGAGATGCTGGATGTAGTCCTGTGGAACGGCTTGCCATGCCATTTCCACCTGGCGCCTCAGTTGGACCAGCGTTCGTGCTGGACGTGCAGACCGCATGAGACGACGCTTCATCCAGTCCCAAACATGCTCAATGGGGGACAGATCCGGAGATATTGCTGGCCAGGATAGTTGACTTACACCTTCTAGAGCACATTGGGTGGCACGGGATACATGCGGACGTGCATTGTCCTGTTGGAACAGCAGGTTCCCTTGCCGGTCTAGGAATGGTAGAACGATGGGTTCGATGACGGTTTGGATGTACCGTGCACTATTCAGTGTCCCCTCGACGATCACCAGTGGTGTACGGCCAGTGTAGGAGATCGCTCCCCACACCATGATGCCGGGTGTTGGCCCTGTGTGCCTCGGTCGTATGCAGTCCTGATTGTGGCGCTCACCTGCACTGCGCCAAACACGCATACGACCATCATTGGCACCAAGGCAGAAGCGACTCTCATCGCTGAAGACGACACGTCTCCATTCGTCCCTCCATTCACGCCTGTCGCGACACCACTGGAGGCGGGCTGCATGATGTTGGGGCGTGAGCGGAAGACGGCCTAACGGTGTGCGGGACCGTAGCCCAGCTTCATCGAGACGGTTGCGAATGGTCCTCGCCGATACCCCAAGAGCAACAGTGTCCCTAATTTGCTGGGAAGTGGCGGTGTGGTCCCCTAGGGCACTGCGTAGGATCCTACGGTCTTGGCGTGCATCCGTGCGTCGCTGCGGTCCGGTCCCAGGTCGACGGGCATGTGCACCTTCCGCCGACCACTGGCAACAACATCGATGTACTGTGGAGACCTCACGCCCCACGTGTTGAGCAATTCGGCGGTACGTCCACCCGGCCTCCCGCATGCCCACTATACACCCTCGCTCAAAGTCCGTCAACTGCACATACGGTTCACGTCCACGCTGTCGCGGCATGCTACCAGTGTTAAAGACTGCGATAGAGCTCCGTA
Organism: Schistocerca cancellata; assembly: GCF_023864275.1. NCBI lineage: Eukaryota > Metazoa > Arthropoda > Insecta > Orthoptera > Acrididae > Schistocerca > Schistocerca cancellata. The sequence continues at coordinate 5,657,860 of NC_064634.1, forward strand.
TGCCACGGCAAACTGGCTGACACTGACGGCGGCGGTGCACAAATGCTGCGCAGCTAGCGCCATTCGACGGCCAACACCGCAGTTCCTGGTGTGTCCGCTGTGCCGTGCGTGTGATCATTGCTTGTACAGCCCTCTCGCAGTGTCCGGAGCAAGTATGGTGGGTCTGACACACCGGTGTCAATGTGTTCTTTTTTCCATTTCCAGGAGTGTATATGGAATTTAGTGAAACGAGAGATAAGACAGCCAGCCATAGAACAAGACAACATCATACTGAGCTGAACGGAAGGGCTATAAATGGTGACTCACAGGTAGAAAATGCATTTAATTATCATTTCTAAAATGTAGTCGAATGCATAGGGCAAACAGTTTAGGAGCAAAATCACAGCAGTAAGCTGAAAATGTAACTTTCATAAAATTCAGTCATATGAATGTATCACCAACTTCTCCTTCTGAAATTAAGAAAATTATACATTCTCTCAAAAATAAAAGTTCATCTGGTTTCGATGGTGTTTCCAATAGAACACTAAAAATTTGTTCCCATGTAGTAAGCCCAGTCTTATCTAAAATATGTAATGCCTCACTAACTCAAGTCGTTTCCAAAGAGAAACTGAAATATGCCATTGTTAAACCCCTCTTTAAGAAAGATGATAAGGAAGATGTCAATAACTACCAACTTGTTTCACTGCTGACATCATTCTCCAAAATTTTTGAGATGATGATGATGTATTCTAGAATAGTATCTTGCCTAAGCAACACTAGTATCCTTAGCATATCACAGTTTGGGTTTCAGAAGAGTTGCTCTACTAACAATGCCATTTACACATTCACTCATTACATTTTACAAGTATTAAATAATAAAACAGCACTGGTTGGTATTTTCTACGACCTCTCTAAGACGTTTGACCGTGTGAATCACAGAATTCGCTTAAATAAAATGATGTTTTATGGGATTGATGGTATGGCCAACCAATAGATAATATCATATCTAACCAAAACAAGGCAGAAAGTTATACTTCGGAATTCAAGCAATATAATCCAGGGATGTAATTCTGACTGGGCAGAAATCGCATATGAGATTCCCCACAGCTCAATCTTAGGTCCACTACTGCCCGTCATACATGTAAACAACTTTCCATCTAGTGTACATCAAGCAGTTCTTTTTGCAGATATCACCAGTATTGTAATCAATCCAAGAATGCATACAGAAAATGAAGAAGTGGTAAACAAAGTTCTTAAAAGTATCATTGACTGGTTTTCTGCAAATGGTCTCACCTTCAAATTTTAAAAAGACACAACATATTCAGGTCTACACATCTATAGGTACTACACCAATGATAAGTGTTTCACAGGGTGAGGAAATAATAAATAAAGTGGAAATTTCAAAATTCTTAGGGTCCATATTGATAAGAATTGAAACAGTAAAAAGGAAGCGCATTTTGGAACTCCTAAAACAGGTAGTTCAGCCACATTTGTGCTTCAAATCATTGTTGTTGTTGTGGTCTTCAGTCCTGAGAGTGGTTTGATGCAGCTCCCCATGCTACTCTATCCTGTGCAAGCTTCTTCACCTCCCAGTACCTACTGCAACCTACATCCTTCTGAATCTGCTTAGTGTATTCATCTCACGGTCTCCCTCTACGATTTTTACCCTCCACGCTGCCCTCCAATACTAAATTGGTGATCCCTTGATGCCTCAGAACATGTCCTACCGACCGATCCATTCTTCTGGTCAAGTTGTGCCACAAACTTCTCTTCTCCCCAATCCTATTCAATACTTCCTCATTAGTTATGTGATCTACCCATCTAATCTTCAGCATTCTTCTGTAGCACCACATTTCGAAAGCTTCTATTCTCTTCTTGTCCAAACTATTTACCGTCCATGTTTCACTTCCATACATGGCTACACTCCATACAAATACTTTCAGAAATGACTTCCTGACACTTAAATCTATACTCAATGTTAACAAATTTCTCTTCTTCAGAAACACTTTCCTTGCCATTGCCAGTCTACATTTTATATCCTCTCTACTTCGACCATCATCAGTTATTTTGCTCCCCAAATAGCAAAATTCCTTTACTACTTTAAGTGTCTCATTTCCTAATCTAATTCCCTCAGCATCACCCAACTTAATTCGACTACATTCCATTATCCTCATTTTGCTTTTGTTGATGTTCATCTTATAGCCTCCTTTCAAGACACTGTCCATTCCATTCAATTGCTCTTCCAAGTCCTTTGCTGTCTCTGACAGAATTACAATGTCATCGGCGAACGTCAAAGTTTTTATTTCTTCTCCATGGATTTTAATACCTACTCTGAATTTTTCTTTTGTTTCCTTTACTGCTTGCTCAATATACAGATTGAATAACATTGGGGAGAGGCTACAACCCTGTCTCACTCTCTTCCCAACCACTGCTTCCCTTTCATGACCCTCGATTCTTATAACTGCCATCTGGTTTCTGTACAAATTGTAAATAGCCTTTCGCTCCCTGTATTTTACCCCTGCCGCCTTTAGAATTTGAAAGAGAGTATTCCAGTCAACATTGTCAAAAGCTTGCTCTAAGTCTACAAATGCTAGAAACGTAGGTTTGCCTTTCCTTAATCTTTCTTCGAAGATAAGTCGTAAGGTCAGTATTGCCTCATGTATTCCAGTGTTTCTACGGAATCCAAACTGATCTTCCCCGAGGTCGGCTTCTACTAGTTTTTCCATTCGTCTGTGAAGAATTTGTGTTAGTATTTTGCAGCTGTGGCTTATTAAACTGATAGTTCAGTAATTTTCACATCTGTCAACACCTGCTTTCTTTGGGATTGGAATTATTATATTCTTCTTGAAGTCTGAGGGTATTTCGCCTGTTTCAGACATCTTGCTCACCAGATGGTAGAGTTTTGACAGGACTGGCTCTCCCAAGGCCGTCAGTGCTTCCAATGCAATGTTGTCTACTCCAGGGGCCTTGTTCCGACTCTGGTCTTTCAGTGCCCTGTCAAACTCTTCACGCAGTATCATATCTCCCATTTCATCTTCATCTACATCCTCTCCCATTTAATTAATATTGTCCTGAAGTACATCGCCCTTGTATAGACCCTCTATATACTCCTTCCACCTTTCAGCTTTCCCTTCTTTGCTTAGAACTGGGTTTCCATCTGAGCTCTTGATGTTCATACAAGTGGTTCTCTTATCTCCAAAGGTCTCTTTAATTTTCCTGTAGGCAGTATCTATCTTACCCCTAGTGAGATAAGCCTCTACATCTTTACATTTGTCCTCTAGCCATCCCTGCTTAGCCATTTTGCACTTCCTGTCCATCTCATTTTTGAGACGTTTGTATTCCTTTTTGCCTGCTTCATTTACTGCATTTTTATATTTTCTCCTTTCATCAATTAAATTCAATATTTCTTCTGTTACCCAAGGATTTCTACTAGCCCTCATCTTTTTACCTACTTGATCCTCTGCTGCCTTCACTACTTCATCCCTCAAAGCTACCCATTCTTCTTCTACTGTATTTCTTTCCCCCATTCCTGTCAATTGTTCCCTTATGGTCTTCCTGAAACTCTCTACAACCTCTGGTTCTTTCAGTTCATCCAGGTCCCATCTCCTTAAATTCCCACCTTTTTGCAGTTTCTTCAGTTTTAATCTACAGGTCATAACCAATAGATTGTGGTCAGAGTCCACATCTGCCCCTGGAAATGTCTTACAATTTAAAATCTGCTTCCTAAATCTCTGTTTCCGTGATTTCCCTAAATCGTTTCAGGCAAATGCCGGGGTGGTTCCTTTGAAAGGGCATGGCCGATTTCCTCTCCAATCCTTCCCTAACCCGAGCTTGCGCTCCGTCTCTAATGACCTCGTTGTCGACGGGATGTTAAACTCTAACAACCACCACCTAAATCTCTGTCTTACCATTATATAATCTATCTGATACATTTTAGTATCTCCAGGGTTCTTCCATGTATACAACCTTCTTTCATGATTCTTAAACCAAGTGTTAGCTATGATTATGTTGTGCTCTGTGCAAAATTCTACCAGGCGGCTTCCTCTTTCATTTGTTAGCCCCAATCCATATTCACCTACTACGTTTCCTTCTCTCCCTTTTCCTACACTCGAATTGCAGTCACCCATGACTATTAAATTTTCGTCTTCCTTCACTATCTGAATAATTTATTTTATTTCATCATATATTTCTTCAATTTCTTCATCATCTGCAGAGCTAGTTGGCATATAAACTGGTACTACTGTAGTAGGTGTGGGCTTCGTATCTATCTTGGCCACAACAATGTGTTCGCTGTGCTGTTTGTAGTAGCTTACCCGCACTCCTATTTTCCCATTCATTATTAAACCTACTCCTGCATTACCCCTATTTGATTTTGTGTTTATAACCCTGTAGTCACCTGACCAGAAGTCTTGTTCCTCCTGCCACCGAACTTCACTAATTCCCACTTAAATTTTCTAACCTACCTGCCCGATTAAGGGATCTGACATTCCATGCTCTGATCCATAGAACGCCAGTTTTCTTTTTCCTGATAACGACATCCTCTTGAGTAGTCCTCACCCGGAGATCCGAATGGGGGACTATTTTACCTCCGAAATATTTTAGCCAAGAGGACGCCATCATCATTTAATCATACAGTAAAGCTGCATGCCCTCGGGAAAAATTACGGCTGTAGTTTCCCCTTGCTTTCAGCCGTTCGCAGTACCAGCACAGCAAGGCCGTTTTCGTTAGTGTTACAAGGCCAGATCAGTCAATCTTCCAGACTGTTGCCCCTGCAACTACTGAAAAGCCTGCTGCCTCTCTTCAGTAACTACACGTTTGTCTGGCCTCTCAACAGATACCCCTCCGTTGTGGTTGTACCTACGGTACAGCTATCTGTATCGCTGAGGTACGCAAGCCTCCCCACCATCGGCAAGGTCCATGGTTCATGGGGGTGGGGGGTGGGGGGCAAATCATTGTAGACATTCGTTTAAGGAGTTCGGCATTCTGATTGCTGCTTCACAGCATATTTATTCCCTCATGAAGTTAGTTGTAAATATCCACTACTGTTCAAAAGGAACAATGAGGTTCATAACTACAATACCAGAAGGAAAAATGACATTCATTACTCCACATTAAAGTTGTCTTTACCACAAAAAGGGATGTACAATGCTGCAACAAAAAAATTTGATCACTTATCCAGTAATATAAAAAATCTCACAGACAGGAAATAAAAAGTTGATAACAAACTGAGGAAGTGTCTCCTTGACAACCTCTCCTACCCCCGCACAAGAATTTTTATTATTAACCTGTGGTCTAGGGGAAATGCAAAGGCTCAATCTAAATATAGTAGGGGTCAGTGAAGTGAAGTGAAGTGGAAGGAAGACAAGGATTTCTGGTCAGATGAGTATCGGGTAATATCAACAGCAGCAGAAAATGGTATAACAGGTGTAGGATTTGTTATGAATAGGAAGGTAGGGCAGAGGGTGTGTTACTGTGAACAGTTCACTGACCGGGTTGTTCTAATCAGAATTGACAGCAGACCAACACCGACAACGATAGTTCAGGTATACATGCCGACGTCGCAAGCTGAAGATGAACAGATAGAGAAAGTGTATGAGGATATTGAAAGGGTAATGCAGTATGTAAAGGGGGACGAAAATCTAATAGTCATGGGCGACTGGAACGCAGTTGTAGGGGAAGGAGTAGAAGAAAAGGCTACAGGAGAATATGGGCTTGGGACAAGGAAAGAAAGAGGAGAAAGACTAATTGAGTTCTGTAACGAGTTGCAGCTAGTAATAGCGAATACCCTGTTCAAGAATCACAAGAGGAGGAGGTATACTTGGAAAAGGCTGGGAGATACGTGAAGATTTCAATTAGATTACATCATGATCAGACAGAGATTCCGAAATCAGATACTGGATTGTAAGGCGTACCCAGGAGCAGATATAGACTCAGATCACAATATAGTAGTGATGAAGAGTAGGCTGAAGTTCAAGACATTAGTCAGGAAGAATCAATACGCAAAGAAGTGGGATACGGAAGTACTAAGGAATGACAAGATACATTTGAAGTTCTCTAACGCTATAGATACAGCAATAAGGAATAGCGCAGTAGGCAGTACAGTTGAAGAGGAATGGACATCTCTAGAAAGGGCCATCACAGAAGTTGGGAAGGAAAACATAGGTACAAAGAAGGTAGCTGCGAAGAAACCATGGGTAACAGAAGAAATACTTCAGTTGATTGATGAAAGGAGGAAGTACAAACATGTTCCGGGAAAATCAGGAATACAGAAATACAAGTCGCTGAGGAATGAAATAAATAGGAAGTGCAGGGAAGCTAAGACGAAATGGCTGCAGGAAAAATGTGAAGACATCGAAAAAGATATGATTGTCGGAAGGACAGACTCAGCATACAAGAAAGTCAAAACAATCTTTGGTGACATTAAAAGCAACGGTGGTAACATTAAGAGTGCAACGGGAATTCCACTGTTAAATGCAGAGGAGAGAGCAGATAGGTGGAAAGAATACATTGAAAGCCTCTATGAGGGTGAAGATTTGTCTGATGTGATAGAAGAAGAAACAGGAGTCAATTTAGAAGAGATAGGGGATCCAGTATTAGAATCGGAATTTAAAAGAGCTTTGGAGGACTTACGGTCAAATAAGGCAGAAGGGATAGATAACATTCCATCAGAATTTCTAAAATCATTGGGGGAAGTGGCAACAAAACAACTATTCACGTTGGTGTGTAGAATATATGAGTCAGGCGATATACCATCTGACTTTCGGAAAAGCAACATCCACACAATTTCGAAGACGACAGGAGCTGACAAGTGCGAGAATTATCGTACAATCAGCTTAACAGCTCATGCACCAAAGCTGCTTACAAGAATAATATACAGAAGAATGGAAAAGAAAATTGAGAATGCGCTAGGTGACGATCAGTTTGGCTTTAGGAAAAGTAAAGGGACAAGAGAGGCAATTCTGACGTTACGGCTAATAATGGAAGCATGGCTAAAGAAAAATCAAGACACTTTCATAGGATTTGTCGACCTGGAAAAAGCGTTCGACAATACAAAATGGTGCAAGCTGTTCGAGATTCTGAAAAAAGTAGGGGTAAGCCATAGGGAGAGACGGGTCATATACAACATGTACAACAACCAAGAGGGAATAATAAGAGTGGACGATCAAGAACAAAGTGCTCGTATTAAGAAGAGTGTAAGACAAGGCTGTAGCCTTTCGCCCCTACTCTTCAATCTGTACATCAAGGAAGCAATGATGGAAATAAAAGAAAGGTTCAGGAGTGGAATTAAAATACAAGGTGAAAGAATATCAATGATACGATTTGCTGATGACATTGCTATCCTGAGTGAAAGTGAAGAAGAATTAAATGATCTGCTGAACGGAATGAACAGTCTAATGAGTACACAGTATGGTTTGAGAGTAAATCGGAGAAAGACGAAGGTAATGAGAAGTAGTAGAAATGAGAACAGCGACAAACTTAACATCAGGATTGATGGTCACTAAGTCAATGAAGTTAAGGAATTCTGCTACCTAGGCAGTAAAATAACCAATGACGGACGGAGCAAGGAGGACATCAAAAGCAGACTCGCTATGGCAAAAAAGGCATTTCTGGCCAAGAGAGTCTACTAATATCAAATACCGGCATTAATTTGAGGAAGAAATTTCTGAGGATGTACGTCTGGAGTACAGCATTGTATGGTAGTGAAACATGGACTGTGGGAAAAGCGGAACAGAAGAGAATCGAAGCATTTGAGATGTGGTGCTATAGACGAATGTTGAAAATTAGGTGGGCTGATAAGGTAAGGAATGAGGAGGCTCTACGCAGAATCGGAGAGGAAAGGAATATGTGGAAAACACTGATAAGGAGAAGGGACAGGATGATAGGACATCTGCTAAGACATGAGGGAATGACTTCCATGGTACTAGAGGCAGTTGTAGAGGGCAAAAACTGTAGAGGAAGACAGAGATTGGAATACGTCAAGCAAATAATTGAGGAAGTAGGTTGCAAGTGCTACTCTGAGATGAAGAGGTTAGCACAGGAAAGGAATTCGTGGCAGGCCGCATCAAACCAGTCAGTAGACTGATGACCAAAAAAAATAAAAAAAAACACATAAAAAGTAATGGGTAGGAATTCTAACTAACATCTGTATATCTTTTTTTCTTTTGTAAAAATAAACAATTAATTAATTAAAAAAATAATAACTTAGAAATGTTTATACCATAATCATATGCACAAATTAATTTGCGATGTGAATGTGAAGTGACTCGTTCCACATCATTATGATCTATCATGCCAAATGATCCATGGAACATCTAACTAACTAGTTAGCCTTCATTTCTCTGATGAAACTGCAGTACTACTACTTTATTTTATTTTGTACAAAGTATTACACATTGCTTCCCATTTTTCTGCCACTAACACCTTTTTTAATTGAATTAAATTTTGTGAGTTTATCTACCATTATTGTTCCCATATCTTCTGCGCACTTCCTGCAGTCTTTATATTAATGTCTATCATGATGGCAAAATGATCTGCTAGTGTGGAATTTATCATCTAGATGTCACAATAGCATGAAGGAATATTTGTTATTATGTCAGCAATAGTAGTTTCACTGTACTTAATTACTCTTGTGGGTTTATCTATTTTTATTTTTACGTTAAAAGTATACATTAAGTCCAATAATATCTTACTGTTATGTATTTTTCCAGTCATTTATTTTCAAATCCGCAATAATTATTAAATAAGCATATTTTTGAGAGCTCTTAGTTTGTTCCTTCTACTTGTTCATAGAATGTTTTTATTTTACTATTTTGTTATTGCCACAGGCCTAATACATGGCACAACTGCACTGCAATTTTCGTTTCCACTGCTGTAGCTTCAAAGCTCATTCCTGTAACAAATTTTGGGGCGATCTGGATGCCTAAGGCCAACTTTTCTAAGATATGCTTAGGTGTTGACATCAAAACATGCCAGCACTTAGCACATCAGCTGGCTCTGAAAAATAGTCTGAAATTTCTTGAGACAGAGGGAAAGGCAGGTGTGGACTGGTTCTGTGGGTTCATGAACTGTCCAGAACAGCATCCTTTAATTGTTATAATGTTTTGAATTTCTATGAAAACTTGGAAGAGCTCTACTGGATAGATCCTGTTTCCTGATGGTACTAGCATCTCTAATTTACGTGAAATGAGTATCTCAATTATACAAGAGAGGCTTCCAAAGATAGTGGTACAGAAAGGAACTGTAAAGGTTTCTCAAGCTATTAGTGGTAAACTTGGTGTCTCGGTGACCACCTGCTGTGTAATTAGTGACAGAGATATTTTCTTTCTCCCGCAAATTGTATTTCCTCTAGTAGATTTTAAGAAACATATGACATATCATGCACAAGCAGGCATCCAGGGTTAGTCAGAAGGATTGGCTGGATGAATAGAGAACATTTTGTTCTTGTCATGAAGCACTTCATTCATACATCCAGTAATGGAAAAGACTATCTTTTGCTTTTGATTTTAGGCAATCACGAAATCCATCTGTCTATTGATGTGATTGATTTAGCATGGGTCAATGGACTAGCATGCTAATTATAACCCCCCATACCTCACATAAAGCATGGCCTCTAAATGTGGGCATTTTCTCTTTTTTCCAAGAAAGTTATTACTCAGCACTAAATTTCAAACAACTGCAATGTAAAGGTACTCCTCTTAATTCATGTCATAGTTGCAAGCACTAAAATTGCTCATGACAGATCTATGACACCCACTAATGTGTGCTCTGCCTTTAGGAAAACAGGACTTTTTTCTTTTGATAAAGACAGATGCACGAATGAAGATTCTGTATTGTTGAGGTTGAAGGAGATATCAAGGTGGTAAGGTAATGACCACGGTTCTCTCTTCTAGTCATCAACACGTTTATTACAAGACATACATACAGGTCCAAGACTAGGCCGGAACTGAGGTCCTGGAAGTATACAAAACAAAGATCAACTCGAAGACATAATACACATATGACGTTCTGGCCTATCGATCCATGGATCGACGTCACATAGCCGCCCCCCCCCCCCTCCCCTGCAGTATGGAATATGTACCTGAAGATGGGGAGGGGGGGGGGGGGATTGGCGAGTGTTTAAGTGGGTTACAGTGAGTTCCTCCGCGTCTAACAGCACAGGCTGTGTGGGAGGAGAGCGTGGAGCAAATCCTGGAATGCTGATGCTGAAGTCTTGAAGCGACATCGGCGGTCGTAGTCGTCGGCCGGTGTGGGAGTGCTGGTGTGGAAGGGTGTCTTCGGCAGGGAACCTAATGATCACCTTTCCACTTGGCCTAACGTAAGCACGTAGGTTGCGACATGTAACACTTCGAGAGATTTTGAAACACTTCACTACACGTTGTGACACATCACCTAATGAGTCACACGAATCGTCAAACGCAAGCAGCACCAATGCGGTATCACCACTAATGACGACAGATGAACCGCAAATGTCATTAGGATGAACGTGGGTAGAGAGCTCGTAAGTGGCGGCTGCTAGCGGAGAGGTATGCTGAGCCGGTTGGGTGGGGGAACTGTAGCACGGTGAGGGCGGTGTGCTGCGAGTAGAGGGGTGAGTGTCAGAAAGTTAGGTCTGAGTGGGCGTGGCAGGAACCTGCGGGCTGCACAGATTAGAAGAGCAGTGTGGTGTGCTGTCGCACAAAGACGGAACTGTTATATTAGAGCCCTGGGAGCTGGGGCGTCTGCTATGGGAGCCGGGAGGCGGAAAACCCCGAATGAGTGTGGGCTCGTTGACGGGGCTGGTGTAGGAGTGAGTTTACTCGAATCATGAGCAGAGGAAGAAGGCCGAGGGTGGCCAGAGAGTGTGGTCTCTTCAGTGGTGGGTGAGGTAGGGGAAAACTCGACGCGAGCATGTTTAACCCTGTTGAGGGAGACAGTAGTTACTGAGCCCTTAATTATGATGTCCACTGTGTTACTGGTTCATTTGACAACTCTGTACGGGCCTGTGTAAGGGGGCTGTAACACGGCTTTTACAGTGTCGTCGCGAAGGAACACAAATTCGCAAGTGTCGAGCGCCTTGGGAGCATATGTGTGCGGCGGAGTGGATCTTGATTTCCTCTAACCTTTACATAAATTTCCCTCTTTTTCTTACACAAGATTTTAATTCCCTCAGTATTCCATGGCTTACTTTTTTTAAATAGATTTTCTGGATAACTTTTTAGGAAAGCAACTGGACAAACTTAGTAAGATGGAAGCATACACGCAAAGAAAGTGGGAAAAGATGAAAAATGTTGTATAAGAAAATAAAACGTAAGGAAAACAAGAAAGGAGCGTCAAGGATGCCACAGGAAATTGTCACTGGCTGGCCATTTATGTAAAATATGGGCAAGCCACTCACCCTGTGAACAAATTAAGCCCTCTCCCTAAAATCTTGGTAAAAACATTGGACAAGTCACAGAACTAACCACATTCATTTGAGTATTTCCTAAAAGAGATGGCAGATCTACCGGCAAGTCAGCCCCGACCCACTGGTCAGAAAATAAAACGCAATCCAATAAAACGTGGCGAACAGTGATCTGGATGCTACAAGCACCACACATTGGGGGTCCCCTCCCCAGAGCCATGTGTCATAGGAGTGTGGCCTATGCGAAGACGAGTGAGGAGGACCTTGTCCCATCTATGTGGCTGGAAAGACGTACACCACACACATGTTGTGGGCTTGACTACATGCAGCTTACTGTCAGCCATTCCCAGCCACTCTTCCTCCCATCGATGCAAGACTCGTGAGCTCAACAGTGAGGTGAGTGCATGCAGGGTGATGGCACACTGAAATACTTGCAGACTGAGACACACCTCCTTGGCTACGAAATCTGCCCTTTCATTCCCATCAATGCCAACATGCCCTGGAACCCAGCTGAAAGCTGCCACCTTCCCCAGTCATCGTAGTTGGAGGAGGGCATCCTATTTTAGCTGTTGGATACAAATGTTGCAACGAGTGAAGGGCACTGAGTGAATCGGAATAGACATGAAATTTAGGATGGGAAGAGCATCTCATCCGCTCCAGTGTCCCCAAGATCACAAAAAATTCTGCATCAAAGACAGTAAACGCTTGAGGCAGTCGGACCTTGAGGACACGATCCAGAAAAACAGTGGAGCAACCAACGGAATCCCCCTATTTTGACCCATCCGTAAAAACAGCTACATAGTAGTGGTGCTCAGATAAAATGGCAGAAAATGTTGCATTAAAAATGGAAGCAATGCAACCACACTGTGTCTCTAAAATGTAGGATGGTGTCCTCCACCTTCAAGGCAGGTAAATTAAAAAGATGACGAGAACAATTAAAATGAACACACAGCACACTTATCAGCAGAAAACCAAAAACCTGTGTTTGGAGCCCACTCCTCTAACAGCTCCACTGTAAGTTGCAACTGACAGCTCGCCATAGCAGCAGTGGAGGAGGAGCAGTGTACAGGACTCCTTACCGTAGACATGATGCTGTTGATGGCTATGGCAAAGAGAATAACACTTAACACACTGCCCTGAGGAACACCATTCTCCTGCTCAAATTGATCAGAGATCGTAGCACCAACTCGGGTTCAAAAAAACTGCTGAGACAGGAAAGACCGAATGAAAATGGGGAGGTGGCCACGAAAGCCCCACTGATGCAGTTGCGCGAGTATACAGTGTCTCCAAGTACTATCGTATGCCTTACTTATATTGAAGAAAATGCCAATACAGTGATGCTTACGGAGAAAAGCCTGCTGAATAGCTGCCTCTAGGAGGGTCAGGTTGTCGACAGTGGGTCGATATCAGCGGAATCCATACTGAGAGTGGCTATGAAGTTGCCAGGTCTCTAACAACCAGACCAGACACTGGTTAACCATTCGCTCTATGGTCTTTCTGATACAGCTCGTTAGGGCAATGCTCCGACAACTACTTGGACATGTCCAGTCCTTTGCTGGTTTCACGAGGAAGATCTGAATTGCCTCTCTCAACAAGTTGGGGAAGTTGCCTGTCTGCCATATTAGATTAAAACATTCGAGGAGGATTTCCTGGGATGCTGCTGGCAAATGTTGAAGCATGCAGTTCCAGATGTGGTCGTGACCAGGTGCAGCGTCACAAGTCTCAGCCAGTGCCAATTTGAGTTCCCACATGGAGAAAGGGGAGTTGTAGGCCTTAGAACTGTTGGACCTGGAAGTCCAACTTTTCCCTCTCTACAGTTGCACGGTAGTGACAAAACACTGGATCCTGGCTTGCATTGGTAGTAGTTTGTGCAAAATGCTCGACCAGCATTTGTGCCCCACAGGACGTGATGGGTATTGAAGTCTCCCAGAAGGAGAAATGGCCAGGGGAGTTGTTCCTGGAGATCTGTGAGAGCCTTGAAGTCTACTGCATCCAGAGGAGGTAAACAAAAGGGGCAAACTGTAAGCCTCTGACATGAATCAATTTCAACAGCAACTGCTTGCAAGTTAGTATCCAGGGGGAGAGCAGAGGAGTGGTAGCCATTATTGAAAAGCACAGCTACCCCTCCTTTGGCTCTTTCCCCAGTCAGATCATCCTTGCGGTATAGCGTATAGCCCCGTAGTGCAGGGGCATCAGATGTTTTTAAATGTGTTTCCTGCAGACACAAACACAGAGGGCATTGCTGCACTAGGAGTTTCAGTTCCTCCATGTGTGTCCTGAATCCATTCATGTTCCACTGTATAATGGAAGCCATCTATCAGGGGGTCGTACTTTCATCCTGACTTTCTGGTGGGGAGGGGAGCCTACAATGGGCGGAGGCTCAGTTTTGGAGCAAGATGGTTTCCCCAATCTGACATCAAGCTCTATAGCCTCTAAAGAATAATCGAGAGAGACGTGAAAGAGGTCAACATCATCAGGCTGTTTTCTGTCCGATTCCACCGGTGTGTGGCATTTTGCCTTGGATTTTTTCCATGGGTAGTCTTTGCAGCCACAACTGTGGATGCGGGTGTGGCAGTATTTGACAGTGTATGAGATGGAGCCTTCAGAGGGGCAGGGAGCTCCACAATGTCAGCAACCACAGCTTTTTCTGAAGTTCTAGGGGAGGGACAGGCTTAGAAATGACTGCAGCAGCGCAAGTATATAGACACAGGTACTAGTGCCGACATAGCAGCCTCCATTTGTGTAGCAGCATCAGCTTTCCACATGGGCTGTTTAACAACTGAAGTGAAGGAAGTAGCAAAACATGGGGGCAGCATGGCTTTATAGAGCTTTTTTGCCTCATTATATGGGATGAACTTCATAGTTTTAAGCTCCTGTATCTTCTGTCCTTCCAGATACGCGCTGCTGTCCCTACTCCAGACAGGATGAGATCCAGAGCAATTCACACACTTCAGTGGAGACAAACAATGGACACCTTCATGGGCGGCCTGACCACACTTGCCACAAGTAGCTTCTCCATGACACCCAAGAGTAGTAATCCCAAAACACTGGCATGTGAAACACCGCACTGGGTTGGGTATTGGGTACATAAGGCCGCAGACTTAAGTGAAGGAAACCTGCCTTAATATGCTCAGGGAGTTTTGTGCTATTAAACATCACGATATTCCTTCTGGAGCCCACTCATCTTTGAGTTCCTCTTTGGGAATGTCCACCAGATCCCTGCACGTCACAACACCTTTGCTGTAATTCAGAGTGGTGTGCAGCTCAGTTTCGATGGCATATTCCCCAAGGGATTGCACATTCTGCAGATTCTTGGCTTGCTCACAGATGACTGTCGGGACCAACATGGCGGCATTCATTAAACAGTTTAGCTATCAACCTGTCATTGGCAAACGTCTCACAACTCACTTTCAGGTGTGACATAGAACAAAATGCCAATTCTTGGGAAAATCTGCATGTAATCTCTCACCCAACGGGCACCATTTTTAGTGAATAAAAACTATACTAAAACTTATTGCTAAAACAAGTATACACTCCATGCAGCCATAGCAAAGACTTCGATTGTAGTAAAGAACGCTAACTCATTTTTGTGTTAGTGTTGAAGACTGTTCTCTGGAACTACACTCCTGGAAATGGAAAAAAGAACACATTGACACCGGTGTGTCAGACCCACCATACTTGCTCCGGACACTGCGAGAGGGCTGTACAAGCAATGATCACACGCACGGCACAGCGGACACACCAGGAACTGCGGTGTTGGCCGTCGAATGGCGCTAGCTGTGCAGCATTTGTGCACCGCCGCCGTCAGTGTCAGCCAGTTTGCCGTGGCATACGGAGCTCCATCGCAGTCTTTAACACTGGTAGCATGCCGCGACAGCGTGGACGTGAACCGTATGTGCAGTTGACGGACTTTGAGCGAGGGCGTATAGTGGGCATGCGGGAGGCCGGGTGGACGTACCGCCGAATTGCTCAACACGTGGGGCGTGAGGTCTCCACAGTACATCGATGTTGTCGCCAGTGGTCGGCGGAAGGTGCACGTGCCCGTCGACCTGGTACCGGACTGCAGCGACGCATGGATGCATGCTAAGGCCGTAGGATCCTACGCAGTGCCGTAGGGGACCGCACCGCCACTTCCCAGCAAATTAGGGACACTGTTGCTCCTGGGGTATCGGCGAGGACCATTCGCAACCGTCTCGATGAAGCTGGGCTACGGTCCCGCACACCGTTAGGCCGTCTTCCGCTCACGCCCCAACATTGTGCAGCCCGCCTCCAGTGGTGTCGCGACAGGCGTGAATGGAGGGACGAATGGAGACGTGTCGTCTTCAGCGATGAGAGTCGCTTCTGCCTTGGTGCCAATGATGGTCGTATGCGTGTTTGGCACCGTGCAGGTGAGCGCCACAATCAGGACTGCATACGACCAAGGCACACAGGGCCAACACCCGGCATCATGGTGTGGGGAGCGATCTCCTACACTGGCCGTACACCACTGGTGATCGTCGAGGGGACACTGAATAGTGCACGGTACATCCAAACCGTCATCGAACCCATCGTTCTACCATTCCTAGACTGGCAAGGGAACCTGCTGTTCCAACAGGACAATGCACGTCCGCATGTATCCCGTGCCACCCAACGTGCTCTAGAAGGTGTAAGTCAACTACCCTGGCCAGCAAGATCTCCGGATCTGTCCCCCATTGAGCATGTTTGGGACTGGATGAAGCGTCGTCTCACGCGGTCTGCACGTCCAGCACGAACGCTGGTCCAACTGAGGCGCCAGGTGGAAATGGCATGGCAAGCCATTCCACAGGACTACATCCAGCATCTCTATGATCGTCTCCATGGGAGAATAGCAGCCTGCATTGCTGCGAAAGGTGGATATACACTGTACTAGTGACGACATTGTGGATGCTCTGTTGCCTGTGTCTATGTGCCTGTGGTTCTGTCAGTGTGATCATGTGATGTATCTGACCCCAGGAATTTGTCAATAAAGTTTCCCCTTCCTGGGACAATGAATTCACGGTGTTCTTATTTCAATTTCCAGGAGTGTATTTATTGAATGGCAAACGAATAATTATGATTTCTGCATTAACTACTGCTGCAGTTCATGGTGTGTGCTTTCTCCCATTTATTGGGCCATCTCACTGTTCTTCTGAAACATGATTTAGGAAGTTATCTTACTAGTGTTTAATAACATTTATGTTGTAAGTAAATAGCCTGCCATCTTGTTCTCTGTGCATACTGCATTTTACTGCAATGGATTTTCAAGAACTGATCACAATGGGTCTTATTTAGTTTACTATTTTCTGCTTAAGATGTGGGAGAAAGGATTAATTCTTACTTTTTTATCATTTTCACAAAATTTGCTGATTTATTGTCTATGTAATGAGCTGTACGACTCAAGAATTCTAATGATGTAGGCATACAAAGTAAGAGAAAAGGCAGTACACACACACATTCACACACAAAAAGACAATTATTCTCAAATCTTACTGAATGTTACTGAGAATTTCTGTTTGTATCCAGCAGTATTATGGATTTGGCATTGGACAACTAATCTTTTAAGTTCATCCTACATCTAAAAAGATTGTAGCATATCATCCATATGAAATCGACAGGAAGTGCAAAATGGCTAAGCAGGGATGGCTAGAGGACAAAAGTAAGGATGTAGAGGCTTGTCTCACTAGGGGTAAGATAGATACTGCCTACAGGAAAATTAAAGAGACCTTTGGAGAGAAGAGAACCACTTGTACGAATATCAAGAGCTCAGATGGCAACCCAGTTCTAAGCAAAGAAGGGAAAGCAGAAAGGTGGAAGGAGTATATAGAGGGTTTATACAAGGGCGATGTACTTGAGGACAATATTATGGAAATGGAAGAGGATGTAGATGAAGATGAAATGGGAGATAAGATACTGCGTGAAGAGTTTGACAGAGCACTGAAAGACCTGAGTCAAAACAAGGCCCCGGGAGTAGACAACATTCCATTAGAACTACTGATGGCCTCGGGAGAGCCTGTCATGACAAAACTCTACCATCTGGTGAGCACGATGTATGAGACAGGCGAAATACCCTCAGACTTTAAGAAGAATATAATAATTCCAATCCCAAAGAAAGCAGGTGTTGACAGATGTGAAAGTTACCGAACTATCAGTTTAATAAGTCACAGCTGCAAAATACTAACGCGAATTCTTTACAGACGAATGGAAAAACTGGTAGAGGCCGACCTCGGGGAAGATCAGTTTGGATTCCGTAGAAATGTTGGAACACGTGAGGCAATACTGACCTTACGACTTATCTTGGAAGAAAGATTAAGAAAAGGCAAACCTACGTTTCTAGCATTTGTAGACTTAGAGAAAGCTTTTGGCAATGTTGACTGGAATACTCTCTTTCAAATTCTGAAGGTGGCAGGGGTAAAATACAGGGAGCGAAAGGCTATTTACAATTTGTACAGAAACCAGATGGCAGTTATAAGAGTCGAGGGGCATGAAAGGGAAGCAGTGGTTGGGAAAGGAGTGAGACAGGGTTGTAGCCTCTCCCCGATGTTATTCAATCTGTATATTGAGCAAGCAGTAAAGGAAACAAAAGAAAAATTCGGAGTAGGTATTAAAATTCATGGAGAAGAAGTAAAAACTTTGAGGTTCGCCGATGACATTGTAATTCTGTCACAGACAGCAAAGGACTTGGAAGAGCAGTTGAACGGAATGGACAGTGTCTTGAAAGGAGGATATAAGATGAACATCAACAAAAGCAAAACGAGGATAATGGAATGTAGTCAAATTAAGTCGGGTGATGCTGAGGGAATTAGATTAGGAAATGAGACACTAAAAGTAGTAATGGAGTTTTGCTATTTAGGGAGTAAAATAACCGATGATGGTCGAAGTAGAGAGGATATAAAATGTAGACTGGCAATGGCAAGGAAAGCGTTTCTCAAGAAGAGAAATTTGTTAACATCGAATATAGATTTAGGTGTCAGGAAGTCGTTTCTGAAAGTATTTGTATGGAGTGTAGCCATGTATGGAAGTGAGACATGGACGATAACTAGTTTGGACAAGAAGAGAATAGAAGCTTTTGAAATGTGGTGCTACAGAAGAATGCTGAAGATAAGGTGGGTAGATCACGTAACTAATGAGGAGGTATTGAATAGGATTGGGGAGAAGAGAAGTTTGTGGCACAACTTGACTAGAAGAAGGGATCGGTTGGTAGGACATGTTCTGAGGCATCGAGGGATCACAAATTTAGCATTGGAGGGCAGCGTGGAGGGTAAAAACCGTAGAGGGAGACCAAGAGATCAATACACTAAGCAGATTCAGAAGGATGTAGGTTGCAGTAGGTACTGGGAGATGAAGAAGCATGCACAGGATAGAGTAGCATGGAGAGCTGCATCAAACCAGTCTCAGGACTGAAGACCACAACAACAACAACATCCATATTTGATCAAAATGTACTCCAGGGTAGAAGTGAGTCACAACAGAGTCAGCCGCAGGTTGGTGAGAGAGTTATGCATTGTAAAGAAAAACACAGCTGACCGGCACCGCGAAGCTCACGGTGTAGGAACAGCCGATGCTGCAATACGCTAGTGGAAGGACGGAAGCCTTTCTTCACTTGACACCACAGAAGTGCTTAGAGTACACGTCTACACGAACGTAGTCTGGAGTGTATAAGCACTCAGCAATTTATGTTCTAAATCATTTTCACGTCAGTACCACAGCCTACAACACGAGCCTTTGACTCCCACAGCGACATCCAGGAATGCAGTACGCTCTTCGAGCACGGGGCAGGGCACCCTGCTCTCAGTCACAAGGGAGCTGCCTACTCACTGGAGGAAGTTCAGCAGTAGTCAGCTGTGCCATCGCACTGCCGTCACGGTCACAGCCAGCAGCGTTGCCGACAGTGGCATTTGAGTGACGCCAAGCTCGGCCCTGCTTTTTGTGGTTTCAGCAATGCCAGACTTCAATTTTTTCGCATGAGAGGTAACTCAATGCCTCCACCAAGCCATTCCTAATTTACTACAGCTGAGGGATGGAATATAGAAATTAATTGAACAAATCTATGCCATCCTGATATCTCATTTTGCTCTCACGGTTGACAATTCAAGGGTGTCACAGCACTGCCATCACCCTCTTAGAGCAACACCCGAACCTATAGCCTATGATACAGTGAGTCCAAAAATTTTTGAGTGTATTTTGGTCATCGAGAAAAGTTTTGAATGTTGTGCATTTTGTAAAGCAGATTTTATTGTGAGAAGAGAACCAGTGGATTTGTCTAGTTTTAGAGGTAACGCAAGTCATGATTGGTTAGTACCTGTTAGATGTACACAGTGTAACCTTGAGGGTCACTCAACAGCATGTACGAAAAGAGTTCCAGTAAAATGTTATACATGTAATCATTGGGGGCATACGGCTAGGCAATGCCGGGACTCGAGACAGCTCATTATTAGATATAAGAATTAAGTTAATGTATTTTGTTTTCTTGTTTTGTAAATGTCAGTACTCAAAATGAATTGACAAGGACGAAGCTTCAACAGAGCCAGAGACAATACAGAATTGTGTGAATCGGTAGAATCGCACTCATCACAGTGGGGTGTAGATTTGTCAGTTGTAAGTTTAACTGCTCCTTTTTCTGATAAGACGACAGGGGATGTGCAAGCCTTTGTGGGAGGCATTGGAAATCTGGCTCAGTTGGAAGGTTGGTCTGATAAGGATTTATTGAGTGTTGCAAAATTGAGATTAACAGGGGAAGTGAAAACTTATGTAGGCTATACAGAAGTTCTTAAGGGAGCCACAACATTAAAAGAATTTAAAGAAAGGTTAATTCAGAGATATACAAAATGAAATAGTGCCAGGCACTATAGGGAACAATTTGGGATAATAATTAAGAAAAATATAGAAACTGTGGAACAATTTGCAGACAGCATAAGGAAAATTAATGGATATACCTATGAATTAGGACAAGATGATGCAGTCACTGACATTATTTTGCAAGAAGCTGAGCAAAGGGCTCTCGATGCTTTTTGAAGAGGGTGGCATGAGGAAATGTCAAGATGGGTGTGGACAGGAGGTCCAACAGATTTGAGCACAGCAGTGCCGTTAATTAGAGTGCGAGGAGATTGATTTGTCAACTAGAAAGCAAGGTAAATGAATAGTGTTTGCCGCTAATATAAAATGTTTCAGATGTGGACGAGTAGGGCATGTAACGAGGCAATGTCGTCAGCCTCTAGGTGATGTGAATAAAGTGTGAGGAAGTAGTGGACTGGGGAAGAATAAGACGTTAAACAACAAAGGGAAGCCTGCAATCATTCCCAGTAAGACAGGATGCTACAAAATCGAATTCAGAGCTGGATTGTGTGATAAGAGGAATAGGAGGAAAGAAGGGTTGTAGGATATTATTGGAAACAGGGACACGTGTCGGTCATCAGTAGCAATCTAGTGAAACTTAAATCAATGGGACCGACCACTGCACAGATTGGGTGGAGTGGGGGATAAAGATATTGCACCATTAGGATCAGTAGACATAAAACTTTGTTTGAATACGGTTTAATTTACACAGTGTGTAGAGATTGAGCCGCACGTGAGGCATGGTTGCCAGGCCAAAAGAAATCAATGGACAGAACATGAAAATATACGTTCTTTTGTGATTACACACCCAATTGCAAAAACCATAACAGATGCCTACTCGATCCCAAATATCACAGAAACCTTGGATCACTTAGGGCAATGCAAATATTTTTCAACGATGGATTTGAAGAGTGCTTATCACCAGACAGAGGTTGCACCACAGGATCAATGAAAAACAGTGTTTTCGGCACCCTGGGGACACTACCAATTTGGAAGAATGCCATTCGGATTAAAAAATGCACCTGACACATTTCAGAGGTTGCTGGATAACGTACCCAAAGTCTAAAACCAGGGTAATGCTTAGTGTATCTCAATGACATAATCATCTGGAGTACTGATATGGAAAAACGTATACAGCAATTAAGGGAAATATTCCTAAGCTTAAAAGCAGCGACGTTGACCCTGAGTACGGAAAAGTGTAATTTTGTACAGGAAGAGGTAGCATACCTAGATCATGTCATAAGTAATGATGAGGGTAAGACAGACCGAAGGTTAATTAGAGCTGCATGTGAATTTCCTGTACCAGAATCTGTAAAGGAGCTACAATCGTTCTTGGGACTCGCAAACTATTACCACCAGTTCGTAAAAGGATTTGTGGATATTGCTAGACCATTGACACAATTAACAAAAAAAAGGGTACTAAATTTGTGCGGTCAGAAGAGTGCCAGCATGCTTTTTATGAGCTAAAAGAAGTTTTAACATCAAGACTGATATAGTTATTTCTGGATTTTAATAGAGAATTTGTTTTACAATGCAATCCATCAAACCATGCACTTGGCTGTGTGTTGTCACAAGAGGTAGAAGGCATAAGAACATCTGCTGGTTTATGCATCAAGGCAACTAAATTCTGCAAAAAGAAATTACTCCACAACGCAGAAAGAGATGTTAAGCCTTATCTATGGAATCACATATTTCAGATGTTATTTGTACAGTAAAAAGTTTAGAGTGAAAACTGATCATGCGGCATTAAAATGGTTGCTGGAGTTAAAGGATCCTTCCAGTAGGTTGACACGATGGGCATTAAGACTAGGTGAATTTGATTTTGAAGTTATGCATAAACATAGGAAAAAGTACGAAAATGTGAATGGCTTAAGTACAAAGGTAGCTATATTACATATTGGGAATAGTGAGCATAAGGAATGGCAAGCTGCACAAAGAGATGATGAATGTTTTATTATTTATTTTTGAGCTTTTCCTCATTACAGAGGCTTATCTTCAACATAATAATTTACTTGGAAATTACAATATCAATTTTGGTATTCTGGCTTCCTCCATTCGTCGTACATGCTCGTACCACTGTAATTTCTTCCTATCCATTACGTCATATATTCTTTCTTTTATTTCCATTCTTCTTATTACTTCGGTGTTCCTTATCTTTTCATTCCTGGAGATTCTTGCCGATCTTCTCCAAAAGTCCATCTCTAGAGCTTGTAATTTTTTAATGTGCTTCATGTTAATTGTCCCGGTCTCCGTTCCATACAGAAGCACACTCTCTAATATGGATTTGTATATTAATTTTTTAGTTCTGCTCATTACATTCCTGCTCCATAAGACTGAGTTTAGCATCCCAATGACCTTCCGTCCGCTACTAATTCTTTTATTGATTTCTGACTCTGATTTTCCCTCGATTTCTAAAATGGATCCCAAATAACAGAAAGTGTTTATCTTTTTGATTTTCTTTCCTTCAATGTATAGCTCATCTGAATCATTAGTCAAGTATTCTGTTTTTTGGTAATTAATCTTCAAACCCCAAGTTTTGTATGCTACCGCTAGTTGATTGCACATATAGTTAGCATCCTCCCCATCTTGTGCTACGACTACTTGATCATCAGCAAATAATAAATGATGTAGGTAAACTCCATCTCTTATTTCTAATCCCATACTATTACATTTATGAGACCATGTTCTAAGGCTAATATCTATATAGATTTTAAATAATGATGGTGACATGGGACAGCCCTGTAAAAGGCCTTTGCTTGTTCTAAATTTCTGTGAAAGTTTATTACCAACTTTCACTTGGCAAATGTTATCTTTATACATCTGTTGTATTATTTTAATCAAGGAAGGGTTTATGTTTGCCATATGTAGTGTTCTCCAAAGTAATTTTCTTGGAACAGTATCCTACGCTTTTTCTAGATCTATGAAAATTAATCCTATATTTTTTGATTTTTCCGTAAGTTTCTCCAAAATCTGTTGTAATGTGAAAATATGGTCTACATGTGATCTCCCAGCCGTGAATCCACATTGTTCTTCTTGGGTTCTAAAATTTTTTTCCAGTTTGTTTTTAATTATTTTCGCAAAAATTCTCATTAATGTGTTTGTAACACAAATTCCTCGATAGTTTGAACAAATTTTGCGATCCCCTTTCTTAAATATTGTATTAATGTAACCTAGCTTCATCTCGTTGGGTATTGAATCTCCATGTATCATTTTGTTGAAGAGCTGTGTTATCAGTTTCACAATTTTGTCACCACCATATTTCAGACACTCCAGATTGATATTGCCTGCTCCCGCTGATTTACCATTCTTTTCTGTTCTCAACACCTGAAGTACTTCACTTTCTAAAATCTGGATCTCATCATCTTCATGTCCTTTATCTTCCCCTGTTCCTTCTACTAGATATTCTTCTCTGTCCTCATTTAATAATTTTTGGAAATACTCTTCCCATTCCTTTTGTGTTATCAGTTGGAGATTAGTTTTGCTTTTTGTATCCTGTCGAAGCCCTTTCAATACTGACCATGCTTCTTTTGCTCTCCCAAATCCTAATTTGCTATTCACCTTGGCACATGTTCTTTCCCATGCTTCATTTTTTGCCATCCTTATTTTTTTCATCACTTCATTCTTCTTTTCCTTGTATATTGACCTTGTTTCTTCTGATTTATCATTCAACCACTGAAGGAACGCATTTCATTTTTCTCTAACGAGGACCTCTAGTTCCTCTGACCACCACGCTGCTGCACGGTTGTGGTTGCTATCTTTTTTACCCAACACCTCTGTTGCTATGATTTTCACATTAGCTTTTATATAGTCATATTTCCTCTGTACTTCCTTCAAATGATTCAACCAGTTTCCTTTCCATCCTGGCCGCAAAGTGTGTTCTGATACTTTCTTCTTTAAAAGGTAAATTTTCATCTTTCTCAGTCTGGTTCGTTTTATTTATGTTACTTGTATCACTCCTTGCATTCTTCCATGGCCAGAAAGACTTCATTTTAATTAGATAGTGGTCTGATCCACACTGGGCTCCTCTATAAAATCTGACGTCTACTGCTTTGAAACTGCTTGTTTGCCTAGTGATAATATAATCTATTATAGAACGAAGTTCTTTGGTGCTCTGTTGCCAAGTATATTTATGAATGTCCTTATGTTTGAAAAATGTGTTGGTAATTTTTAGATCAAATTGTTCACAAATTGCAATCAACTGTTCCCCATTGTCATTATATTCGTCCTCTCCATGTTTTCCTACTATTCTACAAGATTCTCTAATTCCTACCCTTCCATTCAGATCTCCCATGATAATCAGTTCCTTTCTTCTTGCGATTTTTTCAATAGTCTCCCTGAGGGTGTCCCAAAATGTATCTTTCTCCTTATCTTTTGTGTCGTTCGTGGGTGCATATACGCCAATAATCACAACTTCCCTAGCAAATAATGTCATTTCAACAGTTATAATACGTTGATTGATGAATGTCCAATTTGTGATTCTTTCTTTCCATGATTTCTTTATCATAATGGAGACTCCTGATTTGGCTCTTACTGCTTTTGATACCCCACTCCAGATATGTACATAATTATCCAGTTCTTCTTCTCCTTGGCCTTTCTTCTTTGCTTCAGAGAGTACGACAACATCCATGTTGAACATGTCAAGTTCTGCAGGGAGTAAATTTATTTTAGTGGAAATACCTTGCACATTGCAGCATCCAAACATAATTTTCTGTTTCTCATTGTCAGTTCGTCGTCCAAAGTTCCAATTTTTCCGAGGCATATTATTAGGTTTATTAGCATTTTTATGTTTTTATGTGAGTGAGGAGCTGGCCCACTGCACAACCCTCAACCCAAAGGACCAGGTAATTTTTACTCAAGGTTTTCTTCCTTTAGCCTTTGATAAGCCAATATCATACTACAAGGCAGCAGTTGCTAGTTTTGGTCCACCCCGGGTATTTTATTTCCCCGGTACCCAGCATATCTGGTGAGTATTCCCCTATCCGCCACCTGGGGAGGCGCCCGATGGGAGACCAGCAAACTCCACACGGGGATGATGAATGTAAGCAGTGTTTTAAGCAATCACAGTTTTGTACGCAGGATGGGTTGCTATGCAGAGAAACCAAGTTGAGATCACGGGTAGTGGTACTAGTGAAGCTAAGGAATAGAGTGCTAGAAGAAGTTCATGATCACATATTAGTGGGCCATGGAGGTTGCAGATCTACCAGCGGAAGAGTAGCGGAAAGGTATTGGTGGAGGAATAGGCTGACAGATGTAAATCAGTATATGCACAATTGCATACAGTGCACACAGAGTGCAGATTTGTGTTTAACAATAATACCATTGCAAAGGTTACCTGAAGCTTAGCACCATTCGAATTTCTAGGGACTGATGTTTTAGGTCCACTCAATAGAACACCTGCAATGGATAAGTAAGTATTCACAATCATAGATCATTTTTCACTAGACGTAGAAATGGTCACAGTGCCAAATCAGCAGGCAGCAACAGTGGCACAAGCAGTTCTGAATAATTGGATATTGAAGTTCAGAGTGCCTGAAACAACAACATCAGACCAGGGAACAATCTTCACATCAGATCTATTCAAGGAATTGTGTAAGTTATTGAATGTGAAGAAGTTAATGACGAGTCCTCTCCATTCACAAACCAATGGAAGAACTGAAAGAGTGCATAGGACAATTGGGAACATGCTTGGATACTATGCTGACTCACATCACACCAACTGGGATGTCTATTTGAAGTACGTAGTCTCTGCCTACAACTCAAAGCAGGATACAAATACAGGATTATCACCATATGAAACACTATAAGGTTGTAAAATGCCCTCACTGTTCTACATACTGAAAGTGAAGACTTGAAAGTCTGTTAAGGAATTTGCTAGAGTGATTTGAGAAATTTAGAATAGAGTATGGAGGGCAAATACACGAGCACTGGAGAAACAGGGAGAAGCTGTGGGCCATACAACAAGAATGACAGTATAAAGTTGGTCAGTGGGTGATGCTATCAATTTCGTATACTCTGAAGGGAAAGATAAGTTTTTTGCAAAGTATTAGGGGCCATACCAAGCTGTAGAGGCTACGTCGCCAGTAAATGTCAAGATTCAGTTGCCGAAGATAATGGTAGCTGTGCATGTAGTGCAGTTGAAACCTTTTAAAGGAAGTCTAGGAGTTACTCCAGGGATAGGAGATGTGGACCAGAAATGGACAGTGAGGAGAAAGGAATTGGAAGATAAACAAGAGGTGGTGAATGAAACGGTAAGGAGAAACCTGTATTGATTAAGGCTTAGGAGATAGTCATTTTAAAATCTTTTAAGGTTAGCAATGTATTTAAGTGGGAGGAAAGTAATAGGTTTTCCTGCCCATATGTAAGGTTTGATGAAGGGCATATTGAATAACACACATCTACTACGACAACTTACCAGAGCTGCAGAAGAGGCAGTTAATCAGAATATCAGGGAACTACAAGCTGAAGTAATAGTCTTAGATAGTGAAATAGTCATGACAAAATGGTTGCAGTCCATAGAAGACAGTGTTTGGGAAGCACGAGGGAAAGCGACAGAGCTACAGGAGGCTATGCAGCATGCTGTAAGAGGTCAGCTAGGGGTAAACTTGCTGTTGCCAGAGCAGTATTTAGAGGGTCTAAGGAAAGTACAGAAGGAACTACCCCTAGAGATGACTTGGTTTTAGAACGCGAGCACAAAAACTTACTCTTATTTCAAGGCAGCCACAGTATCGGTCAGAACTGATGGAGCGAAAGTTTACATTTCCATTTCTATACTAGTAGCAGCAAAACAAGCACATTATGATTGCTAGATATTTCACGTATATCCTGTCAAATGGGAGACATTGAAGAAATTTGTAACAGTAAAAACACAGCAACTGCTATTAATTGCAAAAGACACGGGAAGATACGTAGACGCGAAGGAGGAAAAGCTACAAAAGTGCTACTGAGGGGAAATCCTAGTCTGTCTGAATATGGTAATAAGAGAGGGGTAGGAGTCCTGCACAGTGAAATTGCTAATGGGACAAAAGGAGGTAAGAGAATGCAATAAAGAAGTGATTGCGACAGAATCGTACTTTCTGCAGGTCTAGGCACACTGGTTGTACTCTACCTTTGACAAGATGGTAGTAGTAGCTAGTTGTTTCAAGCAGGAGACACTTATGTCAGCGAAAAGGCTAGAATTAAACAGGAGTGGTTTGTTTTTAATATGGAACAGGGTGCGAGATAATGCGGCCTGCTTTCCGTCTGTCCACCATAATTTCAGGGATAATACACATTAATATTTCATAGCCTCATTTGTATTGCCCAGAGGAGTTTACGTAAGTGCTACCTGCTGCAGATCTAACCAGCTTAAATCAGACTATGACTCAAATTAAAGCAGTCTATTAACAAACTTCTGAAGCAGCAGGAGGACAAGTCTCCCTGGAAACCTTATTGCAACATGTAAATTCATATTGGGAAAATCAGTACCAGAAAGAGATTGAACTGACTATCGTTGCACCAACCACCACAGCGGCACTTATTCTGCTGAGCGTATTCCTTGTTTTGGTAAGTAGAATATGAAGCACAAGACTGAGCTCTGACCCAGCTGTCATTCACATACCAGTGGATTGGATACCCTGAGCATAAAAGCTGCAGAAGGAAGCTGAACACACCAAGGGGAAGTATTAAGAATAATTTATTCACTTTAGCTTGTAAGTTGGAAACAGAGAGTTAGAAATGATTGTGCAAGAAGCCTAGTAATGAAACAAGCTCCATGGTGTTTAAGTTGAGGAGCAAGGCAAGGGGCCCTGTTGAAATGTGTAAGATCATGTGTGAGGGCTAAGGGAACTAACTGTTAGAATAATTAGGGTCACAAGGGCCATCATCAGGAACTCTAATGTAAATGATAATCTAGTTTTGTTAGACCACGTGTCAAAATGAAGGGTGATGTAGTGTGTCAACGATATTCGATCAAACGATATGCCAGAGTGGAAGCGAGTTGCAACAGAGCCAGCCGCAGGCACATAAGAGTGTTTAGCGTTGCGAAGTGGAGCCAGCTGGGTGCGGTACAGCAACAGCTGATGCTGCAACATGCTAGCCGAAGGATGGAAGCCTTTACTCGTATGCCATCATGGGAGTGTTTAGAGTATATGTCTTAAGCCCTAAACGAACATAGTCTGGAGCATATAAGTACTCTGCCATTTGTGTACTAAATCATTCTCATCTCAGTATTAAAC
Source organism: Schistocerca cancellata (assembly GCF_023864275.1). Classification (NCBI taxonomy): domain Eukaryota; kingdom Metazoa; phylum Arthropoda; class Insecta; order Orthoptera; family Acrididae; genus Schistocerca; species Schistocerca cancellata. The sequence goes on from NC_064634.1 coordinate 5,686,261, forward strand.
TCTGCATCACAAGCCTGTGACTCCCACACTCCCCGGAATGCATTATGCGATCCGCTGTTCAACCAGGAGACAGGGCAGCCGGCCCCAAGTCACGAGGAAGCTGCCCGCACACTGCAGGAACTTCACGGTCATCACCGCTGCGCCACTGCAATGTCATCACGGTTGCAGCCGAAGTCGCTGACAGCGGCATTCCAGTGACATCACACTTGGCCCCACTCTCTGCGTTGTCAGCAATGCTGGACGTCTTGTTTCGCATGAGAGGCAACTGGATACCAACACCGAGCAGTTCCTAATCTACTACAGCCGAGGGCCAAACTTAATTGAACACATCTAGTCTCATCCTGACATCTCATTTCACTCTCATGGGTGACAATCCAACAGTCAGCAACAATATTATAATTTTGGACATGTTCACACTGTGCACTGACGCTGTTGATTCCATTTTGTATGCCTTTATTACTTATATCTTTGATTAATGTTAAGTGATGCAATTATACGAGGGTTGGAACTTAAATACTGGCAATTATTTATTCACAACAGATACAGAAGAGTTACATGTTTGCACTGTTACTGTCCTTCAAAGTAGTCACCAGCATTGTGTAGAACCTGTTGCCAACGATGTGGAAGGCGTAGTATACCGTTAGCAGAGCCTTTTCTGTTGATGGTGCAAATGGAGAGGTCTAAAGTTACGGGGATTCTTGTGTACGACTGTGATGGTGTTATCGTAACGCATTACATTCCTCCACGGCAGACCATGAATAAACAGCATTACTGTTCTTTTTTGAAGCATCACCTGTTACTAGCTTTGCGAAAGAAGCGGCGACACTTTCTGCGCAACCCACCTATCATTTTGCACAAAAATGCACAGGCGCATACAGCGCAAGGTGGGGCTGCTCTGTTTGGCCAATGGGACTGGGAAGTATTGTACCATCCACCATACTCCCTTGTGACTCTGATTTGATTCCGAAGATGAAGGAACCACTTCGTAGCATTCCCTTCAGAACTGGCAGAGATTCAACAGGCAGAAGACCGCTCCATTCACACTATCAACAGAACAGGCTCTGCTAACGGTATACTAAGCCTTCCACATCGCTGGCAACGGGTTCTACACAACGATGGTGACTACTCTGAAGGACAGTAACAGGTGCAAACATGTAACTCTTTTGTATCGGTTGTCAATAAATAGTTGCCACAATTTAAGTTCCAACTCTCATATTATTATACTGTATGCATTTATTATCCAAATGGCATACTGATTTGTATTGTTTTTCCCACGGGCCATCTTTTGTACTAATCATCCAAGTGTTTCAGACGACGCCTCTCCTGACCGGCTAACTTTAGCCAATGTGTGTTATCATAAAACTACCAAATCTGGAACACCATTCAGATGAGCCGGCTGCAAAGGCCAGCATGTGGTACATTTGTTATTTACCTTTTCTTTCTGATATTTTAATGCAGCATTTTTCGACTTGTGGACCGCAACCACCAGGGGGTGGCAAAGTTTTGCTTGGGGGTCTCGGTTGCAGGAATTACTTCAGTTTAGTCACTTTAAATGGTGCAACCAGAATTTGCAGTATAGCTGATAACATATGTTTCATGACACTCATCTGATAAGGTAGAAACATCACACGGAAATGACAAGGCTTTGTGAAAGCATATTATAAAGTCTCACTCATCCAGATGTGGTACTTTATTAAATTTAATATAGTAAAAGTTTAATTAAAACCTGTTGAACACTTCAAATATAGGAAGACTAGCGGCGGTGAGAAGTGGCATGAACATATTATGTCTATCAAACCCTTCCGACATCCCAAGGGCGGAAATAGCACAGTGAGGGTCACAAGCTCTGTAGGGAGAGGGGAAGGACCACATTAACTTCAGATGGACTCTGCAGTGTAGGGGTAGTGTCTTGTTCTGTATTGACAACTTAGTTTTTCACACTGATCATCTGCTGCAGTAAAAATATCACACGGAAATAGAACAATTCATGTAAGTGAATTTAAGATGCTCACACTAAAATGTAGTACAAAATGTCTGCAACAACACACACACAGCTCACGTGCAAGTCTTCACAACATGGTTATTAGCATTCATTTCAGTAACTGAGCTTTGAACCAAACAATAGATTGCTAGGACTGGAAGCAGTGAGAGAAGGCACGAAGTACAGCAATATCTACTGAGGTGACATAAGACGTTTGAGCTCACCTCGGACTGTAACTGAAACACATTGTGTGTTGACATTGTTTCTGTTTTCACAGTTCTGTGGCTTTATCATGATTCCCACAGAATCAATGTTGCTTGCCACCTGTTTCATTTCTCATTTCTTTCATGTTCTTAATAGTGAATACTATGAAGTGAATCTCTGTTTTCTTGATAGTGCTTTAAAAAAGAGCTGAAACATATTTTCCAAAAACTAGTACAATAATTCGCAATAAAATATACCAAATATTCTTGCAATTAATGAAAAAGTAATTTTTGTCTTCTTTGAAACTGAATGAAAGTAAACGAAACAACCAGCCCATTGCATAACTGATTACTAGGGGTTCTGTAATACAGAAACAGGCCTAAGAAAAGTGAAACTTAACAGTATAATGAGGATAGTTGCTACTCATTATATAGCGGAGAAGCCGAATTGCACAAAAAAAGAGAATGTCACATAATTAGCTTTCGGCCAACAAGGCCTTTGTCAAAATTAGACAACATACATACATGTACACACTCGCGCAAATGCAACACACACACACGCACACACACACACACACACACACACACACACACACACACACACACACACACACATGACCACAGTCTCTGGCACCTGGAGCCAGACTACCCGCCAGTTGGGGGTAAGGAGGCTGTGGCAGGGAGGGGGTGCGATAGCAGGGTAGGGATAGGGGACGGTAAAGTGCTGTTAGGAATATGCAGGGACAAGGTGGAGAGAGGGTCAGGCAACTAGGTGCAGTCGGGAGGTTAGATGGGGGTTAGCAGAAAAGAAGTAAAAAGACTGGGTACGTTGGTGCAATAGAGAGCTGTGCAGTGCTGGAATGGGAACAGGGAAGGGGCTAGATGGGTAAGGGCAATGACTAATGAAGATTCAGACCAGGAGGCTTACAGGAACATAGGACATACTGCAGGGAGAGTTCCCATCTGTGCATTTCAGAAAAGCTGGTGATAGTGGGAAGGACCCAGACAGCAGTGGCTCTGAAGCAGTCACTGAAACAAAGGATGCCGTTTTGGGTGGTGTGCTTAGCAACATGCTGCCCAGTTGTTTCTTGGCCACAGTTTATCGGTGGCCATTCATGCGGACAGACAGCTTGTTGGTTGTCACGCCCACGTAGAATGCAGTAGTGGTTGCAGCTTAGCTAGTAGATTACATGACTGGTTTCACAGGTAGCCCTGCCATTGATGGGTTAGGTGATGTTTGTGACAGGACTGGAGTAGTTGGTGGTGGGAGGGTGTACGAGACAGGTCTTGCATCTACGTCTATTACATGGATATGAGGCATGGGGTTGGGAGCAGGTGTCGTGTAGAGATTGACAAGGATATTGTGTATGACATTTCGCATTTCAGGGCACGATGAGGGGTAGTCGAAACCCGGGTAGAGGATGTAATTCAGTTGCTCCAGTCCTGCATGGTACTGAGTCACGAGGTGAATGCTCCTCTGTGAGCACACGGTGGGGCTTTGGAAGGTGTTGGGTGACTAAAGATAAGGCATGGCAGATCTGCTTTTGTACAAGGTTGGGAGGGTAATTACAATATGTAAAGGCCTCACTGAGACCATTGGTATATTTCGAGAGGGCCACAGGTGGATAGGCTACACTGGAGGGACTTCTTAGTATGGACTGGGTGGCAGGTGTCGAAATGGAGGTATTGTTAATGGTTGGTAGGTTTGATATGGACAGAGGTACTTATATAGCCGTCTTTGAGGTGAAGTCAACATTGAGGAATGTGACTTGATGGATTGAGTAGGACCAGGTAAAGCGAATAGGAGAGGAGATGTCAAGGTTCTGGAGGATGTCCTCACCCTCAATGCAGATCAAAAAGATGTCATCAGTGAATCTGAACCAGGTGAAGGATTTGACATTCTGGGCGTTTAGGAAGGATTCCTCTAGATGGCCCATGAATAGCTTGGCATAGGATGGTGCCATGCGGGTGTCCATATCCATACCTTGGATTTGTTTGTAGGTAGCGTCTTCAAAGAAGAAATAATTGTGGGTGAGGATATAGTTGGTCATAGTGACTAGGAAGGAGGTTGTTGGTTTGAAATGTTGGGCACTGGGAAATGTAGTGTACAATAGCAGTAAGGCTATGGGCATTAGGGATGTTAGTGTAATAATTTATGTAGGAGAGTACGTTGCGGGTAATAGGCCGAAGATGTTGATCTACGAGAGCAGAGATTCTAAGTGGGAGCACAGTAACCGGCCACAATGGGGCACCCTGGATGGTTGGGTTTATGGACTTTAGGAAGCATGTAGAAGGTAGGAGTGTGGGGAATGTTAGGGGTGAGGATAGAGATGGACTCCAGGAAGAGGTTTTGGTATGGGCCTAATGATTTGAATAGTGACTGGAGATCCTGCTGGATGAACCTGACAGCTGGCGGAGTCCTTCTGCCAAGCAGTCCTTGTGATTCAAAACAACAGTGGTGGAGCCTTCGTCAGCAGGTAGGATTATAAGGTCAGGATCAGTGTTTCGGAGGTGGACTGCGGATCTTTCTGCAGATGTAAGGTTGGTTGAATGATGGTGAAACAAGGTTTGAGGTTAAGAAATTCTGCAAAGTTAACAGCAGGTGATTTTGGGGTATTAAGGGTGGATCATGGTTCGATGAAGAAGTGAACCGAGTCAGCTAGGATTCAACGTTGGTCTTTGATTGAGTCCAATTGGTAGAGCTGGTAGTGAGAAGGTGTTTCCACTGTAGGGACTGGGAGAAAGAGAGAAGGTCTCTATCAAGTCCAGCATGATTGAATTTTTGGGTGGGGCAAAAGGTGAGGTCTTAGAAAAGGACTGATACTTCTGCAGCGATACGGCTTTTGGAGGAACATTTCATGACTGTTTCAGGTCTGTTTAGGTTCTGGATTCTGTGTGGTGGTGGGAGGAAGTTTTAGAGTGTGTGCTAACTGTAGTAGGTCTGGTAGACAGGGTTTGTCAGCTAAGAGGGGATGTGGGGGAGGCTTTGATATTGTGGTAGAGGTGGTGGACAGTGGTAGCCCAAGGCAGTCATAGGAAGTGAGCAGGTTGGAGAGTTTTTTGAGGTGGCATTGTGCATGTGGCTCTAGTTCCTGGAGGGCAAGAGTTTCAATGTGTGTTATGGGATCCAGGAATTTTGGATTGCATTGCAGGAGAATTTTATGAATGGAGAGGAGGTATTGCAAGGAGGTTTGGGGCTGATTGACATGGTTTTGCAGGAATATGTTGGTGAGGGCTAAGGATTGGCAGAATGTGAACAGATGGAGGTCATTGTGTAAGGAAGGGTGGCAGCCGGAGATGGGTGATTTGATGGTAAGGCCATTTAGGGGGATTCCATGAGCCAAGCAACAAGACAGTAACAGTATGTGGGACTGGGTTCTTTACAGATGCAGATGGAAGGAAGAAAGATCCATGGTGGTGGAAAAAAAAAATGAGAAAAAAAATGTAAATAACATAGAATTATGTCCGAAGAAATTTGCAAAAATACATTCAAACATGTAGGAAAAATTACAAAAAGGAAGGACTCGATGAAATAGGGGAGAAACAAGATGAAATCTGAGGGAGTAGATCGATAGTGAAAGGCAAAAGCCAAATGAAATTGGCGTGAAGTCACAATGAGATCAAATGACAAATAAATGAGATCACATGAAAAGTAAAAATATTTGTAATGTGGGATGCAGTTCTGTGGGTGGATAAGTGTCGAAAGGGGGACAGCAGAAGTGATTAGATTAAGAATATTTTTTTATTAAAATTATGTAATTACCTATTTAACATTCATTTAAACTGAACAGAAAGTAGACTGTTTCACAGTAACTAGACCATGTTAACGATGAATAAATGCAAATCCTACAAACTGGTTTAGGAACCGATCAACAACTGAATGAACAAAATCTAAAAAGTAACTTTGAGAAATTTGAAGAAAAGATTTCCTTCTTTACAAACTGACTACACAGTGGGGCTTCCCAAAATGAGTGTAATTCACTTCAGAGTCATACCTGCACTGTGAAACACTCATTATACAGGACATATTTTTCGAACATCTCTCTAGATATTATTGAATTTGTGTTGGTTTATGACAACAAATTTAAAATAGAATTCATAGACAGGTATTTCGAGGGCATGGATTAACACGGATCTTCAACATTGTCACGAAGAATTTGCAACATCGTTGAGGCCCTCAGAGCAGTGGTACCGAAGACAATAGCAGCAACATGAGGTGTGTCCCTACCAGTACAGCTGAATACTGCATTGTCTTATCAGAGCTTCTATAATATAAGGCAGAAGGTCACAGAACATAAAGTGTCTTATATATTCCAACATGTCCCACATGTACACTACACAGAAAATTTATAAAATTTGAGAATAGAACAAAGGGGAAAATTACTTATTCAAAAGAGTCATAACAGATGGAATACTTCCAACTTCCTATGTCACAACCTCTGGTGCCAGTTCATTCTTACTGCCAAATCAGTACACTTGTTAGGACACTACGACCATTATTATGTTGTGCAATATTTCTGAACAGACACAATCTGGACTGAGCACTTCAATCACATTCATTTGTGTCTGCTACTTCCATGAACCATGAACCATGGACCTTGCCGTTGGTGGGGAGGCTTGCGTGCCTCAGCGATACAGATGGCCGTACCGTAGGTGCAACCACAACGGAGGGGTATCTGTTGAGAGGCCAGACAAACATGTGGTTCCTGAAGAGGGGCAGCAGCCTTTTCAGTAGTTGCAGGGGCAACAGTCTGGATGATTGACTGATCTGGCCTTGTAACATTAACCAAAACAGCCTTGCTGTGCTGGTACTGCGAATGGCTGAAAGCAAGGGAAAACTACAGCCGTAATTTTTCCCGAGGACATGCAGCTCTACTGTATGATTAAATGATGATGGCGTCCTCTTGGGTAAAATATTCCGGAGGTAAAATAGTCCCCCATTCGGATCTCCGGGGGGGGGGGGGGGGGGGGGGGGGGGGGGGGGGGGACTACTCAAGAGGATGTCGTTATCAGGAGAAAGAAAACTGGCATTCTACGGATCGGAGCGTGGAATGTCAGATCACTTAATCGGGCAGGTAGGTTAGAAAATTTAAAAAGGGAGATGGATAGGTTAAAGTTAGATATAGTGGGAATTAGTGAAGTTCGGTGGCAGGAGGAACAAGACTTTTGGTCAGGTGATTACAGGGTTATAAATACAAAATCAAATAGGGGTAATGCAGGAGTAGGTTTAATAATAAATAAAAAAATAGGAGTGCGGGTTAGCTACTACAAACAGCATAGTGAACGCATTATTGTGGCCAAGATAGACACAAAGCCCATGCCTACTACAGTAGTACAAGTTTACATGCCAACTAGCTCTGCAGATGATGAAGAAATAGATGAAATGTATGACGAGATAAAAGAAATTATTCAGGTAGTGAAGGGAGACGAAAATTTAATAGTGATGGGTGACTGGAATTCGTCAGTAGGAAAAGGGAGAGAAGGAAACATAGTAGGTGAATATGGATTGGGGGGAAGGAATGAAAGAGGAAGCCGCCTTGTAGAATTTTGCACAGAGCATAACTTAATCATAGCTAACACTTGGTTCAAGAATCATGAAAGGAGGCTGTATACATGGAAGAAGCCTGGAGATACTGACAGGTTTCAGATAGATTATATAATGGTAAGATAGAGATTTAGGAACCAGGTTTTAAATTGTAAGACATTTCCAGGGGCAGATGTGGACTCTGACCACAATCTATTGGTTATGAACTGCAGATTGAAACTGAAGAAACTGCAAAAAGGTGGGAATTTAAGGAGATGGGACCTGGATAAACTGAAAGAACCAGAGGTTGTAGAGAGTTTCAGGGAGAGCATTAGGGAACAATTGACAGGAATGGGGGAAAGAAATACAGTAGAAGAAGAATGGGTAGCTCTGAGGGATGAAGTGGTGAAGGCAGCAGACGATCAAGTAGGTAAAAAGACACGGGCTAATAGAAATCCTTGGGTAACAGAAGAAATATTGAATTTAATTGATGAAAGGAGAAAATATAAAAATGCAGTAAATGAAGCAGGCAAAAAGGAATACAAACGTCTCAAAAATGAAATCGACAGGAAGTGCAAAAGGGCTAAGCAGGGATGGCTAGAGGACAAATGTAAGGATGTAGAGGCTTGTCTCACTAGGGGTAAGATAGATACTGCCTACAGGAAAATTAAAGAGACCTTTGGAGAGAAGAGAACCACTTGTATGAATATCAAGATCTCAGATGGCAACCCAGTTCTAAGCAAAGAAGGGAAAGCAGAAAGGTGGAAGGAGTATATAGAGGGTTTATACAAGGGCGATGTACTTGAGGACAATATTATGGAAATGGAAGAGGATGTAGATGAAGATGAAATTGGAGATACGATACTGCGTGAAGAGTTTGACAGAGCACTGAAAGACCCGAGTCAAAACAAGGCCCTGGGAGTAGACAACATTCCATTAGAACTACTGAAGGCCTCAGGAGAGCCAGTCATGACAAAGCTCTACCATCTGGTGAGCACGATATATGGGACAGGTGAAATACCCTCAGACTTTAAGAAGAATATAATAATTCCAATCCCAAAGAAAGCAGGTGTTGACAGATGTGAAAGTTACCGAACTATTAGTTTAACAAGTCACAGCTGCAAAATACTAACGCGAATTCTTTACAGACGAATGGAAAAACTGGTAGAAGCCGACCTCGGGGAAGATCAGTTTGGATTCCGTAGAAATGTTGGAACACGTGAGGCAATACTGACCTTACAACTTATCTTGGAAGAAAGATTAAGAAAAGGCAAACCTACATTTCTAGCATTTGTAGACTTAGAGAAAGCTTTTGACAATGTTGACTGGAATACTCTCTTTCAAATTCTGAAGGTGGCAGGGGTAAAATACAGGGAGCGAAAGGCTATTTACAATTTGTACAGAAACCAGATGGCAGTTATAAGAGTCGAGGGGCATGAAAGGGAAGCAGTGGTTGGGAAAGGAGTGAGACAGGGTTGTAGCCTCTCCCTGATGTTATTCAATCTGTATATTGAGCAAGCAGTAAAGGAAACAAAAGAAAAATTTGGAGTAGGTATTAAAATCCATGGAGAAGAAATAAAAACTTTGAGGTTCGCCGATGACATTGTAATTCTGTCAGAGACAGCAAAGGACTTGGAAGAGCAGTTGAACGGAATGGACAGTGTCTTGAAAGGAGGATATAAGATGAACATCAACAAAAGCAAAACGAGGATAATGGAATGTAGTCAAATTAAGTTGGGTGATGCTGAGGGAATTAGATTAGGAAATGAGACACTTAAAGTAGTAAAGGAGTTTTGCTATTTAGGGAGTAAAATAACCGATGATGGTCGAAGTAGAGAGGATATAAAATGTAGACTGGCAATGGCAAGGAAAGCGTTTCTCAAGAAGAGAAATTTGTTAACATCGAATATAGATTTAGGTGTTAGGAAGTCTTTTCTGAAAGTATTTGTATGGAGTGTAACCATGTATGGAAGTGAGACATGGACGATAACTAGTTTGGACAAGAAGAGAATAGAAGCTTTCGAAATGTGGTGCTACAGAAGAATGCTGAAGATAAGGTGGGTAGATCACGTAACTAATGAGGAGGTATTGAATAGGATTGGGGAGAAGAGAAGTTTGTGGCACAACTTGACTAGAAGAAGGGATCGGTTGGTAGGACATGTTCTGAGGCATCGAGGGATCACAAATTTAGCATTGGAGGGCAGCGTGGAGGGTAAAAATCGTAGAGGGAGACCAAGAGATCAATACACTAAGCAGATTCAGAAAGATGTAGGTTGCAGTAGGTACTGGGAGATGAAGAAGCTTGCACAGGATAGAGTAGCATGGGGAGCTGCATCAAACCAGTCTCAGGACTGAAGACCACAACAACAACAACAATTTCCATTACAATTTCATGACCAAAACACTGTTGTTCCTGCACGCTACCCTACAATGTTCAGCACATAACTTCATAAAAACTGTAATTGCTGATGATCTTCTACTCCTACTTAATGTTCACACTTACCAGCATGGATAAACAAAGAGCATTTATAATTCTCATGTTGATTTTACAAAATGGTAGTGAAAAAAGACACAGTGTAACACCCCAGCAATCTTTAATAGACACAACCCACATACAGTTAACATTTCAATTCTTTCTAATGGACAAGAATACTGTTTTACACAATATGAACTGCTCAGCCAATCCATAATGTTAGAAAAATACTTCTGTAACATTCTTTCTTCAAGAATTTGCCTTTAAGGCTATTGAATAAGTAAGTGCAAGGCTTTGTTAAACATGGTAAGTACACATTACATTCAGTATATCGTATCACAGGAAGCAGTTTTCCTCAACACAATAAACAATGTTTTAAAAAAAATACTGATTACAAATACTTTCATAACAAGGAATTTCTCATATTTTGAAAAATATATCACATCAGTCTACAAAAATATATTGTTAGAAATTACAATAGTTCAGAGAACTATTTTCTGAGTAAGTTTATGGTGTACCATATTTATCGAGGGCACATGCATCCTCTTCCTCCATCAACTGGAAGGGTGACACCAGTGATGAAAGACGCATCATCTGAAGCCAGGAAAGCGATAGTACCAGCAACTTCCTCGACATTCCCAGGTCTCCCCAGAGCATGCGTTGTCTTACACTTCTCAAGGAACTGCCAAAAAATTACAGTGTTACTAAATGTCATGCTTTCAGCACAACCACCATAGACACTGACAGTTGACAAATACATACTGAAACAGGATTTCAATACTTGATGATAAATTCAGTAGAGAAGAGTAAAACACAGAATTGCTGATGCGCTAAACAATTCTGTATTTGCAGTGAGAAAGATGTCAGGTGTAGGAGGTATATAAATATAAAAAAAATTGCGTATTTTGCTTACTTTCATTCTATTATGTCATACGGGATCATATTCTAGGATAACTCGTTAAACCAAGCAAATGTTCTTAGCATGCAAAAAAGAGTGTAATAAGACTCATTTGTGATGTAAATTCAAGAATATCTTGTAGAAACCAGTTCAAGGAACTAACCACTGATTCTCAGTACATTTACGAGTATTCTTTAATTAAATTTGTAGCAAGTAATATATCTGTATTTCCAACCAACAGCTCAATACTAAGAACAACAACAGTCTACATAAAGACCTAAAATCACTTACCCTGGTCCAAAAAGGGGGTCCAATATTCAGGAACACATATTTTCAATAAATTGGAGGAACCATTAAAAACTTAGCTTCTGATAAAGCACGATTTAAGCAGACCTTGAAAGACTTTCTGAGAGGCAATTCCTTCTATTCTACAGATGAATATCTTAACAGGGACTGTTAGACCAGCTTCAGTAAAAACGTCAGTTACATTTCAGTTTTGAGAGCACTATGTTTCATCCTGAGAGGCTATTGATTCTGTAAATATTAGCAGTTCCGGTTTACTGTAATGTATTCACCTATTTTGACAATCTCCTGACAAATGATCAGGGTAATGAGTGTTATAGGCCTATTCAAATGTTTCATGTTATACTTTCTGCCTTGTTCCACAACCACGAGATTCATCTCACTTTTAGGTCTATGGAACGAAAACTGAATCTAATCTACACAGTTATAGTCTGAAGTTACATGTAAATAAGTGTGCAGCATTGAGTACCCCCCCCCCTCCCCCCCCCCCTCCTGCCCTTTCAGACACACATGTAATTCTGAACAATCTTCCTTCTACGATTTAAAAACATAAATAATTAACTACCAGCTCATGATATTGAAAACTTTAAAAAAGGCTGTCCACGATGTGTAATCAACTTGTCCAAAGTGAATGGTTTGTTTCTTTTTAGACACTGAGAATAATGACTAGTGATACCTATTTCAGCCTAGACACAGGGGCACATTTTCACTACAAGCTAGGGGCCCACACAATTAAAATAGGTGTTTTTTTTTTTTTTTTTTTTTTTTTTAATACTGTAGTGCAGACTGCCTTATAATCATAAAAAGACACAAATCTAATTTTTTGTATTAGCTTCTTTGACCGAATTTTTCAGTTGGTAGCACCAACATTCACCTCTCAAAACCCATTCTCTCTCGCATCAAATTCCCAGTTGTTCCCAGTCAAATATGTGACATTTAAGTAGGAAAGTCACTGGGACATAAAAGACTCCATAATGGAAATCTGGCAGTTTGCAATTAGAATGTATGTAGCTTCATTACAATGAAATTAATTAGACAGCAACAATATCTGAAACTTTCATTTTAATGAAGGATGTTTGGAAACTGTTGTATCTGAGTTAATACAATTAAATTTGCTTTTTTGCTCCATTTCTTTATCATTCGCCAATCAAATATATTTGCTTATACATAAAACATTTCTTTTTAAAATTGAAACACTGATTTTTGCATGGCCATAAATCTCTACTTTTCTTCTCTTTTAAGAAAATAGTGTTTATGTTTTTAATTTTTTAATCTTATCAATTCATTGTACCACAAATTATGCAGTAAAATTTAATTCAATGATACACCTCACCTCCCATGCTGCATTATAGGCTTTTAATTAAAAAATCATTCTAAAATATTTTTTGTGGGGTGGTGATCACCAAAAAACCACAGGTTCAGCCTAGGTGTACACATATGTTAAACACAGCCTGTATTGCTCTAGAATCTATGAACAACTGAACGTTTCAATGGCTGTGTATTTGTACACCTGAACATCAGCTGCAGGCTGACAGATTGTCATAATTAAGTAAGATCAAGTAAGCTTCATCTCAAGTACCAGGAAGGTATACTTTGCATTATCATCTTTGGAATCATAATGTACTTCAAAATGGGCTTATGACCCGAAACGTAGGTTGTGCAGTACCCATAATACAAGCTTCAACCATAATACAATTTGTGAAACAAGCATAAAACAGTGTTCGTTTAGTTAATTTACAATGTTTCACCAAGAAACCACAGTCAATTCAATCAACAGTATAAAGTCCATTAATCTGGCAAGAAATGTGAATGCACATTCTCAATAAGATGTTTTTGGAATTTTTCTTTTAATCACATGCCCCTTGAAACACTATTACATCGTGGAAAAATGGAACAATGTTGTTGTTGTTGTTATTGTCTTCAGTCTGATGACTAGCTTGATGCTGCTCTTCACACTACATCTCGTACAAGCCTGTTGCCGTCTCTTAGTAATGTTGTGCCACAAATTTCTTTATTCACCAACTCAATTCAGCATCTCTTCGTTAATTACTTGATCTACCCATCTGCACTTCAGCAATCTTCTATAGAACCCCCATTTCAAAAACATTTACTCTTTTCTTGCCTGGATTGCTCATCCTGTAAGTTTTACTACCATTTAAGGCTACACTCTAGGCAAATACCACCAGAAGAGACTTATGAACACTACATTTATCCCAATTGTGACAATTTTTTCTTTTTCAGAAATGCTTTTCGTAGTACAGACAGTCTGCATTTTATAGCTTCTCTACTTAAGCCAGTATTAGTTCCTTTGCTGCCCAAAAAACACTACTACTTTTAGTTTATTATTTTTTAACCTAATTCCTTCAGCACCACTTGATTTAATTCAACCGCATCTCTTTACCCTTGTTTTACTTTTGTTGTCCTTCATCTTATAATCTCTTTTCAAGACATTATCCTTCCATTCAACCACTCTTGGAAGTCCTTCACTGTCAGTGACAAATTTCATGTACAAGAGTTCATTGAACCACTTCTCACTCCATTACTCTACTGTTCAACTCTGAACAGCACATGGGAAAAATGAACACTTAAATCTTTCCATGCAAGCTCTGATTCTCAAATTTTATTATTAAGATCATTTCTCCATATTTAGGTGGGTGCCAATAAAATATTTTCATACTCCAAGCAGAAAGTTGGTGATTGAAATTTCATGAACAGAACCTGCTGCTAGAAAAATGCCTATGTTTTAACCATCACCACCCCAACTCGTGTACCATATCCATGACACACTCTCTCCCTCTCCTATTCTGCAATAATACAAAACTAGCTGCCCTTCTTTGAACCTTTCTGATGTCCTCTATCAATCCTATCTGGTAAGTATTACAACTTCTAAGTGTTCTGGCAATGAAACACAGTCTTTGGTTTGCCTTCCCCACAACATCATCTATATGATCATTCCAATTTAAGATAATTGTAATTGCAATTCCGTTAAATACAGAAAAAAATCCACTCACCAGGTGGTGGTAGGGGAACACACATACAAAGGTATTAAAGTTTCCAATCTTTTGGAGGCTGTAGCTCCTTTGAGGACTGGTCAAATTTTGGAAAAGGGGTAGAGTTCGAAAAAGTTTTCCAGGGCACCGGTGTCATGGGAGACTTACCAGATGGGATGAAAAGTGATCTTCCCTTCTCATTCCCAACAGCAAGTCTCCCCTGACCCTGGACGAGTTTTCCAAACTCCACCCCTTTTCCAAAATTTGACCAGCCCTCTCCTCCTCCACCACTCTACCTTCCCCTTCCAGCCTTCTACCAGGAGCAGCCACAGCCTCCAAAAGCTTGGAAACTTTAATACCTTTACAAGTGTGTTGTCCTGCTACTGCTTGGTGAGTAGATCTATCTATCCTATTACATTATATTTTCAGACACTGATTATTTTTGCTGATATAGATATTTAGTCGAATTGATGGCCTTTAGGTTTGTACGATGTAGCCAAGACTTAACACATTCCTTTTAGTACTCTTGTGGATGACCTCATATTGGTTTATATCTTCTAATGACTTTACAAGGTGGTAAATGACAGCATCATCTGCAAACAGTCTAAGGGGCAGCTAAGATTGTCTCCTAATCATTTATATGGATTAGAAGCAGCAGAGGGCCTATGTGACTTCCTTGGGGAACAACAGATATCACTTCTGTTTTACTCCAAGACTTTCCATCAATTACTACAAACTGTGACGTCTCTGACAGGAAATCATGAATGCAGTAGTGCAACTGATAAGATACTCCATTGGCATCCAATCTGATTAGATGCCACTTGTGAGGGATGGCATCAAAAAAGCCTTTTGGAAAAGTAGAAATATAGACTCAATTTGATATCCCCTGTTGATAGCACTCATTACTTTGTAAGAATAAAGATATAGTTGCATTTCACAAAAACAATATTTACAGAATCCATGCTGACTACGTGTGAATAGACTGTTTGTTACTTTTGAGGTAATTCACAATGTTTGAACAAATTATATGTTTGAAAATCCTACGACAAATCTATGTCAGTGATATGGGTCTGTAATGCAGTAGATTACTGCATTTCCCTTACTGAGTACTGGTGTGACCTGTGCAACTTCCCCGTCTTTAGGCATGAATCTTTTGACCAGGGAGTGGTTGTATACAACTGTTTAGTACAGAGTTATTATATCAGCATAATCTGTAACAAGTCTGGTATACAATCTGGACCCAATGACTTGCCATTATTTAAGCGATGTAAGCCGTTTTGCTATATTGAGGGTATCTACTTCTAAGTTACTCGTGTTGGCAGCAGTTCTTGATTTAAATTCTGGAATATTTACTTCATGTTCTTTGGTGAAAGAATTTCAGAAGACTGTATTAAGTAACTCTACTTTGGCAGCACTTTCATCAGTACCATCTCCATCATTATCAAAAGGTGAAGGTATTGATTATCTTGCCACTAGCGTACTTCACACATGACCAGAGTCTCTCTCTACATTTTCTGCTATATTTTGAGACAACAGTTCTATTGTGGATGCTGTCAAAAGCACCTTACTTTGAAGATCATGTTAAATTTCAAGTTTCTGTAAAACTTCACCAATCTTGGCGATTTTGTGTGCTTTTAAGTTTGGCATGTTTTTTGTTGCTTCTTCAACAGTGTTCTGACTTGTGTTGTGTACCATGTGGGATCAATTACATTTCTTATTAAGTAATTTGGTATAAATCTCTCAATGCCTGTTGATACTGTTTCCTAACAAAGCCACATCTGGTCTACACTTGCATAGTTAGGAAGGAACGGAGGCAGTTTCTTAGGAAGGCATCCAGTGAATTTTTATCTGCCTTTTTAGACAATGTTTTTTGCCACTGCAATTTCATTGTCAAACATCAAACTTTTTATTACTTCTCCCTGAACTTTAGTGCCTTCTCCAAATTTCTCCTTACTTTTCTTAACTGCTCAGTCAATTTACAGACTGAATAACATGGAGGATAGGCTGCAACCCTGTCTTACGACCTTGGTGATCAGGTCCAAGATGGCCGCCGAGTAAGTGACGCCAGAAACCATTTCCAGAAAGTTAAGTGATTTAGACAGGAATATAATTTAGTTTAACGCCGACAACAAATTAAATACATGCATTAGTGTATCATTTAGTCTTGCTGTTAAAGGTTTGACTTTTCTTTGCGTATTTTTTCAGAAAACACGAAATGATCGTAACTTTGTGAAGTCGCGCTTAGGCTTAAATTTTGTAAACGTGTTTGTTTCTTGTTTCACGGTAACTTAACTATTTTCTCGGTAACAAATAAGTAAACTACCGTAAATAGCGTATAATTTCATTGTTTTAATACAGATTTCAGAAAAACAGCGTAACTTTATATCAGAAACTTGCTTATATACATTTGTTTATAGGCCTAATTCTCGTAACGTTTTTAGAGAATCAAAGTTAAAGTATCTCGTTTAATTGTCCTTTTTTTCATTCCATCGAGTGAAATATAAAATAAATAGCGTATACCTTCATTGTTTTAATACAGATCTCAGATAAACAGCGGAATTTTAAATCAGAAACTTGCTTATATACGTTTGTGAATAGGCTTAATTCTTGTAACGTCTTTTTTGATTTTTGGTAATTTAATTGATTTATTCTAGCTAAAGTATTATTTTTGCCATGAGTGAGAAGTGCCTGACTTGCCGTAGAATTGTTAGTTCCGGGGTTTGGTGTGATGGATGCAGTAGTTTTTTTCACTGGGGGGACTGCAGTGGCGTGGGTGTCGGGAAAGTGGATCAGGCTCATCAGTGGTTATGTAGGATTTGCAGCAGAGATAGGAAGATAGTGGAACAGGAGGGGAAAATTGCTGCCCTTCAGGCTGAACTAGATCAGGCTAGGGAAGATCTGGACAGGTTAAGGAGGGAGAAGGGCAAAGAGAGGTGGGAAGTGGCGAGAGGTAGCAGAAGGAACAGGCCTATAACTAAGTCTGACAGTTTTGCGGTGAATGTCAAAAATAAGTTTGACCTGTTGCTTCAGTTAGAAACTGATGAGCCTCAAGCAGAGGTAGGTGTAGACAGGACACAACAAACTTTCAATAGGAAATTGAAAAAGAATGTAGGAAAGCCATCGAAAAGGAAGAAAGTTTTGTTGTTAGGCAGTTCTCATGCCAGAGGTGTAGGCCAACTTCTGCAGGAGGAATTAGGACCAGAATACCAGGTCACAATTTTTTTCAAACCAAGTGCTAGTCTGGATCAGGTGACAGAGGATTTAGGTTCACTCTGTAAAGGATTTACCAGGGAAGACACCGTGGTTATTGTGGGAGGGCCAGGGAACAGCATCGACAGAGATCCTGGGTACAGTATAGAGTGTGACCTGGTAAAGATTGCGTCGGCATCGAGACACACCAATGTTGAATTTGTATCTGTCCTGAGACGCCATGACCGGCCTCATTTGAACTCTTCTGTTGGGAGAGTTAATTTGGAGTTGAAACGGCTGCTTGGGTCGGGTGCAGGGGCTCATATTGGTGTGGTTCCTGTTGATTCTCTCAGTAGGTGGGACTATGCCAGGCACGGCCTACATCTCAACAGGAAAGGGAACGGGAAACTGGCTGGGGTAATAGCAGGAAATTTAAGGGGGGGAGGCACTGCCATGAATGGTAAAATACCAGTGGTTACAGGTGTTGGAGCAGCACCTTTTTTAGGATAGGTAAGACAGAAAGATGTCAAGTTCTACGAGAGGTCAGGATTGAAACAAATCTTCAGTTTAGGAAAGAAATTAAACAGCACAATTCTAGTACATTGGATCACCAATCACAGCTGTCAATTATAAATTTTCACCAATCACCAGAAATTTTACCTCCACCAAGTTGTATCTCAGTCCTAGGTAATTGCATTGATGAATTAAAGTCACCCAACCCAGTTGACATAATCTGCCTCTCTGAACACCATGTGACTACTGGTATAGCAACTAGGCCTAAGCACAATGAGAAACTCAGACAGGAGAGTACTGCAAATGTTAGAATAAGGAAAGGTTCTCATAAACATATAATTAAAAATAATGTAAGTATATTTTATCAAAATATTGGGAGTTTAAAGAATAAAATAGATGAGCTTCTGGTTTGTTTAGAAGATTTAGAAGCTGAGGATGAAATAGATATACTATGCCTGTCTGAGCATCACATTGTTACTGATATGGATAAGGTAAATGTAAGTGGATATAAGCTCCCTGCACATGTAATGAGAGAAAATATGGAGAAAGGAGGAGTTGCCATATATGTCAAAAGTTATCACTGTGCAAAAAGTATAGAAACAAAAAAGTTTTGTGTAGAGAAACATATAGAAGCATGTGCCTGTGAGCTTAAATTAAATAAAGGCACATTTATAATTGTAACTGTATATAGGCCCCCATCAGGAAATTTTCATCTATTTCTGAAAAATTTGGACTCCTTGTTGTGCTATCTGTCAGACAGGGGGAAGCAAATTATTATTTGTGGGGACTTCAATGTAGATTCTCTGAAAGAGGGTAATAGGAAAAATGACCTTGAAGTATTACTCGGTTCTTTCAATTTGACACCCATTATTGATTTTCCTACTCTGGTGGTAAAGGATAGCAGCTCACTGATAGATAACTTCTTTATAGACCAAGATAAGTTTAACCAGATAAATGCTCAGCCTGTTGAGAATGGTCTTTCTGATCATGGTGCACAGCTAGTTACAGTACATGACATAGCTCCATTCAGCAATACTAAACAGTCCTCCAAAGAAGTACGTTCAGTCAACGATTTAACAATTGCAAATTTCAGGGAAAGCCTAGAGCAGTTAGACTGGGATGAGGTGTACCGTGAACCTGATGCCAATTTAAAATATAATTTATTTCATGACATTTTTGTAAATGCATTTGAAAACTGCTTCCCGAAGAAAATAGTATACTTGTAAGAAACCTTGTAACAAACCATGGCTTACTAAGCGTATAAAAATATCTTGTAACCAGAAAAGGGAAATGTATCTGACAGCAAGAAAGAGTAGTGACCCAGAAACTATCAAACATTATAAAAACTGTGTTATATTAAGAAAAGTATGTGTATCATGTCTGAAATCAGCAACTCTGATAATAAAATTAAAACAATTTGGAATATTATTAAAAGAGAAACAGGTCAACCAAGAGCACAGGAAGACAGTATTACCATCAAATTGAATGAAAACTTTACGAACAAAAAGTCAGAAGTTGAAAATATTTTTAATAATCATTTTCTAAATGTTGTGGATATAGTAGGATCCAGGTGTTCATTAGAAGATGCTAGGCTGTTAATGGAAGAGGCCATACCTATGCAATTTGATACAATTGAAATCTCACCCACTTCTCCCTCTGAAATTAGGAAAATAATAAACTTGCTTAAAAGCAAAAACTCACATGGAATTGATGGCATTTCCAGCAAAATACTAAAAGCTTGTTCTCAACAGATAAATAAGATTCTCAGCCACCTGTGTAATAGCTCTCTGGAACAGGGCATTTTCCCTGACAGACTGAAATATGCTATTGTTATACCTTTGCATAAAAAGGGGGATAGATCTGATGTCAACAATTACCGTCCAATCTCCCTTCTAACAGCTTTATCCAAAATTTTTGAGAAAGTAATGTATTCAAGAGTAGCTTCACATATCTTTAACAATGAAGTACTAACAAAATGTCAGTTTGGTTTCCAGAAAGGTTTTTCAACAGAAAATGCCATATACGCTTTCACCAATCAAATTTTGAGTGATCTGAATAACCGAACACCACCCATTGGGATTTTTTGTGATCTCTCAAAGGCTTTTGATTGTGTAAATCATGAAATTCTGCTAGACAAGCTCAAGTATTGTGGCATGAGTGGGACAGTGCACAAATGGTTTAATTCGTACCTAACTGGAAGAGTGCAGAAAGTTGAAATAAGTAGTTCTCATAATATGCAAAGATCAGCACATTCCTCAAACTGGGGAACTATCAAGAATGGGGTTCCACAAGGGTCAGTCTTGGGTCCTTTGTTGTTCTTAATATATATTAATGACTTGCCATTCTATATTCATGCAGAGGCAAAGTTAGTTCTCTTTGCTGATGATACAAGTATAGTAATCACACCTGAAAAACAAGAATTAACTGATGAAATTGTCAATACTGTCTTTCAGAAAATTACTAAGTGGTTCCTTGTAAACGGACTCTCACTGAATTTTGATAAGACACAGTACATACAGTTCCGTACAGTGAATGGTATGACACCATTAATAAATGTAGACCTTAATCAGAAGCATATAGCTAAGGTAGAATATTCCAAATTTTTAGGTGTGTCCATTGATGAGAGATTAAATTGGAAGAAACACATTGATGATCTGCTGAAACGTTTGAGTTCAGCTACTTGTGCAATAAGGGTCATTGCAAATTTTGGTGATAAACATCTTAGTAAATTAGCTTAGTACGCCTATTTTCACTCGTTGCTTTCATATGGCATCATATTTTGGGGTAATTCATCACTGAGGAATAAAGTATTTATTGCACAAAAGCGTGTAATCAGAATAATAGCTGGAGTCCACCCAAGATCATCCTGCAGACATTTATTTAAGGATCTAGGGATATTCACAGTAGCTTCTCAGTATATATACTCTCTTATGAAATTTGTTATTAACAACCAAACCCAAATCAAAAGTAATAGCAGTGTGCATAACTACAATACTAGGAGAAAGGATGATCTTCACTATTCAAGACTAAATCTAACTTTGGCACAGAAAGGGGTGAATTATACTGGCACTAAAGTCTTTGGTCACTTACCAAATAGTATCAAAAGTCTGACAGATAACCAACAAGTATTTAAGAAGAAATTAAAAGAATTTCTGAATGACAACTGCTTCTACTCCATAGAGGAATTTTTAGATATAAATTAAAAAAAAAAAAGAAAATATTAAAAAATAAAAAACACAAAAAAATGAAAAAGTTGTTATATTAACTTAAGTATGTTGTTAAATTAACTTAATTATGTCATGTATTGGAAAATTTGACTCGTTCCACATCATTACGAAGTATCGTATTCATGATCCATGGAACTAGTATTAATCTAATCTAATCTAATCTCAACCACTGATTCCCTTTTACGTCCTTCGACTCTCACCAGTGCAGTCTCCTTTCTGTACAACCTGCAAATAAGCTTTTGCTCTCTAAGAAGAAAAGTTTTGTATGAAATACAATAGATTTTCTCCTTTTTAGCACATTTTCCTGGCACAATATCCTTGAAAGTAAATCTACCTTCACAGTTATGTGTGTTATTTGTGGGTTGTAATAAGTTTTTAACAGTATGCTAACCTTTACCTTTTCATAATCTGCATCAGACATGCCACCACGTTTGTGCACCTCAGTAACAATAACACCTGGGTTCACAGCGTTCACTCTGATTCCACGATCAGCAAGCTCTAGTGCAAGGCAATGTGTAAACTGGTCCAAAGCTGCTTTGGACATTGCATATGCCAAGATACCTGGAAACTGCCAACAATTTCAGTTAAAATAAACCTGCTCCACAGTGTTATAATTATTCTATAAATATTTTAAACGAAACACTTTTTATATTGAAAGATGAAACACTGTGTCCCACCATGTCCATCTATTTGGTGTGTAACAATATTATAAGAAGGAAAGTTGCTATTCACCATATAGCGAAGATACCGAGTCGCAGATAGGCACAACAAAAAGACACTCACAATTATAGCTTATGGCCGTTAAGGCATTCATCAACAACAGGCGCGCACACTTACTTACAATGAAAGGGTATGACCAAGACAAAAAGTGGAAATATATGTTTCTATGTTGCCTTTCACAGTTGAAACACTTGATTCACACACTGGTAATATCTTAAATTGAACTTCTTTGGTTATGCGTCATTAGGCACAACATGGTTGCATATCTTGTGTTACTGAACTTCTGTGCTGTAAGTCACTTCCAGCAGCTATTGTGTTGATCTTAGTCCATCACGAGATACATAATAAATTTAACTCTTCAGTCTTTCCCGGTGATCTAATGACATCTTGGGTTGTCGGGTGTTCTGCCGGATATCAGTGTCGTACTTGCACGATATTTCGGTCACGTAGCTCATGACCTTCATCAGGTGCGACCTGAGACTGCTCCTCGAGTGGACCTGATCCAGTATTTAAGTTTATGGCCTTCCCCCTCCACCAACGGCTGCAGGTGCTTCCTCTGTGGTCCGCGCCCATTCCCTGCGACCTGCTGGAGCGTTGCTGCTCCGTTTCCGTCCACTGGCACGTGCCCTGTCAGACCAAGAGAATCTACCTATAGAGATAGAACGTCTCAAAACAGTTTTCTCCAAGAATGGATACACGGACAGACAAATTGAGAGGGCGCTCCAACCAGCCACTATACCACTGGTTCCTGAAGAAGACCAAGATGAAGCAAAGAAGGTGGCATATCTGCCCTATGCTGGCTCTATTTCTGCCAGAATCAGTAGGGTCCTCCGTAAACACAATATCAAGTGTGTTTTCTGCCCATCCAACAAGATCGGGGGACTGCTAGGGAATGTCAAAGACGACCTGGGGTTACGAAAAC
Source organism: Schistocerca cancellata (assembly GCF_023864275.1). NCBI lineage: Eukaryota > Metazoa > Arthropoda > Insecta > Orthoptera > Acrididae > Schistocerca > Schistocerca cancellata. Next base: position 5,709,204 of record NC_064634.1, read on the forward strand.
CAGGGATTTACAATATACCTTGTCAATGTGGCATGTCCTACATTGGCCAGATGACAAGAACTGTGGAGATCACGTGCAAAGAACATCAGAGATACACTAGATTAAGACAGGTGACTAAGTCAGCCATTGCTGAACACTATCTAGAACTAGATCATGCCATGAAGTACGAGGATACCAAGATTCTAGCACAAACACCCAGATTTTGGGACAGTGTTATAAGAGAATCGATAGAAATTAAAATGGCTGACGATCTTATGAACCGTGACACAGGGTACCAGCTAAGCTCGAATTGTTAAAGGAGCAACGGGACCAGCTGCAACACTACACAAACAGAAGAACCAGAGACATAGAGATGGAAAACGAGCCCCTGACGGACTGCCAGGGGCACCAGACTGAAGATGGAACACCCAGAAGTGTGACTGGTGAGCGCGGACCGCAGAGGGAACATCCAGAGCCACAGCGGACGAAAAACGGAGCGGCAACGCTCCAACAGGTCGTGGTGAGCGGTCGCGGACCGCAGGGGGAACGCTTGGTACCCCAGACCGTAGATGAAACCCCCAGGAGCAGGTTTGGTGGGCATGGACCGCAGAGGGAACACCTAGAACCGCAGTGGACGGAAAACGGAGCAGCAACACTCCAGCAGGTCCCAGGGAATGGGCGCGGACCACAGAGGAAGCGCCTGCAGCCGTTGGTGGAGGGGGAAGGCCATAGGCATAAATACTGGACCAGGTCCACTCGAGGAGCAGTCTCAGGTCGCACCTGATGAAGGTCACGAGCTACGTGACCGAAATATCGTGCAAGTACGACGCTGATATCCAGCAGAACACCCGACAACCCAAGATACATAATAAATGTTTGCTGTAGACTACTCATTGTGATGTTTTGTTACCGTGAATGTTTTAATAAGACCAGAGAGTCAGAACAGAAGCATGTCATAGGCCAAAAATGAAAAGAAGAACAGCCATTTATAACAAACAGGAAAAGCTACTAAATGTTTGAATATTAGCAAAAATTTGGTGAAATGAACATTACATGTACAGGCTGTCCATAATTAAAGTTCCGGCTTCAAAACACTGTAGAAAGAGAGAGACTTCTCAGAATGACATCAATTTTGAACAGCATATTATTCACACATGGGGAAATGTTCTCAAACGTTGTAGAACTGCTCCACAACAGTATAGTTAAAGCTACTAAAACACGCATAATAGAAGTTAAGCAACATATATTCATTCCCATACAATCTACGTCTGCTTAAAAATTATGCCTCTGATAATTTCATCCATATAAAGTGTGTGATCAATCTGTGTTTACTTTACCCTCTTGACATTTTCCGAAAATTCGATTTCCTGTTGTTAAACTTTACTTCTTGTTTGCTGTTATTGAAACATGATTCTACATGAGAAGGTTATAAACCTTTAATACCACACAGTTTATCAAGAAGAATTTTTTAAGACAAATTCCTTACTCAGAACAAGCAACAGAGTATCAGATTATATTGATTCAAAAGCTGTAAGTATCTGTGAAACAATATTTTTCACTTTTCAAGAATTTAACCTAAAGCTACTGACAGTTAGAAAAGAGTTTACTTAGTTTTTGGTACATTCACTATTCTACTGCTTTTGAAAAATTCACAAAAAAGCAACACCTTTCATAGCCCCCGAGAGATACACTTAGCAGTAACTAGATTTCTCTGCTGCATTTATGGTAACAATGTGCCACTGCTGTATGCTCCTTGCATCTATTGGTAGTCCGCTGCACCAGCTGCAGTTTCTGTTTGTTGTGAAATGTAGGTTTTAGGGCCATGGGAAGTATAAATTCCATGAAATAAGGTCCTCAGAAAGTATTCTTACCACCAAAGTAGTTTCTCAAAAGGGGCTTACGAAGTATACTTACCACAAAATTAACATGCCTTTTGGGTTCTTAGGAAGCATACTTACCATCAACTTGAAGTATCCCAAAACTTTAGGGTATATACCCTACATCTGAATTTGCCTGACATCTTATGGCAATAGCCTGCACCATTTGTATTAACACTGTCACAACACTCAGTTTCTATGCCAGAAAATCCAGGATGGAATGTACCAATATTATGAAAAGGATAGTTGCTGCTCACCATCCAGCATAGATGCCGATTTGCAGACACACAACAAAAAGACTGTCAAGGAGAAAAGCTTTCAGTTTCATTGGAAATTCTAACAAAGGCATTGGTGGCTGAAAGTTCACTTCCTGATGACAGTCTTTTTGTTGTGCCTATCTGTGGTGAGTAGCAACTATCCTTTTCATAATACTGTTATAATCAGTTTCTGTTTTTCACGGGATCCTACTGTTGCCGGAACAAATTGCTTCATCCTTTAGGTACTATCTTTATCAGAAATGTTCCAAGACAGGCTATTTTTTTTCTTTTAAAACAGAAAAATTGCACTTACCAACTAAAGATACTAGCTCCCCTTGGCTATCTACACACAGCTGAAAACATTCCTGGAGGTCTTGGAAGCACGCAGGGAAAATTTGAACTGTGTTTCTGGTACAGTCATTTGTAACAGCCTGTTGGATGTCTACGATATCTCAAAGCTTTCCTTTCGGTCGCCTTCTCACTCACACGTATATGGTGGATGTGGGACGGCCAGATACTAGGTAAGAGATAAAGCAGTATGCGGTCTTGCATTGTTATGCAGTAAGACCTACTCCTGAGAATGCCACAAATCAGGGTGACTTTAATAGCTGGTGGCAAGACACTGATGTAAAGAGCTTGGTTCACGTTTTGACAATGCAATCCTCGTCCTCGTCTTGACCTGTGTGAACCTCCATCATTTGTGGATCAAGCTGTAATCGTTTGCTATCAAAGAACATGATCCACTTCGTCTTTGCTCTCGAAGGTTGCCATCTGACTCTTTTCGAGACTGGTGATTCAGGACTCCACCATTCAGTACATTGACATTTCATGTAAGGGTCTTACTGATAGCACAAACTTTCTTCCCCGGCAATAATCTTCGTCAGAAATCTGGGATCATGTCTGGCTTTTTCCAGTAGTTCAGCAGAAATTCTTTGCCCTTTCTCTTCCTGCTCATTTGTTAGTGTGTGAGGGATGAGTTTTGCATCAAGTTTCCATTTCCCTAAATCTTTGCTTAAAATCTTACGACACACATCACGATTCAAATTAAGTTGTTCTGATACCGCACACACTTATGTGATTATCTTCTTGAAATAACTGCCTTACCTGCTCCACTTTTGCATCAGTATGTGCTCTAAATGGGCAGCCAGCTATGGGATCGTCTTGCACTGAATCTGTGCCTTCACGAAACCTTTTGTGCCACTCGAAAACACAAGTTCTTGAAAGTGCTTCACCTGCATATGCTTGCTTACTTGCCCACATTTCATTATGGATTTTCCTGAGCTTAATGCAGAACTTAATGTTCACTCTTTGCTCACAATCACCTTCCATTGTGCTACCGTAACTAATATGCCAAAACCCAAACAGTGTGTTGCTAAGCACAGTCCTGCCACCTAGTGAGATCACGTGTAAACATGGCCGAGGTCATGTCAAGAGTGCACACATTCCAGGTAACAAAAAGAACGACATTTGTTCCTTTTTAGTACTGCAAACTCAGAAATAAAAAAACTGTTTTCTAACTTTTCTGACAAAGGGAGCACATTACTGTGACTTACCAGCTCATCTCAGTCATTCATTTATTGCTTTTTGTAGCAAAAATGTCAAAAAAGCAAGTCTACAGAAAGAAATACAAGCCAGAAGAAGCATTGGAATTCTTTTTTCCCTACCTAGCAATCCTGAGGATAATGAAATAAAGGAATGAAGTAACAGAAGGGGAATTAGTTTCAGATATTGTGCAGCAATGTAATCCATATTTCATTCCACATCCTGATATTAATATTAGCAGAAACAGTTTCTGTGCTATGGGTGCCAAGATTTTTAGTGACTGTATCATAAGTGAAGAAGAGCCATCTGCAGAAGAGGACCAGTCAGATGACACTGCAGTTTTGACACTGATGCACAAGGAGAACAAGTTGTGAATCATCCACTGCAAAACACAGCACAGAGGCAGACAATTTCTTCCTTTCTGAGATACTGGAGCATATGGTGCAGCAGACAAATCTGTATGCAGAGCAACTGAAACAAAAACGGCGATCTGGTCAGACCGTAAAAAGAGATGACAAATAACTGGAGAAATTTCTCTGCAGACAAGTTACAGGCCTGGATTGGTATGAATATCTTGTTTTCCCAATAAAACTGCACCACTGGAATTCAAAATCTGCTCTTGGTCAGCCTTATATATTGAAGCCTATGACATGCAAACCACTCAGATAAATGACAATACGCTTAATCTTGCAAAAGGACATCCAAATCTTGATAACCATCACAAGGTCAGGCCTTTTATAACCTTTAAGACCAACACAATTTGTAAGCCTTACTTTCAGTAAGCTATTGACTGTGGATTAAGCATAATACCTTTCAAGGGACAGACACCTCTTCAGCAGTATATGGCTCTGAAACAAAACAAAACAAGGATATTGGGTGTGGTGTTTAGTGGACTCAGAGACAGGCTATGTCACAAAGTTTGATACTCATACACGAAAAATCAGAGAGAGGAGCAATAGAAAATTCTCTGAGTGTGTGTAGTCATTAGCCTGATCCAAGACCTGATCCAAGACCTGAAACACTGACAGTGTGGTAGCATTTCACAACTTCTTACCACTGTGAATCTAATGCAAACACTGTTGAATGAAGGTACTTTTTTTCTACAGGGTGTTTCAAAAATGACCGGTATATTTGAAACGGCAATAAAAACTAAACGAGCAGCGATAGAAATACACCGTTTATTGCAATATGCTTGGGACAACAGTACATTTTCAGGCGGACAAACTTTCGAAATTACAGTAGTTACAATTTTCAACAACAGATGGCGCTGCGGTCTGGGAAACTCTATAGTACCGTATTTTCCACATATCCACCATGCGTAGCAATAATATGGCGTAGTCTCTGAATGAAATTACCCGAAACCTTTGACAACGTGTCTGGCGGAATGGCTTCACATGCAGATGAGATGTACTGCTTCAGCTGTTCAATTGTTTCTGGATTCTGGCGGTACACCTGGTCTTTCAAGTGTCCCCACAGAAAGAAGTCACAGGGGTTCATGGCTGGCGAATAGGGAGGCCAATCCATGCCGCCTCCTGTATGTTTCGGATAGCCCAAAGCAATCACACAATCATCGAAATATTCATTCAGGAAATTAAAGACGTCGGCCTTGCGATGTGGCCGGGCACCATCTTTCATAAACCATGAGGTGTTTGCAGCGTCCTCTAAGGCAGTTTGTACCGCCACAAATTCACGAAGAATGTCCAGATAGCGTGATGCAGTAATCGTTTCGGATCTGAAAAATGGGCCAATGATTCCTTTGGAAGAAATGGCGGCCCAGACCAGTACTTTTTGAGGATGCAGGGACGATGGGACTGCAACATGGGGCTTTTCAGTTCCCCATATGCGCCAGTTCTGTTTATTGACGAAGCCATCCAGGTAAAAATAAGCTTCGTCACTAAACCAAATGCTGCCCACATGCATATCGCCGTCATCAATCCTGTGCACTATATCGTTAGCGAATGTCTCTCATGCAGCAATGGTAGCGGCGCTGAGGGGTTGCCGCGTTTGAATTTTGTACGGATAGAGGTGTAAACTCTGGCGCATGAGACGATACGTGGACGTTGGCGTCATTTGGACCGCAGCTGCAACACGGCGAACGGAAACCCGAGGCCGCTGTCGGATCACCTGCTGCACTAGCTGCGCGTTGCCCTCTGTGGTTGCCGTACGCGGTCGCCCTACCTTTCCAGCACGTTCATCCGTCACGTTCACAGTCCGTTGAAATTTTTCAAACAGATCCTTTATTGTATCGCTTTTCGGTCCTTTGGTTACATTAAGCCTCCGTTGAAAACTTCGTCTTGTTGCAACAACACTGTGTTCTAGGCGGTGGAATTCCAACACCAGAAAAATCCTCTGTTCTAAGGAATAAACCATGTTTTCTACAGCACACTTGCACGTTGCGAACAGCACACGCATACAGCAGAAAGACGACATACAGAATGGTGCACCCACAGACTGCGTTGTCTTCTATATCTTTCACATCCTTTGCAACGCCATCTGTTGTTTAAAATTGTAACTACTGTAATTTCGAAAGTTTGTCCGCCTGAAAATGTACTGTTGTCCCAAGCATATTGCAACAAACGGTGTATTTCTATCGCTGCTCGTTTAGTTTTTATTGCCGTTTCAAATATACCGGTCATTTTTGAAACACCCTGTATATGCACTGCGAGAGCAAATCAGAAAGGACTGTCTTCAATGATAAAAGAGAAACTTAACTTGAAAGTGAGAGAATTTCAGTGCCAATGCAAACACGGTATTCCAGCTATAAATTGGATGGACAACAAACCTGTCACTATTTTGGCACCTCAATTGTCTCAAGGAAGAATAAGGATGATACTACCAGCCGCATTGCTTGTCAAACAGCTGTAACAACATACAATAATATAACAGAAGGTGTAGATCATGTCAATCAACTTATTTTGCAGTATATCAGCATAGTTAGTGGTGGCATCAGATTCTTTGTTTCGCACTGGACATGCAAACTGTAAATGCCTTTATACTATACAAAGTGAATAAAGAGAAAGACTGATGCAAAGATCAACTGAACTTTTGATTAGAAGTCACAAAACAATAGACAGGTGGCTTCACATTCAGCACAAAGAAAGGCCATCCATTAAACATTCCACGCAAGAACAACACTGTACCAGATCACATTCGACTGGCAAAAGTAGGTGATCATATCTCCTTATGGGAAAAGCATACAGACAGGGCTAAAAGTGTTCTACAAAAGTTAGACACAAGAGAACAAAATACATATGCTGCTCCTGCACAGTCCTGTGTATCGAACCCCGTTTCCACCAGTTTCACAGAAAATTAAAAAAAAAAAAAAATTACACTGAACCGTTAATGTTGGCTCTAAACCACTTGTAAATGTTACATGTAAACACTTCTGAAATACAGTAAAAGAAAAAAAAATTCTGAAAAAAACTAAGCTTCTAAGTCAATGCAATCAAAAGATATGGCCATTTTCATCACATATTTCGATACTCCCATACTCTTCAGCAAAACCTACAGATGAACTATATACATACACGATTGCCTTTGTACAAAACACTGACAAGTCTTACTTGCCATGCCCATTTAAATTTCTTTTTATATTTTTATTTATTTGTTTAACATGTGTTGTCAACACACACACACACACACACACACACACACCTGTACACAACATTCCACAGTCTACCAACTTGACCATGTGAATTCATTTTGTTACACAGTTTCTTGAAGCAGTGATGTTGTGGTTGTTCTTGAAATTGATGAGCAGGAATACTATTTCTTTGTTTCGTACAGTTTATGTCTAGGGACACTCATCTGAAGATAGTGATGACTTGGGGGGGGGGGGGGGGGGAGAGAGAGGGGGGCGAGTGAGAGAGAGCGAGAGAGGTGGGAGCGAGAGAGGTGGGAGCGAGAGAGGGGGTAGGGGCAGGGGCGGGGCGGGTAGGGGCGTGGGGGGGGGGTAGGGTAGGGTAGGGTAGGGTAGGGTAGGGTAGGGTAGGGGCAGGGGCGGGAGGGTAGGGGCAGCGGCGGGGAGGCAGGGTGAGGGGCGGGGAGGCAGGGGGAGGCAGGGGGAGGCAGGGGGAGGCAGGGGGAGGCAGGGGGAGGCAGGGGGAGGGGCGGGGAGGCAGGGGGAGGGGCGGGGAGGCAGGGGGAGGGGCGGGGAGGCAGGGGGAGGGGCGGGGAGGCAGGGGGAGGGGCGGGGAGGCAGGGGGAGGGGCGGGGAGGCAGGGGGAGGGGCGGGGAGGCAGGGGGAGGGGCGGGGAGGCAGGGGGAGGGGCGGGGAGGCAGGGGGAGGGGCGGGGAGGCAGGGGGAGGGGCGGGGAGGCAGGGGGAGGGGCGGGGAGGCAGGGGGAGGGGCGGGGAGGCAGGGGGAGGGGCGGGGAGGCAGGGGGAGGGGCGGGGAGGCAGGGGGAGGGGCGGGGAGGCAGGGGGAGGGGCGGGGAGGCAGGGGGAGGGGCGGGGAGGCAGGGGGAGGGGCGGGGAGGCAGGGGGAGGGGCGGGGAGGCAGGGGGAGGGGCGGGGAGGCAGGGGGAGGGGCGGGGAGGCAGGGGGAGGGGCGGGGAGGCAGGGGGAGGGGCGGGGAGGCAGGGGGAGGGGCGGGGAGGCAGGGGGAGGGGCGGGGAGGCAGGGGGAGGGGCGGGGAGGCAGGGGGAGGGGCGGGGAGGCAGGGGGAGGGGCGGGGAGGCAGGGGGAGGGGCGGGGAGGCAGGGGGAGGCAGGGGGAGGGGCGGGGAGGCAGGGGGAGGGGCGGGGAGGCAGGGGGAGGGGCGGGGAGGCAGGGGGAGGGGCGGGGAGGCAGGGGGAGGGGCGGGGAGGCAGGGGGAGGGGCGGGGAGGCAGGGGGAGGGGCGGGGAGGCAGGGGGAGGGGCGGGGAGGCAGGGGGAGGGGCGGGGAGGCAGGGGGAGGGGCGGGGAGGCAGGGGGAGGGGCGGGGAGGCAGGGGGAGGTAGGGGGAGGCAGGGGGAGGTAGGGGGAGGCAGGGGGAGGTAGGGGGAGGCAGGGGGAGGTAGGGGGAGGCAGGGGGAGGTAGGGGGAGGCAGGGGGAGGTAGGGGGAGGCAGGGGGAGGTAGGGGGAGGCAGGGGGAGGTAGGGGGAGGCAGGGGGAGGTAGGGGGAGGCAGGGGGAGGTAGGGGGAGGCAGGGGGAGGTAGGGGGAGGGGCGGGGAGGTAGGGGGAGGGGCGGGGAGGTAGGGGGAGGGGCGGGGAGGTAGGGGGAGGGGCGGGGAGGTAGGGGGAGGGGCGGGGAGGTAGGGGGAGGGGCGGGGAGGTAGGGGGAGGGGCGGGGAGGTAGGGGGAGGGGCGGGGAGGTAGGGGGAGGGGCGGGGAGGTAGGGGGAGGGGCGGGGAGGTAGGGGGAGGGGCGGGGAGGTAGGGGGAGGGGCGGGGAGGTAGGGGGAGGGGCGGGGAGGTAGGGGTGGGGCGGGGAGGTAGGGGGAGGGGCGGGGAGGTAGGGGGAGGGGCGGGGAGGTAGGGGGAGGGGCGGGGAGGTAGGGGGAGGGGCGGGGAGGTAGGGGGAGGGGCGGGGAGGTAGGGGGAGGGGCGGGGAGGTAGGGGGAGGGGCGGGGAGGTAGGGGGAGGGGCGGGGAGGTAGGGGGAGGGGCGGGGAGGTAGGGGGAGGGGCGGGGAGGTAGGGGGAGGGGCGGGGAGGTAGGGGGAGGGGCGGGCTTACATGGCAGACGCTCCTTCCATCTGAGCACCGAGGGCAGAGAGGATAGTGTGACTGCAGGGATTTATCCCTGCACACTCCCCGTGAGACCCGCATTCCCAGCTTAAATGTCCACACACTACAATCATAGTGCCCCTGCCCATTATACTCATTACTCGTGGCAGACAATCTTACAGAGTCCCGTAAGAGTTCGGGCAATAAATGTGCATCCAGCATAGGAGGTCAATGGCCAGTTAGCCTTAACTATATGAAGATGGTATCTGTTCTTTCAGACATGTCCGAAACATCTTCATCTTCATATAATCATATTTTAGTTCTACTGTATCCTCAGTCTGGACTATTAGTTTGCTTTTCCAGGTAAAAAAGTGTTACCTGGCAAAAAAAACTGCAACGGCCACACATTATTACTTCCAGCTTCAGATGGTAGCACAAAATCTTGCCAAGAAACCCAGGAAGTTCTGGCCCCATGTGAAAATTACTTTTGGATCGAGGATTTCTATTCTGTCACTTATAGATCAGTCTGGTACAACAGAAAGCAGCTAAGTTTCAAATTTTGTGTTTAAAATATTATTCATGCAGGAGGATTATACAGACATAATCTTACTCGAACACCCACAAATTCATGACTAGAGGACTTCGAAATAACTATGCCTGGTGTTTAGAAACAACTAACAGAGTTGAAAACAATGTTGTCAGTTCCAGATCAAATCACAATTCAGTTTTACAGAGAGTATTCTGGAGCATTGAGCCCTTACCTTACATTATCAAATAAAATTATCTGCAAAATTACAGACCATTATGTTTAACATTAGGCTGCTGCAGAATTATTGAGCATATTCTGTTCTAACTTTTAAGTTTGAATACAATAAATTTCCTTGCCACAGTAAATCTCCTGTTCACAAATCAAATAGATTTGGAAAGCATCACCACAGTGCAAACCTTACTTGGCCTTTTCTTGCAGAATATCTCAAGAAACATGGATAATGGACAACAGGAAGATCCCTCATTCCTAGATTTCCAGAAAGCATTTGACACAGTGCCATACTGCTGACTTAACGAAGGCCCAAGCATAGAGAACTCACTATCAGTTGTGAGTAGCTTTGAGACCAAGTAATACAACCTAGTGTGTTGCCCTGGACACCAAGTGTTCATCAAAGACAGAGGTACTGTCAGGAGTGCCCCAGGCAAGTATGCTGTGACTGCTCTTGTCCTTTATACACATTGATGATCTGACAGATAGGATGCGCAGCAATCTGACTGCTGATGGCATTGTATTGTGTGGGAAAGTGTCATCTTGAGTGGCTGTAGGACAATACAGGATGACAAAGTATTTCTACTTGATGTGAAAAATGTCAGCTTGTTCTAAATGTGAAAAGCTGTAAGTTAATGCAGACAAGTAGAGAAAACAATCCTGTATGTTTGAATAGAGCTTTAGTGGTGTCATGTTTGACCCAATCACATCGATTAAATATCTAGGTGCAACATTGCTAAGTGACACAGAATGGAACACACACATAAGGTCAGTTGCAGGGCAGACGAATGGTCTGCTTAAGTGTAGGAAAGTGTACCTCATCTATCAAGGTGAGCACATACAGAATCCTTGTACAACCCATTCTTGAGGAATTAATGGAAGCCTTCAACACCACTTCAGGAATCACACAATTGAACTTACCTTTCGACCTAATCTAGGCCTCCGGCTATGCAACAGCAGTATTTCACTGCAACTAAGGCTACATTTTCACATTCGATGGCTTCACCCACTTTCAACCTATCCTGTACCTCAGGCTACACTACATATTTGCCACCATAACCTACATTCAAAAAATATAGATAAGAAAAAGGTCAGTGTACTTTTCTATTCCTGTAAATTACAACACACAACCCCTTAACTTTAAAGGACAAATCAGACATGTGGTATTGGTAGGTTCAGTTGCCCCTTCTTAACTGAGGATTGACTTTTTTGGTCTCCCCATCTAGTCAGGCTGAAGGAATGCACCAAAATAATTTGAATAGATGTCAATGTTATATTTGCCACCCATTGGTTTGATCAGTACAAGAGCGGTAGGGAAATTTTCTGTGAGCTTAGATGAGAATCCCTGGAGGAAAGAAGACAATGTTCTCCAGAAACACTGTTGAGTGAGTTTAGACAATTAGCATCTGCCGTCAACAGTGGAATGCTGCTACTGCCACCAATCTACATTTTGCATAAGGACCATAAACAATATAAGAGAAATCAGGGCTCGAATGGTATCATATAGACAGCTGTTTTTCTCCATTTCCATTTGTGAGTGGAAAAGGAAAGGGAATGATTAGCAGTAGTACAACATACCCTTCACTACATACCATGTAGTGACTTGCACAGTATATGTGAAGATGTAGATTGTTGTTGTGTGCACACTGTTATAGTGCTGCTTGCTCCTAGTAAGTATCTTGCTTCAACATGAAAACATGCAATGTGAAAGCTATGAGCTCTTAAAAAACTGTCATGTTTTCTATCAAAACTTGTACAAAGGATGAGTTGCTCTTCAATAAACTTTAAAGTTATTTTATGAACTGAACCCCAATGCTTAAATAAAAATTTGATTTTTATAAGGTGTATATTTATATTATTTCACAAAGTAATCAGTCAACTTCTACACTTCTAGTGTCCAAGTATTAATGAATTTTACATTTAGGAGAGTGTGGATGTTCAGCATATGAAAAATGAAGACGCAAATCTAGCAAGATGGCAATAAAACAGGAAATGAACTTCACTTACAGATCTGATACCAGCTATGCTGGAAACATTGATGATAGTGCCTTTTGTTTTCTCAAGATGAGGAACTGCTAGCTGAGTAAGCACGATAACTGATCGTACATTCACATTCATGGTGTTATCATACTGCTCTAAAGTCATGTTGTATATTGATCCTGGGGTTAACTGTCCAGCATTATTCACCTGAAAATAGAAGTTTAGTAGTCCAATAAACATACACAGTTTACTTTGCTGCAAATTCTCTCATACTACAACCACATTCCCCACATCAGAGGGAAAAAACTATACATTGTACAAACTGATAATTTCCACAGCAGCTTGAAACTTTTAACTTTTCAAAAAGTATTTTCTAATTTAATTTTAGAGTTTGTAGCAGTAGCCAATGATACAACAGTATTTTTATTATTTTTAAGGCATATCTGCAGAAGAAATAATTCTTGATTGTCTTACCAGTACATCCAACTGTCCAAAGTGGCCAATAGTTTCATCTATTATGCGCTTACAGTCATCCACACTGGTCACATCTCCCACCACACATAACACCTGGAGCATAAAGGCAATTCAGCTACTTATTCATCTACTGTGACAATGTTAGAATTTTGTGACGTAATGTTTAAATATACAAGAGAAAAAAAAAAAAAACTTACTGGCACATTAGAACTGTACGTCGGGCCAAGACTCGAACTCTGGACCTTTGCCTTCTGCAGGCAAGTGCTCTACCAAGTGCCCGTGAAAGGCAAGGGTCCAGAGTTGGAGTCTCAGTCCGGCACACAGTTTTAATCTGCCAGGAAGTTTCATATCAGCGTAAACTCCGCTGCAGAGTTAAGATTTCATTCCGGATGCAAGATAACAGTTTCCAGAAAACTAAAAACATTACTTTTTACTTTCATGGAATCAGTAACATAACAATATAATTGTTTAGCAATTATTTCACAACCAATAAAGAAGTTGGGAGACAAATATTCATTTTCGGACATATTTGTTAATATACTCAAACTTTGCAACAGGACTAGCGGCAAAGCCCAGGAAACAAATACTGTCAATTTTGTGACTACGACAGTCCGAACAGCACTTCTTATAAGTTGTCGTGTAAAACTGAAACAGTAGCGAAACATTTAATAGTAACGTCTACAGATGCAGAAAAAAAAGATATGGGTGAGCAAATGTCAAACAACTGAAAACGGGAAAAAGTGTTGACTAGGAATCCAAAGGACCACAGTGCTTTGATAACGTACCGTGTCGCACTTTTTGAACGCTATAAAGTAACAAAATATTTACTGCTGTTGAAAGCTAGTTTGGAATTTTCATGCGCTAATGTCACATAACGATACATTTTGTTTTTTCAAGTAACATACAATACTGACGAGCCAGGACTGAAGTTGCACTGTGATTACTGGCTAAAATTCAGTCATCTTACCTCGTCTTGAGGCAGACCAGCTTCGGTACACTGCGTTGCTGTTTTCTTCAAATTAGTCTCGTTACGACCACAAAGAACGAGGCGGCAACCCAATTTTGCCAGTCTAATAGCAACACCAGCTCCAATGCCGGAGCTAGCTCCTAATAAAATTCAGAAACGTTCGTTACATGAACGTACCACAAAGAAACAAAACTCTCAACTTCACGAGGAAACCCATACCTGTAATAATAACCACTTTCGACTTCAATGACATGACTCTATATTCCTTCAACTTTCTCACCTGCTAATCAAACACTCCGTGCCTACCGGCAAAACAAACAAAAGATTTATATCAAAGATATTAGTGTATCATAAACTGTCCAGTATGACCAACTTTCGCGTGAGAATTTCCTGGCCCTTTCTTATTTGACTTCATTCTTCTCGTCTGCTTACGCTTTTTTTTTTCTCTTCAATATAATTTTGAAGTAAGTTTTCAATCACCTAGAAGTACGACACTGAAATTTTTACTTATGGAATATTCCGCCCATACGTGGAGGAACATAGACACATTAGAAACTGAGACGCACACTTCTGACTGTGAGGACCAAGAAAGCCGAAAGCCGGTTTATAACAACAGTTAAATATTATTATGGAACATTAACAGTGTGTGTTTTAGTTTTTTTTTTAATATTGGTTTATGGGCGAGGAATATTTAAATGAAACTAAATTTAATTTCTTCTATAGTTTCATAATCAACTGAAGGCTAAATTTGTAGGATTTTTGGTCACATAATACTTCTCTTCTGTTTCTTCTTATTGGAATAGATCTTTCGATCTATCTGCTGAGATCTTCTGGTGTTTCCAGTTACATGAAAGCCACATGATTTGATAATCAATTTAGGGAAGGAAAAGTGTCAAATTATGTGAAAAAATTGAAATTGCAACAAGAGTGAACAGTATGCTAACAAGCATTACATATCAAAAGGACTACCGGTACATCAACTGATGTGTCAAAGTGTTACTGCGATTACCATCATGTGTTTGAGGTCCTGACCGTTTTTATCTTGGTGAAAGGACAGTGTCGAGAATGTGATCTAATTGGACTGAAGAATTATGCTGTACCATATGTAGGATATCGACAGTTCAATAAGTAGTCCAATCAGGTAGCAAACACTGTGACACCTGATAAAAAAGGACGATGATGTGAGAAACAGCAAATATGTATGAGTGTACCAAGATCCTGGCTCAGACCTCTAAATATTGGGACAGCGTTATAAGGGAGGCTATCGAAATTCGCACCAGGGAAGATCTTATCAACCGAGATTGCGGCTACAATCTCAGCAAGGCTCGGTACCCGGCACTGAATTTAATTAAGAAGACTCTCAGTAAGAAGTACCAACTGTCGACCAGGGCGGACGTAGCAAGCACATCGACGCTACGACAGATTCCGACGCTCACGTCTTCGCGACCACCGGCGCGCGGGCGCGGACGGTGAAGGGAGCGGCCCGAGGGGGGGGGGGGGGGGATTTAAATCGGCCGCCCGCCTTCAGGAGCTCACTGCCCCCCCCCCCCCCAAATTCTATAAGTCCCTCCAGATCCTTGAGCGTCATGCACTCCGCCTCGCCTTTCGTATACGCCTCCCGTCCCCCACGCGGATCCTCTATGACCTCATTCCTTTCCCCCATCTGCTCCTATTCCTCGAACACATCCGCATACTCTACACCTCCCGCCGCCTTCATCCCTTTCACCCCGTGGTTGCTCCTCTCCTCTCCCATCCCCGCCCCCTGCCACGCCTTCACTGTTGTGTCCCCCTACCCTCCACCTCTACACGCATCATCTCCTTTCCCAAAGTGGCTTCCATCGACTCCCCCTCCTGGATGATGCCCTCTCTCCCTCCATTTATCCCTCCTATCAACTCTGATCCTCACCCCCCTCCTTTCCTCTGTCCTTTTGCTGGGCTCCCTCCCCCCCTTCCATCCTCTTTATTCCCCACCTACCCTCTCTCTGCCCCCTTCTCTCCCTTGAGTCCTTTTGCATTTCCCTCCTCTGCCTTTTCCCATTCCCTCTCGTGTCTGCCCTGCCCCTCCCCCCCCCCCTTTTGAGTCCTCTACCTCCTTCGGTCCCCCCCCTTTCGTTTTTCCTCTTCTCCATCCTTGTTTTCCCCTTCATCTGTCCAGGTCCCCTCCACCCCCCCCCCCCCCCCCCCACCACCACCACCATCTGCCCTTGGCTCTGGTGTGTCATCTTTGTGCCGACATTTTAGTGCAGTGTTTACAGTGAGTGTTCAGTGTTGTGTGTCATTTCCGAAGTGTTGTGAACGGACATCATACTGTCGCTAGATGTGATTTTTATATCTCTTGCGAATAGAAACCAGACTGTCACCATGTATTTTTAATAGTCTGTCTACTATGTTACCTGTCTGCTTCCTGTGTATTTTATTAGCATTGCCAACCCTTTGTTTTATGTTTTAACTTTCCACAGTTTTCCGCCGTTATACAATTTAAGTCACCGTTTTATCGCCTGCTTTTATTGTTTCTTATCTTCTTCTTACGTTTTAAAAAATCTGTAGGCTGCAGAGCAGCGTACTAAGCTGCTGCCAGCCGCGCCCTTAGGGGGGAATCTAAATTCAATAAAGGAAAAAAAAAAATCAGGAGCTCAGTTCGTCAGCGCACCTGACGATGGCGGCATGTCTGATCGCCGAAATATTGTGCCCATTGGACACTATGAACCGGCAGTATACCTGTGGACTATTCGAGCAACAAATACGCCGGGAGAAACTGAAGAATCACATGTATACTCATTTATTAGTTTATTTGTTTAATGCAATTGTCTACAACATAAGGTAATAATAGTCAATTTACTGAAAATAATTAAAATAGAAAACAATTCCGTATTAAGCTAGACAAATCTTAGGCAAATTTCAATTTTTGAGACATAAACCGTTTCTAATTTCTAAGTATAATCTGTTTCTGAATTTCGTTAATCTTTAATTTGACAGTTCAGTTAACTTTCAAATAATAAGCAGTAATGACTATAAAGTATTGTAATCATTTTATTATTCTTAAAAAAAGTTGATTTTAATGCACACAATTCCAACATGCATATAAGCCCTTTCACTTATATTTGTAAATAATATTAATATATTTTAATAATTTTACTTTATTAGTTATTTGAATTACCATATACGAGGGTTGAAGCTTTAATAGTGGCAACTATTTATTTACAGCTCCTACAAAATAGATGCATGTTTCAAAGTTTTACTGACCTTCAAAGTAGTCACCAACATAAAATCTTGTCGGATTCCGGTCACGCGTCGTTTCAGCCCTTCTCCGATTGGTTCTAGCGGTCGTAATTGTAGGTATATAAGCGGGAAATAGTGCCAGCCGGGTCAGCCAGTAGTTTTACTCCTGACGACGACGGCAGAAGTAGCCGTCGAAAGCTCGAGAATTTTTTTGCAACTGACGCGGCTTGAAAAGCCAGAAGATGTAATCCAAACACGTTTGTAATCGGATCTTGCACAGTCCACTTGGAGTATCGGTAGAATAGGTCGGTGTCAGGTGCAAGGACATGGCGGGCGCAGGAAACTGTAGTGTGCGTGATGGTTGGTTGGTTGGTTGTTTGGGGAAGGAGACCAGACAGCGTGGTCATCGGTCTCATCGGATTAGGGAAGGATGGGGAAGGAAGTCGGCCGTGCCCTTTCAGAGGAACCATCCCGGAATTTGGCTGGAGTGATTTAGGGAAATCACGGAAAACCTAAATCAGGATGGCCGGACGCGGGATTGAACCGTCGTCCCCCCGAATGCGAGTCCAGTGTCTAACCACTGCGCCACCTCGCTCGTAGTGTACGTGACGTCACAGGCTTGTACACTGAGGAGGACAAAAGTCGAGGGGTTGCGATACGAACATATACAGATGGCGGTAGTATCGCATACACGAGGTATATAAGGGCAGTGCATTGGCGGAGCAGTCATTTATATTCACGTGAAAAGTGTCCGAAGTGATTGTGGCCGCACGGTGGGAATTAACGGACTTATAGTTCGGAATTGCAGTTGGAGATAGACGCATGCGACATTTCACTTAGGAAATCGTTAGGGAAATCAATATTCCGCGATCGACAGTGTCAAGTGTGTGCCTAGAACACCAAATTTCAGGTATTACCTCTCAAAAAAATGGTTCAAATGGCTCTGAGCACTATGGGACTTAACATCTGTAGTCATCAGTCCCCTACAACTTAGAACTACTTAAACCTAACTAACCTAAGGACATCACACACATCCATGCCCGAGGCAGGATTCGAACCTGCGACCGTAGCAGTCCCGCGGTTCCGGATTGAGCGCCTTAACCGCGAGACCACCGCGGCCGGCTATTACCTCTCACTCACGGACAACACAGTGGTCGATGGCCTTCGTTCAACGACCGACAGCAACGAGGCTTGAGTGGAGTTGTCAGTGCTCACAGACAAGCAACGCTGCGTGAAATAGCCGCAGAAATCGATGTGGGACGTACGACGACCGTATCCGTTAGGACAGCGCGGCGAAATCTGGACGGCAGACGCCTTTGCTAACTGCACGACATCGTCTGCTGCGAGCCTCTTGGCTCGTGACGGTATCGGCTCGACCCTAGACGGCCGAAAAACCGTGACCTGCTCAGGTCAGTCCTGATTTCAGTTGGTAGTATCTTATGGTAGTGTTAGAGTGTGGCACAGATCCCAGAAAGCCGTGCACCAAAGTTGTCAACAAGGCCCTATGCGAGCTCGTGGTAGCTCCATAACGTTGCGGACTGCGCGTATATGGAATGGACTGGATCCTTTGGTCCAACTGAACCGTTCTTTGAGTGGAAATGATTACGTTCGGTTGCGTGGAGACCATTTGCAGCCTGCCGCGGGGTAGCCGCACGGTCTGTGGCGCCTTGCCACGCTTCGCGCGGCTTCCCACATCGGAGGTACGAGTCCTCCCTCGGGCATGGGCGTGTGTGTTGTCCTTAGCGTAATTTAGATTAAGTAGTGTGTATGCCTAGGGACCCATGACCTCAGCAGTTTGGTTCCATAGGAACTTACCACAAATTCCAAATTTCAAAAAAATTGCAGCCTTTCACGGACTTCATTTTTCCAAACAACGATGGAACTTTTATGGCTAACAATGCGCCCTGTCACCGGACCACAGTAGTTTGCGATTCGTTTGAACGACATTCTGGACAGTTCAGGGCAATGATATCGCCACCCAGGTCGCCCAACATGAATCCCATTGAACATTTTTTATGGAATGTAACTGAGAGGTCAGTTTGTACACAAGGTCATGCGCCGGCAATACCTTTGCAATTCTACATCGACATTTATACTCCGCAAGCCACCCAATCGTGTGTGGCGGAGGGCACTTCACGTGCCACTTTCATTACCTCCCTTTCCTGTTCCAGTCGCGTATGGTTCGCGGTAAGAACGACTGCCGGAAAGCCTCCGTGCGCGCTCGAATCTCTCTGATTTTACATTCGTGATCTCCTCGGGAGTTATAAGTAGGGGGAAGCCTCATCCAGAAACGCACCCTCTCGAAACCTGGACAGCAAGCTACACCGCGATGCAGAGCGCCTCTCTTGCAGAGTCTACCACTTGAGTTTGCTAAACATCTCCGTATCTCTATCACGCTTACCAAATAACCCTGTGACGAAACGCGCCACTCTTCTTTGGATCTTCTCTCCTCCGTCAACCCGATCTGGTACGGATCCCACACTGATGAGCAATACTCAAGTATAGGTCGAACGAGTGTTTTGTAAGCCACCTCCTTTGTTGATGGACTACATTTTCTAAGGACTCTCCCAATGAATCTCAACCTGGCACACGCCTTACCAACAATTAATTTTATATGATCATTCCACTTCAAGTCGTTTGTACGCATACTCCCAGATATCTTACAGAAGTAACTGCTACCAGTGTTTGTTCCGCTATCATATAATCATACAATAAAGGATCCTTCTTTCTATGTATTCTCAATACATTACATTTGTCTATGTTAAGGGTCAGTTGCCACTCCCTGCACCAAGTGGCTATCCGCTGCAGATCTTCCTGCATTTCGCTGCAATTTTCTAATGCTGCAACTTCTCTGTATACTACAGCATCATCCGCCGCGAAAAGCCGCATGGAACTTCCGACACTATCTATTAGGTCATTTATATATATTGTGAAAAGCAATGGTCCCATAACACTCCCCTGTGGCACGCCAGAGGTTACTTTAACGTCTGTAGACGTCTCTCCATTGAGAACAACTTGCTGCGTTCTGTTTGCTAAAAACTCTTCAATCCAGCCACACAGCTGGTCAGATATTCCGTAGGCTCTTACTTTGTTTATCAGGCGACAGTGCGGAACTGTATCGAACGCCTTCCGGAAGTCGAGGAAAATGGCATGTACCTGGGAGCCTGTATCTAATATTTTCTGGGTCTCATGAACAAGTAAAACGAGTTGGGTCTCACACGATCGCTGTTTCCGGAATCCATGTTGATTCCTACAGAGTAGATTCTGGGTTTCCAGAAACGACATGATACGTGAGCAAAAAACATGTTCTAAAATTCTACAACAGATCGATGTCAGAGATATAGGTCTATAGTTTTGCGCATCTGCCCGACGACCCTTCTTGAAGACTCGGACTACCTGTGCTCTTTTCCAATCATTTGGAACCTTCTGTTCCCCTAGAGACTTGCGGTACACGACTGTTAGAAGGGGGGCAAGGTCTTTCGCGTACTCTGTGTAGAATTGAATTGGTATCCCGTCAGGTCCAGTGGACTTTCCTCTGTTGAGTGATTTCAGTTGCTTTTCCATTCCTTGGACACTTACTTCGCTGTCAGCCATTTTTTCGTTTGTGCGGTGATTTGGAGAAGGAACTGCAGTGCGGTCTTCCTCTGTGAAACAGCTTTGGAAAAAGGTGTTGAGTATTTCAGTTTTACGCGTGTCATCCTCTGTTTCAATGCCATCATCATCCCAGAGTGTCTGGATATGCTGTTTCGATCCACTTACTGATTTAACTTAAGACCAGAACTTCCTAGGATTTTCTGTCAAGTCGGTACATAGAATTTTACTTTCGAGTTCACTGAACGCTTCACGCATAGCCCTCCTTACGCTAACTTTGACATCGTTTAGCTTCTGTTTGTCTGAGAGGTTTTGACTGCGTTTAAACTTGCAGTGAAGCTCTCTTTGCTTCCGCAGTAGTTTCCTAACTTTGTTGTTGAACCACGGTGGGTTTTTCCCGTCCCTCACAGTTTTACTCGGCAATTGTCTGTCTATAACGCATTTTACGATTCCCTTGAACTTTTTCCATAAACGCTCAACATTGTCAGAGTCGGAATAGGAATTTTCGTTTTGATCTGTTAGGTCGTCTGATATTTGCCACCTATTACTCTTGCTAAACAGATAAACCTTCCTCCCTTTTTTTATATTCCTATTTATTTCCATATTCAGGGATGCTGCAACGGCCTTATGATCACTGATTCCCTGTTCTGCGCTTGTTGTTGTCGTTGTGGTCTTCAGTCCTGAGACTGGTTTGATGCAGCTCTCCATGCTAATCTATACTGTGCAAGCTCCTTCATCTCCCAGTACCTACTGCAACCTACATCCTTCTGAATCTGCTCAGTGTATTCATCTCTTGGTCTCCCTCTACGATTTTTACCCTCCACGCTGCCCTCCAATGCTAAATTTGTGATCCCTTGATGCCTTAGGACATGTCCTACCAACCGATCCCTTCTTCTAGTCAATTTGTGCCACAAACTTTTCTTCTTCCCAATCCTATTCAATACCTCCTCATTAGTTACGTGATCTACCCATCTAATCTTCAACATTCTTCTGTAGCACCACATTTCGAAAGCTTCTATTCTCTTCTCGTCCACACTATTTATTGTCCATGTTTCACTTCCATACATCGCTACACTCCATACAAATACTTTCAGAAACGACTTCCTGACACTTAAATCTATACTCGATGTTAAAAAATTTCTCTTCTTCAGAAACGCTTTCCTTGCCATTGCCAGTCTACATTTTATATCCTCTCTACTTCGACCATCATCAGTTATTTAGCTCCCCAAATAGCAAAACTCCTTTACTATTTCAAGTGGTTCATTTCCTAATCTAATTCCCTCAGCATCACCCGACTTAATTCGACTACATTCCATTATCCTCCTTTTGCTTTTGTTGATGTTCATCTTATATCCTCCTTTCAAGACACTGTCCATTCCGTTCAACCGCTCTTCCAAGTCCTTTGCTGTCTCTGACAGAATTACAATGTCATTGGCGAACCTCAAAGTTTTTATTTCTTCCCCATGGATTTTAATACCTACTCCAACTTTTTCTTTTTTTCCTGTACTGCTTGCTCAATATACAGATTGAATAACATCGGGGAGAGGCTACAACCCTGTCTCACTCCCTTCCCAACCACTGCTTCCCTTTCATGTCCCTCTATTATTATAACATCCATCTGGTTTCTGTACAAATTGTAAATAGCCTTTCGCTTCCTGTATTTTACCCCTGCCACCTTTAGAATTTGAAAGAAAGTATTCCAGTCAACATTGTCAAAAGCTTTCTCTAAGTCTACAAATGCTAGAAACGTAGGTTTGCCTTTCCTTAATCTTTCTTGTAAGATAAGTCGTAAGGTCAGTATTGCCTCACGTGTTCCAACATTTCTACGGAATCCAAACTGATCTTCCCCGAGGTCGGCTTCTACCAGTTTTTCCATTCGTCTGTAAATAATTCGCGTTAGTATTTTGTAGCTGTGACTTATTAAACTGATAGTTCGGTAATTTTCACATCTGTCAACACCTGCTTTCTTTGGGATTGGAATTATTATATTCTTCTTGAAGTCTGGGGGTATTTCGCCTGTCCCATACATCTTGCTCACCAGATGGTAGAGTTTTGTCAGGACTGGCTCTCCCAAGGCCGTCAGTAGTTCTAATGGAATGTTGTCTACTCCCGGGGCCTTGTTTCGATTCAGGTCTTTCAGTGCTCTGTCAAACTCTTCACGCAGTATCGTGTCTCTCATTTCATCTTCATCTACATTCTCTTCCATTTCCATAATATTGCCCTCAAGTACATCGCCCTTGTACAGGCCCTCTATATACTCCTTCCACCTTTCTGCTTTCCCCTCTTTGCTTAGAACTCGGTTTCCATCTGAGATCTTGATATTCATACAAGTGGCTCTCTTTTCTCCAAAGGTCTCTTTAATTTTCCTGTAGGCAGTATCTATCTTACCCCTAGTGAGATAAGCCTCTACGTCCTTACATTTGTCCTCTAGCCATGTCTGCTTAGCCATTTTGCACTTCCTGTCGATATCATTTTTGAGGTGTTTGTATTCCTTTTTGCCTGCTTCATTTACTGCATTTTTATATTTTCTCCTTTCATCAATTAAATTAAATATTTATTCTGTTACCCAAGGATTTCTACTAGTTCTCGTCTTTTTACCTACTTGATCCTCTGCTGCCTTCACTACTTCATCCCTCAAAGCTACCCCATTCTTCTTCTACTGTATTTCTTTCCCCCATTCCTGTCAATTGTTCCCTTATGCTCTCCCTGAAACTCTGTACAAGCTCTGGTTCTTTCAGTTTATCCAGGTCCCATCTCCTTAAATTCCCACCTTTTTGCAGTTTCTTCAGTTTTAATCTACAGGTCATAACCAATAGATTGTGGTCAGAGTCCACATCTGCCCCTGGAAATGTCTTACAATTTAAAACCTGGTTCCTAAATCTCTGTCTTACCATTATATAATCTATCTGATACCTTTTAGTATCTCCAGGATTCTTCCATGTATACAACCTTCTTTTATGATTCTTGAACCAAGTGTTAACTATGATTAAGTTATGCTCTGTGCAAAATTCTACCAGACGGCTTCCTGTTTCGTTTCTTATCCCCAATCCATATTCACCTATTATGTTTCCTTCTCTCCCTTTTCCTACTCTCGAATTCCAGTCACCCTGACTATTAAATTTTCGTCTCCCTTCACTACCTGAATAATTTCTTTTATCTCATCATACATTTCTTCAATTTCTTCGTCATCTGCAGAGCTAGTTGGCATATAAACTTGTACTACTATAGTAGGCATGGGCTTCGTGACTATCTTGGCCACTATAATACGTTCACTATGCTGTTTGTAGTAGCTTACCCACACTCCTATTTTTTTATTCATTATTAAACCTACTCCTGCATTACCCCTATTTGATTTTGTATTTATAACCCTGTATTTACCTGACCAGAAGTCTTGTCCCTCCTGCCACCGAACTTCACTAATTCCCACTATATCTAACTTTAACCTTTCCATTTCCCTTTTTAAATTTTCTAACCTACCTGCCCGATTAAGGGATCTGACATTCCACGCTCCGAACCGTAGAACGCCAGTTTTCTTTCTCCTGATAACGGCGTCCTCTTGAGTAGTCCCCGCCCGGAGATCCGAATGGGGAACTATTTTACCTCCGGAATATTTTACCCAAGAGGACGCCATCATCATTTAACCATACAGTAAAGCTGCATGCCCTCGGGAAAAATTACGGCTGTAGTTTCCCCTTGCTTTCAGCCGTTCGCTGTACCACAACAGCAAGGCCGTTTTGGTTAGTGTTACAAGGCCAGATCAGTCAATCATCCAGACTGTGGCCCCTGCAACTACTGAAAAGGCTGCTGCCCCTCTTCAGGAACCACACGTTTGTCTGGCCTCTCAACAGATACGCCTCCGTTGTGGTTGCACCTACGGTACGGCTATCTGTATCGTTGAGGTACGCAAGCCTCCCCACCAACGGCAAGGTCCATGGTTCATGGGGGGACGTTCTGCGCTTACAGAGTCGAAAAGTTCGGGTCTGTTTGTTATCAGTAGGTCCAAGATGTTATTTCAACGAGTCGGTTCTCTGTTCAATTGCTCGAGGTAATTTTCGGATAGTGCACTCAGTATAATGTCACTCGATGCTCTGTCACTACCACCCGTCCTAAACATCTGAGTGTCCCAGTCTATATCTGGTAAATTGAAATCTCCTCCTAAGACTATAACATGCTGAGGAAATTTATGTGAAATGTATTCCAGATTTTCTCTCAGTTGTTCTGCCACTAATGCTGCTGAGTCAGGAGGTCGATAAAAGGAGTCAATTATTAACCTAGCTCGGCTGTTGAGTATAACCTCCACCCATAATAATTCACAGGAACTATCCACTTCTACACTCCTGGAAATGGAAAAAAGAACACATTGACACCGGTGTGTCAGACCCACCATACTTGCTCCGGACACTGCGAGAGGGCTGTACAAGCAATGATCACACGCACGGCACAGCGGACACACCAGGAACCGCGGTGTTGGCCGTCGAATGGCGCTAGCTGCGCAGCATTTGTGCACCGCCGCCGTCAGTGTCAGCCAGTTTGCCGTGGCATACGGAGCTCCATCGCAGTCTTTAACACTGGTAGCATGCCGCGACAGCGTGGACGTGAACCGTATGTGCAGTTGACGGACTTTGAGCGAGGGCGTATAGTGGGCATGCGGGAGGCCGGGTGGACGTACCGCCGAATTGCTCAACACGTGGGGCGTGAGGTCTCCACAGTACATCGATGTTGTCGCCAGTGGTCGGCGGAAGGTGCACGTGCCCGTCGACCTGCGACCGGACCGCAGCGACGCACGGATGCACGCCAAGACCGTAGGATCCTACGCAGTGCCGTAGGGGACCGCACCGCCACTTCCCAGCAAATTAGGGACACTGTTGCTCCTGGGGTATCGGCGAGGACCATTCGCAACCGTCTCCATGAAGCTGGGCTACGGTCCCGCACACCGTTAGGCCGTCTTCCGCTCACGCCCCAACATCGTGCAGCCCGCCTCCAGTGGTGTCGCGACAGGCGTGAATGGAGGGACGAATGGAGACGTGTCGTCTTCAGCGATGAGAGTCGCTTCTGCTTTGGTGCCAATGATGGTCGTATGCGTGTTTGGCGCCGTGCAGGTGAGCGCCACAATCAGGACTGCATACGATCGAGGCACACAGGGCCAACACCCGGCACCATGGTGTGGGGAGCGATCTCCTACACTGGCCGTACACCACTGGTGATCGTCGAGGGGACACTGAATAGTGCACGGTACATCCAAACCGTCATCGAACCCATCGTTCTACCATTCCTAGACCGGCAAGGGAACTTGCTGTTCCAACAGAACAATGCACGTCCGCATGTATCCCGTGCCACCCAACGTGCTCTAGAAGGTGTAAGTCAACTACCCTGGCCAGCAAGATCTCCGGATCTGTCCCCCATTGAGCATGTTTGGGACTGGATGAAGCGTCGTCTCACGCGGTCTGCACGTCCAGCACGAACGCTGGTCCAACTGAGGCGCCAGGTGGAAATGGCATGGCAAGCCGTTCCACAGGACTACATCCAGCATCTCTACGATCGTCTCCATGGGAGAATAGCAGCCTGCATTGCTGCGAAAGGTGGATATACACTGTGCTAGTGCCGACATTGTGCATGCTCTGTTGCCTGTGTCTATGTGCCTGTGGTTCTGTCAGTGTGATCATGTGATGTATCTGACCCCAGGAATGTGTCAATAAAGTTTCCCCTTCCTGGGACAATGAATTCACGGTGTTCTTATTTCAATTTCCAGGAGTGTATTTCACTGCAGGATAAACTACTACTAACAGCCACGAACACGCCACCACCGGTTACATGCAATCTATCCTTTCTAAACACCGTCTGTGCCTTTGTAAAAATTTCGGTAGAATTTATCTCTGGCTTCAGCCAGCTTTCCGTACCTATAACGATTTCAGCTTCGGTGCTTTCTATCAGCGCTTGAAGTTCCGGTACTTTACCAACGCAGCTACGACAGTTTACAATTACAATACCGACTGCCGCTTGGTCCCCGCATGTCCTGACTTTGCCCCGCACCCTTTGAGGGTATTGGCCTTTCTGTACTTGCCCGAGGCCATCTAACATAAAAAAACGCCCAGTCCACGCCACACAACCCCTGCTACCCGTGTAGCCGCCTGTTGCGTGTAGTGGACTCCTGACCTATCCAGCGGCTTATGGACGGCTATAGAGACAACACGGCTCAGTATCTCTGCAGCAGGTTTCCAACCACATGTTGAGTCCACGCCACGTCGACTTGCTGCACTGCCTCGGGAAAAAGGGGTCCGACACGATATCAGCAGGTATCCCATGACTTCTCACACCTCGGTGTGTACCGTAGGCTGCGTGATTTCGTGTGACGTTTCCTGTTTCGTTGTTTTCGATAGTGGTGGCTACGCGTGAGGTTGGTGCGTGTAAACCAGCCGCCATCGCCATCGCCATCGCGAGTAGCTCGCTGACGTTAGTGGCCAGTCGACTGTGTCCACTGCAGAGCTCTACAATCACGAGTTTGTTGAAGTCTGCTCACGCGCAGAAACGCGGGACTGTAGATTTGTCAGCTATCACCAACTGATCTGCTTACAGGTTATGTAGCACTTACATGTTCACTCATCTGCACATGAAGTTTTGACGTACCTCGCCTTAAAAAACAAGGAATCTTTATTGGATGACCTGTAATATGATATGCGTTTTTTCGTTGTTATGTAGTGGCTGTTAGATTTAAGTAGTTTACGCAGTTTTTTTTTATAATAAAATGAAAGGGCACCTATAGTTTTTCTTTTTTTCCCTTGGCCTTATCCCATATCTTCACGCGGTCGGTAAACTAATTACTGGATTCGCTAGAGGGTGGCCAGGTGCCCTTGCTCTCGGCACCACTTCCCCCTGGGACGCATTTTGTGCACCTCACGGTATTCAGCTTGTGGGTTGTTGGAAACCATCCAAAATCCACATCCACACTGGCCACCATACTGTCGTTAATTCGCTGGGCAGATTCCATCCGCACCGGCGCCCCTTCCAGAATCCCCAACGCGGGGTGCTAACGCGCGCGGCCATCCAGGCGGGTGGAAAAGTCACCCACAGTACAGTGTCTACTTTATTATTTGAAAAAGCATGCAGTTTTCTCTCGTGTGGAAAACATGTTGAAAGTCTCTGGCTTCGTGCGTTATACGTCACCTGCGGCTACATGCTGAAAATTTACAGGTTGTGAGGAGTGGTGTAAAAGTAATAATAATGAGCACTTTACCAGAATGAGATTTTCACTCTGCAGCAGAGTGTGCGCTGATACGAAACTTCCTGCAGATTAAAACTGTGTGCCGGACCGAGATTCGAACTCGGGACCTCTGCCTTTCGGGGGCAAGTGCTCTATCATCTGAGTTACCCAACCACGACCCACGCTCCGTCCTCACAGCTTTCATATCAGCGCACACTCCACTGCAGAGTGAAAATCTCATTCTGGAAACATCCCCCAGGCTGTGGTTATCTCCGCAATAGCCTTTCTTTCAGGAGTGTTAGTTCCGCAAGGTTCGCAGGAGAGCTTCTGTAAAGTTTGGGAGGTAGGAGACGAGGTACTGGCAGAAGTAAAGCTGTGAGGACGGGGTGTGAGTCGTGCTCGGATAGCTCAGATGGTAGAGCACTTGCCCCCGAAAGGCAAAGGTCCCGACTTCGAGTCTCGGTCCGGCACACAATTGTAATCTGCCAGGAAGTTTCATGAGCACTTTAGTCCTTAACTCTACTCATGTAACTACTGATACAACAAAAAATATTTAACACAGATCTAAAAACAAACATTTTTAGCTGTTGTCCAGAAGAACTGCTTTTAAGCAAAATTAAAATTTTCTCTCCTATTTGTTACACTTCTGATGTTGTTGATCAGATGATCGAACATTTTTGCAGCCCGATACTGGTCTTTGTTTTGAACCACTGACACCCTTAGCAAAAACGAGAACATTCCTTCGGTACCTAAACCGGAACCCTTATAGGATCATTTTTATGTCCATGTGTTAAAAAGAATCCTTTTCCTCAGGAACGTGTAGAGGCATAAAGTTGAAATGTATGTCACGTACTAAAAACTCTACCATGCCTTGGCGGCAAGGAAAGTTTAATCTTCGAACTCCACACAGTCAGAACATACGGGCGTTTATGTCACAACTTTGATACTCTGAAACTCACTCGTGGAAACGTATAGGGTTGACCTAGTATCATGAAATTTGGCAAGAATCAGGGTTTCACTGTAGAAGCAAGAGAAAATCCGAGAACTGTTACTTTGCAGTTATATCACTTCATTTTTTTATATATATATATTTGTTGTCCGTCTGCCTGTTTGTCCGTGTACTAGGAAGTCTACAGTCCCTTTCCGGGTGTAAAATCTTTAAGCTTCTGAGTCAACGCAATCAAAAAATACGGCAATTTAAGTTTCATATATTGATACTCGCAAATTCACTCACCAGAACCCAAAGATGAAGATTAAGTATGTACGGAACCCTGAGAGCGTGGTTGCTAATTGGCCAAGTCCGTATTTTTTCTTTTAGTTGTTTAGCTGTTGACACCACCAATCTTTACAAATTATGCTGGATTATTTATGACTAATTTTACTAGCGAATATACGTATGAGGAAGCAGCTATTAACATGCATCACTTCTTGAAGAGGCGTCCACAGGTTTATTGTCAGTACCACACCACACACTATTCCCACTGCTCCATATCTACATGGATACTCTGCAAATCACGTTTAAGTGCCTGACAGAGAGTTCATCGAACCACCTTCACAATAATTCCCTGTTATTCCAATCCTGTACAGCGCGCAGGAAACACGAACACCTGTATCTCTCTGTGCGAGCTCTGATTTCATGACGATCATTTCTCCCTATGTAGGTCGGCGTCAACAAAATATTTTCCCATTCGGAGGAGAAAGTTGGTGATTGAAATTTCGTGAAAAGACGCCCCCGCAATGAGAAATGTCTTTGTTTCAATCATGCCCACCCCAAATCCTGTATTAATTCACTGACACTCTTTCCCCTATTTCGTTTTTGTACAACCAATACTTTCTTCCTATGTGATGAGTTGCCCCAGGAAAATATCTCATAAGCCATTAATGAGTGGAAATATTCAAAATATCTTAAGATTTATATTTGTTTGTTTCCAGATTAGCTAGTATGCGAAGAGAAACAGTTGCTGGGCATATTTTGTTCAACCGGCCGCAGTGGCCGAGTGGTTCTAGGCGCTTCAGCCTGGAACCACGCGGCTGCTGCGGTCGCAGGTTCGAATCTTGCCTCGGGCATGGATGTGTGTGATGTCGTTAGGTTAGTTAGGTTTAAGTAGTTCTAAGTTTAGGGCAGGGGTCTCCAGACGTTTTAGTCTGCGGGCCACATTGATTCCTCCACAAAGTCATTAGGGCCAAGATCTACCTAGTGGCATTAAAGAACCCTAGCACTCCATGATCACCGTAATGTAAGGCTAAAAGGTTGTGGGAATAGCTAGCACTGAAACGAAGTACGATTTTTATTTAATTACATAATTTTGATTGGTGGACATACCTGACCCAATTTCTGGCACATTTTATTCTGGCGAACTTCACCGACTAAAAAGTATGTCACTGCACATTCTTCACGAAAGCGTACTGCAAAGTTAACGAAATCTCAAAATCATTGTTAGTAACACTATTACTACAAGACGTAACAGAGGTAGAGTATGTCAACGCATTGTTATTTCAAGCAGCGCAACAATAAGTTTAGTTATGTAGCCTTGTAGCGAGTAGCAGAGCCAGAGCATATATTTGACAGTTCTGATGGTTGATTGTGTCTATGTTGCGAGTGTCTCACGAGTTTTTTAGTGTTTGTACTAGTAGGTATGGGGCAATTCAAAGTTTGAATTCGAAGAGACAAGGAACATCTGAAAATCGAAATACGTAAAGAAAGTGAAACCTCGCTTAAGAAGCATCTTCCATAATGATTGATTATTAAGGCTAGTCGCCGAAGTGGCGTCCATTTGAAAGACTTGCACCAGACTCGTGAGTAGAAAAAAATGCAAAGAATTTTTTTACTTAAAATGTTTTCGCCAAACTAGCCTCTTAACCGTCTTTTTTTTCACTATCGCACGGAGAATGGTCTGTATGATTATTGTGGACAGCCACAAGTTTAACCATGACCTTCCACTTTGTAAAGATAGAGCTCCGACAATGTCGCGGTGTATTGGTCGCGATAGGCCTCGAAACTCAACTGTTGGCAGTGTAGGCACCACCTCAAATATTTGGCGGGCCGGATACCAGGGATGTCCGGCCAGCTAATGCGGGCCGGTTTGCCGGCACTCGCGGGCCGGTTTCGACCCGCGGACCGTAGTTTGGAGACCCCTGGTCTAGGGGACTGATGGCCTCAGATGTCAAGGCCCATAGTGCTTACAAGGGAACCTCTCCATTGCACCCCCCTCAGATTTAGTTATAAGTTGGCACAGTGGATAGGCCTAGAAAAACTGAACACAGATCGATCGAGAAAACAGGAAGAAGGTGTGTGGAACTATGAAAAAAATAAGCAAAATATACAAACTGAGTAGTCCATGCATAAGAAGCCAACATCAAGCATAATGTGAGCTCAGGAGCGCCGTGGTCCCGTGGTTACCGTGAGCAACTACGAAACGAGAGGTCCTTGGTTCAAGTCTTCCCTCGAGTGAAAAGTTTAATATTTTATTTTCAGACAATTATTATCTGTCCGTCCGTCCGTACGATGCGAGGTAACTGCGCCGCAGTATGAGGACGCTACACCTAAAGAAACATCGAATGAAAACATACGTTTTGACAGAGCACAGGGAAAACTGTGCGACTGTGAAACTGTTCCATTCATCTGTTGCAGTTTATGTGACAAACTCTTATGTTTTCATCTCTTTTTTGGGAGTGGTTGTCACATCCACAAGAAAACCTAAATCGGGCAAGGTAGAAGAATCTTTTTACCCATTCGCCAAGTGTACAAGTTAGGTGGATCGACAACTTATTCCTGTCACGTGACGCACATGCCGTCACCAGTGTCGTATAGAATATATCAGACGTGTTTTCCTGTGGAGGAATCGGTTGACCTATGTGTAGTGTCACCGCCAGACACCACACTTGCTAGGTGGTAGCCTTTAAATCGGCCGCGGTCCGTTAGTATACGTCGGACCCGCGTGTCGCCACTATCAGTGATTGCAGACCGAGCGCCGCCACACGGCAGGTCTAGAGAGACTTACTAGCACTCGCCCCAGTTGTTCAGCCGACTTTGCTAGCGATGGTTCACTGACAAAATACGCTCTCATTTGCCGAGACGATAGTTAGCATAGCCTTCAGCTACGTCATTTGCTACGACCTAGCAAGGCGCCATTACCAGTTACTATTGAGATTATGAATAATGTACCATCAAGAGTGATGTTCACCATTTATGGATTAAAGTTAAGTATTCCACCAGCTACGTCAGTTTTCTCTACAGTCTAATTTCCTTGTCCTGTTCCAGACCTCACGCCAGCCTGCGTGAGATAAAACGTGTGCCTTTCGGCTTCCTCTAGTAGTACCGGGTTGGCTCTCTTGCCAACCCACAACACTATGACCTTGCGATCAAATGTTTTCGGTTCCCGTTGGAGAGGCACGTCCTTTCGTCTACTAATCGCGCGGTTTTGCGGTGCGGTCGCAAAACACAGACACTAAAATTATTACAGTGAACAAAGACGTCAATGAACGAACGGACAGATCATAACTTTGCGAAAATAAAGAAAGTAAAGATTTCACTCGAGGGAAGACTTGAACCAAGGACCTCTCGTTCGGCAGCTGCTCACGCTAACCACGGGACCACGGCGCTCCTGAGCTCACACTATCCTTGATGTTGCCTATCTTGCACATGGACTACTCGGTTTGTATATTTTGCTTATTTTTTTCATAGTTCCACACAACTTCTTCCTGTTTCCTCGATTGATCTGTGTTCAGTTTTTCAAGGCCTATCCACTGTGCCAACTTATAACTAAATCTGAGGGGGGTGCGATGGGGAGGTTCCCTTGTTCGAGCCATTTCAACCGTACGACGTGCATTCAAGTTCTAAGGCCACCGATTTTTTTTCTAATTAACTACTCACCCGAAATCGATGAAACTGCCGTTACTGCTCGACGTAATCGCCCTGCAGACGTACACATTTTTCACAACACTGACGCCATGATTCCATGGCAGCGGCGAAGGCTTCTTTAGGAGTCTGTTTTGACCACTGGAAAATCGCTGAGGCAATAGCAGCACGGCTGGTGAATGTGCGGCCACAGAGAGTTGGCTCTGAGCACTATGGGACTTAACATCTGGGGTCATCAGTCCTCTAGAACTTAGAACTACTTAAACCTAACTAACATAAGGACGTCACACACATCCATGCCCGAGGCAGGATTCGAACCTGCGACTGTAGCAGTCGCGCGGTTCCGGACTGAAGCGCCTAGAACCGCTCGGCCACCACGGCCGGCCCCACAGAGAGTGTCTTTCATTGTTGGAAAAAGCCAAAAGTCACTAGGAGCCAGGTCAGGTGAGTAGGGAGCATGAGGAATCACCTCAAAGTTGTTATCACGAAGAAACTCTTGCGTAACGTTAGCTCGATGTGCGGGTGCGTTGTCTTGGAGAAACAGCACACGCGCAGCCCTTCCCGGACGTTTTTGTTGCAGTGCAGGAAGGAATTTGTCCTTCAAAACATTTTCGTAGGATGCACCTGTTACCGTAGTGCCCTTTGGAACGCAATGGGTAAGGATTGCGCCCTCGCTGTCCCAGAACATGGACACCATCATTTTTTCAGCACTGGCGGTTACCCGAAATTTTTTTGGTGGCGGTGAATCTGTGTGCTTCCATTGAGCTGACTGGCGCTTTGTTTCTGGATTGAAAAATGGCATCCACGTCTCATCCATTGTCACAACCGACGAAAAAAAGTCCCATTCATGCTGTTGTTGTGCGTCAACATTGCTCGGCAACATGCCACACGGGCAGCCACGTGGTCGTCCGTCAGTATTCGTGGCATCCACCTGGATGACACTTTTCGCATTTTCAGGTCGTCATGCAGGACTGTGTGCACAGAACCCACAGAAATGCCAACTCTGCAGCCGATCTGTTCAACAGTCATTCGGCGATCCCCCAAAACAATTCTCTCCACTTTCTCGATCAGGTCGTCAGACCGGCTTATGCGAGCCCGAGGTTGTTTCAGTTTGTTGTCACACGATGTTCTGCCTTCATTAAAATGTCGCACCCACGAACACACTTTCGACACATCCATAACTCCATCACCACATGTCTCCTTCAACTGTCGATGAATTTCAATTGGTTTCACGCCACGCAAATTCAGAAAACGAATGATTGCACGCTGTTCAAGTAAGGAAAACGTCGCCATTTTGAGTATTTAAAACAGTTCTCATTCTCGCCGCTGGCGGTAAAATTCCATCTGCCGTACGGTGCTGCCATCTCTGGGATGTATTGACAATGAACGCGGCCTCATTTTAAAACAATGCGCATGTTTCTATCTCTTTCCAGTCCGGAGAAAAAAAATCGGAGGCCTTAGAACTTGAATGCACCTCGTATTTTGTTCACTGACAGACAGCGCGGAACTCAATCGTAATCGTCCCATTAGTCAAAGAACACGCTATCAGCTTGGGTTCTTGGACGTAGAGAGTGACCTGCGTTTCACAAGACTGCAGCGTGTGGAATCCGTGTTGGTTCGTAGAGATGACGTTTCCGTTGTCTGGAAGTTAATTCCAGCTCGCTCCCGGAAACTGCAGAGAGTGTCCCTGATGGCCGACTGCTCGGACGCCTCGCAGCCCTCTGAATCCTGTGTGCCGCTGTCCAGGAGGACGGCCTGCGGGCGTCGCCGGCCGGCGTCGACACCACGTCCCCGCTGACTGTCGCCCGCCGCATGTGGAGGCAGACCGCCGTACCTGCTCCGCACCGCCGTCGCCTGCTTCATACAGTTCGGACTGTATGCCAGGTGGGCGCCGTGCTGCGGTTTGTTGAAGAAGACATTTTACACAAAACGGCACCGACCTTCGTACAAATAAGCATCCCTCCTGTTCCTTTTTTGTCGGTCTTTATTCGATATCTAGTGCTGAAAGACCTAAGTCGAAACAAGGCCCCAGGAGTAGACAACATTCCATTAGAAATACTGATAGCCTTGGGAGAGCCAGCCCTGACGAAACTCTACCATCTGGTGAGCAAGATGTATGAGACAGGCGAAATACCCTCAGACTTCAAGAAGAATATAATGATTCCAATCCCGAAGAAAGCAGGGGTTGACAGATATGAAAATTACCGAACTATCAGTTTAATAAGCCACGGCTGCAAAGTACTAACACGAATTCTTTACAGACGAATGGAAAAACTGCTAGAATCCGACCTCGGGGAAGATCAGTTTGGATTCCGTAGAAATGTTGGAACACGTGAGACAATACTGACCTTACGACTTATCTTAGAAGAAAGATTAAGGAAAGGTAAACCAACGTTTCTGGCATTTGTAGACTAAGAGAAAGCTTTTGACAGTGTTGACTGGAATACTTTCTTTCAAATTCTGAAGGTGACAGGGGTCAAATACAGGGAACGAAAGGCTATTTACAATTTGTACAGAAACCAGATTGCAGTTACTAGAGTCGAGGGACATGAAAGGGGAGCAGTGGTTAGGAAGGGAGTGAGACAGGGTCGTAGCCTATCCCCGATGTTTTACAATCTGTATATTGAGCAAGCAGCAAAGGAAACAAAATAAAAAATCGGAGTAGGAATTAAAATCCATGGAGTAGAAATAAAAACTTTGAGGTTAGCCGATGTCATTGTAATTCTGTCAGAGACAGCAAAGGACTTGGAAGAGCAGTTGAACGGAATGGACAGTGTCTTGAAAGGAGGGTATAAGATGAACATCAACAAAAGCAAAATAAGGATAATGGAATGTAGTCGAATTAAGTCGGGTGATACTGCGGGAATTAGATTAGGAAATGAGACACTTAAAGCTGTAAAGGAGTTTTGCTATTTTGGGAGCAAAATAACTGATGATGGTCGAAGTAGAGAGGATATAAAATGTAGACTAGGAATGGCAAGGAAAGCGTTTCTGAAGAAGAGAAATTTGTTAACATCGAGTATAGATTTAAGTGTCAGGAAGTCTTTTCTGAAAGTATTTGTATGGACTGTAGCCGTGTATGGAACTGAAACGTGGACGATAAATAGTTTAGACAAGAAGAGAATAGAAGCTTTCGAAATGTGGTGCTACAGAAGAATGCTGAAGATTAAATGGGTAGATCACATAAGTAATGAGGAGGTATTGAATAGAATTGCACAACTTGACTAGAAGAAGGGATCGGTTGGTAGGACATATTCTGAGGCATCAAGGGATCACCAATTTAGTATTACAGGGCAGCGCGGAGGGCAAAAATCTAAGAGGGAGACCAAGAGATGAATACACTAAGCAGATTCAGAAGGATGTAGGTTGCAGTAGGTACTGGGAGCTGAAGAAGCTTGCACAGGACAGAGTAGCATGGAGAGCTGATGAAGACCACATCAACAACAACAACATTCCATATCTTTATGGGATTGCAATTTGGCTTTGCTGCACTTCCAGTGGCCGTCTTTGCAGATATAAGTACTAGATATAAGGTCTGCCTGCTCTGCAAACAAACAAACCCAAACATGTTTCAGCAAGTTTGTGCTAAAGTAGAAAGAGTTTCATAAACGGTAAAATCCAATCACACCACATACCATGAACTTCATAACCTCGCAATAGAAGAAAACTTCCACATACAGAGGATATTAGCAGAAGGTAAATATGTTGTTACGTGACAGAGTAGAAATGGGGAAGAAATTAAAAATGTTCTTATGTTTACCCAAGCAGCAGAAAGAAACAATCAACACTGTAAGTTGGTTACGTACATGAGCACACGTTGGTATATCAGCACCAATCGCCAGCCACTAGCTACACATTAAGTAAAAACTCAACCAAGAGAGAGAGAGAGAGAGAGAGAGAGAGAGAGAGAGAGAGATTCGTTAGCTCTTTGTATGTGAAGCAACAAAGACTACCTCATATGCAACAGAACATTTCAGAGACTTGACAGTGCAATAAGAGCCAGTAACAAATTGTTAAGAAACACAACAGAATGGGGACCATTCAGCACTAGCAAAGACGTGGGCCACATTCGGACATAACAAACAGAGCCTCACGTTATTACCTCCTACTGTCTCCGTGAATACTGCTGGCCTCTAGCTCTGAATTCAGATGCTCATGAGGTTTGGTACCATTCATACCAAAGCACTCAATTCGATGATTATTATAGTGTAGTGACATCCATGTGTTAGATGTTCCAGCACTTCTCGTGGACAAACTGTTTGCCATTCCTGAAGTGACAACATCCAAGTAAGCACAACTTGCCACTCATGATACTTGCACTGGCTGGCATGTACCATATTGCTAATTGGGAGACTGATGGTCTTCCAGTAGTGGTACGTCTCGTGGTGCTTGTCACATTAACATCATCATCACAACTGGGTGAGGGGGCACATCTGGTGCCTCTGTTCCTGCAGTCATTTCAGGGTGCCAAGGGCTTACCTGTCTGGTGGGGCCAGGATCAATGCACTATACAATCTCCATCAGATTTCTACATCCCGATGGGTCCCGAATGGGATCTAGGATGCTCTAAGGGTGTGGGGGCATAGTTTCATGCTATGACTTCGGCTACAAACTGCCACACAGCAGCGCAGAAGACTTTGGCTCAATTGCTAGAGCAGTGGACTTGGTGGCCAGCCAGCCGAGCTGAGAACAAGAGTCAGTGGGATTTCACTGTGCCACTGGTGTGACGCATCGGCTGAGGCTAACGAGAAGACACAAAGTTGTAAATCTGAACGAATAAATGTTAACTTACTAATCATGATTTATTAGCACTGAAAAGTGCTCTACAGCTTGCCCTATACATTCCTGTCAATTAGAGGTTTCTCCACTCTGAACCCCCAGAGTGTTATAAAGGACTACATTATGCAGTGGCATGTTATTTAACTTTTTAAATGAACTGTACAGAAAAAATACAACAGAAACAGCTGAAAACACACACACACACAGAGGCAGATAAAAACTTAAACAACATTCGAATTTGGCGCCAAACTGATTTCAGTACAAGTGAATGCCAACTGGGACTAAATACACAACAGCAACATTAATCCTGTGTTGGGGTAATGTTGGAAAATGCTATTTACTAACGAAGTTCTAGAAAATAAGCTTGTAAGTAGGCTGTTTAGATTTTTATATTGGTAATGCCACGTAGCGCTCTGTATGAAAATCACTGGCTGTGCTGTGTGCAGTATGTGGCTAGTTTGCATTGTTGTCTGCCATTGTAGTGTTGGGCAGCGGCAGCTGGATGTGAACAGCGCGTAGCGTTGCGCAGTTGGAGGTGAGCCGCCAGCAGTGGTGGATGTGGGGAGAGAGATGGCGAAGTTTTGTAATTTGTCATGAACTGCTACATATATTATGACTATTAAGGTAAATACATTGTTTGTTCTCTATTAAAATCTTTCATTTGATAACTATCCCTATCAGTAGTTAGTGCCTTCAGTAGTTTGAATCTTTTATTTAGCTGGCAGTAGTGGCGCTCGCTGTATTGCAGTAGTTCGAGTAATGAAGATTTTTGTGAGGTAAGTGATTTGTGAAAGGTATAGGTTAATGTTAGTCAGGGCCATTCTTTTGCTGGGATCTTTGATAGTCAGATTGCGTTGCGCTAAATAATATTGTGTGTCAGGTTAAGCACAGTCGTGTACAATTGTTCAAAAGGGACGTTTCATAAGCTCAGTGGACAAAATTTGTCCTGCCATCTAAAAAAGCAAACTGGTCGCTTTCGAGTGCTGTAGATGGTGGAGGACTGATACCAGGCAGTCGTGTCATGCCCCATTGGCGACGTAAGTCACGGCAATTAAGTAGCCAGCGCGTGCGCGAATGTGTGTGTGTGTGTAACGAGCACAGCCAGATGATGACGGAATGATAGAAAGGAGCTACCGTGTCTGGACGTCACCATGACAGTTTCGTGCATGAAGTTGCCCAATTTGTTAGTGTATCACTGCAAAGTATCGCATGTGAGTACAGGGCCTGATGTGGTGTTCACAGAGTAAGAAAAGCGGTCATTAAGAGACCCTAACTGACCGGGACAAGAGTCCAGTCTCGCACATTGTCAACAACAAGCAGTTCCACATCCAACAGGAAGTGCTGCTCTAAGTGAACACAGGTTCATTTCAACCAGTTTCAGAGCGGGTATTGAAAGGGAGATGCAAGTAATGGACATTTCATGCTGGGTGCCTTGCAAAAGGCCATTACTTACAATGGCAAATAAAGCTGCTCATTTTGAATTTACCAATGAACAAAAAACTGGTAGCCTACTAGAGGTGTGCAGTGCCGTTCAACTAACAACGATTTTGCCCCCCCCCCCTTTTTTTTAATGATAGAAGGCGTCGAGTGTACTGATGACTCAGTAAGGCGGTTAAGCCGCAGTGGTTGGAGGGCAGGGTTCAAAACAGAGGTGCTTACGTGTTTTTCGTACCTTGGCTTGAGCCCACTGATGCTGGTGAGTGTGAACATGGACCGGGACGTTTATTTCGTCACTTCTTATGTCTCTGTGTTATCATTTCTTCTGCCTCTTCAAACACATTCTCATCTTTCAAGATGACAACGGGAGTTCCCTTCCCACTCTTAGTTTCGAAACTCGTCGACATGCATACGCATTCACTGGTGGCAGCAGTTCCTTTGGGGCTGAAAAGCGACTCTCATTGACAAGGAAGAACACTCGTCTACACAGAGTACGCGAAAGAACTTGCCCCCCTTCTAACAGCCGTGTACCGCAAGTCTCTACAGGAACGGAAGGTTCCAAATGATTGGAAAAGAGCACAGGTAGTCCCAGTCTTCAAAGGAGGGTCGTCGAGCAGATGCGCAAAACTATAGACCTATATCTCTGACGTCGATCTGTTGTAGAATTTTAGAACATGTTTTTTGCTCGAGTATCATGACGTTTTTGGAAACCCAGAATCTACTATGTAGGAATCAACATGGATTCCGGAAACAGCGATCGTGTGAGACCCAACTCGCTTTATTTGTCCATGAGACCCAGAAAATATTAGATACATGCTCCCAGGTAGATGCTATTTTTCTTGACTTCCGGAAGGCGTTCGATACAGTTCCGCACTGTCGCCTGATAAAGTAAGAGCCTACGGAATATCAGACCAGCTGTGTGGCTGGATTGAAGAGTTTTTAGCAAACAGAACACAGCAAGTTCTTATCAATGGAGAGACATCTACAGACGTTAAAATAACCTCTGGCGTGCCACAGGGGAGTGTTATGGGACCATTGCTTTTCACAATATATATAAATGACCTAGTAGATAGTGTCGGAAGTTCCATGCGGCTTTTCGCGGATGATGCTGTAGTATACAGAGAAGTTGCAGCATTAGAAAATTGTAGCAAAATGCAGGAAGATCTGCAGCGGATAGGCACTTGGTGCAGGGAGTGGCAACTGACCCTTAACATAGACAAATGTAATGTATTGCGAATACATAGAGGGAAGGATCCTTTATTGTATGATTATATGATAGCGGAACAAACACTGGTAGCAGTTACTTCTGTAAAATATCTGGGAGTATGCGTGCGGAACGATTTGAAGTGGAATGATCATATAAAATTAATTGTTGGTAAGGCGGGTACTAGGTTGAGATTCATTGGGAGAGTCCTTAGAAAATGTAGTCCATCAACAAAGGAGGTGGCTTACAAAACACTCGTTCGACCTATACTTGAGTATTGCTCATCAGTGTGGGATCCGTAACAGATCGGGTTGACGGAGGAGATAGAAAAGATCCAAAGAAGAGCAGCGCGTTTCGTCACAGGGTTATTTGGTAACCGTGATAGCGTTACGGAGATGTTTAACAAACTCAAGTGGCAGACTCTGCAAGAGAGGCGCTCTGCATCGCGGTGTAGCTTGCTCGCCAGGTTTCGAGAGGGTGCGTTTCTGGATGAGGTATCGAATATATTGCTTCCCCCTACTTATACCTCCCGAGGAGATCACGAATGTAAAATTAGAGAGATTAGAGCGCGCACGGAGGCTTTCAGACAGTCGTTCTTCCCGCGAACGATACGCGACTGGAACAGGAAAGGGAGGTAATGACAGTGGCACGTAAAGTGCCCTCCGCCACACACCGTTGGGTGGCTTGCGGAGTAT
This sequence comes from Schistocerca cancellata, assembly GCF_023864275.1. Lineage (NCBI taxonomy): Eukaryota > Metazoa > Arthropoda > Insecta > Orthoptera > Acrididae > Schistocerca > Schistocerca cancellata. Next base: position 5,749,667 of record NC_064634.1, read on the forward strand.
AAATGTAGATGTAGATGTAGATGTCTCGTACACCTGTCAGTCAGCACCTTTTTACAACCATTGCTCTTAGGCCATGTTGCATTCCTGTGAGTGTAGCACCACGCAGTGTAGGCGCGTTGGACACTGTGTGTCGGTACACCAACAAGTCAGACATCATCATCAATGGGGTGCTTCTGGGCACTTCTGTCATGACAGCTGCTTCCTGCCATTCTGTCATGTCTACATCACTACTCTGCATTTCATATTTAAGAGCTTAGAAGAGGATTCATCGAACCCATCACTCCATCGTGATGACTTGCATCAGTGGCACTACACAAAGGAAGCGGCTACTCGGGTAGCAGAGTACTTGTGGCGTGCACATGGGTTTTTTTTAGGCTAGGCAGTAGTGCGAGGTGTCCTGATGAACACTCACAAGTCGACGTGCAGGCAGGGAAATCAGGACGCGCTCAGTGTAAAGACACTTCAGATGTTAAGATATTAGCGGTAAATTTTCAGAGTGTTCGGAATAAAGTTCCTGAATTTACTGCCCTCCAGAAAGCGTGTGGCGCGCAAATTATTCTCGGGACTGAGACCTGGTTGAACCCTGAGATAGGAAGTTCTGAAATATTTAGTGAGAGTTGGAACGTGTATCGGAAAGACAGATTAGACACCGTAGGAGGTGGTGTCTTCATTGTAGTTCACAAAAATATTGTGTCTACTGAGGTCGAAGTAGAGTGTGATTGTGAAGTTAACTGGACACGTTTAACAGGGCTAAGGGAAATAAAGTTAATTGTGGGGTGTTATTACCGGCCAACAGGTTCCACCGTGGCAGTTCTAGAATCATTCAAAGGAAGTCTACATTCTGTATCGCAGAAGTACCCGGATCTTGCTATATTAGTCGGAGGCGACTTCAACCTACCTAGTCTAGACTGGGATGTCTATGGATTCATTACGGGTGGTGCAGACAAGCCGTCGTGTGAATTACTTTTGAACACAATATCCGAAAAAATTGTGAAGTTATCTGGACACGATTAACAGGGCTAAGGGAAATAAAGTTAATTGTGGGGTGTTATTACCGGCCACCAGGTTCCACCGTGACAGTTCTAGAATCATTCAAAGGAAGTCTACATTCTGTATCGCAGAAGTACCCGTATCATGCTATATTAGTCGGAGGCGACTTCAACCTACCTGGTCTAGACTGGGATGTCTATGGATTCATTACAGGTGGTACAGACAAGCCGTCGTGTGAATTACTTTTGAACACAATATCCGAAAAATGTCTTGAGCAGCTAAATCGACAGCCAACGCGTAATGGAAATATTTTAGATCTGGTAGCCGCGAACAGACCAGACCTCATCGACGGTGTCAGTGTAGAGACAGGGATTGTGATCATGATGTTGTCATTACGACTATGGTCACGAAAGTCAAAAAGTCGGTCAAGAAGGCTAGGAGAGTATTTTTACTAGAAAGAGCAGATAATCAGTTGTTAGCATCCCACTTAGTAAATGAATCGTCTTCATTTACTTCCGGTACGATGGACGTGGAAGCATTATGGGCAAATTTTAAACACATTCTAAATCGCGCATTGGACAAGTATGTGCCGAAAAAGTGGGTTACGCCAACACCGACTCAAAGGAAGGCCTCGGCGCTTGTTCGTGACGTCGGTGTTGGTTACGGACGGAAAAGACCCACCGTGGTTTAACAGCGCAATTCGGAGAATGCTCAGGAAGCAAAGGCAGTTGCACTCGCGGTACAGGAAAGATCGGGAGAATGAGGACAGGCAAAAGTTAGTAGAGATTCGTGCTGCTGTAAAAAGAGCGATGCGCGAAGCATTCAGCCACTACCACCGTCATACCTTAGCAAAAGATCTTGCTGAAAACACAAGGAAATTCTGGTCTTATACGTAAAATCTACATCTACATCTTCATCTACATCCATACTCCGTAAGCCACCCTACGGTGTGTGGCGGAGGGTACCTTGAGTACCTCTATCGGTTCTCCCTTCTATTCCAGTCTCGTATTGTTCGTGGAAAGAAGGATTGTCGGTATGCTTCTGTGTGGGCTCTAATCTCTCTGATTTTATCCTCATGGTCTCTTCGCGAGATATACGTAGGAGGGAGCAATATACTGCTTGACTCTTCGGTGAAGGTATGTTCTCGAAACTTTAACAAAAACCCGTACCGAGCTACTGAGTGTCTCTCCTGCAGAGTCTTCCACTGGAGTTTATCTATCATCTCCGTAACGCTTTCGCGATTACTAAATGATCCTGTAACGAAGCGCGCTGCTCTCCGTTGGATCTTCTCTATCTCTTCTATCAACCCTATCTGGTACAGATCCCACACTGCTGAGCAGTATTCAAGCAGCGGGCGAACAATTCTTCCAATGAATCTCAGTCTGGCATCTGCTTCACCGACGATCAACTTTATATGATCATTCCATTTTAAATCACTCCTAATGCGTACTCCCAGATAATTTATGGAATTAACTGCTTCCAGTTTCCGACCTGCTATTTTGTAGCTAAATGATAAGGGATCTATCTTTCTATGTATTCGCAGCACATTACACTTGTCTACATTGAGATTCAATTGCCATTCCCTGCACCATGCGTCAATTCGCTGCAGATCCTCTTGCATTTCAGTACAATTTTCCAATGTTACAATCTCTCGATACACCACAGCATCATCTGCAAAAAGCCTCAGTGAACTTCCGCTGTCATCCACGAGGTCATTTATGTATATCGTGAATAGCAACGGTCCTACGACACTCCCCTACGGCACACCTGAAATCACTCTTACTTCGGAAGACTTGTAACCTCCCCCTCACTTATCGACCTTAATGACAGTGAAAAATTAAACCGCGTGTACCTAATGGAAATTTGGGAAAAGCAATCGTCACCGAGGTTAATTTGTCGGTAAAGAGGGACGAAAGGGTTACATCTAAATGAAAGGAAAAATGCTAATGAAACTGGTGGAAATTAATTTTGAAATAGGGGTAAAGTTAATAAAGAAAGTAAATGTGCGGCTGTTACGTTAACAATCAACTAGCGGTAATTAGATATTTGAGATTTGGGGGAAATTACGGTCGCCAGTCCTAAGGACAATTACTATAGTAACTGAAAAAGAAGGATTATTACACATATAATTAGCACTAGAAGCGTGGCAACTGAAGGTTGACAAGTGTAGTGTGAAAACTGAAAGTTTGTCAGAAGTAATAAATTTCGCTACACTCTGACTTAATTTAGCAAAAGAATTAATAAAACAGGAAAATCGAAAGTTGATTTAGTGACTGAAATTAATAGTGAGCTTTCTTTCTGAAGCACATCGAAATTCAATAAAATATGGTTAGTCTTGGACTACCTCAACAATCATTTCAAAAGCTACTTGAATCTATGCAATTTAGAAATAAGGGATTTAACTTTGAACTTGAATTAAATGATTCTGAACAATTAACAATAGTAAAATTTAGTACGTACCAAGCTGAGCTGCAGTCACAGGTAAGCTAAAATATGATAACAAAACTCGCACTCTTAATTTGTGCTTGTGTAATCTAAATATTGTAGCCAGCTATGAATACCTTAACTGAACTTTGAAATTAAAGCAGTGACACCGAATTATTGTACTTTAATGCTGGCGTCTGAATTTCAACGACACTCGGGTGCATTTCGCAAAAGGAAGGGACCCTGCTTGGTAATGCAATTAGGGACAATGAGCAACAAAGGTTCATGCTAAGTTGCTGTAATTTTGCGATTTGAACAGTTTTAAAAGCTGAGATCTGCCATACAGTTCTAAAACTTTACGTGCTTCCAGTCTTCCTTGTTGGTTGATTGAAGGTTTGAAGCCGTCGATCGAGGAGGTGGCGACAGTCACTCATTGTCGGCCGTCGCTGTTGCAGAAGCTGGATGTTGGCGCGCCTTCTTCTCGACACGGTCACCAGACGAAACGGGCTCTTGATGTGCGCCAGCTAATGCTTCCCGTCCGCGACACCATGTCAGAAACTATCATCGCAAGTCGAGCGCAGTTACATGCTGCCAAACCCCGAAAGCGCGGCAACTCGCGGGAGCTTCACACAACACACCTGCTCCACTCGCTACTCCAGCCAGACTCTCTCTGCCCGCGCTCCACGCGGCAGAGTTAACACTACCAAAGGTCCTACACACTTTGATTCTTCACACGACCTATCGACGTAATCGTTCGATAGCATAGTTTTCCCTAGGCAAGACCCAGCGTAAAAATACAAATAGTATTTACAAAACAAACCAATTATACATCGACATAAATGCATAAATATATATATACAAATAGTAAAACAATTACAATATATATACACAGAAATGTTATATATTCAGGTAACAAAAATAAGGAAAACAAATTTATAGTACAATAAATGGAAATAGGACGATATGCATTTCCGGCGTTACAGACTTCTCTCCATTGAGAATGACATGCTGCGTTCTGTTATCTAGGAACTCTGCAATCCAATCACACAATTGGTCTGATAGTCCATATGCTCTTACTTTGTTCATTAAACGACTGTGGGGAACTGTATCGAACGCCTTGCGGAAGTCAAGAAACACGGCATCTACCTGTGAACCCGTGTCTATGGCCCTCTGTGTCTCGTGGACGAATAGCGCGAGCTGGGTTTCACACGTCCGTCTTTTTCGAAACCCATGCTGATTCCTACAGAGTAGATTTCTAGTCTCCAGAAAAGTCATTATACTCGAACATAATACGTGTTCCAAAATTCTACAACTGATCGACGTTAGAGATATAGGTCTATAGTTCTGCACATCTGTTCGACGTCCCTTCTTGAAAACGGGGATGACCTGTGCCCTTTTACAATCCTTTGGAACGCTACGCTCTTCTAGAGACTTACGGTACACCGCTGCAAGAAGGGTGGCAAGTTCCTTCGTGTACTCTGTGTAAAATCGAACTGGTATCCCATCAGGTCCAGCGGCCTTTCCTCTTTTGAGCGATTTTAATTGTTTCTCTATCCCTCTGTCGTCTATTTCGATATCTACTATTTTGTCATCTGTGCGACAATCTAGAGAAGGAACTACAGTGCAGTCTTCCTCTGTGAAACAGCTTTGGAAAAAGACATTTAGTATTTCGGTCTTCAGTCTGTCATCTTCTGTTTCAGTACCATTTTGGTCACAGAGTGTCTGGACATTTTGTTTTGATCCACCTACTGTTTTGACATAAGACCAAAATTTCTTAGGATTTTCAGCCAAGTCAGTACATAGAACTTTACTTTCGAATTCATTGAACGCCTCTCGCATAGCCCTCCTCATACTACATTTCGCTTCGCGTAATTTTTGTTTGTCAGCAAGGCTTTGGCTATGTTTATGTTTGCTGTGAAGTTCCCTTTGCTTCCGCAGCAGTTTTCTAACTCGGTTGTTGTACCACGGTGGCTCTTTTCCATCTCTTACGATCTTGCTTGGCACATACTCATCTAACGCATATTGTACGATGGTTTTGAACTTTGTCCACTGATCCTCAACACTATCTGTACTTGAGACAAAACTTTTGTGTTGAGCCGTCAGGTACTCTGTAATCTGCTTTTTGTCACTTTTGCTAAACAGAAAAATCTTCCTACCTTTTTTAATATTTCTATTTACGGCTGAAATCATCGATGCAGTAACCGCTTTATGATCGCTGATTCCCTGTTCTGCGTTAACTGTTTCAAATAGTTCGGGTCTGTTTGTCACCAGAAGGTCTAATATGTTATCGCCACGAGTCGGTTCTCTGTTTAACTGCTCAAGGTAGTTTTCAGATAAAGCACTTAAAAAATTTTCACTGGATTCTTTGTCCCTGCCACCCGTTATGAATATTTGAGTCTCCCAGTCTACATCCGGCAAATTAAAATCTCCACCCAGAACTATAACATGGTGGTGAAATCTCCACCCAGTACTATAACATAGTGGGGAAACCTACTCGAAATATTTTCCAAATTATCCTTCAGGTGCTCAGCCACAACAGCTGCTGAGCCAGGGGGCCTATAGAGACATCCAATTACCATGTCTGAGCCTGCTTTAACCGTGACCTTCACCCAAATCATTTTACATTTCGGATCTCCGTCAATTTCCTTCGATACTATCGCACTTCTTATCGCTATATACACGCTCCCCCCCCCCCCTTTCACTGTCCAGCCTGTCTCTGCGGCATACATTCCAATCGGTAAGCGGATCGAAGGCTTCCATCTAGTCACTCTTTGATCAGTCTGGCCTGGCAACGGAAGACAGCAAAACGAAAGCTGAAATTTTAAATTTAGCATTTGAGAAATCTTTCACGCAGGAGGATAGTACAAACATACCGCCGTTCGAGTCTCGTACAGATTCCCGTATGGAGGACATAGTGATAGACATCCCTGGGGTTGTGAAGCAGCTGAATGGGTTGAAAATAAATAAATCGCCAGGTCCTGATGGGATTCCAATTCGGTTTTACAGAGAGTACTCCACTGCATTGGCTCCTTACTTAGCTTGCATTTATCGCGAATCTCTTGCCCATCGTAAAGTCCCGAGTGACTGGAAAAAAGCGCAGGTGACGGCTGTATATAAGAAAGGTAGAAGGACGGATCCTCAAAATTACAGTCCAATATCCTTAACATCCGTTTGTTGCAGGATTCTCGAACATACTTTCAGTTCGAATATAATGAATTTCCTTGAGACAGAGAAGTTGCTGGTCGTGCGGTAGCGTTCTTGCTTCCCGCGCCCGGGTTCCCGGTTTCGATTCCCGGCGGGGTCAGGGATTTTCTCTGCCTCGTGATGACTGGGTGTTGTGTGATATCCTTAGGTTAGTTAGGTTTAAGTAGTTCTAAGTTCTAGGGGACTGATGACCTCAGATGTTAAGTCCCATACTGCTCAGAGCCAGAGAAGTTGCTGTCCATGCATGAGCACGGCTTTAGAAAGCATCGCTCCTACGAAACGCAACTCGCCCTTTTTTCACATGATATCTTGCGAACCATGGATGAAGGGAATCAGACGGATGCCATATTCCTTGACTTCCGGAAAGCGTTTGACTCGGTGCCTCACTGCAGACTCCTCGCTAAGGTACGAGCATATGGGATGGTTCCCAAGTATGTGAGTGGCTCGGAGACTTCTTTAAGTAATAGAACCCAGTACGTTGTCCTCGATGGTGAGTGTTCATCGGAGGTGAGGGTATCATCTGGAGTGCCCCAGGGAAGAGTGGTAGGTCCGCTGTTGTATTCTATCAACATAAATGATCTTTTGGATAGGGTGGATAGCAATGTGCGGGTGTTTGCTGATGATGCTGTGATGTACGGGAAGGTGTCGTCGTTGAGTGACTGTAGGAGGATACAAGATGACTTGGACAGGATTTGTGATTGGTGTAAAGAATGGCAGCTAACTCTAAATATAGATAAATGTAAATTAATGCAGATGAACAGGAAAAAGAATCCTGTAATGTCTGAATGCCCCATTAATAGTGTAGCGCTTGACACAGTCACGTCGATTAAATATTTGGGCGTAACATTGTAGAGCGATATGAAGTGGGACAAGCATGTAATGGCAGTTGTGGGGAAGGTCGATAGTCGTCTTCGGGTCATTGGTAGAATTTTGGGAAGATATGGTTCATCTGTAAAGGAGACCGCTTATAAAACACTGATACGACCTATTCTTGAGTACTGCTCGAGCGTTTGGAATCCCTATCAGGTCGGATTGAGGGAGGACATAGAAGCAATTCAGAGGCGGGCTGCTAGATTTGTTACTGGTAGGTTTGATCAACACAGGAGTGTTACGGAAATGCTCCAGGAACTCGTGTGGGAGTCTCTAGAGGAAAGGAGGCGTTCTTTTCGTGAATCGCTACAGAGTAAATTTAAAGAACCAGCATTTGAGGCTGACTGCAGTACAATTTTACTGCCGCCAACTTACATTTCGCGGAAAGACACAAGATAAGATAAGAGAGATTAGGGCTCATACAGAGGCATATAGGCAGTCATTTTTCCCTCGTTCTGTTTAGGAGTGGAGCAGGGAGAGAAGATGCTAGTTGTGGTACGAGGTACCCTCCGCCACGCACCGTATGGTGGACTGCGGAGTGTGTATGTAGATGCAGATGTAGATGGGTTCACTGTCTGGCATCAGTCCCACACCTTCTACAGCATTCCAATGTTAATGGTCATCTGGCCACAAGATGTTCATGTTCTGTTCTTGTGATACATTTATACATATTACAATGCCATAACATAGTCCACTGCCAGAAGAAAATAGTACACCATTTTAGAGATTTCCAATTCACTCAAGAGTTATTGCAGTAATTGGAGTACATGAAAAAATGACTACATTTACAGACCAACAGCACATGCAGTACCAGATATTAACAAAATGTTCAAATGTGTGTGAACTCCTAAGGGACCAAACTGATTAGGACATCGGTCCCTAGACTTACACACTACTTAAACTAAGTTATGCTAAGAACAGCACACACACCCATGGCTGAGAGAGGACTCGAACATCCAGTGGGAGGGACCACACGGTCTGTGACAGGATGCCTCAAACCACACGGCCACTCCGCACGGCAGACGTCGACCTGTGCAAAGTCATCTGTACTAGTATGTGGTGTAGCCTCCGGGAGTTGCAGTGGAGACGCTGACTCTGGCAAGCAGTCCATCACACAGATGGTGGATACTGTCCTGGGATATGCGATGCTACGCCTGACTCACCTGTTCGTGTGGTTCTCTAAGAGTTGTTGTGCTTAAGTCACACGAGTCTCTTCACAACCTGTCATATCAAACATGTGCTCAATTGGCGACCAGAGATTGTGCTGGCCAGGGAAGTTGAGGCACATCTTGCAGAGCACACTGAGTTTCAAAGGCTGTGTTTGGGTGAGCGCTATCCTGGTGGAACAACATATCACATTCCTATTGCTATAGTGGCAGAAAAATGAGTCTAACAATATTCTGCACATACCGAGTGCTGATCAACATCCCCCAGTGAGTCTTGGACAAATGTGCTCTACGAGAGAGCGCTCATCACGTCTCCATCATACACGCAGATGACATTCACTAACGTGCAGGCGGAATTTGCTTTCATCACTGAAGACCACAGTGCGTTATTCCATTTTTAGGTCATCTTCTGAAAGCACAAATCAAGCTGTACATGTTGAAGCTGTTGTGTGAGTGCTAGCCGATGTGGCCGAGTGGTTCTAGGCGCTACAGTCTGGAACCGTACGACCGCTACGGTCGCAGGTTCGAATCCTGTCTCAGGCATGGATGTGTGTGATGTCCTTAGGTTAGTTAGGTTTAAGTAGTTCTAAGTTCTAGGGGACTGATGACGTCAGAAGTTAAGTCCCATAGTGCTCAGAGCCATTTGGACCATTTTTGTTGTGTGAATGGAAGTCGGGCTAGAGGTGAGCATGCCTGTAGTCCCACTGCTAATAACTGGTTTGCACCAGTTTGTGTTGACGGTCTTGGTTCACAAGTCCTCTTATCTGTGCAGTGGTAGCTGTACTATCTGCCACTGCTGCCTTTATGATACAACTATCCCAGCAGTGGTCTGTGCTGTATGGACATCCAGAAACTTGTCTGCATGTGTGAGAATGTTCACATGACCCTGATAGCAACATTGTTGCACAACTGATGCAGCACATCCAACACGTGTGGCAGTTCTCTGAAAGGATCATCGCACCAATTGGAAGACTACAGTATGACCCTTTTCAAAGTTGTTCAGTTGGCCGTAGGAAGCACGAGTGCGTCCTGCTTGCTTCACAGCTTTGCATCATACTGAGCCTTCTGGCTGTGAGCATTATTTGTTAAAGGGTGGACACAGATCATACTCTGGTAGTTGTGCCCCTACACTGTCTGTTGGTGGATGACGCTGAAACAGTTATCAATGCATGTACTATCCGCCAGGTGGCATATGCCACCACTGGATCAAAATCGACGTCGCCTCTCCAGGTATACTAATTTTTTTCTGTTAGTTTATTTTACAGTCTGGCGGTCTTTACATGCTCGGTGTGATGGCTTTGCAGCTCCAGTGGGTTCTACATGTGGCTGCCGGAGCTGCTGAACCGAGTGGGCCAGTACAACGAAGCCTACCCAGAGCACCATGCTGCCGCGTGTGACGTCATCGCCATTCTGGCAGGTCAGATGTCGCCACCAGTCGCCGTGGATCGCTTCCGAGCCAACTACTCCAAGTAAGTGCTCCGGGGGAAAGTACGCACAGTGTAGTACAACAACTGGAAGTCGTGATTCCTCTTCCTCTCAGAAGGTAGCAGCTCAGCAGTGATGGAGTCGTCGACCTCCTTAAAACTGTAGGTTCTGTGTTTTTCTCACAACCGCCAACGCAACAGCGAGTGCTGAAATATTCACCACCAAAGAGATACAAACATTTATTTCGAAAATGTTGCCACATTAATAAATAGCGTACAGTCTGATAAGTTGTTTGAGCTGTCCTATTCAAATACGAGAGTTATTGACTGGAATGAGCACACATTACCAACCGAGAGACCTAAGTAGCGAAGAATAGCAGAAATAACTTTATCAATAAAGCGAACATCAAAATAGAGAGCGGCATTTTAGACAATCCAAGTGAACTGTGCTTATTTTGGTAAGGAGAACTTCAGAAGCAGAGTAAGTCAAGCAGAGAGAAATTTCCTCACAACAAGATATCTACCAGTATCAAATGTACTACTTAATTTAAGGTAGAGATTTCTGAGAACGTATGTCTGGAGAACAGCGTTGTATGGAAGTGATTAGGGGACTTTGAGAGAATCAGAAGAAGTCACATTCGAAGCGTTTGAGATGTATTGCTACAGAAGGTTGTTGGAAGTTTGACTGATAAACTAGGAAATGAGGGGGGTTCTGCGGAATCTGCGAGGAGAGGAACTTGTTGAGAAAGCCGACAAGAAGAAGGAACAGAATGTCTTAAGACGTCAGCGAACAACTTCGACGATATTACAGAGAAAGATGTATACCGGGATGTGTACAACTAATTATCGAGTTTGGCGGGTCTAAACGCTACTCTGACACACTGTGGTGGGCCACATCAGGCAAGTCGGAAGAATGACGAAAAAAAGAAAAAAACGAGTCGAACCAAGTTTCCAAAAGATGGAAAGCAATCAGCCATCTAGCTCTTGGCCCTGACGGACCGGTCATCGACTGACAGCTGTCATCCTCCGTCAGTGACGTCAATGGAGGGGTGGGGTGTGGGGCAGCATACAGGTATCCGCTCTCCAGGCCTCAGAGCCGCTACTTCGGCACTGACATGGTACAGGATTTGGGGTGGGCATCATTAAAGCAATGGCGTTTTCCGTTGCAGCGGAATCTCCTCACGAAATTTCAATCACCGTCCTTCTCCTCCGAATGCGAAAATATTTTGTTGACGCCGACATCCGTAGGCAGAAACGATCATCATAATAAAATAATGGAAACCAGAGCATGCACGGAAAGATATAGGCGTTCGCTTTTTCCGTGCAATAATAGAGAATTATAGTGAAGGTGGTTCGATGAACCCTCTTCCAGGCACTTAAGTGTGACTTGCAGAGTAATCATGTAGATGAGAATCATCTCTGTCTCTGTAACCAATAACAAATGGATACACGTTATATGAGACGTTTTACTCGAAATAGTCAAAACTAACATCATCTAAAATATTTGCTATTCGTCCTGAAACATCCCGTACGAGGTGTGATCAAAAAATTAATGGGAATTTTTTTTAATTTCACGGGATTTGTACATCCGATTTTCAAAACTGTTTTTATCTTGTTAGATGGGCAAAACTGTTCTTTTCAGAGATTGGATCAGAACTGTTCACTCCCTGAAATGAATTAGCTCTTTTTCATGACTCACCACTCATTTACAATAGAAAATAAATGGAAGGCACATTGCCCTTTAAACTTGGTTTATTCCAGTACTATACCTGTATTTTGATCTTATTTGATCCTATTTTGAAGTAACACAGATAATGAGTAAGAATTTTGTATTGTTTATTGAAATTTCCACGATATGACAAGGTTTTGGATTATTGATTTATTTTGCACTATCGTGGTTTTTTGGGTGATCGGAAAATGTTGTAACTTGAGATTTACAAGTGAACGTTTCCTTCCGAAGACGCCTAAAATCGCAAAATCCGTACCAGAATAAGAAAAAAAATATAAATTTGACTGTAAAACGAAAGTGCTGCATATAGCCTTACGCAGAATAAAACAAGGAAAATATTGGTGTATCACATTTTGCGATACGTTTATCGGTTCGCTCGTAATTAAAGCGTAAATTCGAGTGTCCATAATAAAAATCTTATAGTAAGAGGAGTCGTCAGGAACCTAATCTAATCAGTTTAAACAAAGAAAAATAAAATAAAAACAATTGATGTATACATAACATAATAATGTAATATACATAGCGGTATTACTACGAAGAACAATATCCAGTAGAGACGAACTCCGATGCAGAGGCGCTGAGTCGAGCAGGTCGAGCCGCAAGCTGTATTACTGCGTGAGCTGAGACCGCAGAGACCAGAGTGACACCTGAGTCGCTTTGCTCAACGCTCTGGCTAGAGTCGAGACGGTGGGGCGAGCGTTGAGCGGGCGAGTTCCGAGGGTGGGGGGGAGCGGTGAACTCACCCGCTCCGAGACAAATCGTCCGTTCCCAGGTTGTTGCAAGTAGTTCCTATGTTATCCGCTAGGTGGCTCTCTGTCCTGTTGCTCGCATCAACTGCCCAGAGGGCAGGACGTGCGACTGAAACGATCGCCGACAGAGTGCGATGCGAAGTTACGCTGCGCCAGACACTGCAGGCGGCAGACGACGCACAGAGACGGCACGGCATATGTGAAACACAAAATCCAATGGGGCACTGCACAATGCAGGCAGCCAAGGTAGAAGCAGGGCAGAGGCCGACGCTGGCTGTGTTGTGTGGCGTGCACTGTGCTCTGACCAGCAGAGGCGCTGCTGATATGCTCCGTCTCTCTCTCTCTCTCTCTCTCTCTCTCTCTCTCTGCCGTGGGAAACGTTTGGAGCTACCGTTCTTTTTTTCTGAATCACTGACTGTTCACTCCTTTGAAAGATGCAACTCTATGCATTAGTTCAAGAGCGGATCCCCCATCTCTACTTGTTAGTACAGATGTCCGTGATGTATGATTGCATACTCAGCTGTTTTGAATATTTATTGTTGAGAGTCGGAAAGGTTATATGCGTATTTGAGTGCACAGCGAACTTTTACTTTCGAAAAGATGGATCAAAGAATTTTCATTAAATTTTACTTGAAAAATGGAATGAAGTGCAGCACCGCAATCGAATTGTTGACAGTGGGTTTTAGTGAATCCGCTGTGAGTAGGACAATAGTTTACGAGTAGCATAAACTTTTCACTGTGGGTCGAGAAGTCGCTGCAGACGACGACAGCGCCGGGTGCCTTAAGACAGGGGTCTCCAAACTACGGCCCGCGGGCCGAAACCGGCCCGCGTTAGCCGGCCGGCCATCCCCGGTATCCGGCCCGCCAAATATTTGAGGTGGTACCTCTACTGCCAACAACTGAGTTTCGAGGCCTATTGTGACCAATGCACCACGACATTGGCTCTGCTACTCGCTACAAGACTACATAACTAAACTTATTGTTGCGCCGCTTGAAATAACAATGCGTTGACATACTCTACCTTTGTTACATCTTGCAGTAATAGTGTTGCTAACAATGAATTTGAGATTTCGTTAACTTTGCAGGACGCTTTCGTGAAGAATGTGCAGTGACATACTTTTTTGTCGGTGAAATTCACCAGAATAAAATAAGCCAGAATTTTGGTCAGGTACGTTCACCAATCAAAATTATGTAATTAAATAAAAATCGTAGTTCGTTTCAGTGCTAGCTATTCCCACAACCTTAGATTTTTGCGATTTCATCTTTCCTTTAGCCTTACATTACAGTGATCAATGAGTGCTGGGGTGCTTTAATCCCACTAGGTAGATCTTGGCCCTTATGACTTCGTGGAGGAGTCAATGTGGCCCGCGGACTAAGAAGTTTGGAGACCCCTGCCTTAAGACATCAATAACTGACGACAGTGTGGAAGAAGTAAAGAAAATTAGTCTGGGAAATCGCCAAATCACCATTCACAGGGCGTCGGCTTATCCTTTGGCTCATGCCCAGCAATTTTTTTTTTTAATGTTTTGAACATGAAACTTGTACCAGCAAAGTTTGTACAGGAATTGTTAAATTTCGACCAAAAATAACTTCGCCTAGACATCGCTCAGATATTTCTGAATGAAGTCGACGATTGGGAACATCTAAAGAAGATTATAACAGGTTGTGAAACAAGGGTATATGTCTTTGTCAAAGATATTTGATGGTGTAATAGGGAACTTTGTTAAATGTCGTCCAATATTTGATCAAATCTAGGGCCTCGCTGTAGATTTGATCAAAGAAGTCGCTTGTCTTCTATTGACTGCAATGTGACATGTTACCACATGGAGCGCTACCATCGCTGCAGCGTTCTGTCGTCTGTAGTGTTTTTATAAACATTGCCAGTAAATACAATTGGTGTGTGCCGACAATTACAAAATTAATAGAGATGTATGAAGCTGATGAGGCGCTTCACAACGTGAGGCACCCTGAATACAGAAATAGATTAAGAAGATTGGAGACCTGACCTGACCTAACCTAACCTAACCCTCTCCTGTAGCAAGGAATCGGAGTGTTACCGTGAGCCTGTCTTCTGCAGATGTAGCAGTTCTTAAGTGAATATTGTGCTTTGTGATATGAGGATACACTTCACTGAGAACATACAGAAATTTATGCTCATCCATTCTTAAGTAATTGCTCACGTAACAAGTTTTGTTGAATGCTATTATCATGTCGTTGTAAAACCGACGGCTTCACCCAGGTATGTTTCCTTTTTTTCCCCCGGCTTCTCTTCCGCATGTGCACACAGTGCAATTGTGGTACGTGCAACTGCTGCAGTTAATAACAAGTTGTTGTTGTCAGCCATCTTGAACTTTGACGAAAACTATGATGACAGTGTAATACCCCTTCTAGCGCTACGTCAAAGATCTTTGTCAAATATATTTGACGGAATATTTGATCACATCTTTGATCAAATCTTTGACAAAGAAATTTGATAGTGTAATACCGGCCTTAGCGAAGTCAGCTTCCAGAACTCGATGTACAACGGCGCAGGCTTCGCCATCGCCTCCGTCGCCATCATCCTCCTCGTCAAGGTCGTCAGCAAGAGGCTCCTGCTGGGTGAACAGCCTGACACCTCACACAAACAAATAAGTGCAGAGTGCAAACGAATAACAGGCTGACACCCAAACCTCCACATGTCAGACACTCAGACCGGTACCGAAAGTTCTATGTCGATAGAGTATCAACCAAAACACCGACTCAGTTCGTGCTGCGTGCTGTTGTCCAGCAGAACATGTCTAAAGTGTAATGAAATGTAACACCAGAGCTACGGAGTGTAGGAAATGCGTATCTGTGAAATGTGAATCTGAAGATCACTGGTAGGTGAGTAGGTAGAGCGTCAGACCATCGTGCGCAAGGTCCCTTTATCGAAACCCACTGATGGCGACTTTTTATCAGTTTGCACGTGAAATTGTCATATGGGAGAACGTTTTCCTGTGACATTAAAGGACCTTTCGGAGTTTGTAGCAATGTATTTTTGGCAGTCTGCTTTCTCTTCGCTAGTCGAAACTAGCAAACCTATAGCGTACATTTGTACAGACAGCACCACACCTGTGTGTACAAATGTACGCTGTAGGTTTGCTAGTTTCGACTAGCGAAGAGAAAGCAGACTGCCAAAAATACATTGCTACAAACTCCGAAACTTGCTTTTACACCTCGCAAAAATGTTCTCCCACATAACAATTTCAAATGTGAACTGTAAAAAAAAAAATCGCCGTCAGTGGGTTTCGAACAGGGGGCCTTTCGCACGATGGCCTGACGCTTTACCTATTCACCTCCCATTGCTTTTCTGATTCAGAGAGCACAGATACGCTTATCCTACACTCCGTAACTCTGGCGTTACACTTCATTACGATTTAGACATGTTCTACTGGACGACAGCACACAGCAGGAACTGAATCGGTGTTTCGGTTGATACTCTCTCGACACACAACGTTTGCTGGCGACCTGAGCGTCTAGCATCTGGTGGTATGGGGTGTAAGTGCCAAAAACCTGGTCCCGAGTTATTCAATTTGTTTTGTTTGTTTTGACAGAAATATTTTAATGAAAAAAACCTGAAAAAGATTTTTTACTTATTGTCTCCAGTAAGTCACACAATTATTGCAAAAAGTTTTTAAACTCGCTTCCTTTTATCAATGAAAATAAATACTTTATTCTGAAAAACGCAGAACCTGCTTAATGGCACGCAGTTATCGGTAAATGCCAATGAAAAAAATCTCAAGTATTTGCCAGTCTTTTTAACAATAACATTTTACAGATACACTATCCTGTGATTGAATTATTTTTAACTCTTCTTTTAATTCAATAGCGCATAAAGCAAACTCAACTGATTAACTGTTCGAAAAATGTTCTATCAGCTGCGTTCAAATACATGACCATGTGTTGAAGATACCTTTTCTTTTCAGCTGCTATGTTGTTTTTACATTCTTGTGAGGGTAAAACAAAGTTCTTTATTATGTCAGTGGTAACTCCTTCCTTCAAAACCTTAAAAGTGTTCCCGTCTTCAAGTTCGTGAAACATCGTTCTCGACTTGATGATACCAGGAGCAGTTTTTAAACTTGGATCTAACTACATATGGAAATATTTACCATCATTGTGTTACTACGTGCATCGGCAGCTTTTTCAAAATCAAAAAACGTCCTCAGGCTGGAGCACAGTAACCGCAAATCGACTGTTAGGTGACGCGTTCTCGAAGCTCCTTAGGTACTTACATTGTTCATGCCTCTTACTTCTTTCAGTCTGGCCAAAACCTCTGTCAAATGACATAAACGAATGGCAAGAGATCAGCACTTTGTGATTTATCTCATCATATCTGTCTCAGACCAGACGGTAAACTTTCGTTTCCTTCAACGCTAAGGTCTGCTGAGTATTTTAAGAAGGCACGAAGCAATTTCACTGCCGCTTGTTCACTTCAGGTTTCTCTTCACTTCTAAGAAACTTCCTTTCATCATGAACCCATTCTCCCTTCTGTCTTTCTCTTCTCGCGTCACTGCGTACAATGTAGTGTGGCTGCACTGTATCGTCGCAGACAAAGGTCGCAAACAGTTATAAAGCTTTGTCGCACTTGTGTCTCTTGAGCTTCACCAGAGGGCGGCACATACCACTCGTGCCATCTTTCGGGTCTTATACAGGGTGTTTCAAAAATGACCGGTATATTTGAAATGGCAATAAAAACTAAACGAGCAGCGATAGAAATACACCGTTTGTTGCAATATGCTTGGGACAACAGTACATTTTCAGGCAGACAAACTCTCGAAATTACAGTAGTTACAATTTTCAACAACAGATGGCGCTGCGGTCTGGGAAACTCTATAGTACGATATTTTCCACATATCCACCATGCGTAGCAATAATATGGCGTAGTCTCTGAATGAATTTACCCGAAACCTTTCACAACATGTCTGGCGGAATGGCTTCACATGCAGATGAGATGTACTGCTTCAGCTGTTCAATTGTTTCTGGATTCTGGCGGTACACCTGGTCTTTCAAGTGTCCCCACAGAAAGAAGTCACAGGGGTTCATGTCTGGCGAATAGGGAGGCCAATCCACGGCGCCTCCTGTATGTTTCGGATAGCCCAAAGCGATCACACGATCATCGAAATATTCATTCAGGAAATTAAAGACGTCGGCCGTGCGATGTGGCCGGGCACCATCTTGCATAAACCACGAGGTGTTCGCAGTGTCGTCTAAGGCAGTTTGTACCGCCACAAATTCACGAAGTATGTCCAGATAGCGTGATGCAGTAATCGTTTCGGATCTGAAAAATGGGCCAATGATTCCTTTGGAAGAAATGGCGGCCCAGACCAGTACTTTTTGAGGATGCAGGGACGATGGGACTGCAACATGGGGCTTTTCGGTTCCCCATATGCGCCAGTTCTGTTTATTGACGAAGCCGTCCAGGTAAAAATAAGCTTCGTCAGTAAACCAAATGCTGCCCACACGCATATCGCCGTCATCAATCCTGTGCACTATATCGTTAGCGAATGTCTCTCGTGCAGCAACGGTAGCGGCGCTGAGGGGTTGCCGCGTTTGAATTTTGTACGGATAGAGGTGTAAACTCTGGCGCACGAGACGATACGTGGACGTCGGCGTCATTTGGACCGCAGCTGCAACACGTCGAACGGAAACCCGAGGCCGCTGTCGGATCACCTGCTGCACTAGCTGCGCGTTGCCCTCTGTGGTTGCCGTACGCGGTCGCCCTACCTTTCCAGCACGTTCATCTGTCACGTTTCCAGTCCGTTGAAATTTTTCAAACAGATCCTTTATTGTATCGCTTTTCGGTCCTTTGGTTACATTAAACCTCCGTTGGAAACTTCGTCTTGTTGCAACAACACTGTGTTCTAGGCGGTGGAATTCCAACACCAGAAAAATCCTCTGTTCTAAGGAATAAACCATGTTGTCTACAGCACACTTGCACGTTGTGAACAGCACACGCCTACAGCAGAAAGACGACGTACAGAATGGCTCACCCACAGACTGCGTTGTCTTCTATATCGTTCACATCACTTGCAGCGCCATCTGTTGTTGAAAATTGTAACTACTGTAATTTCGAAAGTTTGTCCGCCTGAAAATGTACTGTTGTCCCAAGCATATTGCAACAAACGGTGTATTTCTATCGCTGCTCGTTTAGTTTTTATTGCCGTTTCAAATATACCGGTCATTTTTGAAACACCCTGTATGCACTACTGGCGCTCAGCCAGCTTTTCATGTTGGCAACGGCACTTACCTTTGATTTTCGGGTCCAACTAAAATAATTTTTTTTGGCACTTTGCCCATTACTGATTTCCACCCAACAATTATAACGAGGTTGGACTGAAGTCGTAGTCTGTCTGTGCCACGGGAGGACATAGCTCCATCACACCAAATAAACGTAGTTTCTTCCAGAATGTCTTCTTTTTTTTAAATTGTACCTCTTTTTGAAGACTGGTTTCCCTTTATCAACTTTTGTTAAAATAACTACAGGCCATAAAGTGACTGAAAATATGTACCATTTGTAGGATTCAACAAAGTCATTGATCCGAAATTTTTTCTTATTTTATGACCCAGATGAGACTGTCTTCCTAAACTATTAAAGAAAACATAAAAAATCATTTAGCCAGAATACAGACAAACAAAAGACGTAAAAACATAACAAAAATCTGTTGTGCAGGGTCACTGTCAGCATATTGGCTATAGGTTATTTACGGTTTTGTTTACTAGTTTATGTAGACTGACGCAGGCGGCGATGATGCCATAGATCGTACCAGACATAAAATAAAGAAACTATTGTGTGCAAAGACTGTTTTGAATTCTACAAATTTGAAACACTGTGTTGCTGTGTATGTCAATACGATTGTGTCTCAGCTCATCATGAATGAAAATAATGAAGATTAAAATCAATACATTTTTAGTCAAATTATAACTCATTTGACTCTGAACGTTTATATTTTGATATTAAATAAGACTTATTCTGTTTTCATGTTGTAACCTCCCCACAAATAATGAAAATGTGAGCCAAGTGTAACCTCCCCACAAAATATGAATAAAAATGTGAATGTGTGCCAAGAGTAACCTTCCCACAAAATATAATAACTTACAATGAAATGAATTTTTAAATATGATAACCTCTGAACAAAATTGATTTTAATGCAACCTCTGAACAAAATTGGCTCCCATTTATAGTCTCTGTGCAAAGAATGCATTCACACTTAATATTCTCACAAAATTCTTTTCTCAGTTAATGTCAAGTTCGGAATCGAAAAATTCCTAAACACCAAAAATAAAAAAAACGTTTAGTAACCTGATAAATTTTATGAGGACAGCAGCGCTGCCCTTCGGCCCTGTATTCTGAATAAAAAAGCAAAAATTCTTACCTCAATAAAAACCGCAATTATATCTGCTCTTAAGTTGGAATTTTTCGACACAGCTTCATGCAATGCTGGCGTATATTTTTTTTATTATTGGAAGGTATGATCATGCATTTGAAATATTCTTTAAATTGAAATGAATGCTTTTCTTTAAAAGAGTTGCTGTATATTATAAAAATTATTATTGGGGCATTTCTTTGAACAAATTAAATTACAATTAACATACATTACTGAATATGCGCAAGGCTGCTTCTTTATCTTCTACAACAATACTCATCCTCAAGAGTCCTGACCAGAGTCGCGAGCAGAGCACACAGCCGACGCATGCTGACTCCCGCCGACTAGCACGGACTAGCACGGGCTGACGACTATTGTCGACTGCTGTCGACAGACAACTACTATCGACTCGCGCGGTCAAGCGCAGACTAGGAACAGCTAACGATAAACTACTGTCTGGTCAGAGATTCTGTCATGCCTCGCCCATCGCCGGCAATGTATACTTCTTTCAATGCTGAAAATTGCTACGCAACGTTAGCATGGTGGAAACAGAGGAACTAACGCTCTATAATTACAGTAGCTGTTGCTGTGCTGTGTATTTAATTAAAATACTTATGGAGGTCGAAGGCTCCAGTGCCACAAGCAAGATTTGTAATATGTGGCATCCACGAAAAAATTAAATGATCGTGTGGCACTGATGACCGGGAGGCCCCATCTGGGGATGTTGGGCCGCCGGGTTACAAGTCTTGTTTCAGGTGAGTCCAGAGTGGGCGACTTGTGTGTCGGTGATGATGAGGACAACACATCACCCAGTCCACGAGAGGAGAAAATCTCCAACCCGGCCGGGAATCGAACCCGGGCCACTCCACGGTAGGGAAACGCGTTACCACTCAGCTAAGCAGAGGCACATATATGCCATAAATATCCCTAAGAGAGTTACTGTTATCACCACCTACCTTCCTGGTACTGGGCCTCTCGACCTGTTACAGTCTCGTCGAGAAGGTCTCCTGTAATTTTTCCATAGGTCGACCTGGCGATCATACACCATTGGAGCGGCAGTGTAGCACGGATTTGGGGATTCTCTTGGAACTCATTCCTTATGTACACTGAGGTCATGGGACACCACCCAATATCATGTCGGAGCTCCTTTTGCCCGACGTAGTGCAGCTGCTCGATACGGCGTGGACTCAACAAGTCCTCAGTAGACCTGTGGTGCGTTGATCTGCTATTCTGTTATTCTGCACAACGGATTAATCTGAGATGTACCCTTTACCCTGTGGCTCCTGCAAGATGCAATTCACACTACTACAGAAGTCAGACAGACGATCCTAACGTTCTAAAGAGAAATACCTGAAAAACTTTTAGCAATAAATATCTTCTGGAGTCGTCCGCTGTAAGGAAATGACACAAAAATTCACAAAAGTTCTTGCGTAACTAGTGGCATACTTGGGTACTGGAGTAGTGCTAGTTAGTGTAAGAAAAACATGAAACTAACAAAAATTATTATTTATTTTGCATAAATTCTGAGAAATCACAATGGCACTTGAAACGTCCCCTTTGAACAATTTTACATGTGAAACGTCCACTTAGAACAATTATACAAGCCTGTGCTTAACCTGACACACAATATTATTTAGCGCAACGCAATCTGACTTTCAATAACCCCTACAAAACAATGGCCCTGACTAACTTTAACCTATACCTTTTACAAATCACTTACCTCACAAAAATCTTCGCTACTCAAGCTACTGCAAAACAGCGAGCGCCACTACTGCCAGCTAAATAAAAGATTCAAACTACTGAAGGTACTAACTACTGATAGGGATAGTTAGCAAATGAAAGATATTAATAGAGAACAAACAATGTATTTACCTTAATATTCATAATTGACATTCAGTCTTACAGATTATCAAAACTCCGCCATCTCTCTCCACACGTCCACCACTGCTGGCGGCTCACCTCCAACTGCCCAACGCTACGCGCTGTTCACATCCAGCTGTAGCAGTTCATGACAACAATGGCAGACAACAATGCAAACTAGCCACATACTGCACACAGCACAGCCAGTGATTTTCATACAGAGTGCTATGTAACGTTGCCAATAAAAAACATAAACAGCAAACTTACATAAAGAAAACATAAACAGCCTACTTACATAGCCCCCATGCTCCCCACAAAAAATTTTACAAATTGTTTTGGCCAGTGGCCAATAATGATTTGATAAAATTTTTCATAATTACACTAACAAAGATATCCAATGCACACACTTATTGATACAATATTGGTCAAAAGCTAAAATTTTCTCACAGTCCATAAAGACAGTCCTGATCATTCATCACAATAGTAATTACAGTTTTTTTTCAGATTTTCTCATTAGTAAAAAAATTGCACACAGAAGTAGTGGATTTCCATGCAGTCTTGAAGAAGTAGTGTTGTCCTTCCAACGGAAAGACAGTGCTGACTCTTGACATGCTGACAGGTAATGGGCCACAACAGAGCAAACCCACAGCAGAGTCATTCGAAGTTCTGACGAATATTGGTAGGTAGGTCATCACTGAGCAGACCCACTCCAGTCCTGGTAGAGAGTATGGTATTGATGGGCCACCAGAGATGCAGACCCACTGTAGTCCTTGTAGAGATGGCCAGCAGCCATCTGTTGTGACTGTGCAGGTGCACAATCACCATTGAAGAGTCTTGCGGATAATAGAGCAAGTCCATAACCACCACTTGTGCATTCACAAAGTTTTTGGGAATTGTCCTTAGAACCAGCAATGCTGTTATCCAGTCCCTTGCTGAATTATTAACACACGTGCAAACACTAACAGTCCCTACTTCTCACATATTGTCCATATACTATGACCAACAGAAAAGTGTGCAGTGAAATGGAACTTACAAGTTACTTAATTTGATGAACTGCTGTCAATTACAATTTTATAACATAAGAATACAATTACAAAGATACAAAATACATCATTAAAAACATAACAATACAGATAATATTTGTAGTGCAGGCTTTACAAAACAATAGAAATAAACATATACATCAGTGTTACAGGAATGATGACATGAGTACATACATAAAAGATCAGAATCACTTTTAAAAATTCAACTTCACACATGAGCATTAAAACAAAACAGAATAAATAAAGTCTAAGCATCTTTACAAAGAAAATAACAGAGTATTAGAAAAATTCTACAACATAGCTCTCATCAGCTAAACACATAAAGACAGGAAAACACTAATACACAAGGGTACACAAACACATAGTGGGATAACACAAAAGGAAAGGACAGGGTTTGTTTTCAGTGTAACATTTGGTACTGCAGTCCACCCCACAACTTCATTCGATAGATCTTTCGTCTTATTTCAACATTTGTTTCCACCAAAAAAATCCTATCCAAGCATGCTTTCTGTATTTATATGTTCACATATTGCTTACCTCATCATTTATTTCCAAGAAAATCCTACCTATACCTCCTTCCTGTATTCTATTCATATTTCTTTCAAAATGATTATTTCTGATTGTACAACACTCATTTGGGCCCAAATCTTTTTTCATGTAACCTTGCAATGCATACTTTACCTATTCTCCATAGTCAGTTTCTTATATAGTCTACCCCCTCTTAAGCTAACTTAAATCTACTGAGCTCAGATATATATACCAAGGGACGAGGCAATGCAGCATCACAACAAATCAACACAAACAGAAATGACAAAAAATGCAAATTGGCAAAGCTAGCAGCATAAATTAGCAAAAGTCAAATTCAATAACACTATGCCTGGCAAACAGCAGCAACTTATACCTAAACATGACATAGCTCAAGCAGAAAAAATATTACAGTAAAAACAACAATGCAGACAAGGGAAATGCATATTCACATCTTAATGTCTATGTAATTAAAGTGGTCATCTTAATGTCTATGTAATTAAAGTGGTGCACCATAACAACTTATTGTAAAAAAAATATTACCATGTACTTGAAAAGAAAATTTTGTTTTACTGTTGCTAGTTCCTTCTTATTGTTCTTTCCTTTCCAAGTGCTCCTTTTTTAAAGAATGTGGATTATAAAATAATTATTTAATAGATCTGTTGACAGAAAGAGTTCACATTAGCAAATGCATTTCATTTTATAAAAGCAATGCTGCAACACAGCTGGAAACCAGATATCAAATGAAATAAGCAATTACGCAAACCAAAGCATAAAAATATCATTCAATAGTCATGTGGCATTTCGTTTCATAAGTTAATGGCTCTCAACTCTCGTAGAAAGACACTTGTCATAATCAGGTGTGCAGATGTAAAAATATTTCTTGTCATTTTGTTAGGCATTTCAGTAAATATCATACATTTTTAAGTAACGAGGGTGTCGCATTAGCGATGAAAGGCACATCCTAATGGCTTTCTTTTCTACCTGAGCGTCTGAAAAGGCTTGTTCTCCAGGTGTCTGACACACCTGGGTGCCCACGTCACATTATGTGCAGGTGGTCACTTAACTTTCTTACGGAAATATTTACGACAGTAGTTTCCGCTACAGTGACAGTCTCATATAAAAATATTTCACAGGTCAAGAATTTTATTGACATAAACATACCTGAACAGCATAATACACATCGTCGTCGTAAAAATAACATCATAACACCTCAGTCAAATGTCAAAAACGTCGTAGCTTCCTGCAATAATTTCAAAACCTAAAGAAAATTCTCTGCTCATTTCAGTAGTGTCATCTACCTCAAACGTACTTTAAAAATTATGATCTCATACCAAAATACATCATTCAAAGCTCTCATAGTATCACAATGGTACCAAAAAAATATGAACAGTGCAAAAGGTACAGACAAAGTACAATTTCTTAAGTGTGAAGTAATCCAACTCTGTAATTGCGTAAACATGTGTCACTGACGTAGTAAAAGGATGTTTGTTTCTCTGTTAAATGATCAGATAGGTGTGTAATTTATGTGTTAGAGAAATATGGTACCGATGTGTAAAGTTGTATAAGCAAATACCATATTAGCTAGGGCTCCTTGTGCTTGCCAAACACATGGTACACAAAGTAGGCGTGTACCCCCCTGAGGTTTATTGTAATTATACCCTCAGGTGTTACAGATTACAGCAATGGAATGAAATGTATCACGAAAAACTTTCTTTGTAATTCAAAAATCTTTAAAAATAAATGTTTTAAGTACAAAATTAATCACTCAAATACGTGTCCAGTAGCGCTAAATATGCGTCTTGCTGTAAGATAATCTCTGGGAAGTGTCGTAGTTATTGTCCTCCGAAAGCTAAGTTCTGCAGAAGTCAATGTACTTACCTCATGATACACAAAAGTGAAATGCTTTGCGTATAGATAACTTAGTTATTATGCTTATTGTTGCGATGAAGAAATTAGTGTGCTGTAAAGTATTGTTGTGCTACGGAAAAGGCTGTCTCATTGTAGCTATACCACAAAAGTTACTACTAAAACATGTTTTACTTTACAGAAGAATTCAGAAAAACTGTGCAGATATAAAACAGAAACACCGCAAAAGCAACAATGTAAATTGTGTCACACATTAGTAGTGTCGTAATATAACCGTGTAGCTGTCAAAGAAACCAAATACTAAGTCATCTTTAATCTCACAGAAAGTACTTCAAATCCAGAATCCACTCGTAAGCAAACCAAAACGTTGTATGTTAACAGTTTCTCAGTGTGACAAATTGTACAAGTAGCGTGAAGTGAAAATTGCAAAGACTAAGTTAAAAAGCAGATTATCTGTCAATAAATGGTTTTACATGAGAAATGTGGTGTAATCTTTTACCCTTTGCTCTTCTCAGTACGCAGAGTTTCAACTTGAATGCAAGTATCATGCGGTATTCGTCCGTAAAGAATACGGGACTTTTGCTCAAGGTTAGCGTCAATGTTATTTTTCTCGGAGCCAGCCGGCGCACGCGGCAGCCTGCGGTGCGAGTCATTGTCTGTTTCTTTGTTGGCGCGCGCCGTTACTGGGATTAGGAGGCCGAACTTCCACAAATTCGCCTTGCCGAGAGGGCCCAGCTCTGTTAGAAACCCGCCAGTTCTGATGAAATTCACGTCTGTCGTTTTGTCGGTAGTTTACATAGTTTCTTTCTTGTCTGTCACGTGGTGGAGAATTTCTGCCTGAGTCGTGACTACGCGCTGGACCGTTGCGTCTAAAGTTATTCTGTCTCCCTTGATAATAGTTATTTTGGTTCCCATATTGTCTGTTTCTCTGATTGTCTCTGTGATTGTCATTACCGCGGAAAGGTGATCTTTCCCTGTAACTATTACTCTGCCAGTGGTTATCATATGGGTGGTGTCTGTTTTGGTCACGATTTACGTTGTAAGAATAGGTTTGTCGTGGCCATTTATTGTTTCTGTCGTCACGGAATTGAGACGGATGTGACCTGTAGTGATTGTTTTCCTGTTTTCGCATCCCGCGACTGTCTGTGTCAATTTCCAGTTCTTGTTACAATCCCTGAAAAGCTTCAATGTCGTCTTTGCAACGTCCTGCCAAAATAATATGTCGTAAATGTTCAGGCAGTTTGATTAAGCAAATGCGGATGAGTTCTGAGGGGCTGTATGGGTTTGACAGGTATTGATTCTTGTGCAACATGTCTTCAAAATATTTGACAAGACTGGAAAATTCAGATTGTTCAAAGTGTTTCATCATCATGATGCTATGTTTTACGCGATCTTGTGTAGCTTGTGACCAATATGCTGAGAGGAACGCATGGTAAAATACTCCTTCACTGTGACAATCGTGAATGACCGATCGCATTCTTACAGCTGGTTCATTTTCTAAGTAGCCACACATAAATTCTAATCT
Source organism: Schistocerca cancellata (assembly GCF_023864275.1). NCBI lineage: Eukaryota > Metazoa > Arthropoda > Insecta > Orthoptera > Acrididae > Schistocerca > Schistocerca cancellata. Next base: position 5,776,427 of record NC_064634.1, read on the forward strand.
GTGTTCTAATGACCAGTTGGGAGGAAAACAATGAGAGAATTGATGGAGCCACGCTTGTGGATGAATGTCGTTGGCAGAATTCTTGAATGTTTTGAATTTACGTGTAGTAATGAACAGCTTATAGTCAAAATCATCATGTCGGCGAGTCACATATCGGTCATTGTTACGTCGTTTCGGCGGTTCCATCTCAAAATTCGGCGTACCTTGCCAATTTCTTTCATAATTACCGAAATGCCCTGTGCTATTATTTTGTGGCTTTTCCGTATTTCTAAGTTCCTCTTCCCGTGTTGGAGCGCGAGTATCCTCTGAAATATGTAATTCTTGTATTACCTGTGTCAACTGATCTTGTACTTCCCGGATTTCTCTTTTGTACTGTGTATTGATTTGATTTTGATTTCGTTTGAATTTCCTAATTTGTTCATAGTCTTCTGTGTCAGTGAAGGCTACGGGTCTTGTGTCATTCAGATCATCATCTACCTTTGTAGATAAATTAGTGACCTGATCCGAAAGTTCGGCTACTTTCTCCGATAGTGAACACATTTCCTCAGTGTGTTTTTCTGAACCAAGTTTCAGAGTGTCCATTTGTGTTGAAATCGAATCTACTGTGTTCTTTAAGTTTTCCTGAGTTTTTGCCAGTTGCGTAACCGAATCGGTAGATGCAACTGAGTCAATTTTAGCCCACAAGGTCTCATGATTTTCATGAACAATGGTTTGCAGCTCTTTTATGGCTGCTTCGTGATTCTGTAATACATTCTCATGACGCGAAAAAATAGGTTGGAAATGCTCACAAATTTGTGTTTTTACGTCATTACAGACTTTCTGACATTTCGATTCTATTTTATGTAACTCAGTAGTTAAATCTTCACGTGTTTGTTCAAGCATATGTTCCACTGAGTCTAACTTTTGAAGCTTTTGTTCCATTGTGTCTAACTTTTGAAGCTTTTGTTCCATTGTGTCTAACTTTTGAAGCTTTTGTCCCATCTGTCTCTGATTTTGTTCCATTTGTTGCATTAATTGCAATAATAATGTATTAGTGTCTGGAATCTGTTTCTCTATGCTTTTTGGCAGTGCGTTTTCACCGGCAGCATTCACATTTTGACAAGCAGAAAATGTGTCTTGACTCATTTGAGAAAACGGTGAGGACGCAAAACCTGAATCTACAGTATTTGCAAAATTGTGTCCTGTCATTTCGGATTCCTGAGGCGAGCTGTTGCCGACCGATCGATCGATAATGCTTCCCTGTTCACTACCTGTTTCACTGCCTACGCCATTGTCTGACGCCCGCTCCATTTCCCTATGCACAGTTACCAAATTACTACTTTGAATATTAGTTAATTCACTACCCAGTGGTGCTGATAAGCTACGCTCGTCGTCACTATTATTTCTCAATTTAGTTTGGAGCCTAGTGTTACGTTTTTCACACGCCATTATTGTCACAATATTTCACACGACAACACAGAAAAGCACAACTTGAATAGCAAAAACAAGAGAACACATTAACACAGCACTGAAAATAATATCTAGTTAATTGCAGCTGCGAAATACTTGGTGCAAATCTACATGCATGCCACAACTGTTTTACTGTGCAACAATGAAAGACTGCAACTACCCAGGAGATTCTCTCTACAATTACGCACTAGCAATAAACAAAAGCTACATTAAATACACAAACTACAAGAAAAAATCAGAAGATTCCAGTGAGGTATCCTAGGCTAAGGGTCGACATATGAAACGTCCCCTTTGAACAATTTTACATGTGAAACGTCCACTTAGAACAATTATACAAGCCTGTGCTTAACCTGACACACAATATTATTTAGCGCAACGCAATCTGACTTTCAATAACCCCTACAAAACAATGGCCCTGACTAACTTTAACCTATACCTTTTACAAATCACTTACCTCACAAAAATCTTCGCTACTCAAGCTACTGCAAAACAGCGAGCGCCACTACTGCCAGCTAAATAAAAGATTCAAACTACTGAAGGTACTAACTACTGATAGGGGTAGTTAGCAAATGAAAGATATTAATAGAGAACAAACAATGTATTTACCTTAATATTCATAATTGACATTCAGTCTTACAGATTATCAAAACTCCGCCATCTCTCTCCACACGTCCACCACTGCTGGCGGCTCACCTCCAACTGCCCAACGCTACGCGCTGTTCACATCCAGCTGTAGCAGTTCATGACAACAATGGCAGACAACAATGCAAACTAGCCACATACTGCACATAGCACAGCCAGTGATTTTCGTACAGAGTGCTATGTAACGTTGCCAATAAAAAACATAAACAGCAAACTTACATAAAGAAAACATAAACAGCCTACTTACACACTTTTAGTTATGAATTGAACAAGTTCTTTTTGGAATGTGAAGTTACCTCTCAAGGATAGGATTCGCTAATGAAATTTCTATACAAAGTTTAAGATTGTTATTGACTTGGCAGAATGGCTGAGAGGCGCGCCTACTCAACTCGAATAATTATCCTTTAGAATGTTGCTTGGTACGGTCGAGGCTGTCGTGTATGAAATGAAGTGAAGTGTACTGTTGTGGAGGAAATATGGGGCTCGCAATAGCTGTAGCGCACAATACCGTAAGCTGCGATGACTGTTGTCTGCGCTGCTCGCTGCTGACAAATAAGACAACTCTCGTTCTATCTGGATTGACCTTCGCCAATCAAACTCTCCCTAGGCCTTGATGAAATCAAGGATTCCTATTCGCCCCTAGTCTAACTATTGGCGTGGTACTCCGGTCAGATAACCAGTCCACCGCGATGCCACTCAAAAATTATCTCGGAGGTGTTTAACTGTAACTCTGTCTGTTCACACCGCACAATAATTGTGTTGGCCAACACAGTGAACAACGCTTAATCACAAGAACTCAATATAGAGTCGCACTTCGATTCGCTCTCGATAGAGGTGCTCTCTCAGTGAAGTACTGAGGGGAGACTTGTTCCTTGCTCCAAGAGCGACAACAGAACGGCGCCACGCCAGACGTCAAGGGGTATATCTTTCGGTCTCTTCCATTACTCCTTCAGCTCAAGGCGTCAGAAATATCGTCTGCCAATCAGCATTACTCTTCAAAAACGGGAGAATGACGTTTCGTTTAAGGCGACCAATCCAGAAATCTGTAGTATCGGCGTTTGGCGTTTGCTGTCTCCCTGTGAAAATCTCTGAAACTGCGTGCTATGTGTAAAGAATGCGTAGGTTGGACGCTCCCACACAATGTAGCGGAATTTGCTTTTAAGCCGAACATGGGGGCGTTCCCCCTTTCACTCGGGCACACACTGTCTGCTCCACGGGTGGCCGAGGTTGACTCGTCTTCTGAAGGGACCGGCCTCCCGGTGTGTGGTCTGCCTCTCTCGAACTAAAAGCTCCTGTGACCGTCGTGTCTGGAATGTATGTGTGTACGCCAGCCTTGAGTATTTCAACCCCGATGCGCACTTGTTATCTGCATATCGTTTACATGAATTCGTACAACATTGACTTTATCTTATCGAGTTCGGGTTCGAATGAAGCGTCTTGATGTGCGGAATATGATTGTGAGGGCGGAATATGTAAGCAATGAAGGTCAGGTGACCACAACGTCTTACAGACCCTGCAGAAATACTGAACCATGCTGTCTCCACAGCCGTCGCCCACTGCGAAAGTTTACCGTTGAAAGAGGTTGTGCACAAATGGGACCTCCCCATTATGTCCCATAAATGTTCGAAGGGATTCATGCCGAGCGATCTGGGTGGCCAAAACATTCGCTCGAATTGTCCAGAATTTCTTCAGATCAATTGCGAAAAATTGGTGTCCCATTGACATGACAACGTTGTTGGGGAACATGGGGTCCATGAATGGCTGCAAATCGGTCTCCAAGTAGCCGAACGTAACCGTTTCCAGTCGATGATTGCCTCAGTTGGACCAGAGGGACCACTCCATTCTGTGTAAACACGCCGACATCAGCTTCCACAGTGCTTATCGACAACCTGCGACCACGATTTCGTGAGATTTGCACCACACTCTAACCCTACCATCAGCTCTTACCAACTGAAATTGGGACTCATCTGGGCAGGCCACGTTTTTTCAGTTGTCTGGTGTCCACCCGATATGGTCACGAGCCCAGGAGGGGCGCTGCAGGCCATGTCATGCTGTCAGCAAACTTAGTCGCGTCGGTCGTCTGCTGCCATAGCCCATTAACCCCGTGCAGTGTTGCTTGTCTGTTAGCACTGACAACCCTACGCAAACGCCACTTCTCTCGGTCTTTGAGTGAAGGCCATCGGCCACTGCGTTGTCCGTGGTGAGAGGTGACGCCTGAAATTTGGTATTCGCGGAAGACTCTTGACGCAGCCTATCTCAGAATATTCGATTCACTAATGATTTCCGTAATATAATATCCCGTATGTCTAGCTTGAACTACCATTCCGCGTTCCATGTCTGTTTATTGCCATCGTAAGACCATAATCACTTTGAGCACTTTTTCACGTGAATCACCCGAGTACAAATGATATGTCCGCTCATGCGCTACCCTTTTATAAGCGATACCATCGCCATTTGTATATGTGCATATCACTATTGCGTGACTTTTGTCACCTCAGTTTGTGTTTCCTTCGGTTGTTTCGATAGTTTTGAGTGGTTTTGAATGAGTTCCATTTCGAGTTCCTTCAACACATCTTCGTTTCTTTCGTGATCCCATTTGATAACCAGTTATTCGTCTCAAGAATTTTGCAGAGGACAGTAACCGTATTCTTTGGCAGTTGTCACTGTTTTATTTCCAGCTCTCCTTTTTTTGAAGATAGAAATGACAGTGGATTTAGCCCGGTTCTCAGGTATATCATCTGCTGACCAGGTCATGTTTAAGAAGTTTAGTTATCTATCTACAAATGACTTGCTTGCGTACCAAAACAGCTCTGGATTGATTGAATATTGCCCTGGGGATTTATTATTTTTATATTGTTTAGTACTTAAGTTCACACTTAGAGATAGTTTCTCTTGAACAGTTCCCTGCGAGTTGGACTGTAAGATGGTTTGATGTCTGAGACCACAGATTCTGAAAATACTGCAACCACTTAAGAAGAGGGGTGGGACTGACTTTCACATCCTCTTTCGTCATTTGACGAATAATGTCTCAGTCACCTGTTTCCCCTTTCACTCCAATAACGATTTAGAAATGCTGTTGTTAATATCTACAACTACGCGAACATGAATGATTCCTCAGACCGTAAAGGCACGAGAAAACGATTTTTTTTTTTGAAGATTTACTTGTTTCTAGAAATTCGCAGAGTTCTATCAAAACATATTGAACCCAAGTGTCAATCTAGCTCTAATTAATTAAAGTCAGGTATTACTGAAATGCTTACAGAAAAATGCTGAATATTGTAGGGATGGATGAATAAGTAACGAACAGGTGCTGTGAATTCAGCAGAAAAGAGCTTTGCGGCAAAACCTGACTAAACAAGGAACAGACTGATATGATATGATACATGGAACAGACTGATATGATATGTGATGAGTCATCGAGGAATAGCTAATTTGGTAACGGAGGAGAGTGCAGGCCTAAGAACTTTAGAACGAGACCAAAGCTTGCCTACAGAAAGCAGGTTAAGTGGCTGTGGGTTGCAGTAGGTTTTTGGAGAAAAGACTGGAGTGGGGAGCTGCGTCAAATGAGTGTTGGGAGTGAAGGCTGCGTAAACAACCTCACCGGTCGTTTTAGAATAGCGTCACGTGTCAGAACTTTGTCAATCCGTATCTCAATATGCCTTTACAATTACAGGGTGGCTCACAGAAAGTTTTACTTTTCATTTGGTTATTATGAGGTCGGTCGCATATTTATCCCAACATAAGTTTTAGATAACTGGTCTACACACATTTTCGTTACTAAAAAGCCTACCACAGGATGATTTCTTACAAAGTGCGTCACACAAATGGTTTCCATCATTGGCAAAGCTTTGCTAAACACGTTCACGGAAGCTCTTCATTACGTTCTCAATCATTTGTTGAGGAATGGACTCTGTCTCTTCCTAGACTGTGACTTTCGACTCATCAGTATTGTGGAGTCGCCGTACACACACACAAAAAAAAAAAAACCTCACCCCACAGCGGGAGCTGAAAGTTCAGATGATCTCATTGGCCATGGTGTATCACGTCATCGTGAGAGTAATCTATGTGGGGAGTGGCTTCTCAGCGTAGTCAGTGAATTGCGCGCATGTATGGTTGGCAGCCCCATCTTGCTGAAACCATATTGTGCACATTAGGCAAACTCCACGCAGCTGTGGAATGAAGAATTTCGATATTGCAATGCCTGCGTTGTCAAGTAGAACGGTGCAATGTTCCTTCGGACATGCACTGTGGTGACAACAGTTGTATGAAATACGTGAAATGCGAATACGAACTACCATCAGTTGTAGAACGGAATGGCGACAAAGAAAATGAGTGCCGGACCGGGGTTCGAACAAGGATTTCCCGCTTTGGCTCTCCGTGCACGACTCACGGCCACACCCAAACGTCCATACGTCGTCGGTCCTGCGTCAGAACCCGCATGTCCGAAGGAGAATTGCGTCGTTCTGCTTAAGGGGCTCCGGAAAGGCTCAAAATCATGAAAAGTTCAATTTTTACTTTTTTGCGTTTTCTGAATCTGCAGACTATTACCTTTTAATAGATATATAATTTATTCAATTCCGAAGACTACAACTATTTTTAAATTTTTTTTGAAATGTGTTCTACATGGGCGTGACCCACTGTGGCGCTGTTAAACTGCTGTCAAATGGTGTTATTATTAACGTCCGTGTTCATCAGGTACATTTTAGTGATGTGAGATAAAGTATGTGTTGTGGCTAACCTGTGATGGTTCAATATATATCGCTGGTGTGATTGTCGATTGTTTCATGTTTATTTACTCTGTCGTTATCTCGAAAATATTCGTAATTAATTCTGTTTCTTGAGTCTTTGTATTGCTGAAGTATAATAATGAGTAAAAGTAAAGTTATTAGAAATCCTCTGAAGGCTTTTAAGAAAAGGAGAAATGTTGGAAAGCCAAAGGTATGTGTTATTACTGTAAATAATAACATTCTAACATGGTACGAGCGATGCTTGCTTTAGACAAGAAACGCCTTCGGGCTGCAGACAGGGCTGTAAAGAGTCTAGAAATACAAGCAAGAGTAAACAGGAGGAGGAACAAGAGGAAGCTGGAGGAGGAGTTTGCAGAGGATGAAGATAATCAATCCTATGGATCTGGAATGCACTAAAAAGTTAATCCAATCTTTGTCGCTCGATTCCCAAAATTTTTATTTTCTCATACTAATTACATGTTTTCTAAGGATCTTCCAAACATATTTGTTTCAAACTTTCAGTAAATGTTACACAGTACCTTCTGCATAATTTAACACAGCCTTTTTTCAAAAAACTTTATATTTTTGAATAAATACCTGTACGAGATCTGTTAAAAAAATTCCGGAACATTCGTAATTTCGGGCCAATGGTCTGTTGGAGCTAAATGCAGTTGGCATTCCTGCACACGCGTGCGTCTAATGTGTATCTGCCGCGAGTTTCGCTGTAGTATGGCTGTTAGTTATCGTTAGGTGCCGCATTGAGTAGAACGTTGTGTCACGCAATTTGCGAATTTCTAGATGGCAGAGTTAAGTGGTTCTCATGGCTCTGAGCACTATGGGACTTTAAACATCTGAGGTCATCAATCCCCTAGACTTAGAACTACTGAAACCTACGTATCCTAAGGACATCAGACACATCCATGCCCGAGGCAGGATTCGAACCTGCGACCGTAGCAGCCTCGTGGTTCCGGACTGAAGCGCCTAGAACCGCTCGGCCACCGAGGCCGGCTGGCAGAGCTAGCGGAGCAATGCGTCTGCGTTTAATTTTGAGTGAAATTCGAGGAAACCTTCACAGAGACACATCAAATGATGCAGGAAACCTACGGTGATGAACTCTCAAGCCGTACTCGGTGCTACGAATGGTTCACGCGGTTTACAAATGGCCGGACGGAAGTTAAAGATGACCCCCCCCCCCATCTGCCCATGTCCCCCCCCATCAGCCCTCAGTTATGGTGTGTTATCTTTGTGCCGACATTTTAGTACAGTGTTTACAGTGAGTGTTCAGCGTTGTGTGTCTTCTCCGAAGTGTTGCGAACGGACATCATATTGTCGCTGGGTGAGATTTTTATATTTCTTGCGAACAGAAGGCAGACTGTCGGCATGTTTTTTGATTTTCTGTGTACTGTGCTCCCTGTCTGCTTCCTGTGTATTTTATTAGCTTTCAAAAATGGCTCTGAGCACTATGGGACTTAACTTCCGAGGTCATCAGTCCCCTAGAACTTAGAACTACTTAAACCTAACTAACCTAAGGACATCACACACATCCATGCCCGAAGCAGGATTCGAACCTGCGACCGTAGCGGTCACGCGGTTCCAAACTGAAGCGCTTAGAACCGCACGGCCACACCGGCTGGCTTTTATTAGCTTTGGCACCCCTTTGCTTTATGTTTTAACTTTCCACAATTTTCCGCCGTTTTACAATTTCAGTCACTGTTTTATCGCCTGCTTTTATTGTTTCTTATCTTCTTTGTTACTTTTAAAAAGTCTGTAGGCTGCAGAGCAGCGTAATACGCTGCTGCCAGCCCGCCCCCTTGGGGGGGGGGGGGGAAATCGAAATACAATAAAGGAAAAAAAAATTAAAGATGACCCTCGCTTAGGACGTCCTTCGACGCCTACCGACGCTTGTGTCAGGAACGTCAACGAAATTGCGCATACCAATCGAATGTTGGCTGGGATCGTGTCATGAAATGCGGACACAGCATCTTGGAGTGCACCGTGTTGTCGCCAAGACCAGAAAAACCTTCGCCTCGCAGTCTGTGTGAAGAGCTTTTGCATCGCGCACATGCGAAAGAGCTGTTCCTTAAGAGAATCATAACTGGTGATGAGACGTGGGTCTACGGTTATGATGTTAAGAACGAGGTTCAGTCTTCACAATGGATGGGGGAAGGTACTTCGAGACCGAAAAAGCTATTCAGGTCAGGTCAAATACGAATGCCATGCTGATAGTTTTCTTTGACTTTGAAGGATTAGTTCATCACGAATTGGTGCCACAGGGAAAAACCGTTAATCGATAGTACTATCGGGACGCATTGCGACGCCTACGGGAACGTATGGGCAGGAAACGGCCTGAAATGTGGCGAGGCAAATCATGGCTCTTGCATCACGAAAACGGACCCGCATATTCATCCCTGATGGTGCGTGACAATTGCACAAAAAACGAAATCACCGTGCTGCCTCATCCTCCATATTCTCCAGACCTGGCCCCTATGGACTTTTTTTATTTCCAAAGTTCGTTGAAAGCACGAAGATTTACAACGATAGATGAGATAAAAGGAAATCCGCAGGCCGTTACGCGCGATCCAGCAAGAGGCGTACCGAGACTGCTTCCGAAAGTGGAAACGACCTGGGGAGTGGCGTACCAACTGTGGAGGAGAGTGTTTCGAAGGAGACCACGAACACTAAGTAAAAGGTAAGTGTAGAGAAAAATTGTGGCCAAAGTTACGGAATTCTCTGAACAGACCTCGTATTTTCCTGTCGATACCAGGCAGCGACTTTCAATTAAAATGTCCTGCCCTGTGTGGGAATTACATAATGTACGTACGAGAACAAGCTGGAACGCAGGAATGACGACATATGTAAGTCTGGGTCTGGCCATAGATCGTGCATCGATAGCCAAAGCGGCCCCTAACCCGATAGAACAAAAGTTCCCCCAGGTTGACTGGCGTCATGTATGGCGCACGATGTTCGCCTGTTACCTTGACACGAATGTTCAGTCTGTCTGGTGCCTAACTGCCAATGGTAAGCAGATCAACCAATTTCGCCTTCATCGTATCCACCTCGTCCAATCGCCTCTATGTTCCACGTGTGGAGTGCCAGACAATGACGAACATCGGTTTGTTTGCGGACCGGTGGCGGAGGTTTGGCACTTCATTCGTCGTATTGTGGCTTTTCTAACGCGGGACGTTCCGGATCGGATTACTCCCCTTTCATTATTATTTTCGGAACGTGACTATTTTCCTCGGACAAAGACCAATGCTGTGAATTGGATTCGCGGACATGCCATTCACTACCCATTTGGACAAACTGTAGACTCTGTTCTCGATTTTTGGGCATACCTCAACGACCGTCATTATGTCGTTGTCCGCCACCCAAAATACAGACAATTTTTCTCGAACTTCCTTGGGAGTGCTTTCCACGACCCGCCTCGCAGCTGGAACGTGTTAAGCCAAGAGAGAAGAAGGTTTCCTGTTTGAACCAATGAACATTTCTGAACAATTTAACGGAACACATCAATTTCGAGAAGACGTGACTCAACATATTACCAGCGGGGCGCAGAAGGACTCTGATCAATTACACAACAAAACTAAACAAAAAAAATAAATAAATAAAATAAAAATAATAAAAATAAAAATAAAATTCAGAAAAAGGAAGATTTTGTTCTGTTTGTAAGGATAGCCCTAACCTTGATTTCCCGTATTTCCCCTGGTATATAGGCAGCTCTCTGGGGTAGATTTAGTCAGGAGCCAACGCCTGAAGTGGACCAGATTTTTTGTTATAGGATCAAAAGTGGCGGTGGCATTTAGGTTTTTTTCCTAAGGGCCTTTCTAAAAATAAAAAAATAAAAAAAGAAACAAAAACTGAAAAAATAAAAAAGAATAAAAAAATAAAAATAAACAGAGAAAAATATAAAAAAGATGGAAAGAAATAAAAGATAAAAAAGTAAAAAAGTGGTAATCGTCAAAAAAACAAAAAAGCTTTTAATGTGACCGCTCGCGTAGAGCGGGAAACGCGGGTTCGAGTCCCGGTATGGTACAAATTTTCATTGTCGTCATTCCATTATCCAATTGCTGGTAGTTCGTACAGACAATTGCGAATACATTTTATGTAATGAAGTAATGGTTAATCATGTCCGCATATCGCTCGGAATTGATGCTCACTGGCCGGCCGTTATTGTCCGAAAAACAAATCAAAAATGTGCTACCATGGGCTGTTCATTGGCTCACCAGACAACGGCCTTCGGGCTATCCTCGGGTTTCTCACTAAGCAGCTGCGGGTCTGTGTGGGAGTAACATCGGAAGCTTCGTTTGTTGACAAACCCACTCAGATGAACCCGACCACTCATCACAGGACTCGTCCGTTCTGTCCAGTAACGTTGTGCAGAAATTGCGCCTGCTCCCTTTGTCTCCCAGCCCTAACTGTTGAGCCACTTCCAGCATATAAGGATGACACTTTAAATCCTGTTTCACAAGCCCCTGCAAAGAAGTGGGAGGAATTTCTAATGCAACAGTCTGGAATGGCGGCAGACAGGTCGCTGTGGTCTTCATCGTGCAGGTGGTCGAAATCATTGGGTATTTTCCGGCGTTTGAAGTGTCTTTTCAGATCCCTTACGCTACTTCACAGTGGGTACATAACCCGTCAAATGCGATGTCCTATCCGTCTGGATATGGTCCTTCTGTCTGCAGCACGGAAATGGCGGTCTCTTCCACGGCGTATTGCGCATTGGACAACCACAGTGCTCTGCGCGTGACAGTGAAAGGGTACAGTACCGCCGACATTGAAAATAGGTACAACATACTTCATTATTCTTGTCAGAACAACATATTTTTTGTAAAAATACTCAATTCCAATTAATACAGCGAAGCCGGATACCAGTGTGGGAAAGAATGACAATTTATTTATTTAATTGATCACATGTGCACTCCCACAAAATAAATCCCTACATCCAGTTTGGTGAGATCTGTGAAATGAATGAATGTATGGTCGTCTGCTAACCGCAGATGGTGAATGTGAATATACGATCATCTTTGAGACGATCCTTTGGCCACCTTTGCTGGAACCAAAGAGATGAAATTTACCGGAGCTTTGAGCGCCTGAAATGTGGCTGACCAATACGGTAGCAAGGTGCTCCCCCACTTCGGCAGAGGTGCGAGATGACCTGAAGAACGGCCATGTTTCAGCACTCTGCCGCTGGATCTAGTGTTGGTAAGACCTGTCTTAGGTGTGCTCCGTAAAGACAAAATAGTGGAGACATGGTATGCATGTGAAATACTTAAGAGTAGTTTAAAATAATAATTTCTCTATTTCAGGAACTTTTGTGGGGAGAATTAAATGTCAGGCAGGTAATATTAAGGAGATCGTAGTAATCTTCGGAAGTGACCAATGGTCACAATGAAACCACGTGTAGCTATAAGTTGAAATACTTCTGAGTGCTTAAGTTAAGCTGAATTACTAGCGTGTGTACTATAAATTGGAAATATTTAAGAAATGGCGTGAGCAGGACTTGAAATTAGAGACGAGTACTTCCACATGGTGAGTACTGTGTGAGTCTCAATCTGTGTATGAGACAAAGGATAAAGAGAAGTACTCGTCCATGGTATCAGTTGAGGACTCACGTGTGTGATGAATATGTTCTTAATATTACTTTGCGTGTTATGTTTCCGTGTGACGCTTCATTCAAACTATAATACTCTGAGAGAGAAGCAAGGTGAGTCAGCCGTCTATCCAGCAACGCCACTTGGCTCGCATTGCACAGGAAGATGTGCATATATCCTCCAGAGTTCATAGTAGGAAAGAAAAGTTACGAAGTGGGGCAGTGTCGTGTGAAACTGGGATGAATACTAATTGAAGTGGGGAAGCTGAAAGCGATGTGATTATAATGTTGTGACTATTCCTTGTGTTGTATTCCACGTTGCAGTGTGGTGTATGTCATGTAATTTGAGTATGTGTGGTTTGCATGGGAGAGTAGCAAGGTAGTTTCAGAGGTAGTGGATTATGCGTGTTCCTTTTGTACTGCTCGGTGTGGAGGAAAGTTTCGTGATGATGGTTGTGAGAGTCGAAGTGTGAGATATAGCAAAAGATCCACCATCCTATCCAGAAAGTGAACTGTAGCATTAAATAATTACGAGACCATAAGATAGAGAATCACCAATGTAAAGCCATGCCCACTGGGCGGAATTTCTCATGTGTTATTGTTGTAGGTTATAGATTTTGTGTGTTTAGGTTATAGGATTTATCGGAATAAATAAGATAGTGAAAAGAAAAAGATTGGTGGCCTTTTCCTTCGGATTGTATGTTGTCATGACACTCAGAATTTATCATGTGTGCGCCATTCATATGCAGTGCGATGGCCACGTGTTGATAAAAGCCGTTAAATAAGAAAGAAAATGTGGTATTGCCAGTGTGTAGTGAACAGTCAGTGTTGTGTAAATTGCTAATAGTCAGATGTGCGTTTCCGTTGCGTAATATTCAAACAGAAGAATAACTTGTAACTTTATTGTGAGTACTAGAGTTCATGTTACTCGACAGATAAGAATGAATCCACTCGCTTGGCAGACCACTCATCTTGCAGGCCTGACTGCTTGATGCCACAGTATGAGCAAGGCATGCGGGTGCCTCTCAACAGAACTAGTCCACTGCCTGAGTTCATACCTGCACTGGCCAGCTACGTGGGTCTGATCACCATGCGGTGCAAGCCCAACCACGTACCATCAGATTGGCCGATTGATAACTGTGAGACACCCTGTAGCGAGTCGCGTGTTATGGTAAAGTCGTAGGTGCCCCATTAATAGCTGAGATTGCTCCGCGTGCTTCACAGCAGATACTCTGGAAAATGAACACGCACAAAGCGCACTCCCACACGTACGCGTACGTCCGTGTACACAGACGAACTTTGGTGCTGCAGCCGTCAGCCTGACAGCATCGGGACTGTGCGGTGTTGCCGTGCTTTGGGCCCAGACGGAGCTGCCGATGGCGTGCGTGGTGCTGTCCGGAGCGTGCGTGTCCGTCGTCAATATCGTCGTCGTCGACGCTGTCCCCACGTACCTCAGGCGAGACTCACCACGTGTCCGTGCGCTGTTCACCTTCCTTCCATTCTGACGTAGAAGTAAAGGTGCATATTTATTGAAGGCAACTTTCCATTAACATTTTTTGTTGTGTAATACGTCAGCACAAACAATACGACCTGGAAAAATTAGTGGAATCACGCACAGTTTCATCGAACACACGGATGTGAAGCGGCCTTTTGCATGAACAACAAAACTGCAATGCTAGCCACTTTCTGACAACCTAGCGTGTTGCTGTCGATTCTGATGTGAACTACCCAATCACTGAGCTGCTCACAGTGACTCCCTCTCTGTCCTACCACTCTATTCATAATCAATGCTTCTCCCATTACACCATTTTCTACTGCAGAGATATTACCCTATTCTCGTCTGACCATAAATCCTTGTCTTCTTTCCGTTTCACTTCACTGACCCCTACTATGAGAGTAATCCCAAAAGTAAGAATGAATGGCTCTGAGCACTATGGGACTCAACATCTAAAGTCATCAGTCCCGTAGAGCTTAGAACTACTTAAACCTAACTAACCTAAGGACATCACACACATCCATGCCCGAGGCAGGATTCGAACTTGCGACGGTAGCGGTCGCGCGGTTCCAAACTAAAGCGCCTAGAACCGCTCGGCCACACCGGCCGGCCTAAAAGCAAGTTCTCCTTTTCTTTTTTTAAGTATAGAACTCTGTTTGTGTGGCAGTTGGTCACACTGTTACGAAGAGTGCTTCACGAGCTGTGTGAACGAGGTGCATTTAAGTTCTAAGGCCTCCGATTTTATTTCTAATTAACTACTCACCCGAAATCGATGAAACTGGTATTACTTCTCGACGTAATCGCCCTGCAGACGTACACATTTTTCACAACGCTGACGCCATGATTCCATGGCAGCGGCGAAGGCTTCTTTAGGAGTCTGTTTTGACCACTGGAAAATCGCTGAGGCAATAGCAGCACGGCTGGTGAATGTGCGGCCACGGAGAGTGTCTTTCATTGTTGGAAAAAGCCAAAAGTCACTAGGAGCCAGGTCAGGTGAGTAGGGAGCATGAGGAATCACTTCAGAGTTGTTATCACGAAGAAACTGTTGCGTAACGTTAGCTCGATGTGCGGGTGCGTTGTCTTGGTAAAACAGCACACGCACAGCCCTTCCCGGACGTTTTTGTTACAGTGCAGGAAGGAATTTGTTCTTCAAAACATTTTCGTAGGATGCACCTGTTACCGTAGTGCCCTTTGGAACGCAATGGGTAAGGATTACGCTCTCGCTGTCCCAGAACATGGACACCATCATTTTTTCAGCACTGGCGGTTACCCGAAATTTTTTGGTGGCGGTGAATCTGTGTGCTTCCATTGAGCTGATTGGCGCTTTGTTTCTGGATTGAAAAATGGCACCCACGTCTCATCCATTGTCACAACCGACGAAAAGAAAGTCCCATTCATGCTGTCGTTGCGCGTCAACATTGCTCGGCAACATGCCACACGGGCAGCCGTGTGGTCGTCCGTCAGCATTCGTGGCACCCACCTGGATGACACTTTTCGCATTTCCAGGTCGTCATGCAGGATTGTGTGCACAGAACCGACAGAAATGCCAACTCTGGAGGTGATCTGTTCAACAGTCATTCGGCGATCCCCCAAAACAATTCTCTCCACTTTCTCGATCGTGTCATCAGACCGGCTTGCGCGAGCCCGAGGTTGTTTCGGTTTATTGTCACACGATGTTCTGCCTTCATTAAACTGTCACACCCACGAACGCACTTTCGACACATCCATAACTCCATCACCACAAGTCTCCTTCAACTGTCGATGAATTTCATTTGGTTTCACACCACGCAAATTTAGAAAACGAATGATTGCATGCTGTTCAAGTAAGGAAAACGTCGCCATTTTAAGTATTTAAAACAGTTCTCATTCTCGCCACTGGCGGTAAAATTCCATCTGCTGTACGGTGCTGGCATCTCTGGGACGTATTGACAATGAACGCGGCCTCATTTTAAAACAATGCGCATGTTTCTATCTCTTTCCAGTCCAGAGAAAAAAAATCGGACGCCTTAGAACTTGAATGCACCTTGTAAACATGCGCACGCCGCGCTGAGGTGCTCAGTCTTGGCTTGGAAGCCGTTGAGAATGGAGCTCCCGTTATATGTTACCGCCAAGTGCGAATTGCGCGCAGTTATTCGGTTTTTGAACGCAAAGGGCACTGCGCCAATTGAAATCCATCTCCAATTGACGGAAGTGTATGGTGAGTCATGCATGGATGTCAAAAATACTCGTAAGTGTTGTAGAGAGTTTGCAGCTGGTCGGACCGAAATTCACGACGAACAAAGGAGCGGGAGACCGTCAATTTCTGAGGAGACAGTGTTGAAGGTCGAGCAAAGCATGCTTGAAGATGAGCGGATCACCCTGGATGATCTCTGACAGGTACTGTGAGACTCTGATAAAACTCAAACGGGCAATCCAGAACTGTAGAAGAGGAATGTTGAGCAAGGGCGTACGCATTCTCCATGACAACGCTTTTCTCGGCAAACCGTTGCTCTCCTGCAACAGTTTCAGTGGAACATAATCACCCACCCACCCTATAGTCCTGACTTTGGGCCCAATGACTATCGCCTCTTCCCTAGGTTAAAAGAACATTTGGCCGGAAAGCGATTTCACGACGAAGTGAAAGAAGAGGTTCATAACTTTCTGAACAGCATAGTGGCGAGCTGGTATGACATGGGCATACAAAACCTGCCACAGTGTCTACAAAAATGCATCGACAGAAATGATGATTATATTGAAAAATAGCTAAATGTTCGAGCTGTAAACTGATGTAAACCATTGTAGAAATAAACAGGTCTATCTACAGGAGACCTTACTTTTGGGATTACCCTCGTATATCTAGATCGAGCCTTCGCATTTCCCTTTCCAGATTCTTTAGCTTCCCTACTCCGTTCAAACTTCTGACTCGTAGAACGTTAGCCTTTCGTCGTTTATTCAATGTTTCTTTCATGGTCACCTCCCCTTTGGCAGTTCTCTCCCGGAGATCCAAATGGGGGCTTGCTTGGAATCTTTTGCCAATGAAGAGATCATCATGACATTTTTTTCGATTACAGGCCACATGTCTTGTGGATACACACAATTTGTCTTTAATGCTGTGGTTTCCTCTGCCTTCTGCATCCTCATACCATTGACCACTGCGGATTTTTCCGCC
This sequence comes from Schistocerca cancellata, assembly GCF_023864275.1. Taxonomy (NCBI): domain Eukaryota; kingdom Metazoa; phylum Arthropoda; class Insecta; order Orthoptera; family Acrididae; genus Schistocerca; species Schistocerca cancellata. The sequence continues at coordinate 5,793,478 of NC_064634.1, forward strand.
GTTTAGGGGCAGTTTCCAACACCAGCCTCATTACAAGCCCTAATTTCTCTTAACTTATGTTTGTGGTCCTTAAGCGTAATTTACGTTGGCGCTAGTACAATCGTTCTACAGTCAGCTGCAAATGCCGGTAGTCTAAAATTTTCTTTATAGTATTTCGCAGAAAGAAAGTGGACTTCCCGCTTGAGTTCACGGATCGTTTCCAAAACACTAGCATGTTGATCGAACTTACCGCTAACGGATCTAGCAGTGCGCCTCTGAATTGTTTCTATATCTCTCTTTAATCCGATCTGATGGAGATCCCGAACACTCAACAGTACTCAAGAATAGGTCGCTCTGGTTTTCCACGCAGGTGTCCCACAACGAGGATCTACACCTTTCTAGAATTTTTCCAATAAACCGAAGTCCATCAGTCTTCTTCCCTGCTACCGTCCTTGCGTGCTTGTTCCATTTCACATCGCTTTGCAACGTTACGCCTAGTTATTTAATTGACCTGACCTGACTGTGTCCTCTACCCCTGTTGTTGTTGTTGTGGTCTTCAATCCTCAGACTGGTTTGATGCAGCTCTCCATGCTATTCTATCCTGTGCAAGCTTCTTCATCTCCCAGTACCAACTGCAACCTACACCCTTCTGAATCTGCTTAGTGTATTCATCTCTTGGTCTCCCTCTACGATTTTTACCCTCCACGCTACCCTCCAATACTAAATTGGTGATCCCTTGATGCCTCACTCTACCACTATGAATCATTTTATTCTTAAGAACTGCTATAAAAGCAGAAACACATTATTAAGTTAATTACTAACGTTTACAAAATTAGTAAGGATGTTTTGCGTTTCACTGCACTGCATTGCCGTTTATATACGAAAAGAAACTGGAGCACTGCACTGTCATTGATGATCTACACTCCTGGAAATGGAAAAATGAACACATTGACACCGGTGTGTCAGACCCACCATACTTGCTCCGGACACTGCGAGAGGGCTGTACAAGCAATGATCACACGCACGGCACAGCGGACACACCAGGAACCGCGGTGTTGGCCGTCGAATGGCGCTAGCTGCGCAGCATTTGTGCACCGCCGCCGTCAGTGTCAGCCAGTTTGCCGTGACATACGGAGCTCCATCGCAGTCTTTAACACTGGTAGCATGCCGCGACAGCGTGGACGTGAACCGTATGTGCAGTTGACGGACTTTGAGCGAGGGCGTATAGTGGGCATGCGGGAGGCCGGGTGGACGTACCGCCGAATTGCTCAACACGTGGGGCGTGAGGTCTCCACAGTACATCGATGTTGTCGCCAGTGGTCGGCGGAAGGTGCACGTGCCTGTCGACCTGGGACCGGACCGCAGCGACGCACGGATGCACGCCAAGACCGTAGGATCCTACGCAGTGCCGTAGGGGACCGCACCGCCACTTCCCAGCAAATTGGGGCCACTGTTGCTCCTGGGGTATCGGCGAGGACCATTCGCAACCGTCTCCATGAAGCTGGGCTACGGTCCCGCACACCGTTAGGCCGTCTTCTGCTCACGCCCCAACATCGTGCAGCCCGCCTCCAGTGGTGTCGCGACAGGCGTGAATGGAGGGACGAATGGAGACGTGTCGTCTTCAGCGATGAGAGTCGCTTCTGCCTTGGTGCCAATGATGGTCGTATGCGTGTTTGGCGCCGTGCAGGTGAGCGCCACAATCAGGACTGCATACGACCGAGGCACACAGGGCCAACAACCGGAATCATGGTGTGTGGAGCGATCTCCTACACTGGTCGTACACCACTGGTGATCGTCGAGGGGACACTGAATAGTGCACGGTACATCCAAACCGTCATCGAACCCATCGTTCTACCATTCCTAGACCGGCAAGGGAACTTGCTGTTCCAACAGGACAATGCACGTCCGCATGTATCCCGTGCCACCCAACGTGCTCTAGAAGGTGTAAGTCAACTACCCTGGCCAGCAAGATCTCCGGATCTGTCCCCCGTTGAGCATGTTTGGGACTGGATGAAGCGTCGTCTCACGCGGTCTGCACGTCCAGCACGAACGCCGGTCCAACTGAGGCGCCAGGTGCAAATGGCATGGCAAGCCGTTCCACAGGACTACATCCAGCATCTCTACGATCGTCTCCATGGGCGAATAGCAGCCTGCATTGCTGCGAAAGGTGGATATACACTGTACTAGTGCCGACATTGTGCATGCTCTGTTGCCTGTGTCTTGTGCCTGTGGTTCTGTCAGTGTGATCATGTGATGTATCTGACCCCAGGAATGTGTCAATAAAGTTTCCCCTTCCTGGGACAATGAATTCACGGTGTTCTTATTTCAATTTCCAGGAGTGTATATTGTTGAAGTGCACGTACTGACATTATCACGTTTTCTTATTGCTACATATACACTGATATGCCAAAACATTTGACCATTGCCCACCACGAGGTGGGATGTCTTCTGGTGGCGTTACAGGAACGTGACGTGGTAACGAAAATGTATAAGTGGATCAGTGACGAATGGGGAATCATTCTAGTGACAACACGGGCAACACTGTACTGGCATGAGCGACTTTGACAAAAATGATACCATTATTAAACAGAGCCCGTGAACAAGTATCTCGAAAACGCCGTAGTTGATCGTAAGTTGGTCTCGCGGTTCTAGGCGCTCAGTCTGGAACCGCGCGACTGCTACGGTCGCAGGTTCGAATCCTGCCTCGGGCGTGGACGTGTGTGATGTCCTTAGGTTAGTTAGGTTTAAGTAGTTCTAAGTTCTAGGGGACTGATGACCGCAGCTGTTAAGTCCCATAGTGCTCAGAGCCATCTGAACCATTTTGATCGTAAGTAGTTCACGGGCCTATGTGGTCAGCATCTACGGAAACAGGTAGAATGACAGCGAAACTACCTTTAGGCGCAAAATGTTTGGAAGTCCACGACTCTTCAGAGAACGTGGGCTTTGGAGGCTTGTCTGCTCTGTAAAGCAGGAGAGGTGGCAGTTTGTGGCATCTCTTCCGAAAGAGCACAGCACTGGTGCACGCACACGTGTTTCGGAGCAGGCCGTTCATCGTACGTTGTTGAACACGGAGCTCCACAGCAGACCACCCCTACGTCTTCACATGTGGACCCAATGACACCATTAACCACGATTCCAGTGTCCAGTGTCCATGGATCAATAGAAAAGGGGCACCTCGTCAGATGGATCACGTTTTTGCTACACCAGATGGATGGTCGTCATTAGTGGGACTAAGAGAGCGTCACCCCACTCCCCATTGTTGCCAAATTTATTCAAGATGGCGGCGATGACGTCATCCAAGATGGCGGCATGTAGACTTGGCAACAGCGCATGACTTCATCCAAGATGGCGGATTTTGGCGGGAAAATAGGCCAACCGGGCTACATCCACTAACCTAACCCTCGAGAAAAAATGGCGGCAATTTTGAATTTTTGGCGGGAAAATAGACCAATTGGGCTACGTCCACTAACCTAACCTCCAGAGAAAATGGCGGGAACTTTGAATTTTGGCGGGAAAATAGACCAATTGGGCTACGTTCACTAACCTAACCTAACTCCCGCCCCTCCGTAAAATTGGCGCCAAATTCAAATTCCAATAGGATAATGCATGCAAAACCTTACTTTTCTTTATTATTATTCATTATAATTTATTATTATTATTATTCATTATTACTCATTATCATTTATCAACATTCATGATCATTTGTTATTATTATTATCAACCGACTGAGAATGCCGTGCCACACTTTTGGCGCCAAAGTTTGCTCAACAATTAAATCCGCCATCACTGTACAAGAGCACGTTTGCATCACGATACCGCTCGCTAAGTTAGTTGACTCTCTCTCGCACTTGCGTTATAACCAGACACACGCCCCACGGACGTCCAACCGCTTACGTCACACACCCTCCATCGCCCCCTCAATACATACGATGGACATAGTCTTCTGCAAATACGCTAACACCCACATCGCCCATCTAACCTATCAGTTACCTAAGTACTTAATTCCATTTCAATTTTAATCATATTAAATAATTCAATAAACAATTTCATATACGTATGCAAAGGTGCTAAACTACCTACTTTCAACTACTTTTAGAGGACCACCGCCGCTTCCCAGCAACACTCGCCGAGTTTGAATTCTGGCATTAAACACAGGTCGCTTATGCTTTCGGGACCGATCTAAGAAAATTGCGCGTAAAGAAAGGACACTTGTACCAACCTCATCCACCCGATCACCTCTTCCTCCTACGATCAGGCGCCAAGTGTGAAATCTGCCAGTAAACAAAGCTCACTTGCGTCTTCGCTACCAACTTAAGAAAATTACTGAAAACGTTGCATACCACCACCAACACTTCCTAGGGGGCAGTTGGTAAAAGGACTCAGCCCGCACAAGGCTGATGGAAGGAGGAAGGACTTTACTTTATTAATTTGGGAGCAATTTATTTACGGATGGAGTATATGTATCACAGGACACACGCTCTGACGTGCCCCACACCATACAGACCTGCAAACCACTCCCACATAACTCATTTATAATGCTCTACACACACGTTTGCTAATTGTAAACAGTAAAAAATAACTCATATCACAGCCTACAGAAATGCGAACTGCTCGTAAATAATGCAAAACATTTACCTCCAAATACCCAAACAGCTCCTAATTTCCGCAAATAATTTCAGTCCAGATATGCAAACAGCTCCTAAATAATACACCACAGTGATGTGTAGACACGCTAAGTACTCGTAAACTAGTCAAATAGCGCATATGAAGACCGCATATGAAGACCTACCGACCCGATCCCGAAATAATGCAACCAACGCGCGCTAGCACAGTCCATTGAGTACACAGGAGGCAGCGATAACTGACGTATACCTAAGATCTCGAAACGCGCACGGTCCCTGCTCGGCTTCCGCACACATGAAGTGGCGGCAACTCCCTCATACGTAACACCTGTGAAGCTCCTATCCAAATATGTGCTCACCTACGTACACGTGCTGATGTGATCGGGCGGGGGTGCAACCCCAAGCTTCAGCCATACGCAGGCCAAAGCTGTATGTAGGCGCTCTTAATGACCGAGCGTTTATTTACACACACACACACACACACTCACACACACACACACACACACAGACACACACACACACAAAAATGGTTCAAATGGCTCTGAGCACTATGGGACTCAACTGCTGAGGTCATAAGTCCCCTAGAACTTAGAACTACTTAAACCTAACTAACCTAAGGACAACACGCACACCCATGCCCGAGGCAGGATTCGAACCTGCGACCGTAGCGGTCACGCGGTTCCAGACTGTAGCGCCTAGAACCGCACGGCCACTCCGGCCGGCACACACACACACACACACACACACACAATGCGCACTCCAAGCAGAGCCGCACGCGTTCGGCCTTCCTCACTCTAACTGCGGTCCGGCGAAGACGCTTCAGAATTCCGTTCCACAATAGCAGAACCCACTGTCCCCCCTTACCGATTCTAACGGACCATTAAGTGACGATTGACTGACGCTTCACCGCGCGCGCTACAATCCCGCGAAGTGAGGCAGCCACAGTTCGCACCCGCCAGCCACCATCACCAAACAACGGTCAAAGTTGGATTCCAAGCAGTGCGCACAACAGTCTCATATTCGAGGCATCTCCAGGTGCCGATCGCCTCTGCTGCTGAATGCAAGGCGGGTTGACACACACACACACACACACACACACACACACACACACACACACACACACACACACGGTCATCCTCTCTACTCATCCCATAACATTAGCAATAGTAACTTTACAATCCAATATATACAAAGCCTATACAATGTAAGCCCCAGTAACTTTGACAGTACCGACTACATGCCCCAATGCTCTCCACCCCTAAGGAAGCACTGTGAACCTGCTCTTTCTTTCTACACATGCGACACTCGGCGGTAATCAGCCCTTCTACACCAACGGATGGAAGTCCCTCTCAGAACTGTTCCACAAATTCGGTGATCGCTTCCCCTCAACACAAATGTGTTACTGTCTCTTCTTCCTTGACTGCTCGCTTTTCTTTTTCTACAAACATTTCCAGACTCATAAACTACGAGAACACACCAAAATTTTTCCAAGTACAGCATCCTATAAACCACTGAGTAACTAGAAACAGGCAGCCCAAAAAATGATATTGGCACTCTCGAATACCGAAGTTGTTGATGTCATCATACTTACAGTTAAATGTTACGATCGTGGTCTCAATTGATTGGCATTCGACAATTAGGTAAGTATCAGAAATACACTCTCTTGACCCCTGTTACTCTGGAAATATCTTTACTGTCCTTACGACTTCCTCTCTACTCATCACATAACATAAACAATATCAACTTTACAATGAAATATATACAAACGCTACACAAGGTAAACCACAGTAACTTTACAACACAGTACACACACATTTGACACAAAACAGTGCACTTATCCAGTATATCTCTACAGCATGCGAAAAAAATTCCTCTTCCTACAGCGTCTATATACCGCAATGCTCTCCAATCCTAGGAAAGCACCGTCAACCTGCTCTTTCTCTCTACAGACCAGACACTCAGAACTAATCTTCCCTCTTACATCAGCAGACCTAAGTCACCCTCAGAACTCTTTTTACAAATTCGGTATTGTCCCCCTTAGCACAAACGCCTTACTGTCTCTCCTCCCTTGTCTGTTCGCATTTCTATAAACATTCTTAGACTCATATCCTGCAAGAACACATGTACTTTCTCCATAATATTACACCATTTTAGCTGTACTTCTGAATATCATGCACTAGGTTACATCCTACCGATCACTAGTTCGTCATAATTCCCAAGATATAGACTTCAAATTAATTCTCTACAAACGCCGAACTTTATCTATGTGCAGTATGCTGTAAACCACTGACTAACTAGAAACAAACATACACAAAATGATATTTCCACTCTCGAATACTGGTCTCAGTCATGTAACATATTCGAGATCTTGGCTATAATTTACACGCCAACTAAGATCAGTCCCAGGTCTAGTGAACAGACAAGTGTGTATCCAACACACCACAATCGATCTTCACTCAACTAAATAAAGGAAGCAAATGTGCAGAAGTAGTCAACCGAACAATCTACATCCCATCGAATAAGACTCCAACCCAAATCTTCTTAAATTCTGACTTGATCACCAAAGCCGCCCAACACATTCTATTACTTCGCTATTCAGTCGTCTAGAGGACATCAAAGTTAACTCTTATAGATCTATACTCTCCAACAGGTCACTGCATTCGGACAGCTGCTCCAGTTATTTATTATTATTTATTATCATTTATGATCATTTATTACTATTTATTATAATTTATTACTTATTATTACTTATATCATGCGCATGTGTTCGCCACGAGGTCCGGACTCCAACTGGGTTAGTACACATCGCCACCAGCAGAGGGCCTCATTCAAGATGTCCGATTTTGGTAGGGAGTTTGAATTTTGCTGGAAGATCACACAATTCGTCTAACAAAAATGGCCCCAATATCAACTGTGTTTAGCTCCTATCACAATCACCAGAGCGCTCTGTCATCACGTAAGTTGATTACGCAATTACCATTATTCAAGATGGCTGCAACCAGTGTTAAACGTGTCACCTTTCACGAATCTCTATGCTACATTAAAATTCCAACTTGGCTTTAGTCACACCCTACGCATTGTTCAAGTGATCCCATTTCCAGATCTTTGCCCATCTGACATCTGCAGTTTAAGTCCGAGAAAGACATATCCATTACCTTCTGCAGCCTGTATAGAAACAGAACGACCTAAGCTACTGCAACAGGACCTTGTCTTGACCATTCGCCGGAAATGCGAGCGCCGGCGGCGGCATGTCAAAACCACATATCTGTCCATCTAAACAGCCGTCCACTCAGCCCCAGGACCAGCATGGCGAAGTGGGCTCTCTCTATACCAGCTCTCCAGCTATTGTCTAACGACATACACTGCACAAATGGATTCCTTAACAGCACAGATCTCTATCCTCCCCTGCATCTCCAACGCGACGTGTAAACTGTGTCTCTCCCCCAGCCAGCGAACACCACGTCAGTTGCACCTTGTAAATCATACTCTTACAGTCGATAGCATAAAATTGAATGATTTTAAATAAAGGACAGCCGCAACACGAGGAAACTAGAAGAGCCTGGTGGCGTTGTGGCGACTTTCCAAACTACCTTCCCCCAAAAGTGATTGACGGCCTCTACATTTAAACTCATACAGGGTGTTTCAAAAATGACCGGTACATTTGAAACGGCAATAAAAACTAAACGAGCAGCGATAGAAATACACCGTTTGTTGCAATATGCTTGGGACAACAGTACATTTTCAGGCAGACAAACTTTCGAAATTACAGTAGTTACAATTTTCAACAACAGATGGCGCTGCGGTCTGGGAAACTCTATAGTACGATATTTTCCACATATCCACCATGCGTAGCAATAATATGGCGTAGTCTCTGAATGAAATTACCCGAAACCTTTGCCAACGTCTCTGGCGGAATGGCTTCACATGCAGATGAGATGTACTGCTTCAGCTGTTCAATTGTTTCTGGATTCTGGCGGTACACCTGGTCTTTCAAGTGTCCCCACAGAAAGAAGTCACAGGGGTTCATGTCTGGCGAATAGGGAGGCCAATCCACGCCGCCTCCTGTATGTTTCGGATAGCCCAAAGCAATCACACGATCATCGAAATAATCATTCAGGAAATTAAAGACGTCGGCCGTGCGATGTGGCCGGGCACCATCTTGCATAAACCACGAGGTGTTCGCAGTGTCGTCTAAGGCAGTTTGTACCGCCACAAATTCACGAAGAATGTCCAGATAGCGTGATGCAGTAATCGTTTCGGATCTGAAAAATGGGCCAATGATTCCTTTGGAAGAAATGGCGGCCCAGACCAGTACTTTTTGAGGATGCAGTGACGATGGGACTGCAACATGGGGCTTTTCGGTTCCCCATATGCGCCAGTTCTGTTTATTGACGAAGCCGTCCAGGTAAAAATAAGCTTCCTCAGTAAACCAAATGCTGCCCACATGCATATCGCCGTCATCAATCCTGTGCACTATATCGTTAGCGAATGTCTCTCGTGCAGCAATGGTAGCGGCGCTGAGGGGTTGCCGCGTTTGAATTTTGTACGGATAGAGGTGTAAACTCTGGCGCATGAGACGATACGTGGACGTTGGCGTCATTTGGACCGCAGCTGCAACACGGCGAACGGAAACCCGAGGCCGCTGTCGGATCACCTGCTGCACTAGCTGCACGTTGCCCTCTGTGGTTGCCATATGCGGTCGCCCTACCTTTCCAGCACGTTCATCCGTCACGTTCCCAGTCCGTTGAAATTTTTCAAACAGATCCTTTATTGTATAGCTTTTCGGTCCTTTGGTTACATTAAACCTCCGTTGAAAACATCGTCTTGTTGCAACAACACTGTGTTCTAGGCGGTGGAATTACAACACCAGAAAAATCCTCTGTTCTGAGGAATAAACCATGCTGTCTACAGCACACTTGCACGTTGTGAACAGCACACGCTTACAGCAGAAAGACGACGTACAGAATGGCTCACCCACAGACTGCGTTGTCTTCTATATCTTTCACATCACTTGCAGCGCCATCTGTTGTTGAAAATTGTAACTACTGTAATTTCGAAAGTTTGTCCGCCTGAAAATGTACTGTTGTCCCAAGCATATCGCAAAAAACGGTGTATTTCTATCGCTGCTCGTTTAGTTTTTATTGCCGTTTCAAATATACCGGTCATTTTTGAAACACCCTGTATGTCGCAATGACCCAATAGGTGATAACCCTGCATTGCATTTCTAGTGACTGTTTATTTTGCACACAAGTACGGGATGACCGTTTTCGGTGCTAGCAACCCCAGAAGTTGCGGTCCATCAACGAAAATTTGTTCCCCAAGTCAAACAAGCATTGTCACTCAATCATTATGTGGTACCCAATGCACGGATGGTCTGGATAAGACACCACCGATCTACTGTAATATTTATTATTCATCACAGCTGATATCGCTAAAAATTTTACAGTAAGTCCAACACTGGCCAATCATGTGGCAGTATGTTTTCATAATTTCAGTGTCATAGCTAAACCATACCTCCTTTACTTTGCAAGTATCATTGCGAGCATTGATAGATGACTGCTCAGTACGTCCATTCACACATAATTCTCGAACACATAAAAACGATCAAAGTATACCAGACAACAAAACACATATTTCTAAGACCTCGCCCATAGTACTCGATCAATCTCTTTGCGTTTGGCGGTCACAGAGCAATCTCGCCCTCTTACGTTAAAAGACCATCCTCACCTCGGCATTGACCAGCCTACCCCACAACATCGCTACCCAATTAATCTTCAAGCGAGCAGACGGATATAGCTGCACATCACCTCTCTCGACTGAATAGAGCTTTCCTAGTCCTAACCTCTCCAAGTGCACCACATTTCTCGAGATGTAACCAAGTCTTGGAGCTTAGCACACCATATCGATCTATGGTAATAGATCTCAAACTACCTTAATTTAACAGCATGCAGTTAAGAAGAACACGAATGGAGTGATATTTATACGCAACGTAGTTCGACACATTTTTACGTAAATAATTCAATTTATCATGTGTAAAGTATTGTTGCTGCATACGAATAGAACGCAGGCTATATCACGTGACTAAAGCATCCAGATAGAACACTGGGAAAAAATTGACCTTCAGCCACTTGTCCTTCTCTAGAATAAATGAGTCAACGTTTAAATCGTACCTAATTACAGCTCTATCTCAATCGATCATCCCGTATACTCTCTGTTATCCTTTAACACAGATGTGAGTAAGTTTAGACGTGAATGATTCTATGTATTCCTGAAAAGCATCAAATACAGTATTCAACTCGTGTGTATCACTGCTACCTCAGTAGATTTTCACTATAATACGAACTCAAAGAGAAAAAATTGACTATCTTCCTGATTCCGCTCACTTCGATGTCATCGTTTTCCTACATTCATCTTGTTGCCGTATACTTGACTCCACGTACAAATTTCTCCATGCGAACCAGAAGATAAGCAAGTATGTCCTCATTTTCTCCGCATTTTGTCTATATTAGGTTAGTTTATACGTATGCGCTAATCAGTTTTCGCATTTCTTTCTCTTTTTTGTCAGATCGATCCATGCGACCACGACATAGCGTATCGTTCTGTGTTCTAAAATTGCCTCTAAATGTAGCCCAGGCGTATCCAGTCACCTCCACATTCAGAGAGCGCTTGCTCTGTTTTCTGTATGTCTGTGTACATGCACGCCTCGCGGATGGCTCCCAGGACCGGCGGTAGACTTGGGGTAACGTTCGAATGTGGATCCGCCACGAGTTATATATGGAACGGTGTTCAGATGCGGATCCACAATATGCCGTGCACGGGGTAGTCTTTGAAGACGCATGCGCCTCGCGCAAGACAGGAAGATGTATTCGAATGCAGATCCACAGTATACCCCACCCAAGTTAGCGTTCGAGTGTGAATCTGCTGCCTACTATATATCCAGCGCTGTGTCCAGGGGGAGCGGGTGTGATCCACCACAGACAGCATCCGCGATAGGGTTCGCTGGTGGACCAAGCACACGTTACCTCCAGACAAGTATTCTATGCTCGAAGTTTGGTCCACCAGTCGATGGGACTGGGTCCTGGGAGCCATCCGCGAGGCGTGCCATGTACACAGACATACAGAAAACAGAGCAAGCGCTCTCTGAATGTGGAGGTGACTGGATACGCCTGGGCTACATTTAGAGGCAATTTTAGAACACAGAACGATACGTTATGTCGTGGTCGCATGGATCGATCTGACAAAAAAGAGAAAGAAATGCGAAAACTGATTAGCGCATACGTATAAACTAACCTAATATAGACAAAATGCGGAGAAAATGAGGACATACTTGCTTATCTTCTGGTTCGCATGGAGAAATTTGTACATGGAGTCAAGTATACGGCAACAAGATGAATGTAGGAAAACGATGACACCGAAGTGAGCGGAATCAGGAAGATAGTCAATTTTTTCTCTTTGAGTTCGTGTTATAGTGAAAATCTACTGAGGTAGCAGTGATACACACGAGTTGAATACTGTATTTGATGCTTTTCAGGAGTACATAGAATCATTCACGTCTAAACTTACTCACATCTGTGTTAAAGGATAACAGAGAGTGTACGGGATGATCGATTGAGATAGAGCTGTAACTAGGTACGATTTAAACGTTGATTCATTTATTCTAGAGAAGTACAAGTTGCTGAAGGTCAATTTTTTTCCCCAGTGTTCTATCTGGATGCTTTAGTCACGTGGTATAGCCTGCGTTCTATTCGTATGCAGCAACAATACTTTACACATGATATATTGAATTATTTACGTAAAAATGTGTCGAACTACGATGCGTATAAATATCACTCCATTCGTGTTCTTCTTAACTGTATGCTGTTAAATTAAGGTAGTTTGAGATCTATTACTATAGATCGATATGGTGTGCTAAGCTCCAAGACTTGGTTACATCTCGAGAAATGTGGTGCACTTGGAGGGGTTAGGACTAGGAAAGCTCTGTTCAGTCGAGAGAGGTGATGTGCAGCTGTATTTGTCTGCTCGGTTGAGGATTAACTGGGTAGCGATGTTGCGGGGTAGGCTGGTCAATGCCGAGGTGAGGATGGTCTTTTAACGTAAGAGGGCGAGATTGCTCTGTGATCGCCATATGCAGAGAGATTGATCGAGTACTATGCTCGAGGTCATAGAAATATGTATAGCGATGTCTGGTATACTTTGATCGTTTTTATGTGTTCGAGAATTAAGTGTGAATGGACATACTGAGCAGTCATGTATCAATGCTCGCAGTGATACTTGCAAAGTAGAGGAGGTATGGTTTAGCTGTGATACTGAAATTAGGAAAACATGCTGTCACATGATTGGCCAGTGTTGGACTTACTGTAAAATTTTTCGCGATATCAGCTGTGATGAATAATAAATATTACAGTAGATCGGTGGTGTCTTATCCAGCCCATCCGTGCATTGGGTACCACATAATGATTGAGTGATAATGCTTGTTTGACTTGGGGAACAAATTTTCGTTGATGGACCGAAACTTCTGGGGTAGCTAGCACCGAAAACGGTGATCCCGTACTTGTGTGCAAAATGAACAGTCACTAGAAATGGAACACAGAGTTATCAACTATTGGGTCATTGCGACATATCAGTTTAAATGTAGAGACCGTCAATCACTTTCGGGGGAGTGTAGTTTGAAAAGTCGCCACAACGCCACCAGGCTCTTCTAGTTTCCTTGTGTTGCGGCTGTCCTTTATTTAAAATCATTCACTGTTATGCAATCGACTGTAAGAATATGATTTACAAGATGCAACTGACGTGGTGTTCGCTGGCTGGGGGAGAGAGACACAGTTTACATGTCGCGTTAGAGATGCAGGGGAGGATAGAGATCTGCGCTATTCAGGAATCCATTTACAATGACACTTACACACCACAACAATAACATTAAACAAAATTCCAAATTACCCAATAAGTGTAGTTTCTGCTGTTTCTATATAACAGTAATAGCAATTATTGTGAATGTGCTGTGCAAGTTTTTTTTTTTTTTTTTTTAGTAGTCCGGGGTGATATGTTACAATACAGCATCACCGGTCTATTGCGGTCTAACTGTGTTGGTGTGTTACAATACAGCATCACCGGTCTATTGCGGTCTGTGTTGGTGAGGCAGTAAATTTCCACAGGGCAGTGACTGCGTCACTGCAATTTACTTTGGAGGTGTGGCGGTGGGACTTGTAGTCCCGTACCACCCTCTGATGGTGATAGTACTACATGAGTCAGGCACAAGTGTGACGGTAGTCCCGTACCGTAGCGATGTGTGACTGTGCAAGTTGTCTTGCATGGGGCAGTTGTAGGACTTCGCTTCTAAAGTGGCTGCGAGAGAGCAGCTGTTGTCCCCTCTTTGAGAACATGTTGCGTAAATATCGAAAGTAATGGGCTGATTAAGTACAGGGTGAATCACTTAAAACTTGCACCGCAGACATTATGGAAATTGATTGTGCGAATGGTTTACGTGATACCGTATCTTGAAAAGTTTCCACGCTGACACTTGTTTGTGCCATTCAACCTGCGTAGTTGCTAGGTACGATGTTCTTATGTTTTCTTACAGTGTGATTGGGAGTTCCTCAAGTGCATTGCGACTTGGTAGTCAGCTAGTGTGTTGCATTGCAAGCAGTGGGTCGAAAATGGACGATTGGATTTACCAGTGCAGGAAAGCCAACATGTGCACAGTGCATGGAGAGTCTAGGAAGAATGCAGTTCATTCTTGTACGGTGTATGCTGCAAGATACTCCAATAGACGTCAACCATCTTGGGAGGTATTTATCAATCTCTTCAACCAGTTACGTGAAAGTGGTAGCGTAGCCCCTAGGAAACATAACAGAAGGAAAGAAGTGATGACAGACGAGATGGAAATTAATGTTCTTGCTGCTGTTGCACTTGTTTCACATGTTAGCTCCCACGCAATTGCACGAGGAAGTCGCATGAGTCACGCACGTTTCTAATGCATTCTCGATCGACGTGGGTTTCATTCTTATCGCATCTGTGCCCATGAAGAGCTGCGTGGAAACAATTATGGGAAACGTGTTAACTACTGAACATGGGTATTATGACAGGAAGCTCCAGATGTACCATGTATCTTGTTTAGTGATGAAGACACATTTACCAGCCATGCCAGTTAAACCTCCAAAACATTCATTAATGGTCTGTTGACAATCCCCGTTGGTTTTCTTAGGTGGAACATCACCGTCCATGGAGTGTAAATATGTGGAGTGGGGTAGTGAGTCATCAGCTGATAGGCCCATTTTTCATAAACAGAACACTAAACACACACAAGTATCGCAGCCTCCTAAAAGACCAGCTTCCGCGGATGCTAGAAGACGTTTCTCCGCAGACTCGGAGGAACCTTTGGTACTAACATAATGGTTGTCCAGACCACAGTGCACAAAGTGTCACAGCATGTCTTCACGAACTGCTTCCAAATCGTTGGATTGCAGCAGAGGACCTGTGCCTTGGCCGGTCCATTCCACAGATGTAACGCCTGTAGAGGCTTTTCTCGTGGGGAAAGCTGAAAGACACTGTCTGCAACGACATATAAGCTATACCCGATGGTGGGCAAAGACGTATTACAGTAGCCTACTCAGGCATCTGTAAAATTAAATAGTAAGAAGTTGAAAGACGATTACTGTTAATGAAGTAAAAGATCCACGCAGTGGACACCGAATGAAGAAGCCACTGCTTGTGTTTCTGATCTAGAGTGGCATAAAAATGCGACGGAACTATTAATCAGAATTCAGGGAGAAGTTGTAGTCTAATTCACAATCGATTTATTGATGTTAAACAAGACAAGACAACATAATTATTAAAGAAACATCATACAAAAAATATTTATTTAACAAAAGCCTTACTGAAATGGGATCTATGGTGGACAAAGTGATCTGCTGAGGATCGACACACGACACTAACCAGAACACTACTCGCTCTATCTCACTTCATACACGTGAATTCAGGTTATGGCATCAAACTACACCAGCACCAAGCATCTACATTCTACCATATAAAAAAAAGGAAAAATATGGTTCGAAATAACAGGGTGCTGAGAAATAGATATTATAGCGCTATGTTGCAGCAGCGAATACTTTACCGTCCTGCTGGTCAAGGCGGCAGACCACGATGCGTTCGGCGACTGAAGTCATGGACGGCGGCGATCTGTTATTAAATGCGCGTTCCCGAAAAATGCAAGTACGCGGTCTTGCGCTCGGTTAGTTCAGAACGCAGGTCCTTCCCTAAGAGCCTCTGAAACCTCAGTGGATTCCAGTGTGCACGTGGACCCGTTTGCTGGTCTGCCAAACCGATTTGACTCCGTGCCACGACTGTGCGTGTCGGAATATGTCAAATGTTTAGATGGCCGACTCAAGACAAATAAGTACACCCACTCGTCACTCGTTGTGACCGTGATGATATAAGCTGTACCTCTGACGGTTCAGAAGGTGACTGGCACAGGCTCCAAGTCGCACCCTAGCAAAGGACACAAGTCTCACCGTTTAGGTAGAGACCTGCAGTTCTTTACTAGCGAAGCTCCAGTACAAGAGACTTGTACAAGAGTGCCGATCTCCCTTTCTCCCCGTTTCCTCGTCAGCTCGGCTCCAAAAGCACATTTCTCTTTTTTGACTTCCCCCATTTTCACACAAGCCAATCATGAGCTGGAACCCGGCATTCTAAGCTCGGTGAATGGTCTTTGCACTGCAAACCGATTTGACCAATCAGAGGCTTAAAATTAATTGGCAGAAAATAGAAAAAAATTCAGCTTCGCAGCCTCTTTCCCACACGTTTGCCATGCCTTTTGCTAACACAATACAGGGTGGAAGCACAGCCCTCCATAAACAGCTTGTTATCTCCCCTGTTGCGTCCATTTCAAAGTTTGCAAAGAACGGACATAAACTAGCATTGACAAAACATGTTTTCAAACAGAGTCTGGACATGTGGGCCCCAGTTTCCCTGTCCCACGGACACTTGCAGAACATTTACATTTCTTTTGGCGGCTTGCTCGCTAACAAGGCCTTCAATGCGCTGTCGGCTTCTTTTCGGTGCTAGGCCATATATCGGGATGTCTGGCGCCAAAGCTAATGTGTTTTGCACAATGCGACCGCTGCACGCGGCCGTCTGGAAATGTCTCTTCATCGGTCCCCAGAAAAAACGCGCTTTGTCGCCCCACCAATGCTGTCCTTTTACTGCAACCGTTTAAGTCGGCACCCTGTTCCTTTGAACGCAGGTAAAGCTTACCGTATTTCTTTTCCTAGAGCACGCAAACAAGACCATAAACTGCTGCCCACCATTTCATCACAATGTATGAAGTTAAATCCCCGTAGATCGTATTCCCTACACGGAATCAGAAGTGAGAGTGCCCTGCAATCTCTCAAAGTAAATAAATTATTTATTATTTCAAAAGTAATCACCATAACTGTTAATACGTTTATCCCACTACGAAACAAGACAGAGTATGCCGTCATGGAAAAATGTTAGTCATCGCCTATAGAACCATGATTGTACCGAGGCGTGTGCTGCAGTCGTCCCACACCAGACTGGAAGCGTATATTGCCACTGCCGGTGCTCATTTACAACGCAACTTCTGATGGTCAATTGCCTCTTTACTTGTCGGAATCTACATAACTAGTGTATGTACTTCGTTAGTGAGTGTGTGCTACCACAGATATTGTACAGGTATCAGTGCGGGAAGTTTTCAAAAAACAGTATCTCGTAAATAACTCTCCTAGAATCTTGCAACAAAAACCACTTGCATTCAAATTTACCCTACTTTTAGTTTGTTAACGTAAATAGGCATACTACCATTCCATACTGTGAAAACCACACATCAATCGCACATTCCATTTCCGCAATATTTGTGGTGCTCGTTTTAGGTGATTCACCCTGTACATGGGTTGTAAATTGCCATAGCAGCTAGTCGCCCCACTTAACACTGCCCCATTTCTAGTATCGTTGCATATAGTGTGACACTAGTAGAATATTTATTTCAGTAATCTGCAATAAATTAAAGGAAAGCTGCCTCGGAAGCCTATTTCGGCAAAAAGGGTGGCAATTTTTGCCACTGGGTGCAGCGATACAATGCAGTCCTGACACCACCGTGCTGAAAACCTCAAACAAAACACGCCTACAGTGCCTTCGGCCCTGTGTGGCTGTGATTTGTAACTGTACGGGATGCTCACCGCTGGGTAGACTAGGGAGGAGTCCAGGGTGGTCCTTCGAGGTCATCCCTGCTTGAGTTGCCACTGGAGGCAGGTGATGGGGCCTGTGGTTAAGTGAAAACTTCTAACTGCAAGTCCATAAAACCACCAACATACCATTGCTCCCTCTCATTTTGTCTCAGTTTTCCGCAGTACTTATTTGAGTTACATGAATGTACATGGTCCATTTCCACCTCCAGTGTGTGAACATGTGAACAGCTTTCATCAGGGAAGCCACTCAATCATTACTCTTCCTTGCAACATACTATAAGGGGAACTAGAATGAAAGTGGGACGGGGTAGAAAAAAGTAAATAAATTATTTATTATTTCAAAAGTAATCGCCATAACTGTTAATACGTTTATCCCACTAAGAGACAAGACACAGTATGCTGTCATGGAAAAATGTTGGCGAGTGCCTACAGAACCACGATTGTACCGAGGCATGCATCTCTTCATCCAAAGCAAATCGATGGCCATGAAAATCTTTCTTCAGAGTTCCAATGGCGAGAGATCGGGACTGTGTGAAGGATATGTAGGGTCTTCCCAGTGAAACTTCTGCAGTGTACCCAAAACAACTTTGACAACATGGTGGTGGTGGGAAGGGGGGGGGGGCATACATCCTCCATAAAATCCCGACCTCTCCTCTCGCGATTTACATATTTTTGGAGCGCTGTAGAAAGACAATCATGGCAGTAGCTTTGCTTCGAAAGAAGAGATGTATGCCTGGGTACAACCATGGTTCCACAGGCAACTGCAAACATTTTTCCATGAAGGCACTACAATCTTGTCTCACAGTGGGATAAATGTTTTAACAGTAATGGCGATTACTTTTGAAACAATTATCAGTGAACTTTTCATTTCACTGCGCCTTAAACATTATATATACTCGAATTAGGCCTTTCTTAAAGTGATTCTTAATGTGACTAGCTGCAGTAAAGCAATACGCTCTAACTCAGTGTCCTCTATAGTGAATAAATCACACAAATCTAAAGACTGTAAATTCACGTACATACTTAGGGATGAAAGTTTCGAGTGTCTTAAGTTGGAATGATCACATACACTCCTGGAAATTGAAATAAGAACACCGTGAATTCATTGTCCCAGGAAGGGGAAACTTTATTGACACATTCCTGGGGTCAGATACATCACATGATCACACTGACAGAACCACAGGCACATAGACACAGGCAACAGAGCATGCACAATGTCGGCACTAGTACAGTGTATATCCACCTTTTGCAGCAATGCAGGCTGCTATTCTCCCATGGAGACGATCGTAGAGATGCTGGATGTAGTCCTGTGGAACGGCTTGCCATGCCATTTTCACCTGGCGCCTCAGTTGGACCAGCGTTCGTGCTGGACGTGCAGACCGCGTGAGACGACGCTTCATCCAGTCCCAAACATGCTCAATTGGGGACAGATCCGGAGATCTTGCTGGCCAGGGTAGTTGACTTACACCTTCTAGAGCACGCTGGGTGGCACGGGATACATGCGGACGTGCATTGTCCTGTTGGAACAGCAAGTTCCCTTGCCGGTCTAGGAATGGTAGAACGATGGGTTCGATGACGGTTTGGATGTACCGTGCACTATTCAGTGTCCCCTCGACGATCACCAGTGGTGTATGGCCAGTGTAGGAGATCGCTCCCCACACCATGATGCCGGGTGTTGGCCCTGTGTGCCTCGGTCGTATGCAGTCCTGATTGTGGCGCTCACCTGCACGGCGCCAAACACGGATACGACCATCATTGGCACCAAGGCAGAAGCGACTCTCATCGCTGAAGACGACACGTCTCCATTCGTCCCTCCATTCACGCCTGTCGCGACACCACTGGAGGCGGGCTGCACGATGTTGGGGCGTGAGCGGAAGACGGCCTAACGGTGTGCGGGACCGTAGCCCAGCTTCATGGAGACGGTTGCGAATGGTCCTCGCCGATACCCCAGGAGCAACAGTGTCCCTAATTTGCTGGGAAGTGGCGGTGCGGTCCCCTACGGCACTGCGTAGGATCCTACGGTCTTGGCGTGCATCCGTGCGTCGCTGCGGTCCGGTCCCAGGTCGACGGGCACGTGCACCTTCCGCCGACCACTGGCGACAACATCGATGTACTGTGGAGACCTCACGCCCCACGTGTTGAACAATTCGGCGGTACGGTACGTCCACCCGGCCTCCCGCATGCCCACTATACGCCCTCGCTCAAAGTCCGTCAACTGCACATACGGTTCACGTCCACGCTGTCGCGGCATGCTACCAGTGTTAAAGACTGCGATGGAGCTCCGTATGCCACGGCAAACTGGCTGACACTGACGGCGGCGGTGCACAAATGCTGCGCAGCTAGCGCCATTCGACGGCCAACACCGCGGTTCCTGGTGTGTCCGCTGTGCCGTGCGTGTGATCAGTGCTTGTACAGCCCTCTCGCAGTGCCCGGAGCAAGTATGGTGGGTCTGACACACCGGTGTCAATGTGTTCTTTTTTCCATTTCCATGAGTGTAGATAATGTTGTGGGTAAAGCAAACGAAAGACTACGATTTGCCGGCCGGAGTGGCCAAGCGGCTCTAGGCGCTACTGTCTGGAACCGCGCGACCGCTATGGTCGCAGGTTCGAATCCTGCCTCAGGCAAGGGTGTGTGTGATGTCCTTAGGTTAGTTAGGTTTAAGTAGTTCTAAGTTCTAGGGGACTGATGACGTCAGATGTTGAGTCCCATAGTGCTCAGAGGCGTTTGAACCATTTGACTATGATTTAAGTGAGAAAATGTAACAGATCTACTAAAAGGGCTGCCTACACTATGCTTGTACATTCTCTTCTGGAGTACTGCTGTAGGATCCACATCAGACAGGATCGATGGAGAACATTGAAAAAGTCCAAAGAAGGGCAAGTCGGTTTGTACTGTCGCAGATTTGGAGGAGAGAGAGCCACAGATATGACAAATGACTTGCGATGGTAATCATTAAAATAGAGGCGTTTTTCGTTGCGGCAGGATCTTCTCGTGAAATTTCAGTCACAAACGTTCTCCTCAGAGTGTGGAAGTATTCTGTTGGCGCCCACATACATACGGAGGAATGATAATTATAACAAAAGAAGAGAAATCAGAGCTCGCAGAGAAAGATTTAAACGTTCGTTTTTCTCGCACCCCGTTGGGGAGTGGAACAGTAGAGAAATAGCTTGAAGACGGTTCGATGAACCCTGTACTGGGCACTTGATTGAGAACTGAAGGATAATCACGTAGACGTGGATGTAGATGTGCATATGATAAGCTGAAGTCCCACGCTGCGTTTTTCTGTCTGTGCGTGAAGGCTAATCTCAGGAAGTTGTACAAAGATTCTGACACAGTTTACGGTAACAGACAGACTGCTTCACGAGGTGGGTTTGTGCACGTGTGTTATCACCGCTACGCAGACGAGTTGCCCGACCATAGGAACGTAGCGCTAGCCACACTTAGCTGGAGCAGGTTGCCAGTTTACTACTAGAATCGTGTTTTAGTTCTATGAAAGCAGGTTGTGTCCCCCACTCTCTCTGCGACACCTCACTTGGTGGTTACCTGCGTGTGTGCTCGCCCTGTGCCACAGCCAGCTGCCAGCACATGGGGGGGAGGGGGGGGGGCAGGGCAGCTCTCTCTCTCTCCAGCCTGGAGGTAGTGGGCCTGTCTGTCGCTAATCCTACTAAACCGGTTGTTGCTGGGGCCGACAACACTGGCTCAAACAGCGGCGACTATCCACAGTAACAGGTGTTACCCGGCAGTCACTGCGGAGAAACTTCTGAAAGTGCCGGCAGGAAGTGGCACCTAGGCCTGCTAGTGGCAACCGGAAGTAGTTTGTTGAAACAAATCCATCCGGCTTCTGAAGCTGACTGGGAGGAATGCCTGGATGTAAAGTAATCTCGTTAAGCGTTTTTGGAGCTCGGCAACATCAGTGGACTTGGCCAATCCCAGTTGTGGGCTTGGGCAGCAAGTGATGGGCCCCCTAAAGCGGAGTTTGCATTTTAGTCTTGAACCGACTTTTTAACTGGTTGGGAGAGGAAGTGTAGTATTTAGTAACACGTGAGGTTGACCTGAATAGCATTTACTGAAAAATACATTTGAAGCAAGTACAGTAACCTCAGAGGCTAGAGTGGAGATTCGGTCGTCGCTGCTGGTCCACCAGCCCGTGAAACGATGTCACACGCCACTGATCCCGCAGTACTGGCCGCAGACGCCTTGACGTATGCACTGTCTGCCATCGGGTTCCCCTAAATGGCAGGCAGCACTACATAACAGCCATGCTATGAGGGAAACAAACCAACAGCCAAACAGGCGAAGACATCAGGTAAACACGCCGAAGATTCCAGTCGACCTTCCTTGCAGAGGTCGCCGCGACATATCCGGCCACGGATTCCTACGCCGGGTTTCTATTGGCTCCAGCTCACTAAATAGGCCCGGCCGGTCGAAGGCAAACCAGTCTTCGTCCGCTGCTAATGGCAACCGCTATAGTAGAGGCTCCAAGAAGATACCACAGAAGCTGCTCTACTGCACCGCCGATCGAAGTACTAGCCGACCGAGAGGAACCACATCTCCAGCTATATTGACGGACGTCTACATCTATTGTAGAGCCAGCTATTGTATTGTAGAAGAAGTTACGTTCAATAAACTGTTGGAGAATACAACAACGTAACTGAGATCAGTGTAAGATCCATGGCCCACTAACGGTGGTAACCCCCCTTAAATATGACAGACAACACAAGATTAGAGATGAATATCAAAAGATTAAATAACTTTATATCAAAGGTATTCTAAGGGAACTTTCATGTAAAATTTGATAAATGTAATATTAAGAAACTGTATAGCCCTTAAAAAAACTCTTTAAAAACTTCAGGTTTTCATTCAGTACTAAAAATCCTAAAACTGACCGTTACGCGGCCGGCCGAAGTGGCCGAGCGGTTCTAGGGGCTACAGTCTGGAACCGCGTGACCGCTATGGTCGCAGGTACGAATCCTGCCTCGGGCATGGATGTGTCTGATGTCCTTAGGATAGTTAGGTTTAAGTAGTTCTAAGTTCTAGGGGACTGATGACCAAAGAAGTTAAGTCCCAAAGTGCTCAGAGTCATTTGAACCACCGTCACTCGAAAGGTTAAACATTACTCATGTAATAATACACACTCTGATTAAGAGATTAATATCTATCCTTGAGTTTTCCTTTTAACAGACTCCCACATTTAAACAGGGAAATGAATTCATTAGTTTATCTTCGTCAAAGAGAATTACCCCACTACACAATTTACACCACATGTAGCAGTCACTCATCCATCACCACAGGACACAACCAGTGCCCAATGTAAAACTTGGCGGTGTGCCGCTACGCGCAATGCTCTCTACATGCAAAAGTGTCTGCAGCCCAAACTAGCTATTTCACATGGAGCAGAACTTATACAGCTTAGCGCATCTTAAGACAGTTTTACTTTTGGGCCGGCCAGTACACCAGCACTAGATTTCTGTGGATGGCATTGATGATCGATCCGTGTACTGTCCTAGGGGGTCATGGCGCACCACTCGGAAGCAGGGCGCAGGAAACAACTGCGCTTCATCACAGATTTTCAAAATAATCAGTTCCTTGCTCACACTGAGTGTGGAAAACTGCAGATACGTTCCCTGGCATATTGTGCCAGGATACATAAGGCGTGTAACACTTTCACAGGCACTGCCGCTAACAGCACATCCCTCCAGCCTTACCGTGCGCCTAGCGCCGGAGCTACTGGTCTGAACAAGAATCGCAAATACAGTGTCGCGCGGCCACCCCATAAGCGTAAAATCTGTAACCACGACCCGCCACAAGGGTGTAAAACATCACAGCACGATACCTACAGCAGTGAGGGCAGAGAGGGAGAGAATGAACAGCCCACAGATTGCTATAAGCCTCAAGCCAGACAAACAGAGTGACAGCAATAGCGTGCGACAACGCTGGAATAGTTGAAGTGGGCCGCACTCCGTCGCAGCATGTGGTATCAGACTCACGAGGGAATGGTCCAATCCGATGTGGCGAAACTTGCCCCGAAATTTCTCAAGCAGGAAGAGTACACTTAAAGACGTGCACCCTCAAAATTCCAGCCGCTAAGGCGCAATGCAAGTATTTTTAAAGAAATATTAAAGTCCTAGTCTCGAGGGCCAAAGCTGGAATGTGCAGTGTAGCAGAGCAGAAGATTAATGCAGGTCCGCCAGCACACGTTGCCAATTAATTTTGCGGAGTAGCACGTTGCGTAGTTTGGCGCTTGCACCCCGTGTCACTGGAAAGAGTGCCCGGGTTCTGGCTGGAGTCGCGATGGGCCTTGACACGGTGCCACAAGGGCTGCGCGAAAGGACCTTTCCAAATCCCCCGAGAGACAGTCACCACGGAGGGGGACTGCCAACACCTCACCGTCTGTACTACAGAGAAGACATGAAATAAACGTGGCAGCAGGCAAAAGTAACCTATTGCTTGGGAGCAAGGCATAGCTGGACTTTTAACGAATTAAACAATCACCAGAGGCTGGATAACGTATTTTTATTTACAGTAACAATGAACTTGTGTTGTTGCAATACAGAGAATATTTCTTTGCGGACAGCTGTTGCAACTGTAATCATGTCAGTTTACACTTCTTCTGTGGATTCTTCTGGCATAGTTTTCCCCACATGGCACCGTCACCAAGCCGTATGTCTTTTGAAGAAGCATATTGTTTCCAGCACACCATTGATTTGAAATGGTGGTTCATCAATCACTAATATAATAGATGTGGACACATCTTTCTCATAAGTTGTATAAAACAATAGTGGTGTGCTACACACAGTTATGCATAGCATGGCTGTCAATGTACAAGACCTCAGATCAGGAATCCAGAAATTACACATACACAGAGCTGTTTGCAGTTCTGCAACACATTTACACGGAGGGCGTTCAATACGTTATGCAGTACATTTGTTTCCTCCTCCAGTTTCGATTGGAAAAATGTGGAATTTATTGTGGGACATCGTGGAATATTCATGAAGTTCCGATAGGTGGCGGTGCTGTACGTAGCCTTCAAAATGGCGTCTCTAATGGAGGTGCGTTCCAAGCACAGAGCTGTCACCGAGTTCCTTTCGAAGGAAAACAAGGCTATCGGAGATACCCGTAGCGCTCGCAGAATGCCTACGGAGACCTGGCAGTGAACAAAAGCACGGTGAGCTGTTGGACGAGGGGTCCCCCATCATCGTACCAGTGCCATGCAAACGTGTCTGATCTCCCGTATGCTCAGCTCAACACAGGTGTGACTCCTGCAATGATGGAATTTGCAGACACTCTAATTGGAGGTGATGCACAGATCACGATCAAACACCTAAGGCTCAACTGGACGCATTGTCCGTAGTGCTGACACGTTCGTCGACCATTTGGTGTACTTAAAGGTTTGTGCTTCCCCCAGGAAATTGAAGAAACGACTTGAGCACGTTCGTCACCACTAAAATCCAAAAGAACTTCTTCTTCGTGACAATGGAAGGCCTCATACAAGTCTGGCCATTTGATATGAATGCACAGACGTTCAGTGCACTGTTCTTCTTGACCAACATGTAGCCCAGATCTTGTATCTACCAACTTCCATCTGTTTGACCATCCTGAAGGAAGCACTCCTTGGATAATGGGGAACTTATTGATGCAGCAAGACATTGGCTCTGACGTCGACCAGTAGAGTAACATCACATCAGCACACCAGCTCTCCCAGTAAGGTGGAATAAGGCCGTTGCATCGAACGGAGATAACGCTAAAAAAAAAGGGTTCTCGAAGGCAAAAGAGAGGGGAATAATCCTGGATAAAACCAGCCTGCCATCAGAAAAAATTGTGTTCCATTGCTTATTGAATACCCCTCGTAAGTGAGCACGAGGAAATTTGGAGCTTTCTATTTCGAGGTCACGTACGTTGATGTTCGCACTACGAATAACTGTGTACGGCATGTGACTTTTGTCTTTTACAGCTTATGAGGCTGACGTAACCACTTCCACCGCACACTCGAGAATGAGCGAAGCTGGAAACTGTCTGGTGGTGCTTCAATGGCGGCCTGGTGGCAGCGACGTCAGCCACCTGCTGGCTGAGGTCAGGCCCTGGGCAGCAGCCGCAGCTGGAAGCCCCGCCGCGGGGCCAGCACGGCGTGCAGGCACAGGTCCTGCAGGTGGTCGCGGCTGTCGCCCGCAGCGGCGGCGACGCGGAAGGCGGACAGCAGGCGAGACAGCGCGGCGCACAGCAGCTGCAGCGACAGCTCGCTGCCGGGACAGCGCCGCGCGCCGCCGCCGAACGCCAGGAAGGCGAACGGGTGCCTGCGTGCCTCGTGCTCCTCCAGGAACCTGAGGCACACGTCCCACAACTCACGCTGGGGGCCAACAAGTGGCACGAAACGGGACACCAACAACAACGATTTTCGGGAAAGACTTCTCACATTATGTACATTGAAGACGGAGGGGGAGGGGAGCGGTGGTATTAGCTGCATCAGGAGTTTACGCCAATTCAGCAGCGACAAGTGAAAATTTGTGCCGGATAGGGACTCGAACCTGGGAACTGCTGCTTATTAGACTGTTGCATATACCACTACGCCACCGAGACAATGTTTACGGCAAATGCACATACTAGACTACTGGTCATTAAAATTGCTACACCACGAAGATGACGTGCTACAGATGCAAAATTTAACCGACAGGAAGAAGATGCTGTGATATGCAAATAATTAGTTTTTCAGAGCATTCACACAAGGTTGGCGCCGGTGGCGACACCTACAACGTGTTGACGTGAGAAAAGTTTCCAACCGGTTTCTCATACACAAACAGCAGTTGACCAGCGTTGCCTGGTGAAACGTTGTTCGGATGCCTCGTGTAAGGATGACAAATGCGTACCATCACGTTTCCGACTTTGATAAAGGTCGGATTGTAGCCTATCTCGATTGCGGTTTATCGTATCGCGAAATTGCTGCTCGCGCTGGTCGAGTTCCAATGACTGTTAGCAGAATATGGAATCAGTAGGTTCAGGAGGGTAATACGGAACGCCGTGCTGGATCCCAACAGCCTCGTACTACTGGTAGTCGAGATGACAGGCATCTTATCCGCATGGCAGTAACGTATCGTGCAGCCACATCTCGATCCCTGAGTCAACAGATGGGGACGTTTGCTAGACAACAACCATCTGCACGAACAGTTCGACGACGTTTGCAGCAGCATGGACTATCAGCTCGGAGACCGTGGCTGCGGTTACCCTTGACGCTGCATCACACACAGGAGCCCCTGCATTGTGTACTCAACAACGAATCTGGATGCACGAATGGCAAAACGTTTTTTCAGATTAATTCAGGTTCTGTTTACAGCATCATGATGGTCGCATCCGTGTTTGGCGACATCGCGGTGAATGCATATTGGAAGTGTGTATTCGTCATCGCCATACTGGCGTTTCACCCAGCGTGATGGTATGGGGTGCCATTGGTTACACGTCCCTGTCACCTCTTGTTCGCACTGACGGCACTTTGAACAGTGGACGTTACATTTCAGATGTGTAACGACCCGTGGCTCCACCCTTCATTCGACCCCTGCGAAACTGTACATTTCAGCAGGATAATGCACGACCGCATGTTGCAGGTCCTGTACGGGGCTTTCTGGATACCGAAAATGTTCGATTGATGCCCTGGCCAGCACATTCTCCAGATCTCTCACTAATCGAAAACGTCTGGTCAATAGAGGCCCAGCAACTGGCTCGTCGTCACAATACACCAGTCACTACTCTTCTTGTTCTCTTGTATCATGTTGAAGCTCTGTTTGACTCAATGCCCAGGCGTATTGTGGCCTTTATTATAGCCAGAGGTGGTTGTTCTGGGTATTGATTTCTCAGGATCTATGAACCCAAATTGCGTGAAAATGTAATCACATGTCAGTTGTATAATATCTTTGTCCAATGAATACCCGTTTATCATCTGCATTTCTTCTCGGTGTAGCAATTTTAACGGCCAGTAGTGTATTTTGGCATAGTCCTCGCTCCTAGGATTCTGTGTGGTGTCCGTTCTTTTGGACATGTCTGTAATTGACATGCCATGATGGGCTATGAACCCACAACTATCGGTGCAGATGCTCACTTACATTCGACTTCCTGCATAATCTCAATGTGGTCAGCATGGAGAACAAGGACGGGAACTGCAGATAGGCGCTGCTAGCTGGGTATGTGTGTCAGCCGAGGAGCGTGCCGACAGTCTGTGCATTTGCGATTGACACTGTGTCTGGGTGGTTATCCCAGATGCCTAGTAAGCACGAGATCCCACGTTCATGTCTAAGTCTGCGACACGTTTTCACTCATCGCCGCTAATTCTGAATAACGTCCTGATGCAGCTAATATTATCAGTTCCTTCCTTTTCCTTTCCTTGCCCGCTTCCACCATCCACTTTTAATTTACATAATTTGAATCACAGCTGTGGATTTTATGTGTTGTCTGTTCTTTCAGACAAGTCCAAAAGAATGGACGCCATGCATTCCTATAATATTTTTGACAAGAATAATGTGCTGTAGAGCTGAGCTCGAGAAAATGGCGTATGAGGTCCTCTTGCGGATTCAGCACTGATGCATAGATACCAAATTAACTGAGCCCCACAGAGAACCACCCACATATGCCTTAAAGGACAATTTTCATTGGGAAGATATCCTACAGCTAAAT
Source organism: Schistocerca cancellata (assembly GCF_023864275.1). Taxonomy (NCBI): domain Eukaryota; kingdom Metazoa; phylum Arthropoda; class Insecta; order Orthoptera; family Acrididae; genus Schistocerca; species Schistocerca cancellata. The sequence goes on from NC_064634.1 coordinate 5,821,934, forward strand.
TAGAAAACTTCCCTCCCACCAGACAGTCATACTGTAACGTAACAGCTTTATTTTACAAATAAACACCCTAATATTCGTAAGACTTTTCGATAAATACTTTGCTTCAAAATCCAGACACTTAACTACTGCCAATATTGTCACTCTTTGGAATTACCTAATTGAATGTCTATTAATATATATTATACAGTTATTCTAACAGCGTAACAAAGAATGTAAACATTATTGGAAATGACTGAAATATTCCTGGGGAACATATTCATGAAAGTCAGTTTTCAGACAGTTCACTATGTAAGATAGCAGTCCACAATGGATTTTGCTTTTCCGAGTAGTTCAGTAGACCTCATTGTGCCACATGGTGGACATAACGTAGGGAGTTACAGACAGGGTAGTGTTGAGTGCAGATGTGGACGTGATTTCCGTGTCACGAGATGTGAATTTGTTAACTGCTTAAAAGTGTGACGAATCGTAAACAATACGGTGTGCCTAAGGACGATACATAGAGAAGTCGGGTCTGAAATTATGGATCCCAGATTACAAGATTCTCTGGTCATGATATCTGTTGGAGTATTTGAGCCATACCTACAGAATCAACAATAAATTCTACAGGAATCATGGTGAGCCTTTGTTAATCTACATGATCAGAGACGTGAAGATCTGGTGTAAACCTATTTGCCACCACAGTCTTCTGTTATATAATACCTCAGACGAACTTCATATAGCAAATTCAGACAATTCACACACAAAGCAATCAATATCATGGACAAAACTGCATCTCGACAGTGAACTAGAAGTTATTGCTGAATCTATCACAATGCCATTTTCACATCCAACACAGCTTTCGCAGCAAGTGGTTCTGGGCGTACAGACTTCTGTGTGTGCAGAACAGGAAAATGCTGCAAAATGCTCAGAGGGGTGTGCTCCTCAGACTCACTGGGGCTTTCAGCACTACAGCAACCGATACTTCACAAGTGCTCCCAGGAATCTATAGTTTATGCATTACAGTAACATGTCATGCAGCCTCCCACTGGTTACATAAAAGACTTTGACAAAACTCCAGTCTTAGACCAAATGGTAACAACTAAGGCTCAACTCTTGAACTGGAAAGTGAGTATGTTGCAAAAAATATGAGACAACAGTGAAAAAGGCAAAGAGTCCACCAATTCTCCCATGCACTCCAGAATGTCTAGCCCTTGGCCATGTAAACCCCAGTTAGAACATGGTGCATTGCCTAATGGGTATGGCCCATATTCAGTTTATCTGTTCATATTCAACAAGAAAGGCAATGACACCTTTGGTCATGTGGAAACTGCCAATCACTTTACATTTAACTGTGACACTTGTAGGGTAGCAATAGCCCTAACTGATTACTATATGAGCTTTTAAGATAATACGAATGGTGGATAATGATAGACAATGTTGCTAGCACCATTTTGTGGCATAAAGAAGAAAAATAAGTCAGTCTACAACAATCATAAAATCCCTCTCATCCCATACAGTGTCACCATAGAAGTGTAAATGTGAATAACCAAATGACAATGAGAGCAGGTAGTGTTATGGAAGGTGCGCATGAGACTATTGTGTTAAACAACGTGTGTGTGCAATCGAGACCACAGCGACGCACGAGGCAGAGCCCGCTGCGCCACATCAGCTGTCGAGATCCACCTCGGTGACAGCAGTGAGGAGCTCCGTGTCGCAGGGAGGTGTGCAAAACAATTCATCAAGTGTAGTACAGTGCCTTAAGCAGTCCTGATGCTTTTTTCATACTGTTTTCAAACACAGGGATAAAGCAGTAACGCGTTCTGGTGTCATTCCACAGCATACACACATTTATGAATAAACACACTCATATCTTCATACGGTTATTTGTGTAAAAAAAAAAAGGTGGCAACTGTAGGCATGGTCCATGTATAGCTAAAAAGGCTGAAAAAGGGTGTGAATGAAATCACTCAGACCTGTACAGTGACAAAAAAAATTTATACAGCTGGTGTGGCTGAAAAGACATTTCATTTTGCTGCTTCAGTCAACTGAAAAAATCGACTGGATGAAAAAACAATTGACCATCAACCGATTGTAAAAAAAAAACAGTATGTTTTGGTATCGCTGCTTCCCAGGTGGGACGTATCATTCAGAGTTGGTGCACTTGTCACCAGCAGGAGTACCACGTAAGAACATATGCTGTGAAGTAAAGGCGGGCGAGTTTTTGCAAGCTGCAGCATCACTGAAGTGCGGCGACTGCCAGAAACAGGTGGGCTCACTTTAGCACAGGATCCATATGGGCTTAGAGCTCAATTGGCTGCCACAGCTATGAGCTATTGTGGGTAAAGATGTTGAGTGTGCGCGCATGTGTATGTGTTGTACTTTTCACCTACCTCGGAGGAGTCGATACATAAAACTGAGAAGTGAACACGTTAGAAAACTAATAGATGGCAGCAGCGGTTGGGTACCTGTCGGGCTGGAAGGTGTCCGGGTCGGGCCAGTGCTGGGGATCGCGGTGTGTGAGCGGCGAGCAGACGACGGCGGTGCAGCCCTGGGGCAGCAGCAGCTGGCCGCGGCCACCTGCCGGTGGCAGCTTCACGTCCTCGGACAGCTGGCGGGCCAGCAGCGGCTGCACCGGGAACAGCCGCAGCGACTCCAGCACGGCGCGCCGCAGCAGCTCCTCGTCCCGTGCCGCTGCTGTCTGCACCTGCAGGTGTCACACGACAGCTGCCGTCACATGGCGGAAGGGGCTCTGCTACTTAGCTGTGGGATGAGTTAACTTGATTCCATACGTTAAGGAGAAAAAAAAGCACACCTGCGAGATATCAGCCCCAGGAATCGACCCCACGCGAAAATTTGAGCCATAAGTCTAATACTACACAGTTATGACCTGAAATTACAGTTTCTAAACTTGGTGTACACTGGTCATTTGTCGCTCTCTCTGTCCAATGCAGCTCCATAATGCCCTAGTGCGAGGTATTGTCAGTGAGCGACAACCTCAGCCCTCCTACTTGCAGTATATTCACAGTGATAGAAGAGTAGGTTGGAGTAGGTCACATATGCAAAAATGTGTTCTGAAATCATGTTCAAGAACTTTTATTACTTCAGTTACTTATTTTAAAACTCATTTGTGTCAATATTTGTTACAAAAGTTCCTTATTAGTGGATTTTCATTCATCTGAGTCTTTCTTTCTGTGTTACTGATTCAAGTGATTTGTTATTCGTAAGTGTACTTACATCGTTCATCCAAATTCAGCCCTCAGCAGTGTGTCTACATTTCACGGCGTGCGGTTGCTGCTGTAGCGGTCCTAAGGCTAAGTACTCTAAAGGTTATTTGTGCACTGTATTCAGATATTAAATTTAGTACACTCATGCTCATAAATTAAGTATAATGCTGATACATGGTGAAACAACGCTCTGGTGGGCGGTTCGCGGGTTTAAATCACCTCAGGGAATGACCATGTGGCGCATTTGACGTGCGGTCGTCGCACGGTGGTGCTGACGGCAGTCCACATACGCAGAGGTGTGTTGGTGCATGTCGGAGTACGGTGCAGCGAGTATGTGTGCATACGTTTTCAGACGTGCTAATGGTGACTGTGTGTTGAAAGTGCCTCAAAGAACACATATTTATGACGTTATGAGGGGTAGAATACTAGGGCGACTGAAGGCTGGTCAAACACAGCAGGTTGCAGCAATGGCCCTCTGTGTGCCACAAAGTGTGATCTCAAGATTATGGCAACGATTCCAGCAGACAGGAAACGTGTCCAGGCGCTACAGTACAGGACGTCTACAGTGTACAACACCACAAGAAGACCGATATCTCACCATCAGTGCCCGCAGATGGCCACGGAGTACTGCAAGTAGCCTTGCTCGTGACCTTACTGCAGCCACGAGAACAGTTTTCTCCAGACACACAGTCTACAGACGACTGAACAGACATGGTTTATTCGCACAGAGACCTGAAAGGTACATTCCGCTGACCCCTGGTCACAGGAAAGCCCGTAAAGCCTTGTGTCAAGAACACAGTACATGGTCATTGGAATAGTGGTCGCAGATTATGTTCACGAACGAGTCCAGCTATAGTCTAAACAATGATTCTCGCCAGGTTTTCATCTGGCGTGAACCAGAAACCAGATACCAACCCCTTAATGTCCTTGAAAGGGACCTGTATGGAGGTTGTGGTTTGATGGTATGGGATGGGATTATGATTGGTGCACGTACACCCCTGCATGTCTTTGACAGAGGAGCTGTAACAGGTTAGATGTATCGGGATGCCTTTTGCCTTTTCAGGGGTGCAGTGGGTCCCACCTTCCTCCTGATGGATGATGGTGGATCAATAGATTGGATTCACTAGGCATGGTCTGCACTTCAATAGATATGGGAGGGGGAGTCTGGCAAAGCTTATAGGTGATAGCTTAGTAAGAAGTGGTCGGATCACCCATGCACCTTTTTTAGTTTGAAGTCAGGTGATAGGAATATCTGTTTAAAGAAAGTCCCTCTGACACAGGAATCACCTTCAGAGGAGATCAGGTATCCAATTAGTGGAGAAATTAGCAAACATCATCAAAATATTAGAGGTACTCATATTACAGATAAAGTTAGAGGACTGTGTATAGATGTTGACTCTGAATTATTGGCATGTCGGAGCACCACTTAAATAATTTGACAATTCAGAGGCTTCCTTACCAGGATAGACATCAGCTGGCTGTTTTTCAAGGAGTTCCTTGTGGGGTGGGACAGTGGCAATGTACGTAAAAAACTGTATTCCATTTGAGTCCATAGACGTTTCATGGCACTGCCCTTTTATGGCTTGTGTGTGCGATGCTACTGCCATCTGTATATGTACATGTCGCTGTCCCATAACTTTTGTCACAGTGTACACATACCAAAATGAATCAACCTAAGTAACTGAAAAATTATTGTTGAATGAAACGAATGATTTTCGATTTACAATTTTATCATGAGAATTACATTGAAAAATAGTGCAATTCCTACAAATATACTTCACTTCAACAGTGTCAGCTTTACAAGGTAAAGTAAATAACACACAACAGTGTTATTAATAGCGGTATGCTACTCCTTTGATGACACACTGATTATTCATTTCATTAATTAATATTCGCAGGAGAGCTTCTGTAAAGTTTGGAAGGTAGGAGACGATGTACTGGCAGAAGTAAAGCTGTGAGTACCGGGCGTGAGTCGTGCTTCGGTAGCTCAGTTGGTAGAGCACTTGCCCGCAAAAGGCAAAGGTCCCGAGTTCGAGTCTCGGTCGGGCACAGAGTTTTAATCTGCCAGGAAGTTTCATATCAGCGCACACTCCGCTGCAGAGTGAAAATGTCATTCTGGAATTAATATTGCCATTTGTGAATCGCTACACAAAAATGTAATAAAATGGAACATCTACAGGTGTCCTTATGATGTTATTTACTATATGGCTACCAGTTTTGGTGCTTCAGTGCACCATATTCATGCCTTAACTGACGCCGAGCAGGTTAGCTCCAGTCATACACACGATTCATCAGTAGCGAACATCTATGAACTGGTTTTTGCAGACTACCTGTAACAACACTGTTGTGTCTCCAGCTATCAACTCAAAATACTTAGTGACTGCTAAAGTTGCAGTGTTTCTCATGATGGTTGGCAGTGATTGCAGTTTAGCAGAGTCATAGATAGTTTAGTGGATTCACAAATAATGACTGCCAGCAACTCAAGGAAATTCTATAGTATGCAAATCCTAGGAGGGGCTACCTATGCTACAACCTGAAGTTCCACATTGAGTTATATAAATCAGTGTGTGTGTGGGGGGGGGGGAATGTCTGAGATCTCCTCCTGGATCGATTTCAAGCAAATTTGGCACAGAAACAGCAGACCACATGAGTATCAGCACTGTGGGACTTATAACCTCCTAACTCCAACACGATCAGAGACGACAAAAACCACTATTTTTACAGCCCCTCGCGGATGTAGGCTGCCCTGCATGACAGCTGTGTAATCTTGGAATAGCACTGGCCTGTCTTATCGATCTACTTCGCATGGTGGTCTTTACGTCAGGGGAAAGTAATGATTTTCAAGCTCCTGATGTGTATGCTACCCTGCATGACATGTGTGTTGTGGCAGTAGTATCCGCCTGCTTTATTGAACTCTACTGCAGGGGCTACACACACTGACCGTGAGCATGGCTGGGGAAAGGCTGAGATAGTTAGAGGAGGGGATGGACAGAGTGAGGGAGGAGGAGAAGGAAATGGACGGAGAGAGGGGAGGGAGGGGAGACAGGTGCGTGAAGCAGGTGGGTGGTGTGGAGAGGTAGTGGGCTGATGGGAAAGGAAAAGGGGGAGGCGAAGACAGAAAAAGAGACAGGGGGGGGAGGATATGGTCAGATCGAGTGTGAAGGCGCATATACCCATAGAGAAGGGGCAGAGATAATGGACAAAGAGAGAGGGACAAGGAGATAGACGAGGATGAGGTGGACAGGCAGAGGCAGGAAGAAATGGACACAGAGAGAGGGAAGAGGAAATGTGTTCAGTACACGTGCTGAACACATACATGAGGGAATCTGTGAGGAAAAGGCTACAAATGCAATATATCTCAGCACAGTTTCAATTAACTACACCTGATTATCTGAATGAACATCTGCGAATGCTTTATACAATAATAACATTGAGGGAAACTTCATTCATTTTTAACGACTTTAATTCTCACTATTTTATTTACTTAAGATTACAAATATATCATTTATTTAGACAAACAGAACTAAGGACACTGTCATTCCGCCCTCCATCCATATGGGGCACGGGGAGTGGAATGAAATTATTACTAAAGAGAAAAAATATAATATGAAGGTACCGAATAAAATAAGAGAAATCTCAGCTAACACCGAAGGATTTAAGTTTTCGGTAATTTCGTATGGTGTTTCAGTGCGGAACAGTAGAGAAATAGCTTGAAGATGTTTTGATGAAGCCTCTGCTAGGAAATTAACTGTGAATTTACGGAGTAATCACGTAGACGTAGTTGTAGATGCCACGTCATGCGGCCAGCTAAGATCTGCACTGTTTACAACTCCATCCCTACCCCTGCATACTGCTATCCATGGCCGCCATAATCAGGCTGGGACTTGATATTCACTGTACAATTCGTGCCACATGTCTCTTCACTATTACAGTATTGAAGTTTTTGTTTCACGTCTGAGCCTCTTCCTATTTCCATCGCCATTTTTGTATCGTATTTAACAACATCAGAGTTATCTGAGCTCATACATAACGAGGTACACACCTCGAACAGAATGACCGCCTCTGTGCCAGCGACCAGGGATTCCGAAAACAATGGTCTCGCACAACCGATTTTGCGCTTTTCTCACAAAAAATCCACAAAGTCCTAGATTAAGGCAATCAGGTGGATTCAGTATTCCTTAATTTCCGAAAGCGTCAGATTGGATGTCCAACCAATGCCTGTTAATAGAAGTGCGGTTATATGGAGAACGAAGAATATTTGTGACAGGGTTGAGGATTAATTGCTAGGGAGAATGCAGCACGTATACTGTATGGATAGTCACTGACATATGTAGAAGTCTCTTCAGGAGCGAAGTAAATTGGGACCCTTCCTGTTCATGCTGTACATCGTTGATCCAACAGATAATTTAACAGTAACGTCAGAATTTTTTTTTTCCCCAGTCAATTACCTCGGCCACTGCGCTGTCGGTGCTGTCGGCGAAAAAATGGTTCAAATGGCTCTGAGCACAATGGGACTTAACATTTTAGGTCATCAGTCCCCTAGAACTTAGAACTACTTAAACCTAACTAACCTAAGGACATCACACACATCCATGCCCGAGGCAGGATTCGAACCTGCGACCGTAGCGGAAACGCGGTTCCACACTGAAGCGCCTAGAACCGCACGGCCACACAGGCCGGCTCATGGTATAGTACTTCAGTATCAACAAAAGTCATTTCGTTCGTCAGCTCCAAAAATCGCTCAACAATAGCCGTTCCTATCAATCTGGAATGCTGAGAAACAGAACTGTCTGCTTCCGGAAGTGCATTGATAATGCATCTGTCTTGCTGCACTTTTACAAATCAAAAGACAGCGTCGGTAACTTCCCACCTGCCATCGTCTGTGCCAGGCTTCTAACTATGTATTACAGCGCTAGTCGAAGGGTGTACATCCTCCATTATTCAGATTATGCACCTGAAAGATATGACACAACTAACAATAACTAGTTACTACGGCATAAACAGACGAGCTCATTACTACAAACTACATACAGTAGTCGTCTTATGTTACTTACGGAAGAACATTTTATTCATTGACTAAACGTATTTCATTCAGCGCATTAACGATACATGTATCCGCGAGGTTCACAGCAGACTAATGGCGGAAAACAACTCTTTTCAATTGACTTCTATAAGGCTTGTGCTGGACACCTTCACTCTTCCAGGTTCAACCCTATGATATGAGGAAGAGGCAACTGGGACAACATAGCTCTCCTCGCGTGCATTCTGTCCCGTGCCTCGTTGTAAACAAGCGTCGCACGGTTGACTATCTGTGATCCTCCGTGAGGAATTCGCAGTACTCTACTCGGAGTTGTTTTCATGTGATAAGGCTTAAAAGTTTAGTACTTTACTGACTCACGGCGTTTGGGAAATTAGTTTGCCTACCTTATTATTATCATTCCTTATTAATTTACTTACCTTATTAACCCTCCTATCCCTATCAACTGAGATATGGAAAAATGCAAACGAAAAGAATAACATCCACTAGGTTTCTTCGAAATTCGAACCCGGGTTTTCCGATTCCCAGCCAGTTACCTTGGCCGTTGCGCTGTTGGCGAAAAGCGTTTACCATGTGGGTACAGAAGCAGCGGTTGTAAAAGTTTGTCCGCAGTTCATGGTCGTGTGGTAGCATTCTCGCTTCCCGCGCCCGGGTTCCCGGGTTCGATTCCCGGCAGGGTTAGGGATTTTCTCTGCCTCGTGATGACTGGGTGTTGTGTGATGTCCTTAGGTTAGTTAGGTTTAAGTAGTTCTAAGTTCTAGGGGACTGATGACCATAGCTGTTAAGTCCCATAGTGCTCAGAGCCATTTGAACCATTTTTTTGTAAAAGTTTATTACCTCGATTTCTGGAAAAGTAAGCGTTTTCTGACCAAATACCTGATGATGACAAATGCTCTATTTACAATTATCTATCGACCCCTCCAATTTTGAGTCGATTGCTCGTCAAAACCTTTAGGGGTGATTTTCTCAAAAACGCGAGGGTGTTGACCCAAAATATCTTAGATTCCTTCGTTTTAGATTGTACACAAGCGACCTGCCAAATCTGAGCCGATTTGGTTGGCCGTGTCTGAGGCCTTCCCCTTATCAGTCTAACAGTGAAGGTGAACAAGTCAGTGAAATGTTAAAAAGTCACGTGGAGAAACATCATTCCCCACACAAACTGGAGCAATCCTTAAAGATTTTTCTTTCAGCCTACTGCTCCTTGCCACATGACGGAAAGTCGCCAGCAGAATTACTGCAAGATCGTCGTCACTATTCCCCGTCGCGTCTTCCGTGGCCACAGCGGAAGCAATTCGTTCCGCCAGGTTAGACGAAATTTCAGCTGCAGGATGAAGTCTTCTTTAGAGTTTTGGACAAGATACAGCGTTGGTAGCACGGTGCCATCACAGAGGTCTCGAGACGTTCATTTCGCATCGTTCAACGTTCCGTTGGGCTGCATCGCTGTCACTGGGATCAGCTGCAGTGCTCTCGCGTCAGTGAGTCTGGCTCAGTATACCCGGCACGCCGCTGGGATCTGTGACAGCAGCCGACCGCACCTGCCTGCCTCTCGCAGCTGCTGCCGTGCCGAGTGGTGCGAATCGAGATCGACGTCCTGCCACCGCCGCACTCGCTGACGTCCGTGAGGCTGGCGCCCGTCCTCAGGTCTGAGACGGTGTCCACGTAGGCACTGTCCCTGGACCACCCCGTGACTTCCACTTGCTGGCGACCCGACCACAGCATCTGCCTCACTGGACGCAGGCATGCACCCATGTGGCTGGTTTTCCGGCCAGAATTCCTCGGCACTCACAAGGTAGACACCGGTGTGTGGACAAGGAGCTGCCATCAGCTGTTGTTCCACTCCCTATCTCCTCAAGTACACTATGTGATCAAAGGTATCCGGACACCTGGCTGAAAATGACTGACAAGTTCGTGACGCCCTCAATCGATAATACTGGAATTCAATATGGTGTTGGCCCACCCTCAGCCTTAATGTCAGCTTCCACTGTAGCAGGCATTCGTCCAATCCGGTACTGGAAGGTTTCTTGGGGAATGGCAGCCCATTCTTCACGGAGTGTTGCACCGAGGAGAGGTATCGATGTCGGTCGGTGAGGCCTGGCACGAATTCGGCGTTCCAAAACATTCCAGAGGTGTTCTATAGGATGCAGGTCAGGACTCTGTGCAGGCCAGACCATTACAGAGATGTTATTGTCGTGTAACCACTCAGCCACAGGCTGTGCATTAAGAAGAGGTGCTCGATCGTGTTGAAAGATGCAGTCGCCATCCCCGAATTGCTCTTCAACAGTCGGAAGCAAGAAGGTGCTTAAAACATCAATGTAGGCCTGTCCTGTGATAGTGCCACGCAAAACAATGAGGTCTGCAAGCCCTCTCCATGAAAAATATGACCACATCATAACATCAACACCTCCGAATTTTAATGTTAGCACTACACACGCTGGCAGATGACTTTCACCGGGCATACGCCATATGGACACCCTGTCATTGGATCGCCACATTGTGTACCGTGATTCGTCACGCCACACAACGGTTTTCCACTGTTCAATCATCCAATGTTTACGCTCCTTACACCAAGCGAGGCGTCGTGTGGCATTTACCAGCATGATGTGTGGCTTATGAGCAGCCGCTCAACCATGAAATCCAAGTTTTCTTAGCTCCGGCCTAACTGTCATAGTACCTGCAGTGGATCCCGATACAGTTTGGAATTTCTTTGTGATGGTGTAGATAGATGTCTGCCTATTACACATTACGATGCTCTTCAACTGTCGGTGGTCTCTGTCAGTCAACAGACGAGGTCGGCCTGTACTCTTTTGTGCTGTACGTGTCCCTTCACATTTCCACTTCACTATCACATCGGAAGCAGTGGACCTAGGGATGTTTAGGAGTGCGGAAATCTCGCGTACAGTCGTATGACACAAGTGACACCCAATCACCTGACCATGTTCGAAGTCTGTGAGTTCCGCGGAGCGCCCCATTCTGCTCTTTCGCGATGCATAATGACTGCTGAGGTCGCTGATGTGGAGTACGTGGCAGTAGGTGGCAGTACAATGCACCTAATATGAAAAACGTATATTTTTGGGAGTGTCCGGATACTTTTGATCACATAGTGTATGCCTGCATTGAGGCCTTCCCCCTCCACTACACGACGGTGGAGTGGAGATCAGGCGGGGAGGTATGTGGTGTCGTCCGATGGGGTAGATCGTGTGGCAAAGTTGGTTTGTCGCGACGGAATCGCCACAGTCAGTGAAACACGCAGTGACAAGTCAGAGATGATGTCGTAGACACCCCTCTCAGGAGTTCCCCACGCCAATGCTGCAGAGCGACTGCTTACATCAGAGCGAGTGCTGATCAGCCTGCTCTGCAGTCATCGCTGAAGATGTCGGATTCGTCTCACTACACAGCCAGCAGTGCGGAAGTTATGAAGGTGAGTCAAATGAAAACCTTAAATATTTTTTTTAAATATTATTTATTGTGCAGAAGTGGTACAAAGCTGTATCACTTTTCAGCATAATCTCCCCCACATCAATGCAAGTCCTCCAGCGCTTACAAAGTGCATAAATTCCTTTAGAAGAAAATTCTTTTGGTCGTCCGCGCAACCACTCGTGCATCGCGTGGCGTACCTCTTCATCAGAACGGAACTTCTTTCCTCCCATTGCGTCTTTGAGTGGTCCAAACATATGGAAATCACTTGGGACAAGGTCTGGCGAGTATGGTGGCTGCGGAAGACACTCAAAATGCAGGTCTGTGATTGTTGCAACTGTTGTACGGGCAGTGTGGGGCCTTGCATTGTCATGTTGCAAAAGGACTCCTGCTGACAGCAAACCCCGACGCTTCGATTTGATTGCAGGCCGCAGATGATCTTTTAGGAGATCTGTGTATGATGCACTGGTGACAGTGGTCCCTCTAAGCATGTAATGCTCCAAAATGACGACTTTTTCGTCCCAAAAAGAGGGTCAGCATAACTTTCCCTGATGATGGTTCTGTTCGAAACTTCTTTGGTTTTGGTGATGGGGAATGGCGCCATTCCTTGCTCGCTCTCTTCGTTTCCTGTTGGTGGAAGTGAACCCAGGTTTCGTCCCCAGTAACGATTATTGCAAGGAAGCCATCACCTTCTCGTTCACAGCGCCGAAGAAGTTCTTCAGAATCACCAGCACATCGTTCTCTCATTTCAGGAGTCAGCTGCTGTGGCACCCATCCTGCAGATACTTTGTGAAACTGCAGCAAATCATGCACAGTGTGGTGTGCTGACCCATGAGTAAACAAGCTGCAATGTCATTCAGTGTCGCTAGGCGGTTTTCCTTCAGGTTCCATTTTGGGGCCCTTACTTTTTCTTGTGTACATCAATGACCTTTCATCAGTAACATTACCAGATGCCAAGTTTGTTTTGTTTGCCGATGATACAAACATAGCAATACATAGCAAATCAAGTGTAGTCTTAGGAAGATCAGCCAATAAAATATTTGTGGACATTAATGACTGGTTCCTAGCCAATTCTTTGTCACTAAACTTTGAAAAAACACACTACATGCAGTTCAGAACTTGTAAGGGGTGTTCCAAGATTATATGTCTAACATACGATGACAAGAAGATAGAAGAAGTGGACATTGTTAAATTCTTGGGATTACAGCTTGATAATAAATTCAACTGGGAGGAGCACACCACAGAACTGCTGAAGCGTCTTAACAAATCTCTGTTTGCAATGCGAATTCTTTCAGACATAGGGGATATAAAAATGAAAAAGCTGGCATACTATGCTTACTTTCATTCCATAATGTCATATGGGATTATTTTTTGGGGTAATTCATCAAGCCAAGCTAAAGTTTTCCGGGCACAAAAACGTGCAGTGTTATATGCGGTGTGAACTCAAGAACATCCTGCAGAAGCCTGTTTAAGGAACTAGGGATACTAACTACAGCTTCCCAATATATTTATTCCTTAATGAAATTTGTCATTAAAAATATATCACTTTTTCAAACCAACAGCTCAATTCATGGAATCAATACTAGAAATAAGAATAATCTTCACAAGGATTTAAAGTCACTTAGTCTTGTACAAAAAGGTGTGCATTATTCAGGAACACACATTTTCAATAACTTGCCAGCAGCCATAAAAAGCTTAACAACCAATGAAATTGAGTTTAAGATAAGCCTAAAGGATTTATTGGTGGCCAACTCCTTCTACTCCATTGATGAATTTCTTAGTAAAACCAACTGATCTGTATATAAGTACAACATAACTTCTGCACAATTTCAGTGCAGTAATGTGTTCATTGTAAATAAGTATTACAGTAGTTGTATTACATGTTTATTACCTTATAAATAAATAAAAAACTTTTTCATTTTAAATTCAGTGCATTAGTATTTGTTAAATGACTCTTAGTGTTCATTAAAAAATGACGATCATTCCACTTGGGACCTGTGGAACGATACATTAGCTTATTTGTTTTAGTTGTAAATATTTGTCATATATTGTTGTTTTTCTGACATGTTCCACATCCTGGAGGACCTCCTCACTACGGATCAATTGGAATGAAAGTAGATCTAATCTAATCTAATCTATGGCTTCAGCTGCTGCAGTGTTCTGTGGAGTCACAACTCGTTGTGCCCGACCTGGACGAGGTGCATCTTCCACTGATGTCGCACCATCTGCGAACTTCCTACGCCGTTCTTAGACTTACTGCTGTGACAAACATGCATCACCGTACTGAAGCTTCGGTCCTCGATGAATTTCGATAGCTGTCTCATCTTCACTAAGCAAAAACCGAATAACAGAACGCTGTCACAACCTGTGGGGCGGCCATTTTTATACTGATACTGCGAATCTGCAGTACGCTGCCACCTGCACGCCGTTTGTAGCACGCTTACCAGCTCACAGGATAACGGCGCGAAATTTCGATTTGTTATTACAAATTTAAGGTTTTCATTTGATTCACCCTCGATTAGATGGAACTATGTAGCGAAATTTATTCTTGATTGTACTTTGAGAAAAGGCACTGTTGTCTTGTACTGTAACAAGTGATAAGATAGTGTTCAGTGACAGAATCAAATACTGGTACACATGACATTCCTGCGGAGAGAAATTGTTGGAAAGTTAAGTGTTTGGTGTAGTTCAAGTTATAATAAAGTGATTCAGCATTGTGTGTGTTTTGTAGTGTCATTTCGATCTTCTTCAGAAGTAAATCTGAGAACCCACTACAGCGCTAGCAAGCCTTTTTCTTTTGGCACAACAGTGAGGCTGCATTGGAGCCCAGCACCTGTCATGGTAAGGGTTGGCATTGGCTACACAACGCGACCTCCTCCGGTTCACGAGCTGTTAATTTGGACGGCAGCCTCTACAGCGCTCACTGGTTATGGTCAGTGGCTGTGCCCCCTCTTCACGGTCTGTGTGGTGTTCTCTTTCAACAAGATGCAGTGCCGTTCTGACGTGCCCCGATGCAGACAGTGATCGGCTGTTGCCCTGACCACCTGACCACGGTTGGAAAGCATCCAGTCACAGATTGCCGAGCGAATAACATACCACCACTCAGCAGCCACTCTGGCGCAGGGTTGAGGCAGCGTCGAGTGGGTTACCGGTGCCTGTCGTCCGATCTGAGTTCGACTAGACGTCCAGCGACACTATAGTTGAATTCTTTTATCTTGGCGGCTCGCGCATGCCCGCCCAGACGCGGGAGATTGCTGCGTTGCCAGTTGCACACGACGCACGCGCCAAGAGAAGCAGCGCCATAGTATAGTATAGTTCGCAAACATACGTTTAGGGGGGAGCGCGTAGTTTATAAAGTAAAGCCACCAAGGCCGCATTAACCCTTTCGCTGCTACAGAGACGTGCTCCCCGCATTCCGCGCTGTGCGAGATTTTGTCATCTCTACACAGCTCGCCGCCTGTGCAGACACATGGTGTTCCGACTGCTTTGACACACTTATCATACCATCTCACAAAAACTGTTGTTATTGTTGTGGTCTTCAGTCCTGAGACTGGTTTGATGCAGCTCTCCATGCTGCTCTATCCTGTGCAAGCTTCTTCATCTCCCAGTACCTACTGCAACCTACATCCTTCTGAATCTGCTTAGTGTATTCATCTCTCGGTCTCCCTCTACGATTTTTACCCTCCACGCTGCCCTCCAATGCTAAATTGGTGATCCCTTGATGCCTCAGAACATGTCCTACCAACCGATCCCTTCTTCTGGTCAAGTTGTGCCACAAACTTCTCTTCTCCCCAATCCTATTCAATACTTCCTCATTAGTTATGTGATCTACCCATCTAATCTTCAGCATTCTTCTGTAGCACCACATTTCGAAAGCTTCTATTCTCTTCTTGTCCAAACTATTTATCGTCCATGTTTCACTTCCATACATGGCTACACTCCATACAAATACTTTCAGAAATGACTTCCTGACACTTAAATCTATACTCGATGTTAACAAATTTCTCTTCTTCAGAAACGCTTTCTTTGCCATTGCCAGTCGACATTTTATATCCTCTCTACTTCGACCATCATCAGTTATTTTGCTCCCCAAATAGCAACATTCCTTTACTACTTTAAGTGTATCATTTCCTAATCTAATTCCCTCACCATCACCCGACTTAATTCGACTACATTCCATTATCCTCGTTTTGCTTTTGTTGATGTTCATCTTATATCCTCCTTTCAAAACACTGTTCATTCCGTTCAACTGCTCTTCCAAGTCCTTTGCTGTCTCTGACAGAATTACAATGTCATCGGCGAACCTCAACGTTTTTATTTCTTCTCCATGGATTTTAATACCTACTCCGAATTTTTCTTTTGTTTCCTTTACTGCTTGCTCAATATACAGATTGAATAACATTGGGGAGAGGCTACAACCCTGTCTTACTCCCTTCCCAACCACTGCTTCCCTTTCATGCCCCTCGACTCTTATAACTGCCATCTGGTTTCTGTACAAATTGTAAATAGCCTTTCGCTCCCTGTATTTTACCCCTGCCACCTTTAGAATTTGAAAGAGAGTATTCCACTCAACAATGTCAAAAGCTTTCTCTAATTCTACAAATGCTAGAAACGTAGGTTTGCCTTTCCTTAATCTTTCTTCTAAGATAAGTCGTAAGGTCAGTATTGCATCACGTGTTCCAGTGTTTCTACGGAATCCAAACTGATCTTCCCCAACGTGGCCTCTACCAGTTTTTCCACTCATCTATAAAGAATTCGTGTTAGATTTTGCAGCTGTGGCTTATTAAACTGATTGTTCGGTAATTTTCACATCTGTCAACACCTGATTTCTTTGGGATTGGAATTATTATATTCGTCTAGAAGTCCGAAGGTATTTCGCCTGTTTCATACATCTTGCTCACCAGATGGTAGAGTTTTGACAGGACTGGCTCTCCCAAGGCCGTCAGTAGTTCCAATGGAATGTTGTCTACTCCGGGGGCCTTGCTCCGACTCAGGTTTTTAAGTGCTCTGTCAAACTCTTCACGCAGTATCATATTTGGCTGAAAAATTTGATTTTTACACATCTTCTTGACTGATACCTTCTCCCCCATAATAAACTTAATTTTGTTTCGATGTTCAACGCAGTTATTGTGCAGCATTAAATGTAGTAAACCATTGCACGAAATTTTGAAGAGTTTGCAGAGGTAAAAGTCCATAGTGTATACTTTCCGTATGGTCGATTTTAGTTGCCACAATGTTGAGAATGAAATGTGGACAAGATACCTAAGTTTCACATAAAATTTACTGTATAACAATACCTCATTTAATTTAAGTACCAGATAGGTGTCGTATGTAATATTGGGAAATATTCCATCTTCAGCGACTGTAATAAAACTTTTATTTATACCAGAGTTATTTCGCTTTTTTCTAAAACGTTCTGATTAAACCACAGTTGGCAAAGTACACAAAACTGAATTGTGGACGTAATAAAACATAGAAACTAAAATATATTGTCAATGAGGTGCAGTGCGCAAACAATGTGTGTTTGTCACAACGGATAGCAAATACGTGCCAAAACATAGATCAGTCGACGAAAACATTGAATATGATGTTGCCAAAGCAGCGTAGCAAAGAATTGAGTCAGACAATCAAGACGCTCGGCAATGTACGAGCCGAAATTCTGCTCTAAATAATACTTTTAATACTGTCGCAAAAGAATATATCTCAACGTGAATAGTAAAACAGCGACTGTGGAAGAGAAGAAATACAAACAAAACAGATAACATGAATAGTGTATGTGTGCCTTTTCATAGTTTTTAATTGCTGTGAAAGAAATATTGGAGGACAGAATTAGAAAAACCGAAAACTTATTACGATTATAATGAAGAATCAAAGGACTAGAAATTTCAAAAGTTACATTCAAACGAATAAAATTCATGAAGTAAGGTACTTCGATACTGTTTTTAAATAAAGAAAACATTGAGCGCCAATCAAGGTTTGAACTCAGAACCAATCACATAGCAGCCAAACATCTTAACCATTACACTAACACAGCTTGTCGTTCAACAGAACTCCTGGAGGACTCTAAAACATCACACCAAATACCGACAAACACTGTTGGTCTGACTATGAATTATTCACGTTTCGTCGAAGTACAATAGGAAATGAAGAATTACCGCTGTTCTTTATTGCGAAAAAGCGGTTCGTGATAATGATACAAACATCTTTCCTTACTATCGCCTGAATTAGGAGGCTTATTGCTTGTTTGGTTTAATTAAGTAATAGAATATGAAGCAATTGTTATAAAGAAAGCTTTTTCAAAACTTTGTATAAAAGAAAGTCTGCTATCAAGACATTGCTTTTGTTCAGTTACTCTGTTTATGACTGAACATTTCTGAAACTGAAGACACTCGTCCGTGCTCTGCACTGCAGTCGAGCTCTGGCGTCGTCGTTCTCTGTTCATTGGTTGACTGTGTTTTGTGACGTCAGATGCGCAGAACGAACCTAACCTCGGCCGCCGTCGTAAATGACGCGCACTACAGAGCCACTGGCGGCTGTCCCGCGTAGCCCCCAGAGCCGCGCGCCCTCGCCACTCTGCTGGAGCGGGGCGGCCGCCACTCACCTGCGGGTGGAGCGCCAGCAGCTGCAGGGCGAAGCAGAGCGCCGCCTCGGTGGCGGGCTGGCCCACCAGCAGCAGCGAGGCCAGCTCCTCGCTCACCAGCCGGCGGTCGTCGGTCGCGGCCAGCAGCTGCTCCAGCGCCGACCCGGGCAGCCTGCGGGCACAGCGGCGGGTCACCACACTGGTCCAGCCCCAACACTGTCTCCAGAGTCGGCTCTCTGAGAGTTTCGCCATTCACTGGGAGTCAGGCAAGTGGCGGCCTCTTGTGCCTGCTCTTCAGTTGGGTATTGGACAAGATCACACTAGTCAACAGCCGTATTGCATCTGGGGTACGGTACATCAACTACTACTGTAAGGTGGCAACGGCCTTGCACCTTACATGAATCCATTTAACGCGACACTTTAGGTTTTGTTCGAGTAATACTCTAAATTACGGTGTAGGAAATCTGTGTGGAAATGCATCGGCACGCGAGAATTCCACGATTTTGTAATAATAAGATTTTGCCGGAAGTCAGTACGTGAGACAGACCTCGGCTACCTCCCCACCCAACCGCCACAGCCTGACGGTATGAATGGTGAATTGGGGGATTTCTGCAATCCGTTTAGAGAGACCACAGCGGTCGCCAACCTCTGAAGGACGTGCGGCTGCAGGTGTTCAGGTGTTAACGAAAACAGAGCAGTGGACAGCTGGACGGGCTTTCCTGTGCGTGCTCTCGCCTGTGTCCCACTAATTTTACGCCTGCGAGTAACTCAAGTGGGGCGGGCCACGAGTTCCGAATAACAAACTTTCAATGCAAGAATCTGTGTTCGCTACGACGGGGAATCTTGCCGGGGAAATCTCGAGTGGTCTCTTGGGAGAAAACTTCCAGTAAACGTGTTACTGCCCACAGATGTGGTTCTTCCCAGCCAGCGAGGGCGGAGTTTACTTGTGAAATTTTGTAGAAATAAAAGAATGGTGGAAAAGAGTTCTGTTCCCAGGCCGTACATTGGTCGGCACTGGCAAACTGGGTACTTTGAGAGCTTCTAGTGATACGATTCGCTCGGTAAAAGTTGAGGGGAGAAAACAAAGGTGAAGAGCGATCTTGCTGGACTCTCGGTAGAGGTCTTCCATTCTGGGCTCTCGTACTGACAGGACGTTACGCAAGTCGTCTCCCGTCTTGGTTTTTTCGTTCTGAGTGGACGTTAGCCGCGCCAGCTCTTTGCTGCCGGGAAGATCGTTGCAAATAGAGAATTTTATGGACAACGGTCTGTTGTCCGAGTACTGTAGGAGTGTACTTTGCCAGACGCCACACGCCAACCGCACAGCCGCGCCGTCGCCGTCGGAGACCGCCGCTGCAACAGGAACATTACGGTGAGATGGCTCCCGCTGCGGCCTGTGTTAGGAGGAACGTTAAATACACTCCTGGAAATTGAAATAAGAACACCGTGAATTCATTGTCCCAGGAAGGGGAAACTTTATTGACACATTCCTGGGGTCAGATACATCACATGATCACACTGACAGAACCACAGGCACATAGACACAGGCCACAGAGCATGCACAATGTCGCACTAGTACAGTGTATATCCACCTTTCGCAGCAATGCAGGCTGCTATTCTCCCATGGAGACGATCGTAGAGATGCTGGATGTAGTCTTGTGGAACGCCTTGCCATGCCATTCCCACCTGGCGCCTCAGTTGCACCAGCGTTCGTGCTGGACGTGCAGACCGCGTGAGACGACGCTTCATCCAGTCCCAAACATGCTCAATGGGGGACAGATCCGGAGATCTTGCTGGCCAGGGTAGTTGACTTACACCTTCTAGAGCACGTTGGGTGGCACGGGATACATGCGGACGTGCATTGTCCTGTTGGAACAGCAAGTTCCCTTGCCGGTCTAGGAATGGTAGAACGATGGGTTCGATGACGGTTTGGATGTACCGTGCACTATTCAGTGTCCCCTCGACGATCACCAGTGGTGTACGGCCAGTGTAGGAGATCGCTCCCCACACCATGATGCCGGGTGTTGGCCCTGTGTGCCTCGGTCGTATGCAGTCCTGACTGTGGCACTCACCTGCACGGCGCCAAACACGCATACGACCATCATTGGCACCCAGGCAGAAGCGACTCTCATCGCTGAAGACGACACGTCTCCATTCGTCCCTCCATTCACGCCTGTCGCGACACCACTGGAGGCGGGCTGCACGATGTTGGGGCGTGAGCGGAAGACGGCCTAACGGTGTGCGGGACCGTAGCCCAGCTTCATGGAGACGGTTGCGAATGGTCCTCGCCGATACCGCAGGAGCAACAGTGTCCCTAATTTGCTGGGAAGTGGCGGTGCGGTCCCCTACGGCACTGCGTAGGATCCTACGGTCTTGGCGTGCATCCGTGCGTCGCTGCGGTCCGGTCCCAGGTCGACGGGCACGTGCACCTTCCGCCGACCACTGGCGACAACATCGATGTACTGTGGAGAACTCACGCCCCACGTGTTGAGCAATTCGGCGGTACGTCCACCCGGCCTCCCGCATGCCCACTATACGCCCTCGCTCAAAGTCCGTCAACTGCACATACGGTTCACGTCCACGCTGTCGCGGCATGCTACTAGTGTTAAAGACTGCGATGGAGCTCCGTATGCCACGGCAAACTGGTTGACACTGACGGCGGCGGTGCACAAATGCTGCGCAGCTAGCGCCATTCGACGGCCAACACCGCGGTTCCTGGTGTGTCCGCTGTGCCGTGCGTGTGATCATTGCTTGTACAGCCCTCTCGCAGTGTCCGGAGCAAGTATGGTGGGTCTGACACATCGGTGTCAATGTGTTCTTTTTTCCATTTCCAGGAGTGTAGTTGGAACACGTGCAATTGCTGTTTCCACAGAGGTTTCACGGTACTTTGGGGTGTAGTGGTTCTTCGTATTTTACGTTTTGTGTCGATGTCAGTCGGTCAGCCAAGTTATAAGAGATCGCGTTTTGGACCAATTTTAACACAGTTCACTGCCAATGCCAGCCAGGAGGATAATTTGTAAATTGTTCATTGTGTTTTATTCAGCATTGATCTGAAGGTTATAATAAAATTACTGTGATTCAGTAGAGCCTTTACTTTCAGTAGTTGATCCTGAAGTCACCCTTTTGCGTTATTTTATTTTTGTGTATGTGTTTGATGTTATTGAACACTCTAAGTGTTCATGATCATTCATGTTTGGAAGTAAAAACAGGTGTGATTCATCGTCAACGCTACCGCCGCAGATTAATTAGGGGTGACAGGGCCACATTTAAATCTAGCGTTATCCACATTGCGTACAGTTCCACTCCCAGTTTCTCTGTAAGTTGTTTGTCAGGGGCGAACACACGCAAAAATCGGACAAGCAACGTGTGGGGTGTTACACCACGTATTTCGGTGTGCAGAATCTGAATATACCTTTCAAAATGTTCTAGCGCATACCATTTTCGAGTTTTCAAGGTTTTTTATTTTTCATATTGAGTATTTCGCCTTTTGCTGTTCTGTTTCGATGTTTAATTGTTTGTTTTTGATTTGCAGAGGAGAGCTAGAAGATCTACAAACCGTCAGTAAATGGTTGGTGTGGTAACCCAGTAGTGTGAAAAAGATCCTCAGTGATTGTTTCCTGTGAAAGATAATGCAAACTTTTTGTGTTTAAAATTTACACTAAGAAAAATGGAAACTAATAGATCTCGTTGCTGTCCAAATCACCCCGACAACTTTCGTTGTGTGTGTGGGAAATTCACTCCAAAAGCCCAAAGAAAACCAATCACTGATTTCGTTAAGAAGGCATATAAATTGTATTTTGATTGTCCTGGTGGTGATCAAGATAAAAATTTTGCACCTCATATTGCCTGCATAACCTGTACTACAACGTTAACAGGGTGGTTTAAAGGAAAACGTCGAACCATATTTCGGGACATTCGAGCAAAATGGTTCAAATGGCTCTGAGCACTATGGGACTTAACTTCTGAGGTCATCAGTCGCCTAGAACATAGAACTAATTACACCTAACTAACCTAATGACATCACACACATCCATGCCCGAGGCAGGATTCGAAGCTGCGACCGTAGCGGTCGCTCGGCTCCACACTGTAGCGCCTAGAACCGCACAGCCACTCCATCCGGCGACATTCAAGCAAAACTAGACATAAGATAAAGTATCCAAATGTATCTTCAGTGCATTTGCCTGTGCCCCATGATGAGGGGTTGCCTGTTTCTGTCTGTAACTTGAAAGCCACGGAACCGGACACCATGTCAAGTGAATCAGAAAGTATTGAACATATAGAAGAGTACTGCCCTCAGTATCTTGACACTTCCCCTCAGCTCTTTAATCAAAAGGAATTGAACCATTTGGTTCGCGATCTAATACTTTCGAAACAGCAAGCTCAACTCTTGGGATCGAGACTGCAACAACGGAGGCTTCTAGCTCCAGGGACAAAAATTTCCTGTTTCAGATCAAGAGGTCCATTCTTTGCTCAATATTTCGATATGCAGAATTCAGTGTGTGTGTGTAGAGATGACAATGGTCTGATGATGCAGCTAGGTGTACAACATAATCCACAGGAGTAGCGACTATTTACTGACTCCAGTAAAACCAGCTTGAAAGCAGTACTACTGCATAATTGCATGCATTTCCATCGGTAACTTTGGCTTACGCAGTAGACATGAAAGAAACTTATGAAACCATGGCTTTGCTGCTCGAGGCAATCAAATATAAGGAACATGAATGGCAGCTTTGTTGTGATTTAAAAGTTGTTGCACTCCTTACAGGTTTACTGGCTGGAGTCACGAAATACTGCTTTTTGTGCCTTCGGGTCAGCCGTGACACAAAGAACCACTATACAGTCAAGGAATGGCCCATGAGGAAGTCATATGTTCCTGGAAACAAAAATGTGAACAATACCCCATTGTTTGAGCCCAATAAAATCATTTTGCCTCCCCTTCATATCAAGTTTGGCCTCATGAGGAACTTTGTAAAAGCTCTGGATAAGGAAGGTGAGGCCTTAAATTACTTAAAAGAAAAGTTTCCTAAATTAAGTAAGGCAAAGCTGAAAGAGGGTATATATGTTGGACCACTAATAAGAAAATTGCTGAAAGATCCAACCTTTGATATCAAACTCACAGATATCCAATTATCTGCTCGGTCTTCTTTTAAAGCAATTGTGAAGGGCTTCTTGGGTAACAGAAAAGACAAACACTATGTTATCATTGTGAATGATCTGTTGGACAACTATAAGAACATGGGGTGTAAAATGTCGTTTAAAATTCACTTTTTACATTCTCACCTCTATTTCTTCCCAGAAAATTTGGGAGCCGTAAGCGATGAGCATGGTGAACGGTTTCACCAAGACATTCTTACTGTGGAACACCGTTACCAAGGCCATTGCAACCCTTTGATGATGGATGACTACTGCTGGGGCCTTGTTAGGGAGAGTGATGAAACGGCAAACAAAATAAGAGCTCCGTCGTCGCATTTTTCAATAACCAAAGACGATTAAAGATGAAAATATCTTCTGAACTAATTTGGACCTTTTACTGGCATCATGCCCGTATGTCCATGCAAAACAGTATTGATTTCAAACGTTCTGAATGTGTATTTTTGTTTGGCTTAATTGTGTCAATTTTCGCTATTACCATTTTTTATTCTCCCGTGTATCTAGGAAATGTGACGTCATGGAGAAAAACTGATTTTACCAGTGTATTCAGCACCCCAAAATTAGGTAAATCCACCCGTTAACAAACCAGATGCAGAAAAAAAATTTAAATTTGTTAACTAGTGTTATCAGGGAGTGGACTTGCACATAACCATCAGCAACTGGAATGAAGATTGGATACAAGAAAGATAACCACGGTGTACTGCAAGGCACCACCATTCGTAAAGTCCTAACTATATTTGGTCACGCGGCCTTCAGCAAATGAGAGTGACAATTTGGTAATAGATACCAGATGTGTCAGGTAGGATATGGTCAACCACTCACCTTTCCAGGAACCTTAAACACAAACGTTAGACTCATTAGTAAGGTCTTCCAGAATTCCATGCCACTGCATCACACTGAATGAGCAGGAACGGTCCACTCAGGAAACTAGAGCTCAAGGGACTGGAAGTCCTAAGGAGAACACCAGGCCCAACAGGACAACAGGATGGCACCAACGGGATTGGACACAACTCTGAGGAGAACCACCGTCAGGCTGACGTAATCACATCTGTGAGGAAAAGGCGGCTGGCCTTCTATGGCCATTGACCCACACAGAATCGTGAACCCACCAGAATCGATCCCAATTCCGGGAGACCACTGTTCAGGGGTATTACTAGTGCCCTTCGCCAGAAAAAGAAGCACAGCAACCGGCAGACAGAGGAGGGGGAGCTCGCTCACAGCAAAAAAATGAAATCTTTCTGAGCTAAGAAGAAGCAGAAGACCCTTGTAAAGAATCAAAACAATCCCCGTGGTCCTAAGTAGGACGCAACGAAAATAAGAAGAAGCACCTAGTGGCGTTGTTGACGTAGCATATGCCAGTGCTTTAAATGTCGTTACCACCAAAAAAAATAATAGTTTTTTTTATCAAACAACGGTTCAAACGACGACCAGATCCTCAACCACCATCTATCTGAGAATGAGAGAGGACAAGCTGAGACAGCAGAGGCAGCTGGGAAGAGGCGAGGGAGAGGAGGTTACGAAATTCAGTGAAATTAAGTGATTCATTTGTTTATGAATGTGTAACATCAACTGTATGAACAGCAAGAGCTCAGATGGAAACCCAGTTCTAAGCAAAGAAGGGAAAGCAGAAAGGTGGAAGGAGTATATAGAGGGTCTATACAAGGGCGATGCACTTGAGGAAAATGTTATGGAAATGGAAGAGGATGTAGATGAAGATGAAATGGGAGATATGATACTGCGTGAAGAGTTTGACAGAGCACTGAAAGACCTGAGTCGAAACAAGCCCCCGGGAGTAGACAACATTCCATTAGAACTACTGACGGCCTTGGGAGAGCCAGTCCTGACAAAACCCTACCATCTGGTGAGCAAGATGTATGAGACAGGCGAAATACCCTCAGACATCAAGAAGAATATAATAATTCCAATCCCAAAGAAAGCAGGTGTTGACAAATGTGAAAATTACTGAACTATCAGTTTAATAAGTCACAGCTGCAAAATACTAACGCGAATTCTTTACAGACGAATGGAAAAATTGTTAGAAGCCGACCTCGGGGAAGATCAGTTTGGATTCCGTAGAAATATTGGAACACGTGAGGCATTACTGACCCTATGACTTATCTTAGAAAATAGATTAAGGAAAGGCAAACCTACGTTTCTAGCATTTGTAGACTTAGAGAAAGCGTTTGACAATGTTGACTGGAATACTCTCTTTCAAATTCTGAAGGTGGCAGGGGTAAAATACAGGGAGCGAAAAGCTATTTACAATTTGTACAGAAACCAGATGGCAGTTATAAGAGTCGAGGGACATGAAAGGGAAGTAGGGGTTGGGAAGGGAGTGAGACGGGGTTGTAGCCTATCCCCGATGTTATTCAATCTGTATATTGAGCAAGCAGTGAAGGAAACAAAAGAAAAATTCGGAGTAGGTATTGAAATCCATGGAGAAGAAATAAAAACTTTGAGGTTCGCCGTGTGACATTGTAATTCTGTCAGAGACAGCAAAGGACTTAGAAGAGCAGTTGAACGGAATGGACAGTGTCATGAAAGGAGGGTATAAGATGAACATCAACAAAAGCAAAACGAGGATAATGGAATGTAGTCGAATTAAGTCGGGTGATGCTGAGGGAATTAGATTAGGAAATGAGAAACTTAAAGTAGTAAAGGAATTTTGCTATTTGGGGAGCAAAATAACTGATGATTGTCGAAGTAGAGAGGATATAAAATGTAGACTGGCAATGGCAAGGAAAGTGTTTCTGAAGAAGGGAAATTTGTTAACATCGAGTATAGATTTAAGTGTCAGGAAGTCGTTTCTGAAAGGTATGGAGCGTAGCCATGTATGGAAGTGGAACATGGACGATAACTAGTTTGGACAAGAAGAGAATAGAAGCTTTCGAAATGTGGTGCTACAGAAGAATGCTGAAGATTAGGTGGGTAGATCACATAACTATTGAATAGGATTGGGGAGGAGAGAAGTTTGTGGTACAACTTGACTAGAAGAAGGGATCGGTTGGTAGGACATGTTCTGAGGCGTCAAGGGATCACCAATTTAGAATTGGAGGGCAGCGTGGAGGGTAAAAATCGTAGAGGGAGACCAAGAGATGAATACACTAAACAGATTCAGAAGGATGTAGGTTGCAATAGGTAGTGGGAGATGAAGAAGCTTGCACAGGATAGAGTAGCATGGAGAGCTGCATCAAACCAGTCTCAGGTCTGAAGACCACAACAACAACAACAATTTTACTTGCATTTTATTGTTTTGATTACAACCTTTCATGTCTTTCGTGTCATTTTCTTCTCAGGGTAGCCTACTGAACTGACTACGTCGTGTTCAAGTACAGGGTTATTACAAATGATTGAAGCGATTTCACAGCTCTACAATAACTTTATTATTTGAGATATTTTCAAAATGCTTTGCGCACACATACAAAAACTCAAAAAGTTTTTTTAGTCATTCACAAATGTTCGATATGTGCCCCTTTAGTGATTCGGCAGACATCAAGCCTATAATCAAGTTCCTCCCACACTCGGCGCAGCTTGTCCCCATCGTTGATGCGAGCTCGCAGTTCTGGTACGTTTCTTGGTAGAGGAGGTTTAAACACTGAATCTTTCACATAACCCCACAGAAAGAAATCGCATGGG
Organism: Schistocerca cancellata; assembly: GCF_023864275.1. Taxonomy (NCBI): domain Eukaryota; kingdom Metazoa; phylum Arthropoda; class Insecta; order Orthoptera; family Acrididae; genus Schistocerca; species Schistocerca cancellata. The sequence continues at coordinate 5,848,953 of NC_064634.1, forward strand.
GTTAAGTCGGGAGAGCGTGGAGGCCATGGCATGAATTTCTGATCATGATCTCCACCACGACCGATCCATCGGTTTTCCAATCTCCTGTTTAAGAAATGCCGAACATCATGATGGAAGTGCGGTGGAGCACCATCCTGTTGAAAGATGAAGTCGGCGCTGTCGGTCTCCAGTTGTGCCATGAGCCAATTTTCCGCGGACTACGCGTGAAACTTGCCCGCACGCGTTCAACCGTTTCTTTGCTCACTGCAGGCCGACCCGTTGATTTCCCCTTACAGAGGCATCCAGCAGCTTTAAACTGCGCATACCATCGCCGAATGGAGTTAGCAGTTGGTGGATCTTTGTTGAACTTCGTCTTGAAATGTTGTTGCACTGTTATGACTGACTGATGTGAGTGCATTTCAAGCACGACATACGCCTTCTCGGCTCCTGTCGCCATTTTGTCTCACTGCGCTCTCGAGCGCTCTGACGGCAGAAACCTGAAGTGCGGCTTCAGCCGAACAAAACTTTATGAGTTTTTCTACGTATCTGTAGTGTGTCGTGACAATATGTGAATGAATGGAGCTACAGTGAATTTATGAAATCGCTTCAATCATTTGTAATAGCCCTGTACTGCTGACTCACAGTTATTTGAGTTCGAGAAGTCTCCAGGAACGTCAGTTGATAATAATATCTCATAAATTTAATTGTTGCAAGTAAAAGAGAGAAGTGGACATCAAGTAGTAGTAGTAGTTGCTTCCCAACCCTGCAGCTGCCTTTGATAGTTAGTTATTATCATGGTCCATGGATCATTTTGCACAATAAATCGTAAGGAAGTGTAGCGGCTCATTTTACACTCGCATCGCAAATTAATTTGAAAAAATGGCTAACGGTGAACATTTATAGGTATTTTTACACACAGGTGAGAGTAATTCCTACCCATTATGATAGTAGAAATTCTTCTAGGTAATAGGAATTGTCAAAGAGAAACTTTTTCGGATTGTATTCAGATTTTACTTTTCTGTCAGACATTTTATATCACTGGGTAAATGATAAAAAATTATAGCTGCACCATTGTGTATCCCCTTTTGTGCTAAAAACAACCTTAGCGTGGAGTAATGAACGTCATTTTTCTCTCTGGTATTTTAATTACATACATAACTGTTTCTTTTGAACTTTAGTGGTTTATTTGGAGCAAACATCATCAGGGAATAAATACACCATGAAGCAGTAGTCAGCACGCCCATCTCATTAAACTGATGTCTATAAGATTATCGTGGGTGATCACTACATATTATTCTTACAGCACCTTTTTGAGGAATGAGTACCCCAAACATTATTCCATATGACATTACTGGATGAAAATATGCAGAATATGTCAGCTTACTGATTTGTCGTCCCCCAAGATCTGCAATGATTATAAGTGAAAAGGTGGCTGGAATATGTTGTTTTAGGAGTTCCAAGATGTGCTTTTTCTGATTTAAATTATCATCAAAACGAACACCAAACAATTTTGAAGTTACCATCCCATTTATTTTTTCTTCGGCATATGGTACACTTATCACTGGTGTAGTACCCTTCATGTGCAAAAGTGAATATAGTGCGTTTTTTAAAATTGAGGGTGAGACAATTCGGAAAAAGCCAATCAATGATACTTTTAAGAACTTTGTTTACCATTTCTTCTGTTTCTGTGTGGATGCTTAGTTTGATTGCAAGAGTCATCTGAAACAAGAACTAACTCTGCTTGTTGCATGTCAGAGGGAAGATCGTTTACACATATGAGGAACAATAGTGGGCCGGTCGCTGTGGCCGAGCGGTTCTAGGCCCTACAGTCCGGAACCGAGCGACTGCTACGGTGGCAGGTTCGAATCCTCCCTCGGGCATGGATGTGTGTGATGTCCTTAGGTTAGTTAGGTTTAAGTAGTTCTAAGTTCTAGGGGACTGATGACATCAGATGTTGAGTTCCATAGTTCTCGGAGCCATTTGAACCATTTGAACAATAGTGTACATAATATTGAGCCCTGGGTAACCCCATAAGTGATTTCTCGCCAGTCAGAATTACGTCCCTGGACTATATTAGTTGTATTACCAAATACAACTTTCTGTATTCTTTTGGTTATATATGACCTTATCTACTGTTTGGCTACATCACGAATCCCATAAAACTTAAATTTATCTAGGAGATAAATGTAGGACAGGGAAGCTGCTCACATCCTCGCTGCTACAAGCCTACAGCTACCTCAAAACATTCTATTCGCAATTCCCGAGACACACTCTGTAATAAACAGCCTACTGAAATAAAGAGCCAATTTAACGATGAGGAATTACAAGCCGCTACCGTGCACTGGGATGATGAACGGCTACTGACATTAACGAGCGACGGCTCCGTAGAGAGACTTCTCGTGATTCTTCCAGACTGCGCTGCTGAGCAACTTCTTCAGGTGCCTCCATCGCGATCTGCGACTGGGAAAGGACATCATCAAATTCACGAAGTTTCAAAGGTGCGCCTGCTTTGATTGGAAACTTCTGAGAAAATGCCTCTTATATTTACTTTACAGGCATCAGGTATATATGAAATCATTCTCAAATGTGTTTCTGTGGGAAATATCTGTCGTAGAAGCTCAGGTCCTACTAGAACAATGTACAAAAAAAAAAAAAAAATACAATCCAAAATACTCGCTCTGTAACAGATGTTAATAAATACTAAACTGGAATTCAGTACGGAGAAGTCAATGATCACTTCGATGTGTCTCGAAAACCCGAATTCAATCGACATACATTGACAGAAGAGCAACCTAGAGACGACTGTAAAGAATTCTTAGAGTTAACAGTATTTTTTCTTGGCGACATGTCATGTAGTGCAGTACCTTTCCATGTTTCAGGGGCTGTTCCCCATGCAAGGTGGATCACAACCGTTTATTGCTTGGAAATGTTTACACCCCGTGATGATTTTAAGTTATCACCACAATAAAAGAATTCAGTTTCCAATATTTGTATTTTTCTTGTCAGTTTGTATTTCAAAGCGTGGCTCTCTACCTCTTCTGCAAACAAAGCACCGTACATCGATTTATGCACTGAATCATGGAACGAAAATGTAAAAAAGGTTCATGTAGGAGTCGATCAAACCCAAGATATCACCAAATATGGCATCGGACATTTTGTTTTTACTAAAAAGAGTCTATTCCTTGCCAGATTTTAGTCAAGTGACAAGTTCCTCAAGACTCCTTCAGAGTCGCATGGAAATGAAAACTAAAAAACCTGTACACTTACTCAGTAAACTGAAAGCTGTAATTAATCCGGCAGGAAGGGCAGCGAAGATATTGGAAATCTCTAACAAATTATTTAGAAAAACGAGAAAGAGAAGCAGTATGTGGTTCAGCTTGTATCCGTGTCACGTCTTAAGTTTCCAGGACATAAAAAAAAGGCTTTAGCAAAGTATAAAGATTTGTGAAAGAGAATTTGATTTTCTCATCATATTTGTCTGACAAACATTGCACGTAGAGGTATGTTACATTAAATTATTAAAGTTAATAGAATAAATATAGTAATTAAGCTGAAAGTAATTAGTTAATCAGTTAGTTCAGTTAAATATATTTTTATACAAAGGTAGATTTTTGTGATTTTTCGTTTTTTTAATATAGATGCCTAAGAGCTCTGCTTCCTGTTTCCCCATAAAACCCAAATTAGACACAACTCACTTTTTCGTGAAAAGGAACCAAACTAAGAGGTACGACAAATAAAAAATCAAACCTGAAAAGTAAGAGCCTCACTACTCCCCATAAATGTCCTCAAAATCACAGGTGTAATTTAAACATTCCAGTACTAATCCTTCTCTTCGAGATACTTTATAATGTTGCAACACGAAAGAAACCTAATTTTCGTACAGTGTGGACCGGAATACCTGGCTTTAGTAAGTGACTTCAGTTGCTTTACCACAGCGAGGGTATCAACTTCTACATTGACATTAAACTCTGGGAACCACCTTGAGGTGCATAGCAGAGGATGTGTCACACTGTACCAGTTATTAGGGTTTCTCCCCGTTCCATTCGCGTATTGAGTCCCAAAAGAGCGATTGCTTGAACTCCTCTGCCGGTGCAGTAATTATTCTAATCTTATCTTCACGATCCCTATGTCAGCGATATGTAGGGGATAGTAGTACGAGTATATTCTTAGAATCATCTTTTAAAACCGGTTCTTGAAATTTTGTTAACAGACTTTCTCAAAATAGCTTACGTCTATCCTCAAGTGTCTTCCAGTTCAGTTCCTTCAGTGTTTCTGTGACACCCTCCATCAGATCAAACAAACCTGTGACCATTCGTGCTGCCCTTCTGTATGTAGGTTCAATATCCCCTGTTAGTCCTGTCTGGTACAGGTCCCATACACTTGAACAATATCCTAGAACTGGTCGCGCAAGTGATTTGTAAGCAATCTCCTTTGTAGACTGACTGCACTTCCCCAGAATTCTACCAGCAAACCCAAGTACACCATCAGCTTTTCCCACGGCTGAACCTATGTGACTATTTCATTTTATATCCCTGCAAAGTGTTGTACCCAGGTATTTGTATGAGCTGGCTGAATCCAGCAGTGACTCACTGATATTGTAGTTACAGCACACTAAGATTTCTCGTTTTGATTTTACATTTGTGAACATTTAAAGCAAGTGACCAATCTCTGCACCACTTTGAAATGTTATCGAAATCTGACTGAATATTTATGCAGCTTTCTTCAGATAGTACTTCATTGTAGATAACTGCATCATCTGCAAAAACCCTGATGTTACTATTATGTTGTCTGTAAGGACATTAACAAACAACATGAGCAGCAAGAGTCGCAGCACACTTCCCTGGAGCACACCCGAAGTTACTTCTACATCTGACGATGACTCTCCCACCAAGGTAACATGCTGCGTCCACCCAACCAAAATCTCAATCCATTCACAAATTTCACTTGATATCCAGTATGATCGTACATTTGACAGTAAGCTGAGGTGTGGTACTGAAGTGAAATCCTTTTCGTAAATCAGGAAATACTGCATCTACCTGACTGCCTTAATACAAAGCTTTCAGTATGTAGTGTGAGAGAAGTGCGTGTTGGGTCTACATTATCGATTTTTTCGCAATCCATGGAGGCTGACTTTGAGGAGATCGTTCTGTTCAAGATGCTCCATTATGTTTGAGCTTAGAATATGTTCTAAGATACTACAACAAATCGATGTCAAGGATTTTGGACTGTAGTTTTGTGGATCACTTCTCTTACCCTTCTTGTAAACGGGCAAGGTTTTCTGCTCGAGGGATCTAAGATATATTATAGGCAGAAGAGGGGCTGACTCAGCTGCAGATTCAGTACAGATTCTTACAATGATTCCATCGGACCCTGGAGCTCTGTTCAGTTTTAACGATCTCAGTTGTTTCTGAACGCCACTGACACTAATATTTATTTCATTCATCTTTTCAGTGATACGAGGATTAAATCGGGACAATTCTTCTGGGTTTCCTTTGTAAACGGACATTTGAAAACGGAGTTAAGCATTTCAGCTTTTGCTTTCCTACTCTCAGCTCCAGTTCCTGCCTTATTTGACAATATTCTGCTACGGCAGTCACTGAAGGTATCACGCATTGCTGTCTTGACAGCCAAACGCATTTCGTTCAGCATCTCTCTATCTACAGGGTGTTACAAAAAGGTACGGCCAAACTTTCAGGAAACATTCCTCACACACAAATAAAGAAAAGATGTTACGTGGACATGGGTCCGGAAACGCTTAATTTCCATGTTAGGGCTCATTTTAGTTTCGTCAGTATGTACTCCAACGTGATCAAATTGTAAATTTTCACAATCAACATGTGTGGGCTGACGAGAATCCACACGCAGTTGCGCAATCACGTCATCAACACAGATTATCTGTGAACGTTTGGGCAGGCATTGTTGGTGATGTCTTGATTGGGCCCCATGTTCTTCCAACTACGCTCAATGGAGCACGTTATCATGATTTCATGCGGGATACTCTACCTGTGCTGCTAGAACATGTGCCTTTACAAGTACGACACAACATGTGGTTCATGCACGATGGAGCTCCTGCACATTTCAGTCGAAGTGTTCGTACGCTTCTCAACAACAGATTCGGTGACCGATGGATTGGTAGAGGCGGACCAATTCCGTGGCCTCCACGCTCTCCTGACCTCAACCCTCTTGACTTTCATTAATGGGGGCATTTGAAAGCTCTTGTGCACGCAACCCCGGTACCAAATGTAGAGACTCTTCGTGCTCGTATTGTGGACGGCTGTGATACAATACGCCATTCTCCAGGGCTGCATCAGCGCATCAGGGATTCCGCGCGACAGAGGGTGCATGCGTGTATCCTCGCTAACGGAGGACATTTTGAACATTTCCTGTAACAAAGTGTTTGAATTCACGCTGGTACGTTCTGTTGCTGTGTGTTTCCATTCCATGATTAATGTGATATGTAGAGAAGTAATAAAATGAGCTCTAACATGGAAAGTAAGCGTTTCCGGACACATGTCCACATAACATATTTTCTTTCTTTGTGTGTGAGGAATGTTTCCTGAAAGTTTGGCCGTACCTTTTTGTAACACCCTGTATATCCCTACACTTTCTTTTACGCCTATTACACATTAATTTCTGTTTCTTTAGAATTTTCTTTACACTGACTTTATACGATGGAGGTTCGCTCTCATTATGAACGGTTGTACAGGGTACGTATAAATCCAGTGCATGGTCAAGTATTCTTTTAAACATGAGCCACAGTTCCTGTACGTGCTCCTGCCGTGTGCTCCTTCCAGATTACTCATGTTTGCAGCTGTTCCAGATACGAAGAACAGAACATTCGTTGCGTCTTGTTTGGTGAAGGAATTTGGGAAAACCGTGTTTAGTAACACCGTTTCAGTGGCGTTGTCGTCAGCAACATTGGCACTGCTTTTATACATGAAGACGGTATCTGTTCTTTCGGGCAGGTCCGCAAGAACAGATACCATCGGTGACCATGTAGCTCGTTAGAATGAAATTACAATGAAATGAATACCCCTAGCTGCATACAGGCGTTGATATACGTCAACGGGGACAGTTGAAAATGTGTGCCCCGATCGGTACTCGAACCCGGGAACTCCTGCTTACATGGCAGACGCTCTATCCATCTGAGCCACCGATGACACAGAGGATAGCGCGACTGCAGAGACTTATTTCTGGCACGCCTCCCACGAGACCCACATTCCCAACTTAATGTCCCGCTCTATACTATCCTCTATGTGTCCTCAGAAGGATAGAGCGTCTGCCACGTAAGCAGGAGATCCCGGGTTCGAGTCCCGGTCGGGGCACACATTTTCAAATGTCCCCGTTGACGTATATCAATGCCTGTATGCAGCTAGGGGTATTCATTTCACTGTAATTACCACTACTGTTGTGCAGTGAAGGTATTGATTGTAGTTTGCCGCTGGGACATTTTACGTACGAGCAGAATCTCTTCGGAATAGATTTTCTGCCACATTTAGAGACAAGGCTTCGTTGTGGTCAGCATTAAAAGCGTCTCGCATTGAAGACCACACTAAGTATCTATCGTCTGTAAACTGTCGGCAATCACACGAATTTTGCGTTCTTTTCGATCTGCCATGCTTGTTTCGTTGCTTCTGAAATGCTTTCGCCGGCCGGGGTGGCCAAGCGGTTCTAGGCGCTACAGTCTGGAGCCGCGCGACCACTACGGTCGCAGGTTCGAATCCTGCCTCGGGCATCGATGTGTGTGATGTCCTTAGGTTAGTTACGTTTAAGCAGTTCTAAGTTCTAGGAGACTGATGAGCATAGAAGTTAAGTCCCATACTGCTCACAGCCATTTGAACCATTTTTTTGAAATACTTTCCTGATCTGATTTGTGCTCTACGGGAG